>NC_054371.1:19555011-20155011 GCF_017654675.1 Xenopus laevis | reverse complement strand
GCCCCCGCTTTACTTCCCAGCCATGCAGAACTCAAGCAGCTTTGTTTATGACGGTCCCTAAGCAGCCCAGACCACACTGAGCATGTGCACAGTCTTAGTCTTGCAAAGATGTTTAACCCCTGTAGCCAACTTTGAAAGCATAAATTATTTGTTTGATTAGGCTTGTGGTGCAGTAAGTTCATGTTTATATTTAGTATACAAAATACAGCATTTCTAGCCTTATTCTATTTTAGAATACATGCCCTTTAAGTGCTTAAATGGAGGTTACCTGGGGAGATAATGCCATACTACTATTTAATCTATGGTATCCTATATCAGGAGCAAGTCTCACACTAAATGTGGCCATAGATGCAGCAAATAATATCGTACAAAACAAATTTTCGTACAATATTGATATCGAAGACTTGGATATCGGTCGGCTCGTCGATCGGGCTAGACGTATAATTTTGATCGGGTGCCTTTGAAGGGACCCAAACATCGGCCATTGTTAGTGCTGAATCATCAGATACAGGTAGAATTCTATTGTTTCTATCTGTATATCTGACAATTCAGCTCTACACGTGTGTATTGAAACAAACAATCTTTCTTGGAAAGATCTTTTCCAAGAAAGATCATAATTGTTACATCTATGGCCACCTTAAGTCCCTCATTCACAGGACTCCACTCCCTGGCTTCCACTGTGGAGATCTTCTTACCTGCAGGGCTCTTTTTCTTTACTGAATCCTTCTACTTTAGGCTTTCCAGCAACATCCACCCTCTTACCCTCCTTCATATTGACGCCCAAGACTGAATCATGAAATCCCGTCCCATTTATAGACTAGGGCAGTGCTGTCCACCGAAACTGTTGCAGCATACCAGTCTTGGTGGTACAATATGTCCATAGACCAGCAGAGTTATTGGACAGCCTGGTTTTCCATTTTGGATCATTCGTTTTGATTTGATCACTTGTTCAGGGTCGCCACACACCAGTTTGCCAAAACTGTCTGTAGAGACACAATCACACTACAGCTCAGTCTGCAATAGACACACAGCAACAGTCAATAAACAGTTAGTTGCATCATCTGTACTCACCTAGTTGCTGATCTATCTGTACTGATCCAAAAACTTACACTGCTGGTGAGGCCTAAAAACAGATAGGAGGACCTATGAACACCAGGCCCATATTTCCAGTTTGGCCTCCCCAAGGCCAGAGGGTCCTGCTGCCTGCCCTTGCAAGCACCCCCAACTCTAAGTGCACGCATACATGCGCCAGTTCCCACCGCATTCCCATCCACAGTACTGCTTAGAATGCGGCTAGCATGCTGCCCCTAAAATCTTGCCACCCTAGGCCTGGGCCTTTGTGACCTTGACAGAAATCTGGGCCTGATAAACACAAAGCTACTGACAGTCCAGGTGTTTATTCAAGATATTTATCTTCAATCAGTGGTAATGCAAAACCTGTGTGTGTATTTGTGTGGTGCTCAATCTGGAAACCTTGCTGCAAACCTTGGTTTCCGTAATCTGTAAATAGTAGAAAATCAGATGGCACACACTTTGGCAAAGGTGCAAAAAACTTGTAGTTTGGATCTCGATAAGCTACAAGTTTTTTGCACATTTGCCTGAGTATGTGCCATCTAATTTTCTACTATATATTCATCCAAGATAGTAATCCAGCAGGGTTGCCACCTCATCCATTTAAAACTAGGCACATATGCAATTAGGCTGACACATTTAACTGCGGATACATTCTGGATGTGGACACAGCCCTGGAACTTCTAGTTTCCGTAAGGCAGTAGACCCTATTCCACCCCACCTTGGTCTTACCTGTCCTGTTATCTATTTACTGCCCTTGTTAAAGTGCCGCCTGATTCAAGTTCCTCACCTTCCCTCAAGGCATAAACTCCCCAACCTGCAGCAATTATTCTTCTTAAGTGTCCACATTCCAAGGGAAGATTTGTTCACCCTACAAACTCTCCATTATGCATGAATAATTAGCAATTATGCTGGTCGCATGCGGCACATTGTGTTGACCTCTGGGCTGCCTTGCAGTACGGTTCTGAATTATCTGCCAATTAACCCTTCAACTTGCAGATTTCAGATGCTTCTGGTTTTATAGTGCTGAGGTGGCAACCCTAAACGTATTTATAAACGCAGAGCTAGCTGCTTTAAGCAAACCCGTTCTACTGTTTGATATACCGCATATAACTCATAGCAGAAATTAAAGCAACAGTATTTGGATCATTTATTTAGTACAGGATAGGGTGCAAAGTGCAAAAAGGAGCAATCCTTCATGTTTTCTGTATGTTGTGCCCTTTGTACAAATGGAACATTTTCAGCAGGTTTGTGCACTCTATCTCAGAGACCTGTGTGTCATTTTGTATTCTTGAGGGATGTGCAAATCAGGGAGCTAATGTAGACCACACCCGAAACTTGTTCTTATTGCCCAAACAGTAAGCCATACCTCCCAACATTTTGGAAATAAAAAGAGGGACAAAAAAGTTGCTGCTCAGAGCGCAGTGAAAAAAAAAAGACCACGCCCATTTATGAGGCCACACCCCCTAATTACCATGTTCATTTTACAAAATTTGGCAGGTTATGAAAGTCTGAACACATTTCTGTGGTCTTTTTCAGTTATTACAGTTTTGCTAATGAAGGTGAATTGCCCTTTAAGCTCTGAGACTAAAGCTGGCCATAGACGCAAGGATCCTCGATTTGTACGATTTTCGACCGTGTGTGCAGAGTCCCGGCATTATTCATCCGGCGGAAATTGGTCGTTTGGTCGATCGGTCAGGTTTAGGGCTCTTACTGACTGAAAAAAGCTAAATGCGTCTATTCCTGCGCTCCCCTGCGGCTGAAGGCAGAAAAACGGAACGCAGGGGAGCGCAGCTTCAACCGCTCGTCAGTAAGAGCCCTAAATGATTTCTGTCGGTTGCGGGTAATATCTCTGCGTGTATTGCCGATCGTACGATTTTCAGTGGGAGACTGTCACCAGCTTTGGTCGGACATAAACTTTTGTACAATTGCTGTCAGGGTCAGAACATCGGCTGATCTGTTCTTTTACTACTTTACAGTATTTGATCGGAAGGGTTAGTGGCAGGTCGGGAGATGGGGAAGTCCGATCGTACGATAATTCGTATGATCGGATCTTTGCGTCTATGGCCAACTTTACTTCTCCCAAGGGACCTGTATCTTATATTGTTACAATTACTTATTTGTTTATCTCGAAATTGTTACAAAAGTATCTTATCTGCTGCTGTAGCTGTTCTGGGCTCTATGCCAAAAGCCAATTAAGTTAGAAACATTGTTTCTTTTTCTGCCTGTTCAGTGCAGAGAAAATTGTGACTTTCCAGTACTAACTGTGGGTTGAGCCGTCAAAAGAAGGACTGTCTCTGTGAAAATGGGACAGTTGGGAGGAATGAGTAAGCACGGGCAAACAGTAAGGACAGGGTTAGCTTGTATATGTCAGTCATTTACTCACGCTTCACCCTGCACCACATTTTTTATCTGGCATGGAAGTTTTTATTGCCCAAGGAGAAATTGCCAGTAGCTAAGTCTTGTATATCTACAACAAGGTGATAAGAATGCCAAGTCGGTTTCAATAACGTCTAGAATCTTTTCCAAGGATTTTATTAGAACCTTGTTCCTGTTCTTACATTTTCCTGTATGCTCCCCCTGCTGGCAGAATTCAGAATCCATCAATTAATATTCGTTATTGGCTGGGTTAAAATATAAATATGAATATGAAATAGTTTATAAATAGATACATAAAGGCATATAACAAAAGTGATTGTGTCCCTTTAGAATCTTTTAGGCTTCTGCGCTTGCTGTCTGTAAAACTTAATAGAAGACTAAAATCTTTTGTGTAAATTAATTAGCAAAAGGAACATTGAAGGGGTGGTTCACCTTTAAGTTAACTTGTAGTATATTATAGAATGTCTAATTACATTTTCAATTGGCCTTCGTTTTAATATTCTTTTAATTATTTGCCTTTGTCTTCTGACACTTTCCAGCTTTGAAATGGGGGTCACAGACTTCATCTAAAAAAAATGTATTGTTATTGCTACTTTTTATTACTCATCTTTCTATTCAGGCCTCTCCTATTCATATTCCAGTCTCTTATTCAAATCAATGGTTGCTGGGGTAATTTGGAACCTAGCAACCAGATTGCTGAAATTGGAGAGCTGCTGAATAAAAAATCTGAAGGATTTCACTCATAAATAGTGAAATTTGAAGGTTTTCACTTAAAAATCATGAAATTTGAAGGTTTTCACTTAAAAATCATGCAAATCGGATGTTTTCACGCAAAAATCGTGAAATTAGAAGGATTCCACTCACAAATCGTGAAATTTGAAGGTTTTCACTCAAAAATCGTGAAATTTTAAGGATTTCACTCAAACATCTTGAAATTTTAAGGATTTCACTCAAAAATCGTGAAATTTGAAGGTTTTCACAAAAAAATCTTGATCAAATCAATGGTTGCAGGGGTAATTTGGAACCTAGCAACCAGACTGCTGAAATTGGAGAGCTGCTGAATAAAAAGCTAAATAACTCAAAAACACAAATAATAAAAAATGAAAACCAATTGCAAATAGTGATTGGTGACTTTCTAGCCGAAAAACGTGCGAATTTCCCGCAAAATTTGCGAAACCGCGAAAAATTTTGAAATCGGAAAGTTCCAGAAAAAATTGTGAAATTCAAAAGTTTTCATGAAAAATCGTGCAAATCGGACGTTTTCACTCAAAAATCTTGAAATTTGAAGGTATTTATTTAAAAATCGTGAAATTTTATGGTTTTCACTTAAAAATCGTGCAAATCGTATGTTTTCACGCAAAAAACGTGAAATTAAAAGAATTCCACTCAAAAATTGTGAAATTTGAAGTTTTTCACTCAGAAATAGTGAAATTTAAAGAATTTCACAAAAAAACTTGAAATTCGGACAGTTCACGAAAAAATCTTGAAAATCGGAAATTGATACTAGCGAATTTTCACTGGTGAATTTTCACGGGAGATTTGCGAATTTATTCGGAAATTCGCCGCAAATTAGTGCCAGGCCAATTTATTCGCCCATCACTAATTGCAAATTATCTCCGAATATCTCGACATCATATTAAGGGGCGTTTTTATAATGTGGTGTACAAAACAGCGGGACAAAACACCACACATCACATCAAGTTTTGTAGTGTAAAAAACGGCGTACATTTTTTACTTTTTACTTAGAGGGACTTCCACCAGAAGCAATGTAAAATAACGGTGGCAAATCTGGCGTTTGCATGGCGTAAAATTACACACACCTTGATAAATTCATTTATTTTACACAGCTTTTGAACCTTTTTTTCGGGGGAATTTCATTTTACACAGCACAATAAGTATACAGTACCCCTAAATGTTAACTCAAAGGTGAAAAACCCTTTTAAAAAGTTTTTCTTCCTTCTTGATGGCAGCTAATTCCTTAGCACAATCATATGTCGGAACAAAATACAGCAAAATATTTGTCCTATTTGGTTTGAGAAGATTGAGAATTGTTATTGTTGGTAGTTATATTCCTCCCAACATTTGAGTTTCAATAAGAGGGCAACTTTGGCCCATACCCAGCCCAGACCCATTTGCAGCCTGTGATTCAGAGCTGGTATATGTCAAATAATTCAATTAATTAATCCACTGGCAAGTTTTATATCCATGCATATTTTAGTTTATTCCAATTGCAAAGTACAACAGAAATACTTCAGAAATAACTGCTCCTTCAAAAGTTAATTCAGGACTGACACTGAGACATATATTTTTGCCAATGAAGAGACAGAGATGGTGGTGGAGTAACTAAAAGCTAATGGTTCCATAGCTACCGGTACATGTCTCCAAACTTTCAGAAAGACAAACTGGGGCCGTAACAACAGGGTCAAACCTTGTAAACGATACCAACCAATCAGCAGGCAGCATTTACTGGCCACTTGCTTAAAAGAAGACATCGGAATTGTGCTGTTCTCGGTTACTACCTGGAGCAAACTTGCACCTTTCATTACACAACCTCAAAACTGATTTGCAAACATACACTGAATTGCACCGAACCCTCAACCCTCCTGCCAAGACTCTCAGCATTGTTGCCTGCTAGTATTGGGCACAAGTAGGGTTGCCACCTTTTTTAAAATGTTTTACCGGCTGCTGGGGGGCAGGGACACAAAGGGGCGGGTTGTGATGGCAAAAGGGGCGGGCCGTGATGTCAAAAGGGGAGGGGCGTGATGTCAAAGGGGTGTAACAAATACAAATCATCGTGTGTGCATGCGTGGTGCAAAATGACTGGAAAATACCACACATAGTTGGGGAGAGAGGGGACCAGACATGGAGTAGGCGACAGAACAGGTACATGCCTGGCACCCTTCCCTAGGGCGCGTGCCCACTCTGCTACCCCTAGTTCCGGCCCTGGTAGGATGTACAGTAGGACTGCACTATATGCATAATTCTCATCAGGATCTGGCCAAATCCTAGGAGGCAAATTTACTAACCTTTGAAAATAGGCCAGCGACGGCTTTGCAGCCATCACAACACTTCGCCAGGTGTAAATTCGCTCGGACAAAGCTAATTTACTAAAATGCGAAGTTGCGACCAGGGCGCCAAACACTGGCGAAGTTTTGCTAGCGTTACTTCAGTAATCGAACCGAAGATACGCTACCGTTGGCTAATTTGCTTGTGGTGGGAAATGATAAAGTTACATAGATGTATATGTTGCAGCAAATACATTACATTACACAAGTCCAGGGAAACTTAATAAATAAAATAGAGTTGTTATATTGTCCACTGTATAGTTTGTGTCCCATATGTTATGAAATGTGGGGGGGGGGATCCGGTTACCCGAAAAGACTTTTAAGGACTTTTGCAGGCTCACTCTGAAAATAGGAAAAGACGCCAGCGTTTTTTTTTCCACTAAAAATTAAGGAAGATCTATACACTCCATTGCACTTCACCTGGTCTGGGCGGCAAGTCTGGCGAAAGAGATAACGTCCAGTAAAATCCACATATTAGTGAATTTGCGGAGTAACAACCAGGGCCGGATTTACATTGTGGGCGCCCCTAGGCCCCCCTCCAGGGGGACTGGAGCAATGGGGATTGGTGCACGGAAAATTAAAAAAATTATTGTATCTCCAGCGCATCCCCAGTGTTTCTGAACCAATTTGGGTGTGGTTGGGCAGCACGCTGCCCCCCTAAAATTCTGCAGCCCTAGGCCCGGGCCTAGGTGGCCTTTCCACAAATCCGGGCCTGGTAACAACCATACGTCAGAGCAAAAATTCGCCTAGCGTTAGAGTGTGAATGGTCGATAATGTCTGTCTCTTTTGCTAGCGAAGTTACGCCTGCGCCCGTTAGTAAATTGGCGAATTGCCTGAGAGACGAAGTTTCGCCAGCGTTACTCACTTTGCCCTTTAGTAAATTTGCCCATAGGGATCAGTGTAAAATGTTCAGCTTCAGGAACTGAATCCGAAACTTTAAAGTCATTCACTTTGCTGGACAACTGAATCCTTTGTTCACAATACAGGTATCGGATCTGTCACATATGTCTCCCATTTTATCCAAATAATCAAAATGTTTCATTTAATTTTCTCTGTAATAATAAAACAGTCACTTGTACTTGATCCCAACTAAGATATAACTAATCCTTATTGGAGGCAAAACCAGACTATTGGGTTTATTTAATGTTTACATGATGTTCTAGTAGTATGAAGATCCTAATTACAGAAAGATCCGTTATTTGGAAAAACCCAGGTCCCAAGCATTCTGGATAATAGGTCTTATACCTGTATATATTTTTTTCCAAATTTGAATATACAAATTTATATGTATTCAGTATATAAAGAGATTAATCCAATTGATGGATTTGGTGCCTCTATAATAGGGCGATTTAACTACAGCACAACAACAATAATAACACGGTGGGCTCCATCTGTATACGGGTGCGATGTGACGGTATCTGACATATTAAAGGGCAAGTCATATCCACTCGAAAGAAATAAGGCACCTGAGAAACAAACTCAGTTTATAGAGAAATCTGCCGCTAACTGAGCTGCTGTTCTTTTCCTGTTTTGTGTTCTTCATGTGTATAACATAATATACTGTACTTACAAGCCTGTTACTGCCTAAACAAACATAGTGAAGTGCAGCGAATACTGTGGGTTACAAGAGTACAATGGCACGGATCCAGGGAAACAAGAACAAGATGAATGTGTAAAGTGTCTTTTCTAAAGAGCTTTACACATTATGCTGCTGTGCCTATTGCAGTTGGCACACGGATCTGTCTCGATTTGAATAGTCGTGAACAATTCTTATGCTACGATGGGCTACAGGTTGGTCCGGCCTTATTTATATTACAATATTGGAATTAACTCCAGATTGACTCAAGCTCGCCCACATCAAAGTTGGTTGCCTTTCAGAAAAACTAAAAGGAATTGGAGACGTTGGAGTTCCTTTTCCATAAAAGCAATTGTTTAAGAATGTGGTTTCATTCCCAAATTAATGTAAACCATTTGGAGCAGAAGATGCTGCATGTGCTGTTGTGATGTTGGGTTTAGCTTTAAGCCGTGCTTTCTGCTGTGTCTACTAAATAAAGACTCGGGTTCTTCTGCATACCGACAAATATATGCAAACATATGCCAAGTTCCTATTTAATAACTTGGCCCCTTTAAAAATATCAGAGCTTGGTTGCTAAATACTCCACTGAGAATTAAAACGGTTAGGCACCTGGCCCAAGTGTCATTTAAAACAATTTCTGGGGTGTTTCTGTAATGAGAAAAGGTAAGAACTTTAATGTTGAACGGCATTTTAATAAGAGTAGCAAACAAAAAACCCCACCACCTGATTCCTGAATTTATAAGTTTTATTTCACTTGTGTTCTCTGCACTGCTGATACTACCCCTGTGCTTCGTGAGCACTTACCTACTTGCCAATGTTGTTCACTGAGATTGTAGTGCTCATTTATGAAAGCAATTGGAAAAATGCAATTGGGATAATAGTCTCTGGGAAGGGAGTGTGACTGTGGGATAGCAGGTATAGTAGGGAGAGATGGTGTCTATAGTAACAGTGGATAATAGTCTCTGGGAAGGGAGTGTGACTGTGGGATAGCAGGTATAGTAGGGAGAGATGGTGCCTATAGTAACAGTGGATAATAGTCTCTGGGATGGGAGTGTGACTGTGGGATAGCAGGTATAGTAGGGAGAGATGGTGCCTATAGTAACAGTGGGATAATAGTCTCTGGGAAGGGTGTGTGACTGTGGGATAGCAGGAATAGTAGGGAGAGATGGTGTCTATAGTAACAGTGGATAATAGTCTCTGGGAAGGGAGTGTGACTGTGGGATAGCAGGTATAGTAGGGAGAGATGGTGCCTATAGTAACAGTGGGATAATAGTCTCTGGGAAGGGAGTGTGACTGTGGGATAGCAGGTATAGTAGGGAGAGATAGTGTCTATAGTAACAGTGGGATAATAGTCTCTGGGAAGGGAGTGTGACTGTGGGATAGCAGGTATAGTAGGGAGAGATGGTGCCTATAGTAACAGTGGATAATAGTCTCTGGGAAGGGAGTGTGACTGTGGGATAGCAGGTATAGTAGGGAGAGATGGTGTCTATAGTAACAGTGGATAATAGTCTCTGGGAAGGGAGTGTGACTGTGGGATAGCAGGTATAGTAGGGAGAGATGGTGCCTATAGTAACAATGGGATAATAGTCTCTGGGAAGGGAGTGTTACTGTGGGATAGCAGGTATAGTAGGGAGAGATGGTGTCTATAGTAACAGTGGATAATAGTCTCTGGGAAGGGAGTGTGGCTGTGGGATAGCAGGTATAGTAGGGAGAGATGGTGTCTATAGTAACAGTAGGATAATAGTCTCTGGGAAGGAAGTGTGACTGTGGGATAGCAGGTATAGTAGGGAGAGATGGTACCTATAGTAACAGTGGATAATAGTCTCTGGGAGGGGAGTGTGACTGTGGGATAGCAGGTATAGTAGGGAGAGATGGTGCCTATAGTAACAGTGGATAATAGTCTCTGGGAAGGGAGTGTGACTGTGGGATAGCAAGTATAGTAGGGAGAGATGGTGTCTATAGTAACAGTGAGATAATAGTCTCTGGAAAGGGAGTGTGACTGTGGGATAGCAGGTATAGTAGGGAGAGATGGTGCCTAAAGTAACAGTGGGATAATAGTCTCTGGGAAGGGAGTGTGACTGTGGGATAGCAGGTATAGTAGCGAGAGATGGTGCCTATAGTAACAGTGGATAATAGTCTCTGGGAAGGGAGTGTGACTGTGGGATAGCAGGTATAGTAGGGAGAGATGGTGTCTATAGTAACAATGGGATAATAGTCTCTGGGAAGGGAGTGTGGCTGTGGGATAGCAGGTATAGTAGGGAGAGATGGTGTCTATAGTAACAGTGGATAATAGTCTCTGGGAAGGGAGTGGTGCTCCGAAGTAGAAAGCAAATGCCCAAAAAACACCCCTGTCCCTACTGATAAAAGCCCTTAAACCCTACTCTAAAAGCAAATCTGTTGTATTATAGCCCTGCACATAGTGAGTATCATACAGAGAGTATCTATGCCATGAGGCAATGGGTAATGTTTAGTAAAGTATAGCAATTTTGGAAAAATTCCCAAGTTACGTTTTGAATATATTATAGTCACATTTGTTGTTGTGATCAAATGGTGAAGCCTCTTTCCTATACAATGCAGCAGTTCTGTCCATGATTTATGTCTGAGGTTATGGCTCAACTCCAAAACCCAGTGGTTTAACTAGAAGTTACTGGGCCCACAGCATATCAATTTTAGGGCCCTCAACAAATCCAGAGGTTGTCCTTTTTTACAAATATATATTGAAATTTCTCATTAATTATGGCCTCATATCCCTGCGGCCAAGTTTCCTCTGTAGTAACAAGTATCTACCAACAGGCCAACAGATGAATATGGTGAGATTTGATCATGTAGAGCAGTGATCCCCAACCAGTGGCTTGTGAGCAACGTTATATTTCACTAACCCCTTGGATGTTGCTCCCAGTGGCCTCAAAGCAGGAGCTTATTTTTGAATTCCAGGCTTGGAGGCAAGTTTTAGTTGCATAAAAACAGATGTACTGCCAAACAGAGGCTCTTTTAGGCTGCCAGTCCACATAGGGGCTACCAAATAGCCAATCACAGCCCTTATTTGGAATCCCTATGGTAATTTTGCATGCTTGCGTTGTTCCCCAACTCTTTTTACCTTTAAATGTTGCTCACAGGTAAAAAAAAAAGTTGGGGACCCCTGATCTATAGGGATGTTGAGATAGCAACCCTTCAGGTCCATGGAAGATCAGACAAGAAGTGAGGTGGATCTGCTCCTCTCTCTTCCTAATCTGCTAATTTACCATTCATTCATCTGTAGGATTCACTTGCATTTGATTTTTTGGATAGGCCAACTGTGATTTACTTACCTCACAGGATGGTCTAACAAAAATACCCCCAAAGTGACATATATGCCAAGATAGTGGGGAAGTTGAAATCAAGATGCCAGATGAGACATGGATTTGCATGACCTGCATTAGAGCAATCTCCATTACCTGGAACTTCAGATGAGACTTTTTATGGACTTTGTTCTGGAGCTTTCATACTAAAGCCAGAGGGGCAAATTCACTAAAGGACAAAGTGCCGAACACTAGCGTGAATTCGCCAGCGTAGCGCATTTTCGTTAATTCGCTGATTCACTAATGGATGCTGGCGTAAATTCGCTAGTGTTACTTCGCACCCTTACGTCTGTCGAATTTGCGCAACGGATGTAACTACGCAAATTCATTAACGTGCGCATTTTTCACCAGACTTCCTTCGTCACCTCAGACCAGGCGAAGTGCAATAGAGTAGATAGGGATTGCTTCAAAAAACGCTGGCGTTTTTTCATTTTTTATGGGTGATAGGCTGAAAAAGATCAAAAATTTTTTTGGGGCTACCCTCCTTCCCCCCTACATTTCCTAACTCATGGCACCTTAACTATACAGTGGGCACATGTGTAGGGCAAAATAAACATTTTATTTGCTGTTGTGAAGGTTTCCCAGGCTTGTGTAGTGATGCTACATATTCCTCCATTGTAACTTCAATTTGGCGCCGTATGCAAATTAACCATCGATAACGTAACTTTGCTTTGCTTGGCGAATTAACGCTAGCGCAACTTCGCAACCTTACGATTCCCCTGAGCGCAACTTCGGATTTTAGTGAATTTGCGTAGTGCTGGCAAAAATACGCCTGGCGAAGTGTGGCGAAGTGGACACTGGTGCAACAACGAATCTTAGTGAATGTCCCACAGAGTGTCTCTGGAGCTTGGAGGTGGCTCTTCTGCTCATTTAGATGCTTTAAAAAGTTTATCCTCAACCAGTTGCAATATGTTGATAACCAACCCCTTGGATGTTGCTCTCTCTCAATGGCCTTAAAGTAGGTGCTTATTTTTTAATTTCAGGCTTGGAGGCAAATTGTGGTTGGATAAAAATCATTTGTTCTGCCAAACAGAACCTCCTTGTCACGGTTGGCACCCTAAATTCAGAACCAATGCTAAGCACCCTGTTCTCAGCTCTTGCTTCTGCCTTTAACAGCCGCCTTTCACATCGGGAGGAGCCATCGGCTAATCGGATGCCGCCAGGTCTTATTAAGAAAGGTGCCAAGTGAAGGGTTCTGAACGAGCAAAGGGGCACAATGGTAATGCAAAGTCTTTTGGGCAGAAGGTCGTGGTACAAGGCGTAGGCAGAAAGCGTAGTCAAATCAGGCCGGGTCGGGGCAGGCAGAGCACAAATGGAGTCAGGCAGGCAAGGGTCAAACCAGGAGATCAATCAGAAGGGATACGGAATAAGTGGAGTTGGTTACCAGGCAAGGGTCAGGATTCAGAAGTCAGAATCATCCAAAAACAGGCAGGGGTCACAACAGAACAGAACAACAGAAGCTATACAGCACAGAGGCACCTGGGAACTCACGAGGAACAAATTCTATAATGGGCAAAGAATTAAACACTGGCGTTTGCTTTTATAATGTTTGAATTTTGCACCATTGCGCACTGGCGTCATCACGCCAGCATGACTGCGCCTTTAAATCAAGCAGAGGCGCGCCGCACGTGCGTTTGAGAAGAGGAAGACCGGCGTGGCTGGTATCCCTGCCGGCCCACTAGACCACCAGGGTGAGTAGCCCTCACTCTCCTGTAGGCTGCTAGTCCACATAGGGGCTACCAAATAGCCCTTATTTGGCACCTCCAAGAACTTTTTTCATGCCTGTGTTGTTCCCCACCTTTCTTTGCATATCAATGTGGCTCACTGGTGTAAAAGTTTGGGAACCCCTGCTTTTAAGAGATGATATGCAAATGGAATGCATTTGATGTGGGTAAAACTAGCGTGAGCAGCTGATTCAGAACTTACTGGCCCAGCTTGGAGCAAGAGCTGAACATTTGTTCTGGCTCGGAAGTCGGCCTGAAGCTGGAGCTGGAACTGGCAAAGTCATGCCAACACTTACATTAACAGATAGCAGGCATAGCCGCAGAGTTGTTTAGCAAAGGAACTAAAATCTCTCTTGCGCTCAGCAGAATCATTTTATTATGGAGTCTTTATTGCCATATGTCGCATCCACTAAGTACTGAGCGCTCGCTTGTCTTTCAGCTGCTGCCTAACAGGCTGTTTTATCAACATTCATCAAGCAGTTTTGTGTTTTTCAGAGGAGACGCATTAGTACATTTGGTGCTCCTAATTAAATCTTAATAAAACCTTATCTCTGTGTTGAGGCTCCTTTTGTTTGTTTGGTTATTAACATATTTACAGATCTAGTCTTTTCATCGCATCTGACAACGACGGCTCGGTAGCCCTGCATTGTGCTCAAGCGCATACAGAATCTTGATTTATTTCTATATTGCTCTGTTGAACATGATAACAATCAACAACATTCCCTGCTCTGTGGGACCTGCACTGCTGTTAATGACGCGGCTTGATGCTGCTGGCACTTAGATATGTTGGAAGAATGAAAAAAACGAGACACAGTCAAACTCAACCTCTTATTATATGCGGGAGCATGTTGTGAAATTAACTGATAATAGAAAATCTTACTATAGCATAGTTGCTTTCCACTGGTGATCCTCATTTCCTATTGCCCTGCTTTTGCCTCCCTTATTTATTCTCTAAAGCCTTGATATATCCCAGTCTCTGCCCAGAGTCTTCTTCACACTCTACAACACTCTAATTTCCCTATATTTTGCCTCATTAGCTACTCCCATCTTTACCTCCTCTCTATGTTTGCTCTCACTGCTCTAAAGGTGGCCATAGATGTAACAATTACGATCTTTCTTGGAAAAGATCTTTCCAAGAAAGATCGTTCATTTCAATACACACGTGTAGAGCGGAATCGTCAGATATACAGATAGAAACAATAGAATTGTACCTGTATCTGATGTTTCTGAACAATGGCGGATGTTTGGGTCCCTTCAAAGGCACCCGATCAAAATTATCCGTCCAGCCTGATTGACGAGTCGACCGATATCCAAGTCTTCTGCAATAGCCGTTGGCTCTTTTTCCACCATACATGCACCGAATATTGTACTTGTATTTCGTATGATATTATCTTTGCGTCTATGGCCACCTTTACTCTTTCTGGGTCCTTCTTCCCATCTATATCAATGCCTTGTTCCCTATCTCTCCCACTTTTGCTCCCTGTTCCCAGGGGTGATCCTGGCCCCTCCGCTGCCTGAGGCAGCAGCAGTTGCTGCTGCCCCCCTCCCCCAGAGATTCGCTCTTAAAGTACCAGGAGCAGCATTTTTGCTGCCCCTGGTACCTAGTGGGGTGCTGCCCCCTGAGGCGACAGCCTCAACTCGCCTCATTGGCAAAGCAGCCCTGCCTGTTCCCTCCCACTTTTTTCTTTCCTTCTCTCCAGGTCCCTCTTTATAACTGACCCTACATGGTGAGATACAGTTGCCTGGTGTGCTCACCAAATGAGTGGATCTCCATACGATGTGTGTTGTTATGTGCACCTTTGTTAGGGATGCACCGAATCCACTATTTTGGATTCGGCCGAACTCCCAAGTCCTTTCCACTGTGAGGGCAAACAAAGCCAGCCAAAGATATGCAGACAAAACTGGGCATGTTCCCCAAATGGCACCCCATTGGCCCAGCAGTATCAGCTGTTATTGGTCCTTCTGGAAGCCGTCTTTGCGGTTGGCAGACAGAAAGAAACCCTGCTCTGCATTTACGACAGCGGCTGTTCCCTTTCTGGTTTACACAGGTGGCTGTTAAAGCAACAGTAATATCAAAAAATGAAAGTGTTTTAAAATATAATTATTAGTGTATCGTTGCCTTGCACTGTTAAAACTGATGTGTTTGCTTCAGAATTCCAAGCTAGGTTCTTTTTATACAAATGGAAGATCAGAGAGACTGCCCAGCTGTAAACCAACACAGCTGTACCCACATGTTCCAGTGACCAGCAATAGCAGTGTCCAACCCTGGCATCATTTTGCAGGCAGAACCACTAAATGCTGGCTGGCTACCATAGAAACTTTGAGAAATTTGCAACAATAGATCTAAAATTAAGAGCTTCATTCCATAAAGGAGAGTCCTACCCTATGCCCACACCCTCTTATTGCTTTGTGCTGTTACACTCTGCACCTTTGATCCTTATACTGCACCAGGGTTGACACATGTCCGGTTTTCACCCAGACAGCCCAGTTCTCAGGAGGGCTGTCCAGGTTTAAACTGACTGTCCAGGTCTCCAAATTACGAAAATCGGACAAGTGAATGGAGCAGTAATCAGTCATCTGACCCACCCCCAATGTCATCAGGCCTGCCCCTCCTGGTCTGACACTCGGCAAAAGGTGGCAACCCTATCCTGCCCCCACCTCTCCCCACTACTCCATGTCTGTTTCAGTTGTCCTCTCTATTTCTCCCTCTCTTAACTTTTCTGCCCCCCATTGTTTATTTTGTTACCTGACTTCCACACTGCAATTGCGTCTCTTTTGCTCCTAAGCCTTTGTATCACTCTACCCTATTTTGTGTTTCTTCCTCTTCCAACTTACCCCCCACTTCTCCAATGTATTACTCTCTGTTCTTTTCTTTTGATCCCCTCACTCTTATCCCACCTATTTTCCTCTCTCTCCATTAGGAATGCACCAAATGCAGGATTCATTTCAGGGTTCCCCTGGACTTTGGCCTTTTTCAGTAGGATGCTGATTCACCAAATCCAAGTGCCTGGCTGAACCAAATCCAAAACCTTAAAGTCATTTGATCTTTCGTTACAATAATAAGGAAATTGTGTGTTGGGGGGTGCATGCTGCATAAACAAGGATTATTTTTAATCCTTCCTTGCCCAAATTTGTGTATGCAAATTATGTTTTGGATTTCGCAAATATTTCATTAAAGATTGAGGATCCGCTGAAACCCAAAATAGTGGATTTGGTGCATCCCTTCTCTCTACTGTATTTGCCTGTTCTCTCTTCTTTTTTTCTACTCTTGCTTGTCCTCTTCCATTCTGCCTCCCACATGCTATTTATTGACCACCAACTCTACTCATTTCTCATTTGTCCTACCTCTCCATACTCTTATCATCTATTCATCATTTTTAATCTATTAATCTACATTACTAGTCCCTTTTCTTTATCCCTTTTTCATCAACTTTCCCCATTCTTAAAGGGATACTGTCATGGAAACATTTTTTTTTTCAAAATGAATCAGTTAATAGTGCTGCTCCAGCAGAATTCTGCACTGAAATCCATTTCTCAAAAGAGCAAACAGATTTTTTTATATTCAATTTTGAAATCTGACATGGGGCTAGACATATTGTCAATTTCCCAGCTGCCCCTGGTCATGTGACTTGTGCCTGCACTTTAGGAGAGAAATGCTTTCTGGCAGGCTGCTGTTTTTCCTTCTCAATGTAACTGAATGTGTCTCAGTGGGACATGGGTTTTTACTATTGAGTGCTGTTCTTAGATCTACCAGGGAGCTGTTATCTTGTGTTCAGGAGCTGCTATCTGGTTACCTTCCCATTGTTCTTTTGTTTGGCTGCTGGGGGGGAAAGGGAGGGGGTGATATCACTCCAACTTGCAGTACAGCAGTAAAGAGTGATTGAAGTTTATCAGAGCACAAGTCACATGACTTGGGGCAGCTGGGAAATTGACAATATGTCTAGCCCCATGTCAGATTTCAAAATTGAATATAAAAAAATCTGTTTGCTCTTTTGAGAAATGGATTTCAGTGCAGAATTCTACTGGAGCAGCACAATTAACTGATGTGTTTTGAAAAAAATGTTTTTTCCCATGACAGTATCCCTTTAAGTTTCTCTTGCTCTCTATTTTTATAGCTTCCTCTATGTTCTACCTTCAACCTCTCAGTCATTCTCTTCTTCTTCCTCTCCGTCTCCTGCTTTTTGTCTACAACTTCATCATTTATCACTCACTTCTTCTACTCCTCTACTCCACCAATTCCTCTGTTAGGGTGTCCTCACCCGAAATGCTTTTCTTGTTTTTCCCTCTGTTTATCTTTTTCTTTACATACCTCATCAATTCAGCGGAATGTGCTTAGCAACTCAGAATTGACAGCGAATTCTCTTTGTTGAAAGCTTGGAAGCCAATAGTTCCTAAGAAGTGGGGGCTTCTGCATGTTGTATTTCATGATCAACTGGTGAAAGGTTGCAGTTTGAAGCTGCCAGGCTAATGCGGATTTTTTTTTTTAAATCTCCACAGTTCACATTTGTGTAACAAGCTGACATTTGACAACTCAATGAATTCCATGTAGACAAATCTCAGGATCTAAAGAAAAGTTGCATCTATTTTCCTCCTCATTTATTGGATGTTGCATCGTATCACACAGAGATCTGTATTACATAACTGACATATGACAATACAATTTTTAAATCATGTTATTTTGGTTTTAATGTTATTTGAACCCTGAGAGACCCGCAGTTGAGCTACAGGCTCTTCTCCCCTGGGGAAGTTCCTCCTATCTCCGAGTTTGTTAATGGTTGCCAAATTTTGACAGAAAATAAAGCTTGAAGCCTTTTGTGCGGAATAATAACCTTAAATGCTTTCTGCCTGTAATTTATCTTTTTTTCCCTAATTTTCTATCTGACACATTTTCCCAGTCACTAATAAAACTGGCTGCAAATGTGTTATTTGGATCCATGAGGGAACTTCCAAGTGTGCCAAAGTCTAAGTAGTTACTTCCTCGCATTGTTAAGATAAATGCTGCTCTTAGTGTTGCGCTAATGTAATGCTCTGCGTGTGAGCAATTAACCAGAGAACTAGGTCTTTCCTTCGGTGCCATTTTCAGCATCTTTGCAACAGAGATGAGAACTGTAAAATAAATGCAGTTAACGAAAAATCAGAGATGGTTCAAGATATATCAGGGCCCTAGGTATGTTCATGATTTGGGGCCCAACGTGTAAAAGAAACGGATCCGCAAACACACCGATTAGTGCAGTCGGGGATTATCCCCTTTTATTCAGCCACCAAACATCATGTTTGGTGGCTGATTAAAAGGGGATAATCCCCGACTGCACTAATCGGTGTGTGTGCGGATCCGTTTCTTTTACACGTTGGTTGCTAAGGGACCCGGCCGGGTCAACGGAAGGAACGCACCACCAGCTTGCAGGATTGGTGAACTACAGGTGTGCGGTAGGAGAATTACATTGTAATCATGATTTGGGGGCCCACACTTCCAGTGCCAATATAGGTGTCTCTGGTGGCAACACACAGGGACTCATTTATAAACACAGGGCACCTGGGCAGTAACCCATAGCAACCAATCAGAGGGCTGCTTTCATTGCTCAACCTGCAGATGGCTGAAAAAAAGCCAGTCACTGATTGGTTGCTATGGGTTACTGCCCAGGTGCAAATTTGCCCTGTGTTTATAAATGAGCCTCAATGAGTTGTATTTAAAGGAAAGAGCAGTAGTTGCAGGAAGGAAGAATAGGAGGCAGCAGGGCTCATTTACTAACATAGGTGCTAAATTGCACAAGTACAGTTTCTAAGATAAGATGCAAAGACTACGGAAAGATGGCAAAGCAACTTGAGACTTTTTGCCCAGTTGCTGTTGAAATAACAAGAGCTAAAAGTCCTAGGACTAAATCTCTTTTGCCCCAGACCTCACCATCAATGTGCTATTGTCAGCCTCCTGTTATTGTCTTAACCATGTTGGGCCCTTCTAGAACTGGCCTAGTCCTATACAGGAGCTTAGATGTTTTTCTGCTTATTTTCATAAAAATTGCAATTGTCATTATTATCTAATTGTTAATATAATATTGAATTAAGTACTACGCTATGACTGCTAAGGATATTATCATGTTTAAAGGATTTTCAACCCAAAACAGGATTCAAGGATATTCCATTGATTCAGGCAGGAATTATGTGATATAGTGGTGCTTTATTTTGCACATGTAATTTAGATTATTTTTTCAAAGCAGTATATATATATATATATATTGTATTCCTACTTTGATTTTTTGCCAATAGTTTTACATTGACTATAGAGTTTTTGTACCTATAGTAGTCAAGGCCCCTTTATTTCCTCTGGCTTCTATGAAGGTGTTAATAATATTCTTTATCATTTCTCATAGCCCTTCTGTGATAATCCAGTTACCAGCAGGGACATGGTCTATTGGCAACTGGTCTTGTTGTTATATTATCAATTTCCAAATAGGCAAAGTAGAATTATGCCCATACAGCAATTATTAATATAACAACAAGATGAGTTGCAACTGCACTGGGTTTGATCATTTGTTGTAAATAAAGATGTCACGGGCATTGCCCTGTGCTAAACAAAGTTAAGCAGGAAGATAACTCTATACTTTTTAATAATGTCCCGTGGGATACTAAATATTTCCAATATTTGTTTATTATACCAGGATCTCTCCTCTGTGTTCCCTATATAATGCATAGCTGCTCCAGCTCCAGGTGAGAATAATGATCTGGTACTGAAATAAGACAAAAAAGGCGCTTGTGAGGGGACATGATTAGACTTTACAAGTACATTAGAGGACATTATAGACAAATAGCAGGGGACCTTTTTACCCATAAAGTGGATCACCGTACCAGAGGCCTCCCCTTCAGACTAGATGAAAAGAACTTTCATTTGAAGCAACGTAGGGGGTTCTTCACAGTCAGGACAGTGAGGTTGTGGAAAGCACTGCCGGGTGATGTTGTGATGCTGATTCAGTTAATGACTATAAGAGGGACTTGGATGATTTTTGGACAGACATAATATCAAAGGCTATTGTGATACTAAACTCTATAGTTAGTATAGGTATGGGTATATAGAATTTATGTGAAAGTAGGGAGGGGTGTGTGTATGGATGCTGGGTTTTCATTTGGAGGGTTTGAACGCGATGCACTTTTTTCAATTCGATTTAACTATGTAACTATGTAACTATGTAACTATGTAACTATGTAACTATGTAAAGAACAATTATCTAACTACTAATTAGAGCCCCGGTGCACATGAAAGCAGAAGTGCATTATGCAGGGGGATTATCTCTGCACTGGGAATTAAACAATCTAACTCACAAGGACCAAACATGGAGTAGCTTCAGTTTCCCTGTCTGCCCTGTTTAACTCAAGAAATAACAAAACATTTTTCACGATTGAAACAATAGTCAAAAATCATGTTATGCTTATGTTGAACAAGGGGATACAGAGTCCCTAATGAGGGTCTTTTTGTTCAAAGAACTGGAGCTGCAGGGGCATCTACCTTCATTTTTATACTGTCTGTGCATGCCCTTTCAGCTCTATATATACTGTTTATTAGGTTCCACCATAAACACTTTGCCCTTAATACCAGAGGTTGAGTGTACAGATGCAATATGCTCAGATACATCAACCTCCAGTGAACCCAACGTGGGTGGTTTGTGACCACATCTGCAGGATGCCCTGTTATACCCAGACCATGCTCCCCTTTGCTTCTCACATTCAGGAGGGTCAACAGGACTACATAATGGATGTTTTTTACACTAGTAGATGGGTCATCAGAGGGCAAGTTATGTGGCCAAATGCACAGGCTCCCCTGGGTTATAGCCTAGGGGCCCAGTGTGATCAGGAGCCCATCTAGCTTTTTTTCATGTAATATTTCTGTTTTCTTTTAATATTTATTTTTATTTGTGGTAGGTAACCAGTTAAAAGCTCTCTGGTAGATCTAAGAACAGCACTCCATAGTAAAAATCCAGGTCCCACTGTGACTCCTTCAGTTAAATTGAGTAGGAAAAACAACCATCTGACAGAAAGCAGTTCCTGGCTCTTTCTGAAATCACATGACCAGGCAAAATGATTTGAGATGCACCTACACAACACAATTACAACTAAAAAAAAATTCACTTGTTGGGTTAGAAATGAAATTTTATATGGTAGTGTAAACAGTGTCATTTAGAAATAAAAACCACAGAATCCCTTTAACAAACTCATTGTTATGGGGGTTTCCAGGTTCAGCTGGCAATGCCGAGCTTTGCAAAAAAAATAAAAAATTCCCAGAATTTGATTTGGTCAAAGGTTGAATACTAATAATGTTTCTTGTATTTTGCATTCCTCCCATAATGGAAAGGTACATGCAGCATGGAGCCTTGAATGGAGACATAACAGCATTTAATGATCTTCTAATGATGCCTAGAAGGTCCTAAGGGTAGGAGGGCCAGAGTTAATAAGTGCAGAAGCAGACTAGAGCTGTGAGAGTGCAGCACCTCCAGTGGGGAGCGGGGACTCGCAGGTTAAAGTTTCCTGGGCTGTGTGCTGGGAATATTGTAAAAGTAAATAAATTGGAAATGTCTCACTAAATTGAAGCAGAGATCAGCGAATGCTCCATAAATACCCACTGCTTCAGCCTGATAGTAATGTCCTAATGAGGATTCTCTTAATAAGATTAAAATGAGTTGTTGATTATTTGAGTCTGTGTACTTTAATGAACAATTTACATTTTCTTCTGATAATATTGTGTAGGGTTCAGGCATCTTGGTGTGGATTTTTTTTTTTAAAGGCATACAAATACCCTGATTCTTTATTCCCTCGTTCAATTTGTCTAATAATAATGTAAATATAGAATTAATTTCCTCTTGCTTTATGAACCCCCGCTTCTGTTAAGGCAGATTCAGCCTTGTATCAAACTGGCCATACACTGGAGAATCGGTTAATATGGGGGTAAAATTTACTAAGAGGCGAAAATTCACCAGTGACGGCTTCGCAGCCATCGCAACACTTCGCCAGGTAAAAATTCGCTAAGACAACGCTAAGGGGCCCATTTACTTAGTTCGAGTGAAGGAATAGAATAAAAAATACTTCGAATTTCGAATGTTGTTTTTGGCTACTTCGACCATCGAATGGGCTACTTCGACCTTCGACTACAACTTCGACTTCGAATCGAACGATTCGAACTAAAAATCGTTCGACTATTCGACCATTTGATAGTCGAAGTACTGTCTCTTTAAAAAAAACTTCGACCCCCTAGTTCGCCACCTAAAACCTACCGAAGTCAATGTTAGCCTATGGGGAAGGTCCCCATAGGCTTTGCTATCTTTTTTAGGTCGAAGAAAATCATTCGATCGATGGATTAAAATCCTTCGAATCGAACGATTCGAAGGATTTAATCGTTCGATCGAACGATTTCTCGTTCGATCGAACGAATTGCGGTAAATCCTTCGACTTCGATATTCGTTAATTAACCCTCGATATTTGAACATAAGTAAATTTGCCCCTAAATTTACTAAAATGCGAAGTTGGGTCCAGGGCAACGAACGCTCGTGAATTTTCGCTAGCGTTACTTCGGCAATGCGAGCAAATCAAAGCGAAGGTGCTCTAGCGTTCAATTCTGCAGGCACAGTCTGTACAGATGCAAACTATCTGCTCCTCCATGTACCATCTTCTCCCTTGACTGAATTGTGTTTAAATGAGTATTTTCCATACATGGGCAAGGGTTCTGGCCCAATAACATGATGGATCATTACCAGGCACATGAATGCCCATATATATATACTGGGCAAGTTTGAATATCCTTTAGGCGACTTATGAAGTTCTCTCTGAATAGGTCTCATTATAACCAGATCCTTTGCTCTTGGCTCAACAAACAAATGGACCTTAAGTTATATGACGACTAGCACTGAAATGAAAATGATGATTTTGGCTTGACATACTGGGCACAAGTCCTTCCTCCCCTTATTCAGGCAGCGCCTGATTCAAGGGGCATGTCACAGATTTCTGTGCTCTGAAAAGGAGGGCAGAGTTCTCCAACCATTCTTCAAATGCTCCACACAATGTGAGTGCAAAAAAATGGTCAATGGTGGACTTTTTCTTTACACTTTTCACACTGCAGAAACCATTGTAAATGACCCCTATTGTGTTTATTTGGTACTGTGCATTTAACACTTTCAGAGCGAGGTCAGGGAACGCAGAGTTTCAGCCAGGGGGGAGCGGATCTGGGCCGGTGGGGTCCACTGTTTTTTTCCCCAGTGTCCTGCTGTCCCAGTCTGACCCTGCAGTGTGGAACAACAAGCTATTGAATTGTCCCATGGCATTAGGTGAAGCAATTTTGATCCATTCTAGTGATGGACGAATCTGTGGTGTTTCGCTGAAAAATGTACGAATTTACCGGAAAATTCACAAAACGGCAAAAAATGAGCAAATAATTTTGATGAGCGTCAATTTTGACACGAGCGACAATTTCTGTACTTGCGAATATTTTGTCCAAATGGGCGTCCGAATCATTTTGACGCGCGTCAATTTTTTTTGTTGCTGCTTATTTTCCACCGACTAATTTTCACCGCAGTTTTTCTAATTAATTTGCCTGTGGCGAAACACAGATTTTCGCCGTGAATCCATGCCTGGCTAATTTATTCGCCAAAAATTGGCCGCCAGCAAAATATTTTTGATGCGCGTCTTTTTTTTTTTTGACGCACACCATTCAAGTCTATGGGCGTCATTTCC
Source organism: Xenopus laevis (assembly GCF_017654675.1). Lineage (NCBI taxonomy): Eukaryota > Metazoa > Chordata > Amphibia > Anura > Pipidae > Xenopus > Xenopus laevis. The sequence goes on along the minus strand of NC_054371.1, from coordinate 20,131,148 downwards.
ACGGCAAAACAAGGCGAAAAAATTCACCCATCCCTACAGCTAACCAAAAAATTGGCAGCGAAAAGCATCCCCAAATGTACCACTTTAATTACCAAAACTTTGTTTTTAGGCTATTTAGAAATCATGCTTCCCTGTATTAGGTACATTTCATGAGCATCTGTAGGTAACCAGCAAGTAGATCCATAAAAAGCTGTGCAATCTGTATCACAAATTATTATAATAATATATTACATATGGAGTACGTAATAGCCATGCAGTATGTGGGTATTTTTTAAAAGGAAATATCTGGCAACCCTACTGTATATGTGCATGCTACAAATATACTTCCATATTGGACAGTGTTATTGTGAAATCTATGCAGCTCTACCTTTAGTCAATGTCATATGTTTTCAATGCTCTGGTATAACCTGATATAAACAGGACACTTTCTAATGCCTTTGGTTACGTCTGGCTCATAGGGTGGAGCTGGGAGGAAAAATCTAAAAGCCTTAAAGCGGTTGTTAACTTTTTAGCATGATGCAGACAATTCCGAGACAATTAAATTGCAATGGGTTTTCATTTTTTATTATTTGTGGTTTTTGAGTTATTTAACTTTTTATTCAGCAGCTCTCCAGTTTGCAGTTTCAGCAGTCTGGTTGCTACGGTCCATATGACCCTAGCAACCATGCATTGATTTGAATAAGAGACTGGGATATGAATAGGAGAGGCCTAAATAGAAAAAGGAGTAATAAAAAGTAACAATAACAATACATTTATAGCCTTACAGATAGTGATGGGCGAATTTGGGACGTTTCGCCGAAAAATTAGCAAATTTCCCGTGAAATTCGCGAAACTGCGAAAAATTCGCGAAACGGTGCCAGCTGGAGAGAAGAAAAAGGCAAATAATTAAAAAAGTATAAAAAATAAACAATTGTTTAGACTGGAGTCATCAAATAGAAATGATTTATTTTACCAACAGGTTTACTATTACTCTCTACCCACATCCGAGTTGCATCTAGATGGAGAACGGACTACATTCCCCAGAATTCCCTTTCCTCAAGCAATTACTTCCTCTGGCAGCAGCTTGACTGAAGTAAAGGAAAGAGGTTCCACATAACTGAGGTTTGAGGTAAGACCCAGAAAGCCACAAACAAAATAATAGTACAGGTAAGGAATCTTTTATTCGGAAACCTGTTATCCAGAAAGCTCCGAATTATGGAATGGTCTTCTCCCATAGACTCCATAATAATCAAATAATCCAAATGTTCAAAACTGATTTCCTTTTTCTGTATAATAATAAAACAGTAACTTGTACTTTATCCCAACTAAGATTTAATTAATCCTTATTGGAGGCAAAACCAGCCTATTGGCTTTATATCATTGTCTAAAGTATTTTCTAGTAGATTTAGGGGCAGATTTATTAAGGGTCAAAGTGAAAATTCGAAATAAAAAAATTTGAATTTCAAGCTATTTTTGTGCGGTTCGACTATCGAATAGGTCAAAATTTGATTCGAATTTGAAAGAAATTCGACTATTTCGAATATTGAAATTCATACATTTAGCACAACATAAAATACTACAGTACTTATAATAATTAATTATATTTGTATTTAATTATATATTATATGATTAAAGATATCTCACTGGAAATTTTATAACTTTTAAAACTTTTTCGGATTAGCGGATGTATACCCCAACTTTATCGGATTATCCAGCGCAGATCACGATGTCAAGAAACAACTTCAGGGACATCTGCCATTAACTTCTACTTGGACTCGACAGGTTTGAGATGGAGCATTCGGATTTTTAGCTTAGGGTCATAAATAAATGTGAGTTTTTATTTTTCCACAAAAAAACAGATAAAATTGAGGTTAAATAAATGAGCCCATACAATGTAGAGATTTATTGTAAAATCCAAATAAAAAAATTACGAATGGGAAATTACGCTAAACTCTGCACAGTGAAAGAAAAATACAAAAACTTCTAAAAGCCCAAACTGATGCAGAGCAGCCCAAAAAGATCAGAGCAGCTCCCATTGACTTCTATAGGACCTCGACAACTTTTACCTGGCAGAGTTTTATATTAGTGATTTTCGTGGTTTTTACACTTAGGGACAGATTTATCAAAGGTCGAAATTTCGAAGTAATGGGAGATTTTTTGTACTCCCATAACTTCGATTAAAAAAAGACCAACCGAAATTTATCAAAAAAAAAAATCGAAAGTTTTTTTTTCCGGGTGAATAGGCCGTTTTCGTTAGAATTCAAATCATATGAATCGAAGTAACATCGTATTCGATCGAATTCGATTTGAAGTTTTTTTAAAAAAAACTTAGATTTTTCAAAGTCAATTGACTCCAAATAGGTTCTAGGAGGTCTCCCATAGACGAAAACAGCAATTCGGCAGGTTTTAGATGGTGAATGGTTGAAGTTGAATTTTTAAAGAGACAGTACATGATAAATTTCGATATTCTCATTTTTGCATTTTTTTTAAAATTCAAATAGAATTCGGACTATTCCCTAGTCAAGTACACAAAAATAGCTCGAAATTCAAATTTTTTTAATTAGAACTTTCACTTCGACCCTTGATATATCTGCCCCTTAATAAAGCTCAAATTTTTTAGAGCTTTTTAAATTAATGACACAACCAGACATTTTTAGAGATTTGTGGAAAAAAATCTAAATCCGATTGTTAGTAAATGACCCCCTTAGTATATGTTTAGTGAAGAATCTTCTTCAACTAACACTGAGGCTAGTGAGTCAGTCATTAATAAGCATTGGTCTCAATGATGGTAAGACAAAAACATTGGATACCACCCAACCCAAAAATATTAATGCCAATGTTGAAAACTGGAATTTGGAAAGCAGAGTTTTCTTGGAATTGGATTCTTTTACAATTGAAATATAAATGGAATAGATCAAGATGTACCCTTGGCCTCTTCATTTTTACCCTTGAAGATGGGGGTAAAAAAGTTTTTCAGGTTTTTTGCAGATAGGAAATAAGTGATTGCATCTCAATGAATAGCAGTTTAGGTAGCACTAGCGAGCTTGCTATTATTCTGGGGGTTTAGGAACAAACAAAGAAGTAACATTGTGCATTGTAATTATAGCAAGGAGAAATGTCCGTGTAATGAAGAACCATGTTGAATGGCTGAGTTGGAAGAGAGATAATATTGCATTTTTAAAAACCCTTGGCAAGACATTCACTGCAATTCGGATACCTGTGGGCAAAAGGGACACGCAGTGAGAGAATATACATGCTAAAAGCACATTTCATTTCTTTTTATTTAATATCAGCAATGATCCGTTTACGAGTCTTCTCTACAGACCTGATTGTCCTCTCCTAGGCTCGTCATTCCTTTGTCACAAGGAGCTCAATCTTCACTTATGTTCCAGCTGTTCAGAAAAATACATTTTCATTCCTTCCTTCTCATCCAAAATAGCATTTCCCAGAGAATCATTGCTATTATAGAATATATATATATAGTAGACTGTGAAGGAGTCGGCACTCTCGTCACTAAGTACAGTGGGTGCAGTGTCCAAAATTTTTAGAATATCAATCCACAAAGAAGGTCCGCACTCTCAGGTCTTAAAAAATAAATAAAAATGTTTATTGACTAAAGGACTAACCTTTCTCAAAGTATAGAAAAGCACAGAGGATGCATTAAATACAAATGTTGGTGGGAAAAGTTAATTGTCTGACATGTCATCATCATCATCACCATGCGTCAAGTATTTCAATTTCACATCAACGAAACACATAGTAATATAAAACAAAAATCCATACATAGTTACCATTCAAAGTAGCCACATCTATTTGCAACCACCCCAAAGAGCAGTAAATAAGGAGTTAAAAAATATTAATAACAATTACTCATCTTAGCCTCTCCATATTTTACATAAAGTTGTCATTGATTGTAATACTTATGTTACAAAGTAAGAAACTTGAGTATAGATTTAAGGTCTATGTTACAAGTCCCTCAATATATATATATATATATATATATATATATATATATATATATATATATATATATATATATATATATATATATATATATATATATATATATATAATATTTCAGAAGGACTCGCACTCCATTTTTTTGTGAATAAATAGTGCTTTATTTAATGCATATCCGACATTTCGGCCCTTGTTAGGGCCTTTTTCAAGGAATCCTTGAAAAAGGCCCTAACAAGGGCCAAAACGTTGGATATGCATTAAATAAAGCACTATTTATTCACAAAAAAATGGAGTGCGAGTCCTTCTGAAATATTGTATGAAGCTATTCTGACTCTTGCACCGAGAAATACTCTCAATCCGGTAACAGTGAATACACCGGACTTCGAGTATATACAGTAGATATATATATGTCCATCCTAACTTGGCACATTTGATCTTCCTTTGGGTCAGGAAACAGGATCATCACAAGGGATCAAGATATTTACGCATGACTAGGATTTTATAAATTAATTGCAGGTTATTTTTTACAACCTAAACAACATGGGACACTAACTGCAGTTTGGACCTATGGATACATACGTTGAAATTTTGACACCTCAATTGACAACTTCATGGTCCTTTATTTCTGCATTATAGTACGGGGCAAATTCATCAAGGGTCGAATTTCGAGGGGTTAAATCCCTCGAAATTTGACTGGGGAATAGAATCGAATAGGCAATTCGGGCGAATTTACGCGCTGGCGAATAGTCGAATTGGCGAATATTCGCCAGGCGAATAGGCGCTCAATCGAATATTCGCTCGAAGGATTTTCATTCGATCGAATGCCTTTTTATTCGATCAAAAACTTGGAAAACAAGCCTATGGGACTTTCCCATAGGCTTTTAAAGCAATTCGGTAGGTTTTAGGTGGCGAAGTAGGCAGTCGAAGTATTTTTAAAAGAGACAGTACTTCGACTATCGAATGGGCGAATAGTCGCAGCGTTTTTGCGCTCGATCTATTCGAATCATTCTACTCAGGCGAATTTACGCCAATTCGATAGTCGAGGAGCACAAAAAACTACTCGAAATTCGAAGTTTTTTTACTTCGAATCCTTCACTCAAAGTTAGTGAATCAGCCCCGTTAGATGTTGATATGCGCATTACTTGAATTAAGCTCTATAGATTGTTATAACTAAAATAGGAGGAGGCCCTTCTTTTACTTAACAGCTCTAATTGGTTTTAAGTGTTTTTATTTGTATTGTGATTCCCTGGCACGGTTGTCTAATAAACATTGCCTGTTTATTCATACACATGTTGATATAAATATCTTATCTTAGAACTCAGCCGGTTCTAAGAGTATAAATCCCTTTTCTTGTATATAACTTTTGGCTTGATATACCCTTGTGGTTGTGGAGATACTCTTTTGGCAATTTCCGGCACATATATTATTGGATTGTGGCTCGGTTTACTAATAGAATTTCGAATGTTGCTAATTTGCTTACCAGAACCTTATTATTAATCAAGATTCCATGACAAGGGTCTTCAGAATAACTGAATTTATTTAATAGACATAACAGTTGAATCTTGAGAAGCTTGTTATAATGTCACACTTAGCAAGTATGACACAACAGTACTGGGTCTTATGGGTAACAACAACTATTCTTTATATAGGAAGGAGATTAAAGGAGAAGGAAACCCAGTTGGCGCAAAAACCCTCCTCCCTCATGTGTGTTGCCCACCCTCCCTCCTCCCCCCTGGCCTACCCGTCCCGCTGGGCAAATGCCCCTAACTTGTTACTTACCCTTCTGCGCAGGTCCAGTCCAGGGAGTTCACAGACGACATCTTCTTCCACGCGATCTTCTTCCTGCTTTGAACGGCGTTTTGGCGCATGCTCAGTAGGAGCATTTCGCTGGCACGGATCTACTGCGCATGCACCGAAAGTCACAAAGTTTTCCGATTTCACTTTGTGACTGTTGGCGCATGCGCAGTAGATCGTACCGGCGAAATGCTCCTAATGCGCATGCACCGGTCAAAGCAGGAAGAAGATCGTTTGGAAGAAGATGGCGTCGGTCAAATCCGTAGACTGGACCTGCGCAGAAGGGTAAGTAACAAGTTAGGGGCATTTGCCCAGCAAGACAGGTAGGCCAGGGGGGAGGGGAAGCAACACAGGGGAGGGGGGGAGGGTTTTTGCGCTGACTAGGTTTCCTTCTCCTTTAAGTAATTGGTGGACTGGTGTCAGAATAACAACTTAGGGGGCTATTTATTTTTTACCTGAAAAATTTGAGTTTTTGAGGGTATTTTTCAGGCAAATCTCGAATTTTTGGGTTAGAAATTTTTGAAATGTATTATACAGTTACCCTGACCCTGGAAATAGCTTGAATCTGAAAATACTTAAGCTAAAACCCGCAAAAGTCCTATAGAAATCAATGACAGAAGTCATTATGTTGATGGCGGCGAATTTTCGCAAATGTATTAGCCGGCTGCAAAACACAGAAATTCGCACTTGACAAATTTATTTCGCCCATCACTAATTCTGATATGTTATGTGTGTATATGGCCTGGGCGACACTGGAATGCCCATTGAGCTTGATAATCACTTTTAGCAGATACCAGTTCAGGGTCTTCAAACAACTAAGTGGGCCCATGTGATTGGAGCATCATCTCTAATCATTTTGGTTCTGTAGACACTATTGGGTAAGAATCACAGTGCAGGATATTGGTTTAGTGGTGTGTGTAGGAAATCCCACAGGAATTAAATATGAATACTATCTTGTTTTGATATATTATTAACCTTTACATATTTTTTTATCAAGACCTTCTTAAATCCGCCAATGTCATTATAATATAATCAAGGAAATTTAATGTCTGTCCCGAATTTTGAAGGGTTTCTAAATTCTTTAAGTTGTGGCGATCAATTTGAAATAATTGTCATTTTAGTAAGAGCCCTTATGGATTTTTATGGATCTGGCTAAATATGAACCCTACAAAAAGTTCTAGGATTCACCAAATCCATAGACTAAAAAGCAGCTCTCTTCTTAAGGGTCTTATTTATTAAACCAAAACTTTTTCGGGTCACACTTTTTTATGGCAAAAATTTGATAAAGTGGTGGGGAAAAAAGTGCGTCTTGTTTTGGGATATATTATCCGACAAAACCGCGACAATTCCAAACAAGATAAATACTCCAGCTAAAACGTGTCAAAATCATGTAAATGTCAATGGTAGATGTCCCTTTTACAACTGGGAGATCTTTCTTTGATTCTTTGTTTTTATATTTTTGTGCAACAATACGAAAAAGTTGCAGTTTTCATGACTTTACCTGTTCATGCTTTTTCAATTTGGATTTTTAATACATTTCATGACCTTCATGGTTTTAGAGAAAGCGAGTTTAGTCGTGGTTTCAAATACCTCTAAAATCACTAAAATCCAACCCTTAAGAAATCGGCCTCCACATGTTTAGCTGAACCAAATCCAAATATTTCAAATCACGTGAATCTAAAGTCCTGGTCAACTGAAAACTGAAAACAGATTCATTTTGTAGGATATTGCTGAATCCAAAAATGATAGATTTGGTGCTGTAACGACTCTTTTAGCCTTTTCTTTTACAAATTGGTTCCTGGGGGGGTGAGGGTTCATACAACCAATTGTCCCACTGTTGCTTTATCATAGACTTTATAATAATTAATTAAAGGGGTTATTTATTAAAATCCGAATGTTAAAATCTTGAAAAATTCAAGTTTTTTTTCACTTGAAAACTCAAATTTTTGGAGGAAAGAAAACTTGATTTTTTTGAGATTTACTATACCCCAATGCAGCAAAAAGTCAGAATCCAAAAATCCGCCATCTCAGACTAGGGGACAGATTTATCAAGGGTCAAAGTGAATTCGAGGGAATTTTCGAAGTAAAAAAATTCAAAATTCGAAGTAATTTTTTTTGGATATTTCGACCATCGAATAGGATACTATGACTTCGAATTCAATTCGAAGTAAAATTGTTTGAATATTCGACCAATCGATAATCAAAGTTTTTAAAAAAACCTTTCGACTTCAATACTTCGCCAAATTAAACCTGCCGAAGTGCTATGTTAGCCTATGAGGACCTTCTAGAGCATTTTTCTAAGTTTTTGAAAGTTGAAGTAAAATTGTTCGATCGATCGCTGAAATTCTTGGAATCGTTCGATTTTACTTCAACCGCAGGATACCCAAATTCGATGAAGAAAACTTTTTCAATTCGATGATCGAATTTTGAAGTATTTTTAACTTCGAAATTCGACCCTTGATAAATCTGCCCCTTGGTGAGGTCCTGTATAAATCAAAGGGATAGGCACCAATCCTAATTTGGGTGCCTGGCTTTAGCACAAAAATTCTATTTTTTAGGTGTTTTTGGGCAAAAACTCTAAAAATTTTAGCAATTCAGTAAAAAGCCAGCAATTAGGGAAAAAGCCCCAAAAATTGCAGTGATTCGGGGTTTTGCTCGATTTTTTCGTGTTTTTCTGCAATCCCATTATATCGAGTTTTTTTTATTAATAAATAAGATAAAATCGGGCATGGGCGTTTGATTGTGTTTTTTTTTAAATAAAATATGAGATCAATTTGGATTGTAGTAAATAACCCCTTAAATATATGTATCGGTTATCAGATATCAAAGTTTTGAAGCAGTTCTTCTAAACAAAAATCAAAATGTAAAATAGAAGATTAGAAATGTCTACCCTGTTTTATATCCATGAGACATTGGATTTTCTATTCTTAATCTTATTTTTTTTTCTTGTCACTTGTATAACAGTAGATATAGATAATCCCCAGGAAAGAATTCATAAATATTATAAATATCAGACACAAGGATGCTGGAAAAAAAAATCTCTGGGCCACAAATAAAGCAAAATCATCATGCATTATTTAAAAGCACATTGAGTTGGTTATGTTTAAGAGTCAAGGTCTGCGCTTACATGTTTTTATATCTGGTATTGAATGTGTAGCCTGTTTTACTCAAAATCAAATATGAAAAATAACATTTACTCTGCCAGAAAACTTCTATATCTGTGGCTGATGTTAAGTTGTTACACTCTAGAATATTTTCCAAGGCTCAGACGATTTGATTTGTATTACTGCTGTTCATCAGATTTGATAGATTTACATTTTTAACTGTTTTATGCTTTTGCATGATGTAACTGGCCAAATGGATTGCAAATATTAGTTCTCATAAAATATACAAAATTGGTTCTATATTTATGTCCATTGTCCCAGTTTTCCAGCTGAATCTGAAAGTATATTTTTATATTTATATACTTGTTAAACCTAATTTCCAATCTCAACATATAGGGGCAGATTTACCTAGGGTCGAATATCGAGGGTTAATTAACCCTCAATATTCGACTGCCGAATGTAAATCCTTCGACTTCGAATATCGAAGTCGAAGGATTTACCACAAATAGTTTGATCGAACGATCAACGATCGATTAAGTCCTTTGAATCGTTCGATTCGAAGGATTTTAATCCATCGATCGAAAAATCTCCGACCAAAAAATTGTTAGAAAACCTATGGGGACCTTCCCCATAGGCTAACATTGCACCTCGGTAGGTTTTAGGTGGTGAAGTAGGGGGTCGAAGTTTTTTTTAAAGAGACAGTACTTTGATTATTGAATGGTCGAATATTCGAATGATTTTTAGTTCGAATCGTTCGATTCAAAGTCGTAGTCGAAGGTCGAAGTAGCCAATTCGATTGCCGAAGAAGCCAAAAAAATCATTCGAAATTCGAAGTTTTTTTAATTCGATTCCTTCACTCGAGTTAAGTAAATGGGCCCATAATGTTCTTTTATATTTACTTTTGAATACATTTAGGTACAGTGAAAATATGCTGGCTGCCATTTTTTTTGCCTATAATGCATTTAAATTTCGCAACAGATGCGACTGCAATAACTGCCACCCAACATAAATCTTTGCACCCGATGCTAAAGGCACAAAACTATGCCCTGGCGTGTGGATAGGGCACAAATTACCTTTGCTGTGTAAGGGGAGTCATGAAGGTGTAACACGGGTGTCACTTACATGTGGCCCAAGGGGCAGTGCCTATACATGAAACACACGGGGGGTCAGATTTACTATTGCTCTAACATTTGTCTATAGAAACTGCAAGTGAATTCTTGAACTTAACTGGAAGCTCAAGCAATATTAAATCTGGCACCCCAGGGGAAAAAATTACTAAACGGTGAATTTTCGCCTCGGAAGGCTCCGCCACACTTCGTCAAATGTTAAATCGCAGCGCATATGCAAATTCATCAAAATGCAAAGTTATGTCTTGCCTGACAAATGCTGGTGAAGTTTCGCCAGCGTGTGCATTTCCTAGCGAACATTCGCTACCATTCGCTTCTGTCTAGCGAAACTTCATTAAAGGACCAGTAACATAAAATGTTTTTAAAAAAATGTGTTAATATACAAGGAAAAAAAAGATGAAAAGGCGACAGGGCAACGATTCTTCGAGCGACGCTCAATTTCACCTCCCTGGCTATAGGAAGAGGAGTTTCGTTAAGTTATTTCTTAATAAAGACATTGATTTCAAAGTTTAATTTGTCTTTGTGGTTTTTTTTTCGTTGTATACTAACGAAACTTTTTTTTTTAAAAAAAAAAATTTATGTTACTGGTAGCGATGGGTGAATTTATTCGCCAGGCGCGAATTCCTGCGATTCACCACCGGCGAATAAATTCTCGAAACCACTGCGAAAAATTCGCCACCGTAAATAAATGGGCGCCGGCGTCCAAAAAAACGGACGCCAGCTTCAAAAACGGACACCGGTGTCAAAAACGAGACACTGGCACCGTTTCGCAAATTTCTCACTGTTTTGCGAATTGAAACGCCACAAATTCGCCCATCACTAGTTACTGGTCATTTAACACACTTGTGCTAGGTCAATTTAAATATGGTGGGTACATGTAGGTAATATATATGTCTTTATTAGAGATGTTGGTTAAATTGCTTGAAGTGGCCATTTATTATTACAAATGTCCAAGGAAGCAAAATAAAGACAAAAGAGATTCTCTAATGTCCTAGACATGAGCCCACCCTAAAACAAATGTTCCATGCCCCTTAATGGTTAAAATAAATTAACAGTTACAATTTTTAAACATAATCCCACTTTAAAATATGAAATAACTTTATTTATTATATTTTTATGACGTTTCGACATACAGGATATGATGTCACTGACATACTGTAAGATTGAAGAAGATGTATTTTCATCTAATCAGTTCGCTAGGTATAACCTGGTGAAGCAGACTCTAGTGAAAGGGGTAACGTAATAGAAAATTTGCACTTTGATGAATTTGCAAAGTACAATCGTTCACCTGAGTGAAAATTTGCCTGGCCAAAGGGTGTGAAACTTTGTTAGTGAATTCTCCTCTACGCCTGTTAGTAAATTGGCGATGTTCCTGCGGATTGGATTTCTGGTGAATTTTCGCTAGCAACGGCCATCTTGCCCTTTAGTATATTTGCTTTGTATAACTTGTAGGGACTCTGGCACCAATTCTTTTATATGGCTTATAGGGGCCCTGGCCACCAATTTTTTTATATAACCTGTAGGGACCCTGGCCACCATTTTTTTTTATATATAACTTGTAGGGACACTGGTCACCAATTTTTCAAAATAATTTGGCTTATAGGGGCCATGGCGCCACATTTTTTACAACTTGCATGAACATTGGCACCAATGGGTTTTTTTAATGACTTGTAGGGGCCCTGGCCACTAATGAATTTTTTCTTTAACTTGTAGTGGGCCTTTAATGTTTTAGCACTTGTGCCTGTGTGGCCTTTGCACTGATAGGTGGGGGGAGGGGTGATGAGGAGGGCCCAGATTTCTGATGGCAGCTCTGTTTCTAGATATATCCAATATTTATCCAAGGCAAAAGAGTCATTTCATTTCAAAAATTAAAAACATCTATTTTTTATCCATTTTTAATCTTTTTCATAAATATGTCAAATTTGTGTAGCTCCCTTAAGAAAAAATGGTATGGACTAATTTAAAGAGGATGTTCACCTTGAAGCATAGTATGGAAGACAATGGTATTATAAAACATTTTTATTATCGTTATGTATTTTCCATTCTATGTGGTCTTCAGTTTAAGTTGTTTTCTGCAGCTCTTGAGTCTGAAACGTATACAGTGTCCGGTTGCTAGGTCCACAGTTATCATAGCAACGGGGCGGTGGTTTTAAAGGCAGACTGGACCGTGCGTAGGAGAGGTTTTAATAGCAACAGAAGGTAGCCTCAAGACCCTACATGCATATTCAATTTTATATTGCAAGTTACAGAGAAAGATGAAATTATTCAAAAAATCAAAAAGGAAGACCAATTTGCCAAAAAATATCAAATCTTACTGTTGATTTTAAGATTGTTCAGAATCTCATTTTGCTGCTAGTTAACAGGTTCTTCCATTTCTGAATATTTTTCTATAAAATCTATAAATCCTCTTTGAGTATAGACTGGTAATGATACGGGGAATGTATTCGCTCTCGCGCGCACTCACTGGGTATAAATAACAGATTAGCTGGGAAAGAGGCTGGGGCAGAATAAAGCAAACGGCAGAGCAATTGGTGCCTACAGAAACATTAAACATTTAACAAATGATTATCATAAAAGGGAAAGAATACATTATTATGACCTTATTTCTGCATGGATATTATCATGAAGCAATTGTGACTGTGATACCCTAGTAATTTATATACTAGACGACCGGAGTTTCCAGATTTATATGTGATATTTCCAAAGGTTGCTCAGAGCACAATTTATGGATTTATGCTGCAATTCTAATTATAAAAATATACAGAAATCGCAATTTTGGTTAGAGGCTCAGGGGCAGATTTATCAAAGGTCAAGAAAAAAAATCCTTTTTATTCAGTAGTGAGAAAAAAAAATAGTCAAATTCTCTTTATTTATCATTCTTTTCTAGCATTTTCTTATGGTTGTAAATATATTGGGGGTTATTTACTAAACTCTGAATGCCAAAGAAAAATTGTGTTGTTTTTGTATAAAATCTGAATTTTTAGTGGGAAAAAAAATCACAAATTTTTCAGAATTTATTATACCCCGAGGATGGAAAAAGTCTGAATTCGAAGTAATTTTTAGGTACTTCGACCATCGAATAGGCCAATATTCGTTTCGAATTGAAAAAACTTGGAATATTCGACCATTCAAAAATCGAAGTACTGTCTCTTTAAAAAACTTCGAATTCAACACTTCACCTTAAACCTGCCGAATTGCTTTGTTAGCCAATGGAGACCTCCCAGAACCCATAGCCAATATTTGGCTACATTTTTAGAAGTCGAAGGTTTTTTTTTTGAAAATCGTTCGATTAAATCGTTCGAATCTTTCGATCCGAACGATTTCTACGATTGATCGAGCAATTTTAATTAGATCAAAAACAGCTAAATTTAAAAAAAACAAAAACTTAGACTATCGTATTGATTTAAAACGGCCCAATAGGATCAGCGCAGCTTCCATTGACTTCTATAGGACCTTTTACCTGGCGAAGTTTTGTATTAGAGGTTTTTGTGTTTTTTTGTGTTTTTTAAACTTAATAAATCTCAAATTGTTAGAGCTATTAAAAAAATGATAGCTAGAGTTTCATGGAAAAAAAATTCAATTGTAGTAAATGGACCTCAAGGTATGGAGATCCAAATTACAGAAAAAACCCTTATCTGGAAAACATGTCCCATACCTGTGCTTACAAGGGAAGCTAAAAATTGTCCTGAGCATCTTTAACCACTCATGAAAATAAAATTGTATCAAATATATATAAATACGTCAGAATGCATAGTTACAGAAAATAACCCCCTCCACCATACAGAACACATATCCTTATTTCCTTCTGAAAACCTCTTTTATTATTACTATTATAGATGTGTATGATCATCCACCAAAGTAAGGTAATAGCTAACTGGGGGAGCTATGGTTTCATGTTTAGAACGCTACCGAATTTTCAATTTTTCGAGTTTTTTAAATACGTTTTTAAAAAATGGAAATATTTAAATTGTGTGCTTATTTATGTAAACACTCAAGTTGTTTAAAAAATGGGGAAAAAACAACTAAACTTCAGTGAAATCAATAATTTATAAATAAATAAATAAATAATACATTTATAAATTACATACAATCAATTCAATATTCTGTATTGTTTCTGAAATAATTAAGTTTATCTTCACTATTCCTCTCTCAGCATCTGTTTCTCTTCATTCTGTCTTCATGCAGCAGTTGGGTGTCAGATATTCATTGACAGTTAGATCCAATATATCTTATAGGGGGGACTCCTTTTGCCTAGAAGATGTGTTAGAGCTCACTCTATTAAACTCACCAGACATCATGGGGCATTTATCAAGGGTCAAATTTCGAAGTCAAAAATACTTCGAAATTCGACAATCGAATTTAAATACTTCGAATTTGAATATCGAAGTCAAAGTTTTTTTCAGTGAACTTGGGTATCCTGCAGTCGAATTAAAATCATTTGATGGAACGATTAAATCCTTCGAATCGTTCGATCAAATGATTTTTCTTCGACTTCAAAAAACGTAGAAAACTGCTCTAGAAGGTCCCCATAGGTTAACATAGCACTTCGGCAGGTTTAATTTGGCGAAGTATTGAAGTCGAAGTTTTTTTTAAAGAGACAGTACTTCGATTATTGAAACCTTTTTTCCATAGGCCAAAAGTATGTAGAGAGCTGCTGTACAATTAATTCCAAAATCAAGGTTATTCATTTGAAGCTGGTGCTAAATCTTCCTTTAGCATTTACTCTTCATGGAGGGCTTTCCACTAAGGGGCCAATCTATTAGTATTTGAACTCACAAATATGGTTTCTAAAATACGAATGTTCGAGATTTATTAAGCGTAAAAAAACTTGAATGTAAAAGTTCAGCATCTAAACACTGGCAATTTTATGTAGATGTCAACGGGAGTTGAAAATATTAAGTAGCAATTGTGCTGTATACAAATGTTTTCTGAATGTTGGGGATCAGGCTTACTGGCTTACTGTAGGTATTCAATTTCATGCCACAGATGTTTAGTTGGTTGAGGTCAATGTTGCAGCCAATCCCACTTAAAAAAGTGAAAAGTTTTTAGAACTTTAATGCATTTTCGGCACACAGGATGTGATGTCACTGACATAAGATTGAGGAAGATGTAGTTTCATTTTAGCAGTTCGTCTGGTCTGAGGTGGCAAAGTAAACTCTGGCGAAAGCGGTAACGTTCATTAAAATTAGTGTATTTGCAGAGTAACGATCGTTCACCAGAGCAACAAATTGCCTGGCAATAGAGTGCGAATGAACTGACGATCCCGTTCGCTAGCAAATTGGTGCCTGTTAGTGAATTGGTGATGCCCCTGTGGGTGGCAACACTGGCGAAAAGTCACTAGCGTTAGCCACTTTGCCCTTTAGTGAATCTGCCCCCAGGTATTTGTTCTTTTGTGCAAAAGAATCTTCACTCCCCCCCATGCAGGCCCGGATTTGTGGAAAGGTCACCAAGGTCCGGGCCTAGGGTGGCAGGATTTTAGAATATCCATGGAATATCCATATTGGTTTGAAAGCTCTAGTGCTGCTCATGAGATTTTTACATTTCCTGTGTGCCAATCCCCAGTGCTCCAGACCTGATGATGAAAATTAGTGCATGTGCACGAATGAAGGGTAGGGGACAGGGGTGACAAACAGCAGCAGGCCTAGGGGTTCCCGCTATGTAAATCCGGCACTGCCCCATGAATTAATTGCTGCCAGAGTTTGGTGGTGTTGTATTCTTAGACGGCCAGCTGGAGGAGGCATGTACAGTGGAAAAAATAGGGCTGCACTACAGTCTGCATCTTTTAAATTCAGATTGAGGTGCAAATTGTAGCAAAGACCCTGATGATAGGTGATGATAGATAGCACTAGTGATGGCCAAATCTGTCCCATTTCGCTTTGCCGAATAATTTGCGAAACCTGAAAAAAAATTGAGATGATCATGATGGTATTTACCAAAATAAACTGAATTATTTACTAAAATAAATAATATTTTCCCTTTAGGGTGCATTTATGATGCAGTTCTGAGTGAGTACAGAGAGTACCTGCATGACAGTGAAGAGTAAGTGAAATACTGAGGAGTCTATAGAAGGGCTGCCTGCAGTTTAATGCACATGAAATCGCTCTTTTTTCCATCAAAGCCGAATTGTTGGTTTTGAAATGTGTTGAGGATAAAAAGAATTCCAGAAAGCCATCTATTCCCTCTAACGACCCACTTCCCACATTGTTCACACAAACTGCATTGACCCTTATAGACTGCTCTTATATCCTCCTCCTGTAGGAAGGAGCCAAGGTTGTAAAAATGAATGTGAATTTTGAGCACAATTGTATTGTGTATTTAATGGCAACCAGTCATTAGAGGCTTTATACAATGCTGGCAGATTGTCACATCCCATTATGAGCAGATGTTTATTTGGAATAACGAGACAGCGTTAACACAATTCCAGTGTTAGACTGATTTCTGTTACAGTGATGGAGTATGGGTAGAATTCCTAGCTAAAGTACCATGTTACATATATTTTAGAGCTTTACAACAGAATCTTTAGATTTGCATGACATAAAATATTAATTGGCATGGCATCTCAGACCTGTCGAGTTTACATATAAGTCAATGGGAGAAGTCTGCTGGGTTTCGAGCAATACCCTGAAGTTTTTAGAGTTTTCCGGCAAAAATCTGAGGTCTCGCATGAAAATTGAATGAAAAATGGAAAAAAATCAGATTTTTTCCTGCAAAGCAACTTTTTTGAGAAAATGTAATAATAAATAAAAAACCTGAGCGGATTTGATCGAAGTTTGTAGCAGAAAATATTGAGATAAATTTGGACTTTGATAAATAACCCCCAAAAAGAATGACCAAATCTGGCTACTAGAATTTCTCCATTGAAGTTCATTTTAGCCATTTTAATTTTCAGCATTGAGAATTAAAAAAAATAAGAGAAAAAAATTATGTGTAGGCAGATTCTGCCTGGAGCTCTTGGATGGCTTCTGTTCTCAAATTAGCCTTGGTCAGTACCCTGGTCTTGAGGGCAGAGCCACCTGTTTGGCTGTAAGAGCAGTTCTATGTTTTTCTGTGTTGTGGAGAGATATCTTCATGTTCTCCCACCGGTAATTCTTTTTTTACTACTGTACTAGTAAGTTCTCATGTCATATGTTTCCGAGTCTATAAAACTCTGTGATTCGTTTGTTTTGGTATCCTGACTCTTGGTGAGTTCTGAATACACAGAGCTTGTGTCAAATAATCAGAATCTCTAGAAACAAAATTACTATCTTCAAACATATGCCTTTCGTGCCATTCTAACGGGACCCATTTGTCATCAATCGAATACAACTTTTTTTTTCAAGTATTATATTTCAGCAAAAATCCTGAATTCAAGTTTCAGAGTTTTCAGGATTTATCAAGTGCAAACAACTTGAAACCTCGAATATAAAAATTCAGCATCCAAATACTGGCAATGGGAATCGTACTGG
This sequence comes from Xenopus laevis, assembly GCF_017654675.1. Lineage (NCBI taxonomy): Eukaryota > Metazoa > Chordata > Amphibia > Anura > Pipidae > Xenopus > Xenopus laevis. The sequence continues at coordinate 20,113,739 of NC_054371.1, read as the reverse complement.
CAAAAATTTTCAGAACTAAGTTGAAATTTGGCGGACTCATTAAAAATGATAGATTGGTAGAACATGATTTTGCTGTGTTTTAATTTTTTTTGCATTTTTATGCAATCACGTTAAAAAAAGCATATATTTGAGATTATAACGTTTTTTGAATTAAAAAAAAAACAACTTAAAAATGTAATCTTTAAATTATTATCAGTCTGTTGGGCCTGCAGAATTTTTTTACCCACGGACAAGTGTTGTATTAAAGGAACAATAACACCAAAAAATGTAAGTGTTTTAAAGTAATGAAAATATAATGTAGTGTTGCCCTGCACTGGTAAAACTGATGTGTTTGCTTCAGAAACACTACTATAGTTCATATAAACAAGCTGCTGTGGAGCAATGGCGGAAATTGAAAAACGGCTAAATGGCACAGGTTAACGAATGGATAACAGATAACACCATTAGACAGACAGAGCTTATCTGTTATCTGCTGTGTAACCTGAGCTTTTTCTCCTTTGAGTGGCTGCCCCCATTGCTACACAGCAGCTTATTTATATAAACAATAGTAGTTTTTCTTAAGCAAACACAACAGTTTTACCAGTGCAGGGCAACGCTGCATTATATTTTCATTACTTTAAAACACTTTCATTTTTTGATGTTACTGTTCCTTTAACACAAGCACAGCTTGCAGGAGATTATAGCTATGAGCTTGTGAGCCTTGTTACTGTTGGTCCCGGATTCTTCAGGAAAGTTCCTCTTCCAGGGCCTGTGTTCTTGGAGAATCCCCTACATTGTTCATTCATGGACAATCACAAGATTGTAGCATTTATAAAATTTTGATCTGTACAAAATAATCTTTCTCAAAAATCTTCTGTTTTTGATATATTTTTCCACTTTAAATCATTGTTGAAATATCTTGTGTCTGTAGAGTTTGTGACGTAGTGATGGGAAAATCTGACCCATTTCACTTCTCTGAAAATTTGCGAAACAGCGAAAATTCGCCAAAATGCATTGTTTTTTTTGTTTTTTTGCAGCATGACAATTTTCTTTTGTTGTGTGTCATTTTTTTCACCAAGTGGAGTCTATGGGCGTCATTTTCACGGTGAAACACGACAAAAAAATTGGCTCATGACTATAAATGATGAGTAATCATTGTGGTTAGGGATGCCCCAAATTCAAGTGCCTTTTATCTTGCACAGCCTCTCTATTTACCCAGTTTTTATTTTTATACTGAAAAATTCCTTTAAACTTATATGAAAAATAACAAAAGTTAATGGGTTTACTGGTCCAGTAACCCATAGCAACCAACTGGGGACTAATGTGAGTGACAGACAATCTCTGTAATGGTCTGTGTAACATGTCAGTGCTATATAGTGTAAATAAAAGATAATAATAATGCTGCTGGTTCTTAATGGGAATATGCCCAGGCCGGGCTGATTTCCTTACTGTACAGTAATAGAGTTCCTGACACATTTAACACTGATGGGAAATGTAAGGTTTTTTTTTTCGAGTGGAAATTCGTTTTGCTTCTTTCTGCTTCTGCCCAAGACACAGAGAGAAAGTCTAAACTGAGAAATGCTGTTCTGTTATTTGAAAAATGAGGGAACATTTTCATTCCATAATAGCCTTTGACAGCAGAAAAAAGTCAATGTATTCCTCAACTTTCTGAAGAACATGAGTTATTTTGTTCTTAAAGTGGACCCGTCACCTAGACATAAAAATCTGTATAATAAAAGTCCTTCTTAAATTAAATATGAAATCCAATTTCTTTTTTTTATTAAAGCATTCATAGCTGTTGTAAACTCATTTAAAAATATCAGCTGTCAATCAAGTATTGCCTACCCCGCCTCTATGCCTAGGCATAGAGGCGGGGCAAGCAATTACTTTCACTTTCCATTCAGCACTTCCTAGATGTCACCGCTCTCCCTACATTCCCCCAGCTCTCTTAACGATTTAATTGTGTAACCAGGGCATGGGGATGGACATTGGATCCCTGTCCCCTGGTGCACAAACAAGACGCTGAGATGATATAAGACTTGCCTTAATAACAGTGTCCACAAAATGGCTCCTTCCTGGTTGCTATAATTATGAATTCCCAGACTGATGGAAACAATATTCAAATAATTTATACAGTGTAATTAAAGTTCATTTTGCTTGACTAACATGATAAAATAGGATTTGGATAATTTTGTTTGGGTGACGGGTCCCCTTTAAGAAATGTTCTCACTTTTTTATCCTATTTTATTACCAATACAAGTTTCCAGTAATGGCCAGTTTCTCATTTCCTACATTATATCCCATTTGGGCAAAGGAAGGGATATTTACTTCTCCAAGATATGTTCAATCACATTGATTGTTATGCAAGTCTGAATGCGAAGACCATGTTTGTTGGCTTTAAATTGGGCATAGGTTTATAAATGTCATCCAGATATATCTCCAACACAATTCCTCAAGGTTTATTAACTTTTCTTTCTTTTTCGGGACTGTCAAGTGGCCTTTTTTTTATCAAATTTATTAAAGGTTAAGAATTCTTGATACATTGGATTGAAGAAGGGTTCTGCATGGATCTAGTTTAGTAGACCTGCACCCAACATGCCAAGTAGAGATCTGACCTGGACCTGTTTCTTCACAAGGCAAAACATTTTTATGATGGAAGGAGGCCAGATATAGTTCTGCCCCTGCCTACTCTACCTAGAATTTGGCCATGACCTTAAAATACATTTTATAAATAATTTGCCTGTGTTTAATATGCTTAACCCATACAACAGTCACCAACCACTTAGATGTTGCTCCTAGTGGCCTCAAAGCAGATGCTTATTTTTTAATTCAAGGCTTGGAGGCAAGTTTTTGTTGAACAAGCCAATAACCCGATTTCCAATAAGAATCTTCTTGGCATTGTGCATATTCCCAATGTTAGTACTGTATGTTGACTTGTAGTTTTCTTATTGGAAGCAAAACCAGCCTATTGGGTTTATTTAATGTTTACATGATTTCTTAAGTAGGCTTATGGTATGAAGATCCAAAGAAAAGAAACATCTGTTATGCACAGGTTCCCAGAATTCTGGATAACAGGCCCAATACCTTACATTGTATAACTGTAAGGATCGCTGGCTGGTGCGCCTTTCTTGTTCTGCGTTGCAGGCAAGATGGCAGTGCTCAGGGGAGACACAAGGCAAACCGTGACAATCTGACGCCAATGCGTCAAAACGTTTGTGGAGTCATGACGAAAATGTGCAGCGTAAATGCGCAACGTCAGCTCATTTGTCTTTAAAAGATGCCAGAGCCCTACAGACCTTGCCCAATTATAGGTTCTACCTTGTGTGTTCCTTGGTGCTCTAAATTACTATTTCTTCTGATTCCTGATCTTGACCTTGGCCTGTTTCATTGATTATTGAACCCTTGCTGCCTAATCTGCCCCTTTGCCTGGACTTGACTACATTGAACTTCTTAACCCTTGGATACCTTGAACTGTGCTTGGTGCCTGCTACTTCCTCCTTGGTCCGTAATTTCCAACCAGAGCCTTCGTGCCCTGACAATAACAAAGTGATTGTGGAAGCGTTTCACCTATACATTATGCCAATGTATCAAGAAAAATCTCAGTAAATGAAACCATTTTCTTGTTTAAATGTTTTTTTTTGCTTTGAAGATCTGCAAGGAAACACACCCAGGGTATGCTAATCAACTTAAATTGCCCAGTTTATTTTCTCATTTTATATTCTGCACAAATCAAGATCCTAGGCTTTCTGCTTGGAGAGCACAGATCAAATGTCGAACAAGGGTAGCAATGGACACAAGGCCTTGCCTAGAATTATCATGGTTGCTTAGTTACTGGATGTAAAATAACAGGATAGCTGGCTGCTTAGAAAAATGTAAACAGTAGGTAATTTATGTGATATTAATATTAGGTATTCAGATGTGACAGTATTTGTTTGTCTTGCTGCTCAAATGCACATTGAGTGGCTCCGCGAGATAATAATGTGCTTGTACTTAACTGAATTACGTTTAACACATTCTTATTACATTTATTTGAAAAGAAGAAGAAAAAGGAATATAGTTCCGAGCGCATTAGGCTGGCGCTTAATCATCGGATAGCGTTTGTATTCACTGCCTGGGCTGTCATTTGAAATTGGGAAGACTATATATTTATCCACTTACATTTCTGCCATAATTATCAGATAAAGCCAGAGCATTTTAAATTGTGATACCGTATCCCAAAAAAAAACAAGGCTGGCAGCACCCTCTCTGAATTCTGATGCCGTCTGCAAGGAAAGTAATATGTGAACTAAAAGGATAAAGCCAAGTAGAACTCATTTCACTTGTGTCAACGAGAGGCAGCCAATATTCCATTTACATTTGCAGGTTTGATTGAATAAGAATAAATCACTGCTATTATCCATTAGCATGGAAAGAATTTTAAATCAAATATCTTATTTTTTTATATTCAGTGCTGTATTGGTCTTATTTTTTCCCCAGTAGGTTCTCCATGTGTCTGCATGGGTTTCCCCTCTTTCTTTTCAATTAAATTTTTTTTGAATTTTATAATAATCCAGCAAAAAAAAAAAAAAACAATTAATTCAATAAATTGACATAACAATTTCAAAGTACATTAAACAAAATATATTAATAGAAATATATGTACAGATGCAGCCACTTTGGTTTGTCTGTTTGACACAGAATAACTAAACACAGATATCCCATTTATCTCATTTAACACAGAAAACTGCGTCACAACATCCCATCTAATTAAAGCATTCACCATTGTTCACAATGGTGCTTTGGTATGCTAATGGAAAGGTTAAATGCATTAAATGAGTTAAGATGACTTTAGATAACGCAGTTTCTTCAATTAACCATGAGTCATGACGCATTTATCTCACAAATCCAAGTGGCTTCATCTGTACCAGCATTACTAAAAACTAGTACATTCTAATAGTGAATCATAACTAAAAACTACCAACTACAGTACCATGTGGCCCAAGAATATAATATTGTCACTACAGTGACAAACATTTTGGGGCAGATGTATCAAGGGTCGAATTTCGAGGGGTTAAATCCCTCGAAATTCGACTGGGGAATAGAATCGAATAGGCAATTCGGGCGCATTTACACGCTGGTGAATAGTCGAATTTGGTGAATACTCGCCAGGCGAATAGGCGCACGATCGAATATTCGATCGAAGGATTTTCATTCGATCGAATGCCTTTTTATTCAATCAAAAACTTGGAAAACAAGCCTATGGGACTTTCCCATAGGCTTTTAAAGCAATTCGGTAGGTTTTAGGTGGCGAAGTAGGCAGTCGAAGTATTTTTAAAAGAGACAGTACTTCGACTATCGAATGGGCGAATAGTCGCAGCATTTTTGCGCTCGATCTATTCAAATCATTCTACTCAGGCGAATTTACCCCAATTCGATAGTCGAGGAGCACAAAAAACGACTCGAAATTCGAGCTTTTTTCCCTCTATTCATTCACCCGAGCTTGGTGAATGGGCCCCTTTCTATTGAGTTAAGTGAATGGGACAATTTAAATACAATTTTAAACAATGACAATATCTTTACAGATCTCAATTTTTTTCCCTTAAATTATAAATAAATAGCTTTTTTGTCCCTTCTAAAGTCTCTTAGTAGATAGACCATTTTGACTGAAATTGTTTCCTTATTGATGGGTTTCCTACTTTATGGGTGTTCTTTTTCAAAGTCCGAAATTTATCTCAAAATTTTCTGCTACAATCTCCAATCAAATCAGCTCAGGTTTTTACGCTTATTTATAAAATTTTCCCGAAAATATGCTTTGCGGTAAAAAAATCGGATTTTAACAATTTTTTCAGATTTTTAAGCCGATTTTCAAGGTTTTTTTTTTGATTTTCCACTTGATTTTTGCCAGAAAACTCAGAAAACTTTTGGGTATGGCACGAAACCCAGCGCACATCAAAAAATCATTGGGACTTCTCCCATTGACTTATATGCAACCTTGACAGGTCTGAGATGCAGGATTTTTAGATTCGGACTTTTCCATCCTTGGGGTTTAATACATTTTGGATTTTTCAGAAAAGTCTGTTTTTTTAAAAAAAATCACACATTTTTCGTGATTTTTGCATTTGGAGTTTAGTAAATAACCCTCTAACTCTAACTGCATCATGCAAACATTTCCAATACATGAACAGCATCTTTAATCCAGTGTAAAAAATTGTCTTCCGTGCTGCTGCTACAACCAAAAAGAAAAATTTATCATTTCAACAGAAATATTAGGAGGTAATTCTTTCCCAGATTCATGAAGATGTTCTATAAGATCAAGAAGAGCAAATTGTGGGACAAGTTTAATCTTAAAATTAGTAACTTTCCTGATAAATTCCTGATTGCTATCTCAAAATGTCTTGATATGGACATGACCGGATATAATGGAAAACATCCACATTATAACTCTTACATTGCGGGCAATAAGATTCCTTTCTAAAATAAGAAGAATCACAGAACATTGTTTTATAACCCAAATGTAAGAATCTATATTGTTGGTCCCTCCAAGATTCAGGGTAGACGTTTTTCTTATAATTTTGCATTGTTTTTAAGAGATCTTTAGAAAAGATCTTAATATTCATTATTAAAACTAAGAACATTTTCCCCAGAATTATTCAATGGATCAAAATCTTTGTGAGACAAAAGTAAACGGGATATTTGTTGAATTTTATTCAAGTTTGAGTTCTCCAACAAACTAAATAATGAGTCATAAAAATGATGTTTAAAGAGCAAAATAAAATACCTATTACCCAAAAACTTGATGCCTCTTTTTACTTGAAAATATGTCACTTTATATTTTTCTTCTAATTGATAACATTCTTTAATGACTTTTCAAGGAAAATATTCTCCTGTGTTCGGATTAACTAAGGGGCACATTTACTATTGGTCGAATATCGAGGGTTAATTAACCCTCGATATTCGTCCGTCAAAGTAAAATCCTTCGACTTCGAATATCGAGGTCGAAGGATTTACTGCATTTCCTTCGTTCGAACGATCAAAGGAAAAATCGTTTGATCGAACGATTAAATCCTTCGAATCGAATGTTTAGAAGGATTTTGATCCATCGATCGAACGATTTTCCTTTGATCAAAAAAAGCTTGGAAAACCTATGGGGACCTTCCCCATAGGCTAACATTGGTGCTCGGTAGGTTTTAGATGGCGAAGTAGGTGGTCGAAGTATTTTTTTAAAGAGACAGTACTTTGACTATCGAACGGTCGAATAGTCGAACAATTTTTAGTTCGAATCGTTCAGTTCGAAGTCGAAGGTCGAAGTAGCCAATTCGATGGTCGAAGTAGTCAAAAAATACTTCGAAATTCGAAGTATTTTTTATTCTAATCCTTCACTCGAGCTTAGTAAATGTGCCCCTAAATGTCTGATTTGGGAAATTCCTTTCTTTTCCCATCTCTGTATCATTTGTTCCCCACTTCTCTTGGGAAAACTGCCGAGACAAAATGGGGATAGAAAAGAGGGAAAAATTATAATTTACTTTATTTAATTTAGGAACATTGGCTACACAGCAGCTTGTTTATATAAACTATTGTAGGCTTTCTGAAGCAAACACATAACTCATACCAGTGCAGGGCAACAGTACATTATGTTTTAATGACGTTACAACAGTTTTCTTTTTGGTGTTATTTTTACTTTAAAGATTTAAGGACATCATACACTGGCCAATACTGTTTGTATCTGTCCGAGCGTTGCCACTTTCTGCCTCTATGCAGACCAAGCAGAGGATTAACCTGGTGATGTCAAGGTTAGACGGATGATGTCAGGAGCAGGTGACAGTCCATAGGTGTACATGTGATGTTGGGGGCAGGGTTATGTCATGGCGATCATCAATTGGCTGATCGCTGCACCATTCTTTTTTAAAATCTAGAGGAGGCCAGGGGCGGACCTTCCAGGGAAACACACAGTCTGGCTAAACCAAAAGTGTGGCTAATGAGTGTAAACCTACTATAGAGTCTTTTTTAAAGTTAGTCCTGATTGTTGCCTGTTGGAAATCCAGATAGGCAGTCTTAACCTGGACAGACCTTTGAAGTATTAAAACAAATCTGACTGGTCATCCCTCAAATAATATTCAGCTTTTTTTCCCAAGAATTATTATTAACAAGAGGAGCTTTGGACAATATAGGGGCAATTTACGGCCGAAAGTGTAGTAATGAAAGTGCAATAATGTTTTTTACCAAAAATGCAGGATTTTCCCCCCAGAATTTCAGCCTAGTTGCAGTTACGTCAGGCACAATTATAGCTGATGTGTCAGAATGAATGCATCTCAATGCAAATTGCATGCAAATGTGCTGAAATTTTTTGGTGTGAGAGTGACGTATGTCTGTTGCTGGTTCTATTATTAGTAAGGAGCCGATTTGCTGTGTAACCCTTTGCTAACATGATGGAGGTTTGACACAAACTGTTCAGGTATAATAATGAAAATTGAAAACACACACATCTGCAGAAGTGTAAGGGAGCAGACAGAAAAGCAAAGTCCAGGTTCAGGCAATTGGTCAGGACAAGCAGCAAATAAACAGGCACTAGATCTGGGCAGGCAGCAGACAAGGCAGAAATCCAATAATAGGACAGGGGTCAGAAACCAGGGAGTCCAACCAGAAGTCAGAAACCACGGATAATGGGGGAACAAGGACAGGGCTGGAACAGCAGATGAGGACTTCAGGACACAGACATTTAGGATGCAGAAATTCAAGATATTAGGAACTCAGGAGCAGGAGCTTGATCACAGTAGAAGAGCTTTTGATCCAGGGCAGGTTGTTAGAAGTGGCAGGCGTAAATATCCCTTTAATTAGCTGGACTGATGGTGTGGGTTAGGGAATAGGAACAAAAGAAATAGATACCCAACAGGTTCCAAGCATAGTGCCTTCTGTGGCTCAACCCAGAGGAGCAGGGTCCAGTATGCCCAAGGTTCTGAACCAGGGAGTTGCTAACAACCCCTGAATCATTTGGTGCATCTGCACTGCACCTATTGCCCTTAGCCTGCATCAATAGGCACACTGCACTTAGTTTGGGAAAAGGAACATAATGTAAAAGCATTTCACAATCCATCTGTCTAGGCATAATTCTAATTTAGATGCAGGGAAAATATGTAATGCTTTTGGTGCTGCGTGAGAGCATCCTATGCAAAATCTAGTCATCGTCAGCTGTGCTTCTGAGAAATCCAGTAATGTAGTTAACGTTAACATCATGCTATATCCTCTTTAATATTTCAGATAGTTATGGATTTACATATATCTCTGGTATCTGCTGAGGTTTAACTGCCTCCAGTGCCAGCGAACAAAAGAGATCAATCCAGAAAATTGTAATTACCCACTGATGTCCTAATAACAATAAAAAAATGCATTTCTGTAGCCGACATTTTGCTCTGAGACGGCTTTCTGCACAAAATAACCAAGCTACATAATGTCTTATAACATCAGGCACATTTTACAGCAAATAGTAAATAAATATATGTGAAGTAGGAATGTAAGTTTATGGCAAGGACCTATTTTCTCCTGAATTTTCAGTTTTTATGTTTCAAACCCTTTAACTAAAATTCCTTTTAACAATTAGGGGCAAATTTACTTAAGGTCGAATATTGATGGTTAATGAACCCTTGATATTCGACTGTCGAAGTTAAATCCTTCGACTTCGAATATCAAAGTCGAAGGATGAAATCGAACGATTAAATCCTTCGAATCGTTCGATTTGAAGGATTTTAATCCATCAATCGAACGATTTTTGCTCGACCTAAAAAACATTAGAAAGCCTATGGGGACCTTCCCCATAGGCTAACATTGACTTCGGTAGGTTTTAGGTGGCGAACTAGGGGGTCGAAGTTTTTTCTTAAAGAGACAGTACTTCGACTAGTTGAATAGTCGAATAGTCGAAGGATTTTTAATTCGAATCGTTCTAATCGAAGTCGAAGTAGCCCATTCGATGGTCGAAGTAGACAAAAAAAAACATTTGAAATTCGAAGTTTTTTTCCTCTATTCCTTCACTAGAGCTAAGTAAATGGGCCCCTTAAAATTCATAAATGCGACCCAAATATTGCCCTGTGAGAAGATTGTATCCCCCAACAGTAAGCAAGTTGAGGGGATACGTAAGTATAGCAGGCAATGCTTGCATTAAATTAAAGGACAGACAGTACTTCTTAAGAAATTGTGGGGAAGGGGTGTCAAAGAAATGCTCCCCTTTCTCAAGTTCCAGATTGCCACATTCATGCCTATGCTGTGGGGAACCCCAGCATAACTGCACCATTTTACCACACTAGACACACGCACAGATTTGGAAAGTAGTCGGTACTCAGTAGGCAAGCCAGATCTTGGATAATATTACCTAATTTGTTTTGGGGCTCCAATAACTCTTTTATTTAGTTAATAAAGAAACACAAAATAGACCCATTAGAACTTGGATAGAGTTACCCTTTTTTCCTATTGTAGGAAAATGTAGGCATGAGTGCTCTTCTGGCAATTGCACTGGCTCATTGATAAAATGGGCTGATACACTAAGGGGGTTATTTACTAAACTCCAAATGCAAAAATCACAAAAAAATCCGTGATTTTTTTTTTTATAAAATCAGACTCTTAAAATTTTTTTTCGGAATTTATTAAACCCTGAGGATGGAAAAGTCGGAATCAGAAAATCTGGCACTTCAGACCTGTCGAGGTTGCATATAAGTCAATGGGAGAAGTCCCAATGATTTTTAATGTGCGACGGGTTTTGTGCAATACCCTGGCGTTTTCGGTAAAAAATCTGAGGTTACGGGAAAAAAAATTGAAAATCGTATGAAAAATCTGAAAAAACAATCATGAAAATCAGATTTTTTTCCGTAAAAATGTAATAATAAATTTCAAGAAAATGTAATAATAAATAAGCGTAAAAAACCAGAGCGGATTTGATCTGAGTTTGTAGCAGAAAATATTGAGATAAATTTGGACTTTGATAAATAACCCCCTAAGGTTGGTGCTAATTTGAAAGAGTGCATTTGCCTATAGCACCCAACCAAATCTTTATTTTTAGTTTCTAAATGGTAGAAGACCAATTAAAACAAACTGGTTGTTAGGGGCTGCAGTTATGCATTTCAATGAGAACCAACAAGGGCAAAGTGAAAATTTTGCAGCCATCTTTTTTTACCCACAATACAGCATTATTTCACAGAACTTGTGGTTGCAAAGTAGAGTGCGCAACAAGTCATGCGTCATTTATCCATAGGGGATACTCTATTTATCCCATGATGGAACTGGCGGATTTGATAGGTGACACCTTGCTGATCCTGACTTGTGAAAAATATGCTAAAATTGATATTTTATAATTGATAATTGATATAATCTGAGGATTTACTGGTTTTCAGGCAATAATCCAAAAAAATTGGGCGCCGCATTAGAAAAATATGTTTCACAATTTCAATCAAATTTTTGCCTGCACAGGAAATTTGTGGGAAAATGTTATGATGAACAAGGGGAAAAAATCAGTGCAGATTTGGTCAGACTATTTCTCAGAATATTATAAGAAATTTTAAATTTTAATAAATAATTCCGAAGATGTTAACTTTTGGTATATTATAGAATGGTCAGTTCTAAACAACTTTTCAATGACATTATTTATTTGTATAGTTTTAAATTTTTTTAGACTTTTCTCAGCTTTCAAATGAGGGGTCACTGACCCCATGTAAAAATCAAATGCTGTGAAAGGCTACACAAGTATTGTTATTGTTTTATTATTTATCTTTCGATTCAGACCCTCTTCTATTCATATTCCAGTGTCTTATCCAAATCAGTGCTATTTAGAGCAATGCCTTGATATTATGGTTTTTATAGAGACACTCACCAAAACCGGTGGAATGAATGACTTCTCCTTTTGATTAGTTATGATCTGCAGTGCCTTGTAGGTCAACGTTTGGCGGCTAGAATACAAAGTGATTTCCATCGGGGAAAGAGTTATCATCTCAGCAACATCACATCTGTCATATCCATAGCTGTTTGTAACATATTTGTTATCTTCAAATAAAATCAGAGGACAAACTATTTTCTGTTAAAAGGGAACTATTGTGAAAATTAAAATGTAATACAAGCTTCATCGTACTGAAATAAGAAGCTATCTAAATACAATCAATTAAAAATTTGGTACTGTTTCTGATATAATCAAGTTTATCTTCACTGTCCCTCTCTCAGCATCTGTTTTTCTTAATTTTCATCATACAGCAGTTGGTTGTCAGATATTTATTGACAGTTGGATCCAATATATCTTATAGGGGGCTCCTTTTCATTGAAATAAACGATTCCAGTACAAATAAAATCTAACAAAATAACTGCCTTTTGCACAAATCCTGCATGTAGAGAGACATGATGTCTGGTGATTTAATAGAGTGAGCTCTAATACATCTTCTAGGCAAAAGGAGCCCCCTATAAGAAATATTGGATCTAACTGTCAATGCATACCTCCCAACTGTCCCTTTTTCGGAGGGACAGTCCCTCTTTTGATAGCTCAACCCGCAGTCCCTCATTTTTACTGGAAAGTCCCTCTTTTCTCTGCACTGAACAGCCAGAAAAAGAAACAAAGTTTCTCACTTAATTGGCTTTTAGCAGAGAGCCCAGAACAGCTAACAGGTGCAAATAAGATACTTTGTAACAATTTTGAGACACAAAAACACAGTTTAGATAAGGAGAAATATTTTCAAACTTTCATAACCTGGCAAATTTTGTAAAACAAACATGGTAATTAGGGGGTGTGGCCACAGAAAGGGGTGTGGTCCAAAAAATTGCTGCGCTACGTGCGGGGAAAATTTTTTTGTCCCTCTTTTTACTTCCAAAATGTTGGGAGGTATGTCAATGAATATCTGACACCCAACTGCTGCATGAACAGAGAATGAAGAAAAACAGATGCTGAGAGAGGAATAGTGAAGATAAACTTGATTATTTCAGAAATGATGCAGCATTTTTGGTTGTATTCAGAAAGTGTCTTATTAAAGTATGTTGAAGCTTATATAAAATTTTCATTATCGCAATAGTTCCCCTTTAAAATAGACAAACTCACAACGAAACACACACACAGATATATGGCTTTTGTGGTTTCCGAATGTCACTTTTCTTACTTATCATGGAATAACTAAAACCTGTGTTAGCTTTTAGAAAGGGAAAATATGGATTGCGCTGCATGTCGAATAATCTAGCAGGACGTCAAGCTGTGCGATTGAACTGAATCAAGTAGTACAGAGGAAATTGTCAGTATTTTTAGACCTACATTTGGGTAATAGGAACAACTTCAAATCAGTTGAAATTAAACCTTTTAGCTGTAGCCATAAAGGTTATTCTATTTATGCTTTTTTTTTGTTAACGGGAAAGGTAGGACTAAAATTTTATTTTTAGAAAGTTGATGACACTAGTAATTAGTCTGAAATGTACTGTAGAACTAGTCTTCTTTTTATTGTTATTCTTCTGTTTGGAATTGTAATAATTTCAAATTAAATTATTTAACAGCCTCATGATGTTTGAACACTTTAATCGTAGAAAGAAAAGGGTTCCATTCTAATTAACAAAAGGGGTGTATGTTAAAAAAAGGAATAAATTATCTGGCATACCCTTAACATAAGTAAAGCAATTGCCTCGACATAGACTGAAAGGCAACTGAAAGACCAAAGTTGCAATAAAGAGCAGAGAAACTGGAATTCCGTTTCCAAAAGCTTTAAAAGGGTTTATTGATTTTTATGGTATCATTATTAGTAAATTACACTGTGTACATTGCATGTAATTCTACCATGTAAAATGATATTCTTGAACCAATAAATGACTTTTTAGCTGTAATATTGGTGTGTAGGCAGTAGGGATGTACTGGCTGGCCCGATACCTGTGGGAACCGTGGGTATGGGTGGGTGAGATAAAGGATTATGGGGAAGCTAGTGTAGACGGGGTAGTGGGGTTAGTAAGGGGTCATGGGGGAGGAGTGAGGGGGGCATACAGTTTACCAGCTAAGGAGGTCCCTCTGTTACAAGGAAAACAGAATAATACTAACTTAACGTATAATTCTTCACTAAGTAATGCACATTTCAAAAGTAAAAGTAGTAACCTCCGCTGTATGCTGGCAAATGCACGGAGTTTGTCAGGTAAAATGGGAGACCTAGAATTAATTGCATGCTCTAAAAATTATGATATAATTGGTATCACTGAGACCTGGTGGGATGAAACATGTGACTGGATTGTGAATTTAAATGGTTACACCCTTTTTAGGAGGGACAGAGGGATTAAAAAGGGTGGAGGAGTGGGTTTGTATGTAAAGCCTGAATTAAAGCCATGCGCTAAAGAAATAAAAATAGCTGGCACTGGTGAGGGTGTAGAATCACTCTGGGTAGAGATTTCGACTGGGCAAAAGGTATCAAAAAGAATTATCATTGGTGTATGCTATAAACCACCTCGTATAAGTGTCGAGTATGAAGCCCAGCTACTCTTGCAGATACAAGCGGCTTCACAGCTGGGTCAAGTTGTTGCTATGGGTGACTTCAATTATCCAGACATTGACTGGGGTAATGGGGTTGCTAAGACAGAAAAAGCTAGTAGGTTTGTAAATATGCTGAATGACAACTTTTTATTCCAGCTCGTTCAAGAACCTACTAGGAATAACTCTCTTTTGGACCTTGTAATAACTAACAATACTGAACTCATCTCTAACATTTGTGTGGGTGAGCATTTAGGGAATAGTGATCATAACATGGTCTCCTTTGAGATTCTGTTGCAGAAGCAATTCTATAAGGGAGTAACTAAAACACTAAATTTCAGACGTGCAAACTTTGACAGTATAAGGGCATCTCTGCAACATATTAAGTGGGAAATGCTTTTCACAGGGTTAAACACAGAACAAAAATGGGAAGTCTTTAAAATGCTGCTTAATAAATATACTTGTCAGTATATTCCACTTGTAAGCAAGGAACGTCGTTGCAAAGCAAAACCTTTTTGGTTCAATAGAAGCGTTGGTGTTGAGGTGGGTAAGAAAAGACGTGCTTTTAAGGCTTTCAAGTTAGCTGGTACAGCCGAAACATTTATAAGGTACAAGGAGGCCAATAAATCATGCAAAGAAGCTATAAGGCAAGCTAAAATTGCTATAGAAAAGGATATTGCAGCAAGCAGTAAAAAAAATCCCAAATTATTTTTTAAATATGTCAATAGTAAAAAAATGAAGCAGGAAGGGGTGGGACCCTTACTATCAGAGGGGGATCAGCTGGTTGATGAAGACAAAATAAAAGCGCAGATTCTGAACTCGTATTTTTCATCTGTTTACACAAATGAAGAACCAGTAAGTGAAGGTTTCCTTCTTAACACTCCCAATTCTAGTAATACAACTAATGATGCATGGTTCACACAAGAAGAAATTCAAAAGAGACTTGAACAGGTTAAGATTAACAAAGGTCCAGGGCCAGATGGTATTCATCCAGGGTAATTAGCGAGCTTAGCTCTGTGATTGCCAAACCTCTTTACTTAATTTTTCAGGATTCATTGAGATCTGGTATTGTGCCAAGAGACTGGCGAATTGCTAATGTGGTGCCTCTATTCAAAAAAGGATCCCGTTCTCAGCCTCAAAACTATAGGCCAGTTAGTCTGACGTCAGTATTAGGAAAGCTTTTCGAAGGGTTAATAAAGGATAAGATACTGGACTTCATAGCAAATCATAATACTATGAGTTTGTGCCAGCATGGTTTTATGCGTAATAGATCTTGCCAGACTAACTTAATTTCTTTTTACGAGAATGTAAGTAGAGACCTCGATTCTGGGATGGCAGTGGATGTGATTTACTTAGACTTTGCTAAAGCATTTGATACAGTGCCACACAAAAGGTTACTGGTTAAATTAAGGAATGTTGGCCTGGAACATAGTATTTGTACCTGGATAGCGAACTGGCTAAAAGATAGACTACAAAGAGTGGTGGTAAATGGAACATTTTCTAATTGGACCAGTGTTGTTAGTGGAGTACCGCAGGGCTCTGTACTAGGTCCCTTGCTTTTCAACTTGTTTATTAATGACCTGGAGGTGGCCATTGAAAGTACTGTTTCTATTTTTGCAGATGATACTAAATTGTGCAGAACTATAGGTTCCATGCAGGATGCTGCCACTTTGCAAAGTGATCTGTCTAAACTGGAAAACTGGGCAGCAAACTGGAAAATGAGGTTCAATGTTGATAAATGCAAGGTTATGCACTTTGGCAAAAATAATATAAATGCAAGTTATACACTAAATGGCAATGTGTTGGGAGTTTCCTTAAATGAAAAGGATCTAGGGGTCTTTGTAGATAACACGTTGTCTAATTCTGGGCAGTGTCATTCTGTGGCTACTAAAGCAAATAAAGTTCTGTCTTGCATAAAAAAGGGCATTAACTCAAGGGATGAAAACATAATTATGCCTCTTTATAGGTCCCTGGTAAGGCCTCATCTGGAGTATGCAGTTCAGTTTTGGACTCCAGTCCTTAAGAGGGATATAAATGAGCTGGAGAGAGTGCAGAGACGTGCAACTAAATTGGTTAGAGGGACGGAAGACTTAAATTATGAGGGTAGACTGTCAAGGTTGGGGTTGTTTTCTCTGGAAAAAAGGCGCTTGCGAGGGGACATGATTACACTTTACAAGTACATTAGAGGACATTATAGACAAATGGCAGGGGACCTTTTTACCCATAAAGTGGATCACCGTACCAGAGGCCTCCCCTTCAGACTAGAAGAAAAGAACTTTCATTTGAAGCAACGTAGGGGGTTCTTCACAGTCAGGACAGTGAGGTTGTGGAATGCACTGCCGGGTGATGTTGTGATGGCTGATTCAGTTAATGCCTTTAAGAATGGCTTGGATGATTTTTTGGACAGACATAATATTAAAGGCTATTGTGATACTAAACTCTATAGTTAATATAGGTATGGGTATATAGAATTTTAATTAAAAGTAGGGAGGGGTGTGTGTAGGGATGCTGGGTTTTCATTTGGAGGGGTTGAACTTGATGGACTTTGTCTTTTTTCAACCCAATTTAACTATGTAACTATGTAACTATGGTGGGTTTGCGCCTACCTCGCTGCACCGTTTGCAGGCCATGGGCGGATTTGGGTTGAGCTCTTCTGCCTGCTCTCCCCACCTGCGACCTTAGACTGTCGGCTTTCTACTTCCAGCTTCTGGTATTATAGGTCTCTTTTTTGACACAGGTCTATGAATGGAGGGGGAAAGCCAGGCGCGGGTGGGCGTGGGTTTGGGTCGGGTGCAGGTTGAGTTTTTCTCTACCCGCACATCACTAGTAGGCAGCCATCTCCAGTGATTTTGCCTGGTCACGTGCTTACAGAAAGAGCCGGCACTTCACAATGGAACCACTTTCAGATAAGCTATTGTTTCTCCAACTCATTGAATCTGAGTTGTGATTTGGGTTAACCGGACTTGGATTTTTACTGTTTAGTGCTATTCTTATATCTACCACTTGGTGGGGTATGAGAGCATTTTTAGCAATGCAGTTGTCAGGATGCTGTTTTCTGGTTGCCTTCTCATTGCTCTGCTGATAGGCTGCTGGGGGGAAAGGGAGGGGGGGATATCACTCTAACTTGCAGTGAAGCAGTAAATAGTGACTGAAATTTATCAGAGTACAAGTCACATGCCTGAGGGCATCTGGGAAACATGTCTAGCCCCCATGTCAGATTTCAAAAATCTGTTTTCTCTTTTGTAAAAATGACTTCAATGCAGTATTCTGCTGGAAGAACACTATTAAATGATGCATTTTGTAAAAATAAAAAACATGTTTTCCCATGACAAAATTCTAAGGACAAAAGTTTTAGTAAAAGATGCAACAATATATTTCAAAAAGTGCTATAGAACAATGTAAAAGTCTTGAGATTTCCACCTTGGTATATGCCTTCCATAGAGCACAATCAATAGTCACAATGTATTCATTCTGATAATACACTAGATTCCTCTGTAGTAAAGTATAAAGAATAATTTCTGTATCATGATTGTGTGTTTAGTTAAAAATAACATGTTTTAATTTAATATTCTTTCCAATAATGGGCCAGATTCAATTCTGTGATAAAAGGTTTATCATTTGAAAACTCATGGATTAGATTCAATTTGAGATGCAATTCAATTCAGAAAAAGTTATCTCACAGTTTATCACGTGAAATTTTCTATGGAAAGAAACTGAAACAAAATTTGGAGAAAAGTTTTTTCTCTTTAAATGGAATCTCTTCCATGAGTTTTCACGTGATAAACCATGAGATAATATTTTCTCACTGAATTGAATCTGGCCCTTTATCTTTTAGTTATCTGAGTTATACTAGTTCTGCCCCTGAGCCTTAACTATTGGCAATCAATTAGTAACTGGATTTCAGCTGTTGCAGATAGAAGAATAAAGGCAAAAATGGTATTGGGTGCAAATTTGCAGAAAATTTATACATTTTCCCAAGTGTATTTTATGGTCTGGAAAAGGTCTGAACTTCCTTGAATCCTATCAGATTCCAAGGAAAGCCTTAAACATTGAGAGTTGAAACAGAGGGGCAGATTTACAAAAGGGTGAAGTGACTAACATTAGCGAAATTCGGCAGTGTGATGTCATTTCGTTACTTCGCCAATATACTAACGGTCGCTGGCATAACTTCGCTAGCAAAGGAGATAGACTTCCCATTTCAAAGCTGGAAAGAGTCAGAAGAAGAAGAAGAAGGAGAATTCAAAAACTATAAAAAAAAGAAAAAATGGTTGAATTGAAAAGCTTCTTAAAATTAGCCATTCAACAACATATTAAATGTTAACTTAAAGGTGAACAAAACAATAAGCCAACAGTTATAATCAGCCCTTACCAAATGTTGTAATACTAGAATAAGGTTCTCCAGGTGGGTACAGACCCTTGTGGGTGCCAGTCTAGGAGAATTCCCATCAGCCTATAAACATTTTCTTATTTCACCTTCTTTCTAATCTTATCTAAGAAATGACCCATGGTGTCAAGTTTTCCGGTGGACCCTAGAAAACACAGTTGTTACTTACTGCAAGGTCCAAGCAAACACCAGGATTTTGTGGCAAGTGTTCTTACACTAGTTTGCAGCAGGTGTTCTTACACTAGAGTGTTGCTTTATGGCAGATTTCAAAATCCTTAATCCAGGTTACCAAACTGCCAAAAACTCATTCACCACTGATCACTTCAAGGGTATCCATTGTTGTGACACTTTCACCCAAAGGTTGTTTGAGAATCAACTAAAATCACTAGAGAGTAACCAGTCACCGCTGCTGTTGGGTGGTGTCAAGACCGCCGGGAGCGCGAGGAGTCGCGTCCGCTCCCGGCGGCGAAGAATCCAAGATGGCGGCGCCCAGTCAACCCACGTGGGTTCCGACGCCGGCGCCGTGACGTCAGCGCGGCGCGACGGTCGCAGGCGCGCTGACGCTGGCGCAAGGGCGCCAAATTCAAATATAAAAGGACGCCTGAGACGCCAAGATGGCGCCCGAAAATAGGATCTGTTCCTGTATTGATTCCTGGGTTCCCTGTTGCCTATTCCTGTTATCCCTGAGGATATTCCTGTTTGATCTCTTGTTGCTTACCCCCTGCCTGGACTTTGGACTTTGATTCTATTCTGCCTGCCTTGTGACCTGTTGCCTGAACTCGATTACCCTTTCTGCTTTATCCCTGGATACCACGATCCTGATCCCTCCTGAGGGGCTTCCTCCTAGATCCGGACTACTCCCCAGAGGGGGCTCCCGGCTCCCTGACATTATTTTCGGGCCATGGATCCTTCTGAGGAAGCCACACCTCATGTCGGACGAGCGCTCCGCGGACTGGCATCCCGCATGGAGGACTACGAAAACCAGCAGGTTCGCATTGGGCAAGCACTCGATATCCTGCTAGCTCAAGTGCCTTCTGAGCCTTCCACTGCTCCACCTACTGGAGATCCCCCATGGCGGCAGCCCCTACGAACGCAAGCTACCCGACAGGTGAGCCTCGCATTCCACCTCCCCCTCGCTTCAGTGGGGACCCACAAGCCTGCAGGGGATTTGCCACACAATGCCAAATTCAATTTGAGTTCCAACCCACACAGTTTCCAAGTGAGCGTTCCAAGGTGGGGTATGTGATGTCTCGATTGGAAGGCAAGCCACTGGAGTGGGCAACGTCTCTTTGGGAGAAGAATTCCCCGGTGACTTACGATGTTAAAGACTTTCTCCAAGCTTTTCGCATAGTCTTTGATGCTCCAGGTCGGGTTACGAACGCCCCTGCCCGTCTCTTGCAGCTCCGGCAGGGAAGCCGCAGTGTCAATGAGTACGCTATAGACTTCCGAACTCTGATGGCGGAGACTTCCTGGTGTGATGACGCTTACAAGGCCGTATACTACCAAGGCCTATCCATCCGCATCAAAGATGATCTCGTCTCCAGAGAGACTCCTGACACCCTGGAAGGGCTGATCGCTCTATCCATTAAGGTTGACACCCGTCTCAGAGAACACCAGGTGGAGAGAGAGCGCAGCAGACGATTTTCTCCCATGTTGGCCCCTCGCTTTCAAAGGCCGATTCTGCAAGCACCCGCTGTCCCTGTGACTCATGTGTCCACGTCTCCTCTGGAGGAACCTATGCAAGTAGGAAAGGCTCGCCTCTCCGAGCAGGAAAGACTCCGAAGACGTATGGCAGGTCTCTGTTTGTACTGTGGTGGGCATTCCCATTTTGCCAACACCTGTCCTGCCAAAGCCAAGAGTTTTGTACCCCGAGGTATGTCTCAGGTTTCTCATGTAGGGGGCATCACTCGAGGGCCTCAGGAGAAGTATCAAAAAAATTCACGCAGACTCCTCCTTCCTTTGCAGATTCACCTGGCAAGTAAATCTATCTTCGAAAGGGCCTTCCTCGACTCCGGAGCGGATGGCAATTTCATGGATGCCTTTTTTGCCGAACGCATGAAGATTCCCCTGCTTCCATTGTCTTCACCCCTGCGAATTACCGCCATAGATGACAAACCCCTGGAGTTTGAATTCGTCACAAAGTTCACGGCGGAACTTTCTGTACAAGTTGGGGCGCTGCATCAAGAAAAACTTTCATTCTTCATCATTCCCTGTCCCTCTACTCCAGTAATATTGGGTCTTCCGTGGTTACGTCTGCATAACCCCTCCATAGACTGGTCCACTGGGCAGATCTCTCGTTGGAGTTTATTTTGCCTGCAACATTGCCTTCCGCCAAAACCCCTCGAGAAGGTGAATGTCTCCTCTGCGGAATTAAAAACTTTGCCCTCCACTTACAAGGGATTTTCCGATGTCTTTTGTAAAAAGTCGGCAGAGTTCCTTCCCCCACATCGCTCCTACGATTGTCCGGTTGAACTCCTGCCAGGAGCTATGCCCCCCAGAGGGCGCACCTACCCTCTCTCTCCTGCAGAGACTACCGCTATGAAGGAGTACATCCAAGAAAATCTCCAGCGGGGGTTTATCCGCCCTTCTACCTCTCCTGCAGGGGCTGGGTTCTTCTTTGTGGAGAAGAAGGACGGAGGCCTTCGGCCTTGTATAGACTATCGGGGTCTGAATAAGATCACCGTGAAGAACAGGTACCCCCTGCCCCTGATTGCCGAGCTCTTTGACCAGCTGAAAGGGGCAAAGATTTTCTCCAAGTTGGATCTCCGGGGGGCCTACAACCTCATTCGCATCCGGGAGGGTGACGAATGGAAGACGGCATTCAACACTCGGGATGGGCACTATGAATATCTTGTTATGCCCTTCGGCCTATGCAATGCCCCTGCCGTCTTCCAGGAGTTTGTTAATGATGTGTTCCGAGATCTCCTAGGAAGGTTCGTAGTCGTATACTTGGACGACATCCTGATCTTTTCCAAGGACCTTGAAAGTCATCGCTCCCAGGTGAAGGAGGTACTCTCTCGTCTGAGGAAGAACTCTCTCTTCGCCAAGTTGGAGAAGTGTGTCTTCGAGGTATCCAAGATCCCCTTCCTAGGATACATTATCTCTCCAGAGGGATTTGAGATGGACCCCGTGAAAGTGTCGGCCATCCAGGAGTGGCCTCTCCCACTGAGTACCAAGGCAATCCAGAGGTTCATCGGATTTGCTAATTATTATCGACAGTTCATCCGGGGGTTCTCTTCCCGCATTGCACCTATCCTGGCCCTCATCCGGAAAGGGGGTAAACCCAGCCTGTGGCCTCAATCCGCCATAGAAGCCTTTCAGTCCTTGAAAGAGGCCTTCACGTCCGCTCCTGTTCTCCGACATCCCAATCCTGCACTACCCTTCTGCATCGAAGTTGATGCTTCTGAAGTCGGAGCCGGAGCTATCCTGTCTCAGAGACACTCCACTGATGGAAAATTGCACCCCTGTGCGTTTTCTCCAAGAAGTTCTCATCCGCAGAGCAGAACTATGATGTCGGAAATCGAGAACTCTTAGCAGTCAAGCTTGCCCTTGAAGAATGGCGTCACCTCCTGGAGGGCTCTGAAATTCCTGTCCAGATTTTCACAGATCACAAGAATCTGGAGTTTATACAG
This sequence comes from Xenopus laevis, assembly GCF_017654675.1. Lineage (NCBI taxonomy): Eukaryota > Metazoa > Chordata > Amphibia > Anura > Pipidae > Xenopus > Xenopus laevis. The sequence goes on along the minus strand of NC_054371.1, from coordinate 20,091,313 downwards.
TCCCTCAAGAGGCTAAATCCCAGACAAGCCAGGTGGGCCCTTTTCTTTTCCCGTTTTAACTTTGTTTTGACTTATCGCCCAGGTTCCAAGAATCTGAAAGCCGATGCCTTGTCTCGTAGCTTCACTCCGGTGGACCGTGACCCTGAGAGGCAGGAACCAATCATTCCACCAGTCAAGATCATTGCCTCTCTGTATCCCCAATTTGCCGACCAGATTCTGGCTGGGCAGTCCTCGGCTCCTCAAGATACTCCGATTGGCATGGCCTTCGTCCCTCCAGAACTTCGCCTGGCCATCCTGCAACAAACCCACTGCTCCAGACAAGCTGGACATCCTGGTCCGGCCAAGACCCTTGAACTCTTGAGGCGCCTAGTCTGGTGGCCTGATATCCGCAAGGATGTAAAGGACTTTGTGGCTGCTTGTAATGTCTGTGCCACTTCTAAGCCTAGCCATTCCCGCCCCAGCGGGTTGTTACAGCCTTTGCCGGTTCCCTCTCGTCCGTGGACGCACCTCTCTATGGACTTTATTGTCGAACTTCCTCCCTCCGGTGGGAATACTGTGATCTGGGTTGTCATTGACCGCTTCAGCAAAATGGCCCATTTCATCCCTTTGAAGAAGTTACCCTCTGCGGTGGAATTATCCCAACTCTTTATTAAGTACATCTTCCGCTTGCATGGTTTCCCGGTGGAGATCGTCTCCGACAGAGGCACCCAGTTTACCGCCAAGTTCTGGCGTTCTCTATGTAAAGACTTGGGAATAACACTTAAATTTTCATCTGCCTACCACCCGCAGACGAATGGGGCAGCTGAACGTGTGAACCAAGCCTTAGAACAGTTCCTGAGGAACCACGTGTCTCTTTGCCAGGACGATTGGTCTGACCTCCTCCCGTGGGCAGAGTTTGCTCATAATAATGCATGTCATTCCTCCACAGGAAGGTCTCCATTTATGGTGGTGTATGGACAGCACCCTCAAGCCTTTCCTCAGGACTTCGTGTTGTCGGACGTCCCGGCTGCAGATGATCTGACAGCCCATATGCTTGCTATTTGGGCTGCAACCAAGTCTAATCTGGAGAAGTGTGCTCTAGTCCACAAGACTTTCGCGGATCGCCATAGAAGGCCCTCTCCTCCCTACAAGGTGGGTGATACTGTCTGGCTCTCTTCCAGGAATATTCGCTTGAAGGTGCCATCTCCCAAGTTGGGTCCGAAGTTCCTGGGTCCATTCCCCATCTTGGAGATAATTAACCCTGTAGCCATCAGACTTCAACTCCCACCAGAGATGAGAATCCCCAACGTGTTCCACGTCTCCCTGGTGAAGCCCACCGTCTCCAACCGTTTCTCTGGTGTCCAATCTCCTCCTCCTGCTGTCTCTGTGGAGGGTCAACAAGAATTCGAGGTGGAGAGAATCCTTGATTCCAGAATCTCCAGAGGGTCCCTTCAGTACCTCATCCATTGGAAGGGCTTTGGCCCCGAAGAATGCTCTTGGGAGGGACATCGTGATGTGCATGCTCCTCGTTTGGTAAGAGACTTCCACTCCAAGTTTCCCCAGAAACCAAGTCCCGGTGGTCCTGAGGCCCCCCGTGAGGGGGGGGGTACTGTCAAGACCGCCGGGAGCGCGAGGAGTCGCGTCCGCTCCCGGCGGCGAAGAATCCAAGATGGCGGCGCCCAGTCAACCCACGTGGGTTCCGACGCCAGCGCCGTGACGTCAGCGCGGCGCGACGGTCGCAGGCGCGCTGACGCTGGCGCAAGGGCGCCAAATTCAAATATAAAAGGACGCCTGAGACGCCAAGATGGCGCCCGAAAATAGGATCTGTTCCTGTATTGATTCCTGGGTTCCCTGTTGCCTATTCCTGTTATCCCTGAGGATATTCCTGTTTGATCTCTTGTTGCTGACCCCCTGCCTGGACTTTGGACTTTGATTCTATTCTGCCTGCCTTGTGACCTGTTGCCTGAACTCGATTACCCTTTCTGCTTTATCCCTGGATACCACGATCCTGATCCCTCCTGAGGGGCTTCCTCCTAGATCCGGACTACTCCCCAGAGGGGGCTCCCGGCTCCCTGACAGGTGGTAAACATTTCTCTCACTATTTGCCTGTCTCAGATATTATATTCCCCTATGTTACTCAGCATTCTTAAGGGAAAGAATGTTGTTTTTTTCAATTTGCCTTTATTTCTGTAAAATGAAATTACTCTGACAACTGGCTGAGACACATGGACCCTGGGGGAAATGCTTTGCATGGTGGTGGCAGAAATAAATACATGAAGATATCAGATGGATTTAAGTTTCTCACATCGTTTCTGGATTTGCTCAGTGAGCAGAACTGCGGGCTTAGTGATTTTCTCAGAAAACATACGGTTGAGATCTGAATTTAAAAAAGATTAAAAACCTGTAAATTTTTGGGCTGCTTTTCAGTAGATATTTGGATGATTATAGCCTGCATAGAAAAGTGTCATGAGCCAACATAGAGTAAATGGAGAACATTTCATGTAGACAATTGGTTCAGATGACTCACAGTTCTACACACTGTCACTCCGTCTATAGATCATTGGTTCTGTACCAATGGTTCCCAGGGTGTGTTTGGAGTAATTGTAGCTCAGTCTGGAGGCTAATATTTGAGATTTTGGGTGAAAGCCAGTTTGATCTCCTAGATATCCCTGAAAGTCCAATTTGATTGTCAGTTAGAGTGAGACATATTTGCTGCCCCAGATTTTCTTGCCACCATGGTTTACTGGCTGATACATCAATGTTCACCTTTATCTGTAACATTGTTACAAACGAATACACGACCTGATCAATAGTTGAACCTCCAAGGGAGGATTGAACTGGAGAAGGCTGACAATTATTATGTTGGCCCAAATATTAACCTATATGATTGATAAGTAATGGAACCTCAGCCTAGAGATATACTAAATTACTGAGTGGACATAAAGCAGTCTATAAAAAAGCTGCATGTGGGTTTGAAGAAACTTGAACTTGATAGATGAAGGCCTACTACACCACTTTAATCTGGCTACAGGAAGCTCTGTATAGGCTTAGTAATAATTTTATGTAGATTACACAGTAAGGGGCAGATGTATTAAAGGGATACTGTCATGGGAAAAAACATTTTTTTCAAAATGAATCAGTTAATAGTGCTGCTCCAGCAGAATTCTGCACTGAAATCCATTTCTCAAAAGAGCAAACAGATTTTTTTATATTCAATTTTGAAATCTGACATGGGGCTAGACATATTGCCAATTCCCCAGCTGCCCCAAGTCATGTGACTTGTGCTCTGATAAACTTCAATCACTCTTTACTGCTGTACTGCAAGTTGGAGTGATATCACCCCCTCCCTTTTCCCCCAGCAGCCAAACAAAAGAACAATGGGAAGGTAACCAGATAGCAGCTCCCTAACACAAGATAGCAGCTGCCTGGTAGATCTAAGAACAACACTCAATAGTAAAAACCCATGTCCCACTGAGACACATTCAGTTACATTGAGAAGGAAAAACAGCAGCCTGACAGAGAGCATTTCTCTCCTAAAGTGCAGGCACAAGTCACATGACCAGGGGCAGCTGGGAAATTGACAAAATGTCTAGCCCCATGTCAGATTTCAAAATTGAATATAAAAAAATCTGTTTGCTCTTTTGAGAAATGGATTTCAGTGCAGAATTCTGCTGGAGCAGCACTATTAACTGATGTGTTTTGAAAAAAAAACATGTTTTCCGATGACAGGATCCCTTTAAGGTTAAATTTTAAATTAGAATTCGATTTTTCGAGTTGGATTTTTGGTCAAAACTCACACATTCGAGTTGGGAATAATCCAAACTCGAATTCGAATTCCAGATTTATCATACCTGGACCCTGGGAACAATTTAAATTTGACTATTCTCCACCTAAAACCTGCCGAGTTCATGTAGAAGTCAGTGGCAGAGGTCCAGTGACCCATTTGAAGATGTTAATAGCCTTCCTGACATTTAAGTTTTTTTTTGGAGAAAAGACTCGATTCGAGTTTAGTTGACTTTGGTTCCAATTCAATTCCAGTTTTCTGGTTATTAATATTCGTTCGAGTTTTAGATATTTGATTTTTTACCTAAATAATATATGATTCGAATTTTGAGGTTATTTGAGTTCATTTGATAAATCTGCCCCCAGGTACAGGTATGGGACTTGTTATCCAGAATGCTCGGGACCTGAAGCTTTCCGGATAACAGATCTTTCAGTAATTTGGATCTTCATACCTTAAATCTACTAGAAAATTATGTAAACGTTAAATAAACCCAATAGGCTGGTTTTGCTTCCAATAAAGATTAATTATATTTTAATTGGGATCAAGTACAAGCTCCTGTTTTATTATTACACAGAAAAAGGAAATCATGTTTACAATTTTGGAGTATTTGAATAAAATGGAGTCTATGGAAGACAGCCTTTGTGTAATTCGGAGCATTCTGCATAACGGGTTTCCGGATAACAGATCCCATACCTGTATAAAAATAGCACATTTATAATATTAAAGTTTTTGATGATGCTTTTCCGTCTTCAGGAACAAACATATTTCAACCCACAACAATGAAAAACATTCAAACCATAACCAAAACTTGTAAAGTTATTAATGTTCGAACCTCACTCCCCACCCTTTTCTTATATACATTACATATATATTTTGTTGTGTTGATTCTAATTTTTTCTTTTCAGACAAAGGAAAATTCTAAACCCGTGGATTAGTGAGCAGGGCCTCCGGAAGAGGCTGAAGACTTACAAGAAAGTGGTACGTTAATAGGAAATAATAGAGTGTGGATGTTAATTGGACTGACAGCAGTGCTTGCTGCGAAAATATAATAATAGTATCCATGTTTATATTTTGTACATGACCCGTGGTTCTTAAAAGTCAAGAAAAAAAAGTCAAACATGTTCTGTTTCCTTTCTTAAGAATGTATATATTTAATATATATCTGGTTGGATTTCTTTCTGTAATCCAATAGGTGGTTAGGAAATCATTTTTGAGAAGACGTCATACGACTTTAAACATTTTCCAACTTTAACTCTAAATATAGCCAAGTTCTACCGTTCTGAGCTGACACATCCATCCGGCAAGAGACAGGCCTGCAGGTTTGATTTCAGATGTTAATATTGAATATAAATGTACACAAATCATTCATTTTATATTCCATTTGTAACACCAAGCAAAATGTGATTAGCTTCCTAATCCCGAGAAAAAGACTGAGGGCTCTTCAAGAATAATAATAACGACAGTGCAAAATAGGCAACCGCATGACTGACACATTGAAGTATGACTGCACAAAGGGGGAGGGGGGTGGTTGGTATAAAAATGCAAAGATAGCTTCTCAAAAAAGAAAAATATAATATTATTAAATGCTTTTACTGGCCTTTCTTATGACATTGGAGATAGGCAGAGTATAGGTGGTCACATCACCAGAGGAGACTCGGAGAGACCTTGCAAGGAGATCTAGAACTTGACCTGATCCTTTGGGTTTTATGAGTTTTGGGATGACCCACACTTCACTTAGGGAAGCATATTGCACCAGGGGATGTACATATAGAAGTCTATAAAAGAGGGTTTTTACACTGATTAGCGTTTGTTGCTCACTTCTTGTGATGGTTCCCTGGATGCTCCGTCTCTGGCACCCTATATAGATCCAATGTATTGTGAAATGTGGGAATCAATCACAACAGCAGGTTACCTGCAATTCAGCTGTTTATTGTGTAACCACACAACATGTTTCAGGCCTATTGGCCCTTTTTCAAGTGTGTAAAACCTAGTGTGAAATGAACATATTTATACACCACATGTGTTGCTGTCCCGCCCACCAATTAACAACCAACAGGATAGTTAACCCTTAAAGGGAACCCGTCACCCAAAACAATTATTCAAAATCCTATTTTATCACATTAGTCAAGCAAAATGAACTTTAATTACACTGTATAAATTATTTGAATCTTGTTTCCTTCAGTCTGGGAATTCAAAATGATAGCAAGCAGGCAGCAGCCATTTTGTGGACACTGTTTTTTAGGAAAGCCTTGTATCATCTCAGAATCTTGTTTGTGCACCAGAATGGGGGACCTGATGTCCATCCCCATGTCCTGGCTACACAATTAAATGGTTAAGAGAACGGGGGAATGTGGGGAGAGCAGTGACATCTAGAAAGTGCTGAATGGAAAGTGAAAGTAATTGTCTGTCCCGCCTCTATGCCCATGGCATAGAGGAGGGGCAGACAATATTTGAGTGACAGCTGAGATTTTTAAATGAGGTTACAACAGCTTTGATAAAAAATAGAAATTGGATTTCATGTTTAATTTGAAAAGGACTTTTATTATACAGAGTTTTGTGTCTGGGTGACAGGTCCACTTTAAGTCCTTATTAACATCTTGGAGAATTTCTTAAGTGGTAAGTCCGTGTGCCCCTGTTCAGTGTCCATGTGTCCATCTCCATATGTATGGCATAGTGTCTAAACATCCTTAAAAAGTCAAAGAAGTTTTTCCCATTGAAATTAAAAATAATTATATATATATAAGTTTTCTGTATATATACACATGGTACTGCTCTATTCTAAGCCTACCCTGAATAACTTGAAAAAAACATAATTTATGTACTTATTTATAACTTTCTTGTCTGCAAATGTTTCATCTTAGGTATAATTAGTTCTATCTTACCATTAGTTGGTTTCTATATTGCGAGTACTATAACGATATTTATTCTAGACTGGGCTGTCTTCAATATCTGTGGAGGAAAACAGGTAGTTTATTATCCTAAAAACTGTACCATTGGTTGTTAATTGGTGGGTGGGACAGCAACACATGTGGTGTATAAATATGTTCATTTCACACTAGGTTGTACACACTTGAAAAAGGGCCAATAGGCCCGAAACATGTTGTGTGGTTACACAATAAACAGCTGAATTGCAGGTAACCTGCTGTTGTGATTGATTCCTACATTTCACAATACATTGTACGTATAGAAGTCACAGCTAATATCCTCCTTATACATTTTAGTAGCAGTACTATATCCCTTACAACATTTGTGTTCTTTGGACAACTCATTTGAAAGACCTATATTCTTTGATAATGAAATATTGGTCATGTTAGTGGAGTTTAGGTGGCTATACGTGGGCAGATCAAATTAGCAGATCTTTATCCAATATGCCCACCTTGAGTTCTCCATCCATCCATCGGACTGGGAACAACGCAAGGAATGCAGGAGGTCAAAGCGAGGAGCACATCAACGAACCAATGTGGTCCTTGATCTGATGGAATTTTTAAACCTGCCCGGTCAACATCTGCCTGATTTTTGGCCAGATGTCATCGGGGAAGCCTGTCGGAGGGCCCCCATACACTGACCAATAAGTTACCAACTTGGTCTGTCGGCAGCTTTTATTGGGCTGTGTATGGCCACCTTAAGTGTACAGCTTATCAGTCATAACTGGAGACCTTAAGGTGGCCATAGACGCAAAGATCCGCTCATTTGGCAACATCGCCAAACGAGTGGATCTTTCCCTGATATGCCATTAACCAGCATGGCTATATCGGGGGTAATCTGATTGTTCGGCCGAATGGCCGAACGATCCGATTACGATGTGCCATGGGCTCCAGCGGGATCGGTCTGGTCAAAATCAAACCTGACCGGTCGACCAAACGACTGATCTCCGCCGGACGAAAGATGTCGGCACACGCCACACACGATCCAAAAATCGTACGAATCCTCGATTCATACAATAGGATCTGTGTGTCTATGGTCACCTTTAGAGTTACTGCTTTGAGCCAAAGATATGGAACTAATTTTTCAGAGGAGGGACTGATGAAGGCAGCAGGTTTGTACTGACAAAACATCTCCACTTCTTTGTACTCGAGACATTTGACATTTTTATTGCCTTCATCTGCCCACAGAGAGGAGAGAAATATTGCTGACAATCTTTCTTTCTTTTCTGTGTGAACATGATGGCTGTATTTTGTTTCTAGCAGCCAGTCAACCTTAAATTATGGGCTAGATTGGGTGCTGGCATTTTATCAGCCGATCAACTTTAAATGAATCATAAGCCGAGCACTGTTGATTTCTTTCTCTCTTTTATGTACTGGTTCTGCCAAATATTGTGTGTAGTTTCCTTTCAACCCAGGGTATAAAACAAGAAGTTACATTTTAGGTGTGATGTGAATCATTAGCTGGGAGTGTTAAGAAAACAAGTTCTTCTCTGTCTCATTTTACATTACTAAGAAAGTTTTAAAATAAGCACTGGAAAGTGTCCTGCCATTTTTTATAACCTTGTCTCAGACTCTCCCTTTGAATACATTTATCCGCAAGTTCTTTTCTTTCAACAAATTTTTCTGCTTGTTTTAACTATATCTATTTTTTTCTGTACTGTCTTTAATCAGTTGAGTTAATAGAACAGGGTTTGCAGCAAATACATATTTACTACATATCCCAAAGGTGGCCATCAACTCATTGTCCTCCAGGCTGAACAACAGGTAGCTCCAGAGGCCATCCCTTTAAACTTGATGAACTGAACATTCATTTGAAGCAGTATAGGTGGTTCTTTGAGGTTCTTCATTAAACAATGAGGAACAACAAGGTCAAGGTTGGGGTTGTTTTCCCTGGAAAAAGGGTCTTACGAGCGGACATGATTACTCTTTACAAGTACCATTAGAGGACATCATAGGCAGAAAGCAGGGGTCTTTTTCCCCATAAAAACGATGAACGCACCAGAGGCAATCTCTTTAAACTTGATTACTGAACTTTCATTTGAAGCAGTGTAGGTGGTTCTTTGTGGTTCTTTATTAAATGATGAGGACAGACAAGGTCAAGGTTGGGTTGTTTTCCCTGGAAAAAAGGCTCTTGCAAGGGGACATGATTACTCTTTACAAGTAAATTAGAGGACATTACAGGCAAAGAGCAGGGGGTCTTTTTTCCCATAACAATGTTAAACGCACCAGAGGCCATCACTTTCAACTTGAACTTTTATTTGAAGCAATGTAGCTGGTTGTTCATAGTGAGGACAGTGAGGTTGTGGAATGCACTGCTGGGTTTACCCAGGAAAACCAAATATTGTTTTTTTTAGGACAACTGTAGTAAGTTATAGGCTTCTAACAAAAAACTTATATTTTCCATAATGTAAAGTAGAAACATGCATGAAATATGGATGAAATTACAATTGATTTGGAAAGGCCCATATCTCCAGAGCACACCAATGTAAATGCATATATTCACCAGGGTTGAATTTAATGAACTGTTGCCTTTTATTCAACTATGCAACTGTGATAGGATTGAAGGCTGGTTTGACATGTACTTAATAATAAATTATTCAATGTGTGAATACACACCGCAAAGCAGGAAAATATCTATATTTTCAAAAGTGACCCTTTGCATATTTTTGTATTCAATGTATTCATTGGTAGTAATCCTTCTGCTCAGAGTATCTAAATACATTTTAAAATGCGCAGGATGAGTAAATGTAATGCAGGCGTCTGTAACAAAATAGGGTTGGACCTAATAATGGATAACAAAGGAACTGATGTTACTTACAAAATCACTTATTTATACAATAGGGGTTATGTAACACTGTAAAGAACATAAAAGAATGTAGAATAAAGAATCGTGTGATTATATATAACATATTGCATATATATTCTGATGCATGAAGTGCCCCTACTGTTTCTTACTGTTCCGACTGTGTGACAGATAGGGGGTTATTTTTATCAAAGTTCCAATTTTAGAATAATGTGAATAATGTGAACAATACGAATGGTATGTTATTTATGAAAAAATTCTAAAATTTGATCTAATAGTTCCAGTTCGAAAACTCGAATCAAATTCAAATCGAGTTTTCCTCCAAAAAAACCCCGTGACTTTTGTGCAAAAATTTTTTTTCTGACTTGTGCCAGATTTTTTTGACGAGTAAAAGGTAGTTTAATGGAAGTATTTCTATTTCTTGCAAGACAATATACACCCGGGAAGACTTGTGTTTGCTATATTGTTGACAATAGGACTATAACTCAATGTATGTACTCTATTTACTGTATAACCCGTTTAATAGTAAAACTGATCACATCTAGTAAAACGATGAGATATTTCCTTCTTCACTTCTACTTCTCTTTATAAAATCCTCATTTTGAAACAAGTGTTGCATTTCCAACACATTCTATTTCATTTTTAATCTTCATTAAAGAATGCCCAAAATATGTCAATTATAAGGAAAAAGTCTATAAAGAACATCAATTAGATGGAAACATTTTTATTCTCCTTATCACTTAAGAACATGAACGCCCCAAAATACACCCGGGAAGACTTGTGTTTGATATATTGTTGACAATAAGACTATAACTCAATGTATGTACTCTATAACCCATCTGATAGTAAAACTGATCACATCTGGTCAAACGAGGAGATATTTCCTTCTTCTCTTCTACTCTTTTTTTTAAGATCCCCATTTTGAAGCTAGTGTTACATTTCCAGCACATTCTACTTCATTTTTTTATCTTCATTAAAGAACGCCCAAAATATGTCAATTATAAGGAAAAAGTCTATAAAGAACATCCATTAGATGGAAACATTTTTATTCTCCTTATCACTTAAGAACATGAACGCCCCAAAATACACCCGGGAAGACTTGTGTTTGATATATTGTTGACAATAGGACTATAACTCAATGTATGTACTCTATTTACTGTATAACCCGTCTAATAGTAAAACGATGAGATATTTCCTTCTTCTCTTCTACTTCTCTTTATAAGATCCTCATTTTGAAACAAGTGTTGCATTTCCAACACATTCTATTTCCTTTTTAATCTTCATTAAAGAATGCCCAAAATATGTCAATTATAAGAAAAAAGTCTATAAAGAACATCAATTTGATGGAAACAATTTTATTTTCCTTATCACTTAAGAACATGAACGCCCCAAAATACACCCGGGAAGACTTGTGTTTGATATATTGTTGACAATAAGACTATAACTCAATGTATGTACTCTATAACCCGTCTGATAGTAAAACTGATCACATCTGGTCAAACGAGGAGATATTTCCTTCTTCTCTTCTACTCTTCTTTTTAAGATCCCCATTTTGAAGCAAGTGTTACATTTCCAGCACATTCTACTTCATTTTTTATCTTCATTAAAGAATGCCCAAAATATGTCAATTATAAGATAAAAGTCTATAAAGAACATCAATTTGATGGAAAAATGTTAATTTTCCTTATCACTTAAGAACAGGAACGCCTCCTTTATCCACCATGGATGCAATATGTTTTTTTTAATTAATATTTGCCACAAATTGATAATTATGTCAAAATTGTTGAAATGATTACTGTAATACTGGGACATTTCAAGAACATCAGAGTAATACTGTATGTACTTTGTGTCTATGTATTAAAACAAGATATTATATTTGATCGTTGTATTCCGCAGTTTCAAAACGTTCTGAAACCTCAAGGATGGGGATTCACTGCGGAAATAATTTCCATCCTGACCTCAAAATGGCATCATGTAGCTACCTCAATCGATTGCTAACTGCCCTTAACCTGACTGCCCTTGCATTAATCAAAGTCTCCCTATGCTGATGTTGTAACCTTTCCTCCAATCTTCCATCCAGCAACTGTCCTCTGTCCATGGGGGAAATGTCCATAGACTGATTTTCTACTGACCTTGCCTTTATTTGTTCATGTTATGTAAATACTTCTCTAAGGCAGAAGAGAAACTTGAGTCTTCCAAACCTTTCCCTTGACATTAACTATTTTTACTTCTCTACATATCAAAGGATGGTCAAAGCCACAACCCTATCTCAGTCAAGACAAAAGACAGCCTTGTAAAAATGCTCTCCATAAATAGGTAATATTCCTTCACAGCACAAACATCTCTTTACGTATAAGAAATGTCAAGTTCAGGAGGGGGAAATGACACCTTAAGAAGGAAATTATCTTTTGTGAAATTCATTTTCGTCAGCCAAATTCTAATTTTCATTTCCTTTTTGTTATCTCCCCCCAATGCGTTCAAGTCAGCACATTTACTGTTGAAAGTAAAAGGCTCCTTCTTTTTATTTCCAAAGCTATCAAATATGCCAAGAGACCTTTATCAGCGCACTAAAAATAATTTTTACAGTAAATTGATTTGCGGCACGAGAGAAATTTCAATCAGATTTAGCATTAAGAACTCACAAAAGGTTAATCCCCTGCCAGTGTAGTGATGTTGGTTATTCTTTTAAGCTTTTTGCTGTAATGGTGATGTCACTGACTTGAAAATGGCCCTTGTTTTCCAAGGCTGATTAGCTCTAAACTATGAAATTAAACTGTCGATTCCTAAATAGATGTTGGTTTTACAATTTTCTGCTGATCACTGAACAAATTAAATTGACTTTACTCAGATGTTCTATTGGTGCTTTCAGCTGAAACATTTCAGAATGATGCGGTACATACAGTACATCAATTTGTGCTTAATATCTATAAATGTGAACTAAACGAGTAGACCATGTACCTGTTATTACATTACATTACTAGGATCATGTCTACTCTGTGGTAGTGAGCATTCCACTCTGATTCGGATTGAAAAGCTTCACCATAGGGTAAAGGGAATTACTGAAAATGTATTTAATAGATATAACTTGCCCCCCAAGGTAGAAATTGGATCTATACCAAACCATACGCGCAGGAATTCTATATATCACCCTCAGTAGGTTCATTATAGAAGACATCACCAGTTATTCCATCGACCACTTTCTTCGTTCATTTCCAAAAAGGTATTTTCTAGACATAATAAGGGGATTATGTCCAAGGTCAGACTGGGCTGAAGGAACACCGGGAAAAAAATTGGCGACTAAGGTTCGCTTCTTCTGCTGGCAACTGGGGGTATTCCCATGCGGCAGCCCCAATCCAACACTTTTTGGGGCAAAGTCATTTAAGGCTGAATTTTCACTAGTGAACGATCTGCCACACTTTACGCCAGTTCACCAGGTGCAAATTTGTCACCAGTATTCTAATTCACTTATATTCGAAGTTGCGTTTCAGCAGCTGAAATGCTGGCGAAGCTTTGCTAACGTTAATTCATAGTGATCTTTCGCTAGCATTCAATTCTGCCTAGCAAAGCTTCATTAGTACTCTTATGCTTAGATCAATTTGAATAGAGCGGGTGCATATGGGTCGTATATATGTCTTTATTAGAGATGTTGATGAAGTGGCCACTTATTATTATTACAAATGTCCAAGGAAGCAAAATATAGATAAAAAAACATCCTCTAATGCCCTAGACATGAGCCCACCCTAAAACAAATGTGGTATGCCCCTCAAATGGTTGGAAAAAAACATTGTTAACACAAAAATCTTTAATAGTTAGGACTTTTGAAGGCAATCCATCTTTAAAAAATCAAAAGTAGCCAGTGTTTTTTAGAACTTTTATGACTTTCCGGCATTCAGGATATGATGTCACTGACATAAGATTGAGGAGGATGTAGCGTCATCTTATCAGTTCGCCAGGTCTAAGGTGGCGAAGGAAACTCTGATGAAAGTAACGTTCTGTAAAATTCACACTTTAGTGTATTTGCGTAGTAACAACTGTTCGTCAGAGCGTAAATTCGCCTGGTAATAGGACGCAAAGCTGCAATAGGGACGGTCTCTTTAACTAGCAAATTGTTGTCTGCGCCTGTTACTAAATTGGCGATGTTCCTGCAGATGAAATTTCTGGCAAATTTTGGCTTTGCCCTTTAGTAAATCTGCCCCATTAAGCCTCTTGGATACTGTACCTCTTATTAAAGGACTTTGTTCATTTTGTATTTGTCTTTAATGTGTATAAGAAGGGCTAGTAATGTAAGAAAAAATAACAAAGTATAGATTAACACATATTGACCATGTAGTTGGAATCTCCAAAAATTATTCCTGTTTATAAGGTTCAATGTGTCACTTTGGAAAGCCTTTACTATGTAGGGCACTTAGGCTATAGTGATAAATAGTTTTATAGAAAACAAAGTGAGGGTCACAGGTATACATGACATAGGAAACTCTTTCAGTCCCTATGGGGACCCTAGATTAGGCGTGCCTATTGATAATAGTCACTTACTATGCAGGGTACTTATCTGTAGGGAAGGAAGAAATGAGTTTAATATAATGTAAGAAGTGTAGACACATTTGGTCTTCAAAGAAGATACTTCCACTCCAACTTCTGAAACACAGAGACAATGGAATGGCATAAAGACAGTAACAAAGAGCATTTCATGTGTATTAGTCATTAGCCATATGCTTCACTCCTAAGGGACAATTTAAGTGTGTTAGGCTGTCTCATCAATTTAGGGATGGATTGTCATTTAAAATATCTAGAAGACATCATGTAGACATGAATTCAGTTATCAGGTCTGCCCTATTCTGAAAGGTTATTTTAGGTTAAATAATCTTTTCATCTTCTAAACTGAAGCTTCCATAATGAACACACTAACGAAAGAACTAAACCAGATTTTGTTTTCAATATAACCACACACTTCAAAGACGGGGGGGGGAACACTTCATATTTTGATCTTATTGTTCTTGCACAGCCATCAAATAAAATTCTTTGGTGTCCACTAATTAATTCAGTTTAAACATTGAAAAAGCAAAGCTCTAATTGAATACGCCGATGGAGTTCACAGAAGCAGCAGTTAGGTTGTTATATGGATACAATAGACTTTGAAGTTTTCTGAAATGTAATTATGCATTGCATCGTTTTAATGGTACCACCTATACCCAATACTCAGAGCTGTTTCTAGAACTTGGCGTAACTTTATTTGTGACATTGAATGTGATATTTTTAAGAGCAATTTTAACAATTTTCCTATTTACTCATTACTTCGCACAGTTGGTTTGTTAGGAAGAAGCGCAATAGCCGATTTTCTACGGCTTCTGAAAAACAGCCATATAACATGCTTAATGCTCTTACGGTGTATGTAATTATGTAGCATTTGAGTTAAACTGGATCTAAGGAGATAACATGGACACAGGGGGGGGGATTAAGAAAAAAGACCATTTGATATTTATGGCTCCTTTACGTGAGGGTTCACTGGCAGTGGGGAAAGGTGGCTATTTGATGCTGGTGGGAATGGAGATACATGGATGGAATATGAGGGCACAATGTAGAGCAACTTCTGAATAGGGGCACAGATACATGGGTTGCAAACACATTTGGACATAGGATGATGACAATAATAAGTAGCAGTTAGGAGATTCAATAAGAGAGCCACCGGAGAGTGCCAAATCATTAGATACCCACCACTCATACACCACACACCATAGTATTTATTTACTTCCTGCCTCAGTCTGGTACTTCTTTTTAGAAAATGCAGTGGCCTGGGGTATTATTACTTTGAGCACTGTGCCACCATATTGTTTTGGTTTCCAGGCATATGGTGCTTTTAATTAAGTTGGGTGGCTATGGAAGAATATGTTGCCCTCAGATAAAAAATACCTTCAGCTACAGCAATGTTTAAAGAAGAGAAGTTCCGGCCATGGCTTAGAATTATATAATATAATGTACTGTTACCTTGTACTGGTAAAGGTTTTTGGTTTGCTTCAGAAAGAATTCTATAGTAGTAGTAGTGCTATAGTAGATAAACAGGCTACTCTGTAGCCTTGAGGGCAGCCATTCAAGCTGAAAAAGGAGAAAAGACACATATTACACATTAGATAACAGATCAGCCCTGTAATTGAATACAATGGGAGTGCATATGTTATTTGCTATGGAAACTGTGCCTCGAATGGCTTGGCTACACAGCCACTTGTTTATATAAACTATAGTAGTGTACCAGTGCAGGTGAAACAGTACATTATATTTTGCTTTACTTTTATTATTTTAATTTATTTTTTGTGTTACTGTTTCTTGAAGTGACTAGAACTACTGGGACTTGTACATAGTCAAGCAAATTCATAAGAGGATTTAGGAAGAGGGTCAGGGAGGGAGGATTTAGGAAGATGATTGGGAAGGGAGGGTTTAGGAAGAGGGTCGTGGAGGGAGGGTTTAGGGATTTTGGTTGAGGAGGGATGATTTAGGAAGTTGGTTGGGGATGGAGGGTTTAGGAAGAGGGTCAAGGAGGGAGGGTTTAGGAAGATGATTGGGAAGTGAGGGTTTAGGAAGAGGGTCATGGAGGGAGGATTTAGGAATTTGGTTGAGGAGGGAGGGTTTAGGAAGATAGTTGGGGACGGAGGGTTTAAAAAGAGGATTGGGAAGGGAGGGTTTAGGAAGTGGGCCAGGGAGGGAGGGTTTAGGAAGAGGTTCATGGAGGGAGGGTTTAGGAAGATGATTGAGGAGGGAGGGTTTAGGAAGATGGTTGGGGAGGGAGGGCTTAGGAAGATGGTTGGGGAGGGAGGGTTTAGGAAGATGGTTGGGGACGGAGGGTTTAAAAAGAGGATTGGGAAGGGAGGGTTTAGGAAGAGGGCCAGGGAGGGAGGGTTTAGGAAGAGGTTCGTGGAGGGAGGGTTTAGGAAGATGATTGAGGAGGGAGGGTTTAGGAAGATGGTTGGGGAGGTAGGGCTTAGGAAGATGGTTGGGGAGGGAAGGTTTAGTAAGATGGTTGGAGAGGGAGGATTTAGGAAAATGGTTGAGGAGGGAAGGTTTAGGAAGATGGTAGGGGAGGGAGGATTTAAAAAAAAGTCAGGGAGGGAGGGTTTAGGAAGAGGGTCAGAAAAACACTTGGCTATTCGGAAAAATCACTTGGCTATTGCTACTTCCTTTCTGGAAAACAAAAGAAGATGAAATATGCTTTATAGCAGCAATACTATTCCTGTTCCTTTAAAGGGGACCTGCCAACTCCTTTTTTATGATGTTGGTCAAGCAAAATAAACTTCACTTTATAAATTATTTAAATCTTGTTAGTCCTGGAATTCAAAATCACATGAGGCAGGCAGGCGCCACTTTGTGGACATTTTTATTGAGACAAGCTTTTCATTGTGCCAAAATCTTGTTTATGCCCCAGAATGGGGCACCTAATGTCCATGTCCTTGCACTGCCTAACCAATTAGATGGTGAGGAGAGAAGGGGAATGTGAGGAGTGCAGTGATACCAAGGAAGTGCACAATTGCCTGCTCTGCCTGGCCTAATTGCCTGCCTGGCATAGAGGAAGGGCAGGCAATATATGATTGACAGCTGAGATTTTAACGTGTTTATAATGTGTATAGATTTTTGAATAAAAAAAGAATTTGGGTTTCATACTTAATTTGAAAAGTAATTTTATTATACAGCTTTTTATGTCTGGGTGACAGGTCCCCTTTAAGCCTATAGAATTACTGGGGCTTGCCCATAGCAAATTCATAAGAGGGTTTAGGAAGATGGGTCAGAATGGGAGGGTTTAGAACAGGATTGGAAAAAACACTTGGCTATATTTCCATTTCTTTTATGGTGAACAAAAGAAGCTGAAATATGCTTTATGGCAGCAACATCATTGTCCAGCAAGTCAAAACAAGAAAAAATTAAACATTACTTATGGGTTTGCACATGTGTTAAAAAGGTTTAAATTTGCATTCTCAGTTAAGCCTAGACCACAGATACTGCTTCCAGTCTACCATTTTTGTTTAGCAAATTATTGTGAATTAATAATAATAATTGTATATTTTGGAAAAACTCAAAGTTGGTGTAAAACACAGTTGGGGGCAGATTTATCAAGGGGTCGAATTTCGAAGTGATAAATACTTCGAAATTCGACCATCGAATGGCTTTACTTTGACTTCGAATATCGAAGTCTACATTTTTTTCACTGAATTTGAATGTTTTCATCCATCGATCTAACGATTTTTCTTTGACTTCAAAAAACTGCTCTAGAAGGTCCCCATAGGCTAACATAGCACTTCGGCCGGTTTAATTTGGTAAGTATTGAAGTCGAAGTTTTTTTTAAAGAGACAGTACTTTGATTATCGAATGGTCGAATATTCAAACGATTTTACTTTGAATCGAATTCGAAGTCGAAGTATCCTATTCGATGGTCGAAGTATCCAAAAAAATTCCTTTGAATTTCGAATTTTTTTACTTCAAACATTCCCTCAAATTCACTTCGACCCTTGATAAATCTGCCCCTTGGTGTCCTGGTTTTTGTTTTTCAGAGCAAGTTTTTTTTGCTACCTTTGTAAATATCCTTATATCAGCTAATGCATATTACTCCCACTAATAATTATAAGGCTTCTTTTTTTGCTACATTTGAAAAATGGTCGCACACAATTTCTTGTTTTCATACGGAGTTAATTCAGTTAAATCCTAATTTTCTATATTAACTTGGTAGGATCCATTAAGCCCATTTAGAAAATGCTTTTGTAAAAGGCTAAATGTAATAGTTTTGTGGTGCAAAATGGATAGTTTCTTTTTCGAACATTTTATGAACATTTTCACCAAGAAGTAAGGCAGCCGAAGAAGTGTTTCTCGAGAGCTTTTATTGTTATCTGTGCTGCTGTGCTGCATGGATGATTTATCCCGCATAAAACCAGATTATAGTAGCTCTTATGTTCAGAAGTACATCTTTTAACTCCATTACATTCTGCCTCTTTCAACTTGGGAAGAGAGACTGTGTAATGTACAATAAAATTTAATGGGATAAAGTAAACACTCCAAAATATTAACTGGCAAGAAATGTACTGCCGTAAATCACAATGTGGGGATGCTCAAAATGAGGGTCAATGTATGAAGGCCATTCAAGTGCAAAAAAGAAAGAATAAAATGTGCTGAAAATAAATTTACCGGCATTACTCTTGCAGCTACATTTAGCAGCATGTATTTGTGTATTTACAATGAGGCATGTGTTACGATACCTGGTGGTCCAGTGGTGCAGTGGGGACACCCGCCACTCCGTTCGCGGGGATGCCCGCAATCTGCTTGGCATGCACCAGGCGTGATCGGTCTTTTACGTTATATGATGCTGTATGATGATGTTTCGCTGCAATGATGTCATCACGCAAGGTGTAAAGTTAAAGGTGCCATTACCTATTTTTAATTGCCCAACAAATTTTCTGCTTTCTAATTTCCTGGGTGCGATTTCTGTGTCTGACCTCTGTCTGAGCCTGTTGCCTGTTATTGTTTTTGGATTCCGATTTGGTACTTTGCTGTTTTTCTGATTATTGACCTCGGCCTGTCCTCTGACTACACTCTGCTCCTTCCCTGTTTTGTCTGTGTATGCTCTGGGTCCCTTGCCTGCCCAGAACCCATGCCCTTGTTCTCTCACTTTAAGACCTTGTGGCATCTGAGTAGTGGAGGGCTCCCCCAAGTGAAAGGTGTGTAATAGCGTAAAATGTTAATGGTTTACTATAAGTGTTTAAGTAATGGTTAATACATATATTTAGGTTGGCCACTAAGGGGAGCTAGATAACAGTTGTAAGTGAAAGTCCCCAGTGGGTGGAGAATAGAAAGTTATAGAAGGGAAGGTTTCAAGAAGTGATTTCAGAGATGCATCATGGGAACGAAGATGAGCAGAGGGCATTGCAGCAGTAGAGTCATCTCCTGGAAGAGGTACTGAGCCTAGGTAGTGTGAGGCCTAGTGGTGTAATAGTACATTCTAGGAAGAGTAAGTTAGAGAGGTAATTAGTATGGGCAGCTATGGCCCCAACTAGGAGTTAGAGGGTATAGTGTTCCCTGTGGGAATCCCGCCAACCAGGGTTTAAGTGAAAATGCTACATCTGGATAGTGCCAGCTAGAGATGTCGCGAACTGTTCGCCGGCGAACTTGTTCGCGCGAACATCGGGTGTTCGCGCTCGCCGGAAGTTCGCGAACGTCGCGCGACGTTCGCCATTTTGGGTTCGCCATTGTTGGCGCTTTTTTTTGCCCTCTCACCCCAGACCAGCAGGTACATGGCAGCCAATCAGGAAGCTCTCCCCTGGACCACTCCCCTTCCCTATAAAAACCGAAGCCCTGCAGCGTTTTTTCACTCTGCCTGTGTGTGCTGAAGAGATAGTGTAGGGAGAGAGCTGCTGCCTGTTAGTGATTTCAGGGACAGTTGAAAGTTTGCTGGCTAGTAATCGTTTTGATACTGCTCTGTTATTGGAGGGACAGAAGTCTGCAGGGGTTTGAGGGACATTTAAGCTTAGGTAGCTTTGCTGGCTAGTAATCTACCTTCTACTGCAGTGCTCTGTATGTAGCTGCAGTGGGCAGCTGTCCTGCTTCTGATCTCATCTGCTGACTGCTGCAATAACAGTAGTCCTTGTAAGGACTGCTTTTATTTATTTTTTTGTTGTTTTACTACTACTACTACTACTACTACTATAAGAGCCCAGTGCTATTAGTCTAGCAGTGTTGGGGAGTGGGACTGGTGTGCTAATCTGCTGCTCCTAGTAGTTCAGCAGCACCAACTTTAATTTTTTTTTTTAATATTCTTTTTTTTTTTATTTTACTTTTTTTTATTTTACTACCGCTGTAGTAGTGTATAAGTTGACCTTTTAGGCATTATTTGCCCTGTAGGCATTATTTGCACACTGTTTTCTTCAACCCGCCATCGAGCTGTGTGACCTTGTTCACATTCTGTCTAAATATCCATAATATTACCGTCTCCAGAAAAAACACCGGAGTCACTTTTTTCAAGCAGCCATAATATATTTTACGTAATCCGTATCCACCGCTGTAGTAGTGTATACGTTGGCCTTGTAGGCATTATTTGCACACTGTTTTCTTCAACCCGCCATCGAGCTGTGTGACCTTGTTCCCATTCTGTCTAAATATCCATAATATTACCGTCTCCAGAAAAAACACCGGAGTCACTTTTTTCAAGCAGCATTCATATATTTTACGTAATCCGTATCCACCGCTGTAGTAGTGTATACGTTGGCCTTGTAGGCATTATTTGCACACTGTTTTCTTCAACCCGCCATCGAGCTGTGTGACCTTGTTCCCATTCTGTCTAAATATCCATAATATTACCGTCTCCAGAAAAAACACCGGAGTCACTTTTTTCAAGCAGCATTCATATATTTTACGTAATCCGTATCCACCGCTGTAGTAGTGTATACGTTGGCCTTGTAGGCATTATTTGCACAGTGTTTTCTTCAACCCGCCATCGAGCTGTGTGAGCTTGTTCACATTTTGTCTAAATATTGATAATATTATCGTCTCTAGAAAAACCACTTGAGTTACTTTTTTTCAAGCAGCATTCATATATTTTACGTAATCCGTATCCACCGCTGTAGTAGTGTATACGTTGACCTTGTAGGCATTATTTGCACACTGTTTTCTTCAACCCGCCATCGAGCTGTGTGAGCTTGTTCACATTTTGTCTAAATATTGATAATATTATCGTCTCTAGAAAAACCACTTGAGTTACTTTTTTTCAAGCAGCATTCATATATTTTACGTAATCCGTATCCACCGCTGTAGTAGTGTATACGTTGACCTTGTAGGCATTATTTGCACACTGTTTTCTTCAACCCGCCATCGAGCTGTGTGAGCTTGTTCACATTTTGTCTAAATATTGATAATATTATCGTCTCTAGAAAAACCACTTGAGTTACTTTTTTTCAAGCAGCATTCATATATTTTACGTAATCCGTATCCACCGCTGTAGTAGTGTATACGTTGACCTTGTAGGCATTATTTGCACACTGTTTTCTTCAACCCGCCATCGAGCTGTGTGAGCTTGTTCACATTTTGTCTAAATATTGATAATATTATCGTCTCTAGAAAAACCACTTGAGTTACTTTTTTTCAAGCAGCATTCATATATTTTACGTAATCCGTATCCACCGCTGTAGTAGTGTATACGTTGACTTTGTAGGCATTATTTGCACAGTGTTTTCTTCAACCCGCCATCTAGCTGTGTGTATTATCGTTTCCAGAAAAACCAACTGAGTTTTTGTTGTTGTTGTTGTTTTTTTAAAAATAATGCCAGGCAAAGGCAGGCCGCCACGCAGAGGCCGTGCTAGGGGCCGTGCTGCTATGCAATCCTGTGGCCCTAGCAAATTTCCCAGTTTTAAAAAGCCAATGACCCTGAACTCCCAAAATGCTGAAGAGGTAGTTGACTGGCTTACACAGCACACCCCATCCTCTACCGTTTCTAACTTTACCACAACATCCTCCTCATCCTCCACTGCTATGGCCACCCCACGTAACACTTCCTCCACCACCGGTGCCCCTTCTTCACTGGGGTCAGAGGAGTTATTTTCCAATGAGTTTCTTGAACTGAGTAATGCGCAACCATTATTGCCAGAAGAAGATGAAGGAGATGAGGACCTTACACCAGATTTAATTCTGGCAGAGAACACGATAGAGATGGACATAATGAGTGATGAGGAGGAGGTCCCCGCTGCTGCTTCCTTCTGTGATGTGTCAGAAGAAATTGATGCATCTGAGGAGAATGATGATGAGGAGATTGATGTTTTGTGGGTGCCTAGTAGAAGAGAGCAAGAGGAGGGTAGTTCAGATGGAGAGACGGAGAGTCAGAGAGGCAGTAGGAGAATAAGACTTAGAAGAAGCAGGGAGGACAGCCCGCAGGGATCAGCAGGGCAACAACATGTATCGGCACCTGTGTTCAGCCGGCCAACGCACCCGCCATTGCCGCCAATACCGCCAACTCCGCCAACTTCTACTGTTACCGCCAGATCGCACACTTCCAAAAAGTCAGCAGTGTGGGATTTTTTTAATGTGTGTGCCTCTGACAAAAGCATTGTAATTTGCAATGAGTGCAGTCAGAAACTGAGCCTTGGTAAGCCCAACAGCCACATAGGTACAACTTCTATGCGAAGGCACATGAGCGGCAAGCACAAAGCACTTTGGGAGCAACACCTCAAAGGCAACAGGCAAACTAAAAGCCACACTCCTTCTGGTCCAGCATCTTACTGCTCTACCTCTGCTCTCCTTGACCCGTCTGAACCACCCTCCACTCCGCCTTCCACCTTGACCACCTGTTCCCATTCCCAGTCATCTGCCACCAGCCAAGTTTCTGTGAAGGCCATGTTTGAGCGTAAGAAGCCAATGTCTGACTGTCATCCCCTTGCCCGGCGTCTGACAGCTGGCTTGTCTGCACTCTTAGCCCGCCAGCTTTTACCATACCAGCTGGTGGACTCTGAGGCCTTCCGCAAATTTGTAGCAATTGGGACACCGCAGTGGAAGGTACCCAGCCGCAATTTTTTTTCTAAAAAGGGAATACCACACCTGTACCAACATGTGCAGAGCCAAGTTACCGCATCTCTGTCACTTAGTGTTGGGCCAAAGGTCCATATGACTACTGACGCATGGTCCTCCAAGCATGGTCAGGGCAGGTATGTCACCTACACTGCCCACTGGGTGAACTTGGTAATGGCTGGGAAGCAGGGAATGGGTAGCTCAACAACAACAGTGGAGTTGGTGTCACCGCCACGGATTGCACGCGGTTCTGCCACCACCTCTACTCCTCCATCGCTCTCTACCTCGTCTTCTTCTTCTTCTTACTCTGCTGCTGGGTCCTCCTTCTCCTCCTCCACACCTGTGCACCCCCAGCTCCCCCTAGGCTATTCGACGTGCCAGGTACGCCGTTGTCACGCTGTCTTGGGGATGACGTGCCTGGAAAGCAAAAACCATACCGGATCTGTACTCCTGTCATCTCTGCAGTCACAGGCCGATCGGTGGCTGACCCCACACCAACTGCAGATCGGAAAAGTGGTGTGTGACAATGGAAGCAATCTGTTGGCAGCGTTGAGACTAGGCAATTTAACACATGTGCCCTGCATGGCACATGTGTTAAATTTAATAGTCCAACGTTTTGTCTCCAAGTACCCAGGATTCCAGGACGTTCTCACCCAGTCCAGAAAGGTGTCGGCCCATTTCAGACGTTCCTACACAGCCATGGCACGCCTTGCTGACATTCAGCAGCGCTACAACATGCCAGTCAGGCGTTTGATTTCTGACAGCCAGACTCGCTGGAATTCAACGCTCCTTATGTTGGAACGTCTGCTGCAACAACAAAGGGCCGTCAACGAGTACCTTTTTGAACTGGGTGGTAGGACTGGATCTGCACAGCTGGGGATTTTTTTCCCCCGTTACTGGGTGCTTATGCGCGATGCCTGCAGGCTCATGCGACCTTTTGAAGAGGTGACAAATATGGTCAGTCGCACCGAAGGCACCATCAGCGACCTAATACCCTTCGCTTTCTTCCTGGAGCGTGCCTTGCGACGAGTGACAGATGAGGCTGTAGACCAGCGTGACGAGGAGCTGGAAGCGCACGATTTCTGGTCGGAATCACCAGAACGAACCCAGGCACCTGCTGCAACGCAGGGAGAGGTGCCAGAAGTGGAGTCAGAGGAGGAAGGTGGCTTTGTGGAGGAGGAGGAGGAGGACCAACAGGAGCAGGCTTCCCAGGGGGCTAGTGGTGACCTTTTGGGGACCCCTGGTCTTGTACGTGGCTGGGGGGAGGAGACCGTGGATGATGCAGTCCTTGATAATGAGGAAGCGGAGATGGATAGCTCTGCATCCAACCTTGTGAGAATGGGGTCTTTCATGCTGTCATGCCTGTTGAAGGACCCCCGTATCAAGAGGCTTAAGGAGAAGGACCTGTACTGGGTCGCAACGCTACTAGACCCTCGGTACAAGCATAAAGTGTCAGAAATGTTACCAACATACCACAAGTCCGAAAAGATGCGGCATTTACAAACCAGCCTGCAAAACATGTTGTACAATGCTTTTAAGGGTGATGTCACTTCAGGAACTCATCAACATTCCAGGGGCAGAGGTGCCAGTAATCCTGCCACGAGCACACCTGCAAGGACAAAGCCCTTTGGCCAGTCTGTAACGTCAGACATGCAAATGTTTTTCTGTCCAAGGCAGCGCCACAACCCTTCTGGATCCACCCTCAAAGAACGCCTCGACCGGCAGGTAGCGGACTACCTGGCATTAACTGCAGATATCGACACTCTGAGGAGCGATGAACCCCTGGACTACTGGGTGCGCAGGCTTGATCTGTGGCCAGAGCTGTCACAATTTGCCATGAACCTCTTGTCTTGCCCAGCCTCAAGTGTGCTCTCAGAAAGGACCTTCAGTGCAGCAGGAGGGATTGTAACTGAGAAGAGAACTCGCCTAGGTCACAAAAGTGTCGATTACCTGACCTTTATTAAAATGAATGAGGGGTGGATCTCGGAGGGTTACTGCACGCCGGAAGACTTGTTCTGACTTCTATGCAGCTGTCCTTCTCTTCAAGCCTCATGACTCCACACACAGCTGTCCTTTAGCGTCCTCCTCCTCCCTCCGCCACCGTTACAAACTAGGGTGCAAACCCTACTGGTTTAATTTTTTCTGGCCTCTGTGCTTCAGTGGCTGCAACCAAAAAAACTGGGCAAACAATGTCTACAAGGTCAACGTATGGCAAAAAATGACTATTTTCAGCATTTATATGGCATATTTTTTCTGGCAACTGTGCTTCAGTGGCTGCGTCCAAAAAAATGCATATTTTCTGCATTTATATGGCATAATTTTTCTGGCAACTGTGCTTCAGTGGCTGCGACCAAAAAAATGCATATTTTCTGCATTTATATGGCATAATTTTTCTGGCCTCTGTGCTTCAGTGGCTGCAACCAAAAAAATTTATATTTTCAGCATTTATATGGCATAATTTTTCTGGCCTCTGTGCTTCAGTGGCTGCAACCAAAAAAATTTATATTTTCAGCATTTATATGGCATAATTTTTCTGGCAACTGTGCTTCAGTGGCTGCGACCAAAAAAATTACTATTTTCAG
Source organism: Xenopus laevis (assembly GCF_017654675.1). Taxonomy (NCBI): domain Eukaryota; kingdom Metazoa; phylum Chordata; class Amphibia; order Anura; family Pipidae; genus Xenopus; species Xenopus laevis. Next base: position 20,065,720 of record NC_054371.1, on the reverse strand, counting down.
CATTTATATGGCATATTTTTTCTGGCCTCTGTGCTTCAGTGGCTGCGGCCAAAAAAACTGGGCAAACAATGCCTACAAGGTCAACGACGTTGACCTTGTAGGCATTGTTTGCCCAGTTTTTTTGGCCGCAGCCACTGAAGCACAGAGGCCAGAAAAAATATGCCATATAAATGCTGAAAATAGTAATTTTTTGCCATACGTTGACTCAACGTATATGGCAAAAAATGACTATTTTCAGCATTTATATGGCATATTTTTTCTGGCAACTGTGCTTCAGTGGCTGCGACCAAAAAAATGCATATTTTCTGCATTTATATGGCATAATTTTTCTGGCCTCTGTGCTTCAGTGGCTGCAACCAAAAAAATTTATATTTTCAGCATTTATATGGCATAATTATTCTGGCAACTGTGCTTCAGTGGCTGCGACCAAAAAAATGCATATTTTCTGCATTTATATGGCATAATTTTTCTGGCCTCTGTGCTTCAGTGGCTGCAACCAAAAAAATTTATATTTTCAGCATTTATATGGCATAATTTTTCTGGCAACTGTGCTTCAGTGGCTGCGTCCAAAAAAACTGGGCAAACAATGTCTACAAGGTCAACGTATGGCGAAAAATTACTATTTTCAGCATTTATATGGCATATTTTTTCTGGCAACTGTGCTTCAGTGGCTGCGTCCAAAAAAACTGGGCAAACAATGCCTACAAGGTCAACGTATGGCAGTTGTTTAAAGAGAACAGTAGATTACTAGCCAGCAAAGCTACCTAAGCTAAAATGTCCCTCAAATCCCTGCAGACTTCTGTCCCTCCAATACAGAGCAGTATCAAGCAGATTACTAGCCAGCAAGCTTACTATCATCTGTCCCTGAAATCACTAACAGCTCTCCCCCTACACTATCTCTTCCAAGCACACACAGGCAGATTTTTCAGATACATTTTTGCCCTTGATCCCCCTCTGGCATGCCACTGTCCAGGTCGTTGCACCCTTTAAACAACTTTAAAATCATTTTTCTGGCCAGAAATGTCTTTTCTAGATGTTAAAGTTCGCCTTCCCATTGAAGTCTATGGGGTTCGCGAACCGTTCGCGAACCGCTCGCATTTTTGCGCAAGTTCGCGAATATGTTCGCGAACTTTTTTTCCGACGTTCGCTACATCCCTAGTGCCAGCCAGGGCCCAGGAGGGATGCCTGCGAGCGTGTGTCCCCCCTGGCAGTGTGTTGTTACAGGCAATGTTCTGCAAAAGGCTGTGAGATTGAGCCCAGTGAATGTGTTTCTGTTCTGCTGAGGGCCGTGACAATAAAGAGAACATGTTTCATACATAAATACATTCTTTTTTTTTTTTCGCTTTTCTCGCTAGATCACCAATCACCAACGACAAAGATCTCATTCTTCCAAAGAAGTCAACCTAATCAATTTACATTTTCATGGGGCCTTTGTGCCGGTACATGTAGCCGCGGCTTTTTATTTTTTTAACGTCATTATCTAGAAATGAAAGGAGAATTGGAAAAACTGTATACACTACAACTGAATATGATTTTCTAGTAGTGCAGATTTGTGAACCTGCCAAAGATCAGTATCTTCTGTAAAGATTTCTTTGTAATTAAAGGTCAAGGAATATTTTGCTAAGGTCAACGAAGAACATTTTCTGACTGTAGTGCTTTGAAGAATTTGAATGAGGAATGCGGTATGCTTGATGCCTTATAATAGATTCTACCATTTTTTTTATTCTTCCCTTCTTGAGCTGTCATCATTGTGTTCACATTGCAGACACAAGTGTTGGTTTGTCCACATTACAGACACAAGTGTTGGTTTGTCCACATTACAGACAAAAGTGTTGGTTTGTCCACATTACAGACACAAGTGTTGGTTTGTCCACATAACAGACACAAGTGTTGGTTTGTTCACATTGCAGACACAAGTGTTGGTTTGTCCACATTACAGACACAAGTATTGGTTTGTCCACATTACAGACACAAGTGTTGGTTTGTCCACATTACAGACACAAGTATTGGTTTGTCCACATTACAGACACAAGTGTTGGTTTGTCCACATTACAGACACAAGTGTTTGTTTGTCCACATTACAGACACAAGTGTTTGTTTGTCCACATTACAGACACAAGTGTTTGTTTGTCCACATTACAGACACAAGTGTTGGTTTGTCCACATTACAGACACAAGTGTTGGTTTGTCCACATTACAGACACAAGTGTTGGTTTGTCCACATAACAGACACAAGTGTTGGTTTGTCCACATTACAGACACAAGTATTGGTTTGTCCACATTACAGACACAAGTGTTGGTTTGTCCACATTACAGACACAAGTATTGGTTTGTCCACATTACAGACACAAGTGTTGGTTTGTCCACATTACAGACACAAGTGTTTGTTTGTCCACATTACAGACACAAGTGTTTGTTTGTCCACATTACAGACACAAGTGTTTGTTTGTCCACATTACAGACACAAGTGTTGGTTTGTCCACATTACAGACACAAGTGTTTGTTTGTCCACATTACAGACACAAGTGTTTGTTTGTCCACATTACAGACACAAGTGTTTGTTTGTCCACATTACAGACACAAGTGTTGGTTTGTCCACATTACAGACACAAGTGTTTGTTTGTCCACATTACAGACACAAGTGTTGGTTTGTCCACATTACAGACACAAGTGTTTGTTTGTCCACATTACAGACACAAGTGTTTGTTTGTCCACATTACAGAAACAAGTGTTGGTTTGTCCACATTACCGACACAAGTTTTGGTTTGTCCACATTAGAGACACAAGTGTTGTTTTGTCCACATTACAGACACAAGTGTTGGTTTGTCCACATTACAGACACAAGTGTTGGTTTGTTCACATTGCAGACACAAGTGTTGGTTTGTCCACATTACAGACATAAGTATTGGTTTGTCCACATTACAGACACAAGTGTTGGTTTGTCCACATTACAGACACAAGTGTTGGTTTGTCCACATTACAGACACAAGTGCTGGTTTGTCCACATTACAGACACAAGTGTTGGTTTGTCCACATTACAGACACAAGTGTTGGTTTGTCCACATTACAGACACAAGTGTTGGTTTGTCCACATTACAGACACATGTGTTGGTTTGTCCACATTACAGACACAAGTGTTGGTTTGTCCATTTTACAGACACAAGTGTTTGTTTGTCCACATTACAGACACAAGTGTTTGTTTGTCCACATTACAGACACAAGTGTTGGTTTGTCCACATTACAGACACAAGTTTTGGTTTGTCCACATTAGAGACACAAGTGTTGGTTTGTCCACATTACAGACACAAGTGTTGGTTTGTCCACATTACAGACACAAGTGTTGGTTTGTCCACATTACAGACACAAGTGTTGGTTTGTCCACATTAGAGACACAAGTGTTGGTTTGTCCACATTACAGACACAAGTGTTGGTTTGTCCACATTACAGACACAAGTGTTGGTTTGTCCACATTACAGACACAAGTGTTGGTTTGTCCACATTACAGACACAAGTGTTGGTTTGTCCACATTACAGACACAAGTGTTGGTTTGTCCATTTTACAGACACAAGTGTTTGTTTGTCCACATTACAGACACAAGTGTTTGTTTGTCCACATTACAGACACAAGTGTTGGTTTGTCCACATTGCAGACACAAGTGTTGGTTTGTCCACATTACAGACACAAGTTTTGGTTTGTCCACATTACAGACACAAGTGTTGGTTTGTCCACATTACAGACACAAGTGTTGGTTTGTCCACATTACAGACACAAGTATTGGTTTGTCCACATTACAGACACAAGTGTTGGTTTGTCCACATTACAGACACAAGTGTTTGTTTGTCCACATTACAGACACAAGTGTTTGTTTGTCCACATTACAGACACAAGTGTTTGTTTGTCCACATTACAGACACAAGTGTTGGTTTGTCCACATTACAGACACAAGTGTTTGTTTGTCCACATTACAGACACAAGTGTTTGTTTGTCCACATTGCAGACACAAGTGTTGGTTTGTCCACATTACCGACACAAGTTTTGGTTTGTCCACATTAGAGACACAAGTGTTGTTTTGTCCACATTACAGACACAAGTGTTGGTTTGTCCACATTACAGACACAAGTGTTGGTTTGTTCACATTGCAGACACAAGTGTTGGTTTGTCCACATTACAGACATAAGTATTGGTTTGTCCACATTACAGACACAAGTGTTGGTTTGTCCACATTACAGACACAAGTGTTGGTTTGTCCACATTACAGACACAAGTGCTGGTTTGTCCACATTACAGACACAAGTGTTGGTTTGTCCACATTACAGACACAAGTGTTGGTTTGTCCACATTACAGACACAAGTGTTGGTTTGTCCACATTACAGACACATGTGTTGGTTTGTCCACATTACAGACACAAGTGTTGGTTTGTCCATTTTACAGACACAAGTGTTTGTTTGTCCACATTACAGACACAAGTGTTTGTTTGTCCACATTACAGACACAAGTGTTGGTTTGTCCACATTGCAGACACAAGTGTTGGTTTGTCCACATTACAGACACAAGTTTTGGTTTGTCCACATTAGAGACACAAGTGTTGGTTTGTCCACATTACAGACACAAGTGTTGGTTTGTCCACATTACAGACACAAGTGTTGGTTTGTCCACATTACAGACACAAGTGTTGGTTTGTCCACATTAGAGACACAAGTGTTGGTTTGTCCACATTACAGACACAAGTGTTGGTTTGTCCACATTACAGACACAAGTGTTTGTTTGTCCACATTACAGACACAAGTGTTGGTTTGTCTTTGTTATCATGACGTGAAGCCAATGTCTTCCCCTTGGCTTTTTTCAAAAGGAGCTAAGCCGCTTGGAATATTGTAATCCTTTTCAAAGCAAATCCTTTTCTACTTGTAAGTGCATATTACAGTCTATGGAACGTATATTTTTATTTTGAAAGGTTGTTTAGAGAAGAAAACATTTTATCCGTCAAAAAAAAAATATATAATAATGTGTATTAGCTATTCATTCCTATACTTGTGTCCACCCAACAGTGTTTAAAAAAAAAAATTACCCAAGGTAAAAACTGTAAGAACTGTTGGTTTGATTTTACTGCGGGTTTCAACTAGATTCACATTGTGTTTTCTTGTAACTCTATTGCCATAATGTTAGTTCTTATGTCCCAACAATAACAAAAAAAAACGGGAAGAGGGATTCCATCAAAGCAAATAATGAATGACTCATAAAGGACCAGATTCAATTCAGTGAGAAAAAGGTTTATCACGTGAAAACTCATGGACGACATTCAATCTGAGATGCAATTCAATTCAGAAAACCTTTTTCTCCTCAAATTGAATCTTGTACATGAGTTTTCACGTGATAAACCAGGAGCTAACTTTTCTCATTGAATAGAATCTGGCCCAAAGTTGGCTAAGCATAAAATAGAGACTCCCAAGTGTTATACTGAATAATTGAGACACATTTATCAAAATAATTTGCAGTTGGGGGGGGGGAATAGCATTTTTACACAATTTTCAAATAGCAGAAAATTGTGGGCAAAAATAAGACTTTTCAATGTGTTTGTATGTGCTCCTATTGACTTCTTTGTCATCTCGGCAGGATTTAGGTGGCTGATTTTTTGTCTTTGCAAAATGATGAATCTGCCCTTTGAGACAATGGCCTTCATTATATGGAATGTTCATTCATTGACCGGAAGGGGCAATGGAAGCTGTAGGCTGCTGTCAAGTTTAGCAATTGGAGTTGAGGACCTGTGGCTGGGAGGTCCGGAGGTTAAAGCCCTGTTGGGCCCACAGTCCAACACTCATTTCCTCCTTCTGACAGGCTCATGACTTTCATACAGAATATGTAATGTTACTTGAATTTTGCCCAGACCTTTCCATCTTTAGAATGTTTTTTGGCAACTACTCAAGGCTTTCTTATATAGGATGCACCTCAACCTGTGCATGGTACCATGGCAGTATACAACATTACATGAAGGTTCTGTGCCAGGTATCTATGTAGCTCACAATAATGTTCACTATTCACATTTTGAAATTAACAGTTTAAGCCATGCCTCAGATTCACAGAACTATTCCCAGTGCCAGCTGTATTATTTGGGACGTTGTCTTGAAAACCCAACATTTGGGAGGTATTGCAAACAGGTATTGCCTATGATACTAGGATGGAGGGCTATTTGGGACCTGATTCCCAGTCATTTATACCAAAAGGGTTTAAACCAGTTTGTTACCTCTTTTTTAACTGGAAAAAAACATCTAAATTACCTGCTACACTTATTTCTTTTCTTTCTGAAAGGAAGATAAAATGACAGGAGATGTGCATTCTTCTTGTTTTACTGAGTCCGTTACCTAAGTGTTGAGTGAGCTTATATATTGCTGATAATTCTTTACAAAGCATTTCATGGAGATAATGCCAGTGCTGTTGTTTGTATGTGCAGTAAACCTGAAAAATGGAACGTGCATCTAAGCTTTGTTTGTTTTTGCTTTATACAGAGAACCAACCTTAGCAACCTCTGTGTATGAAACTGAAGGAAAAGTAAATTAGAACCTTTCATCTCTTCCATTGCTTTAATCCATTGTTTCTGTGCCTTTGTGCCCTGTGATGTGCCGAGTAGCGGCATTAGCAATGTTATCATTATTTTCTCTTTTCACTGCATTGTTTTCTGGCTCTTTCAATGTAGGGATCTGCTTGCTATTCATGACAACTCCAACCGTTTCATTGATTATTTTTGTTAAAGCTGCTCCAAATTACATGTAAACTTGCAAGGCTGAGAAATATTCTGTTCCATGGGTGTCAACCACAAAGCCACTTTCACCTTTAGGGTTGCAATAGAATCATATGATTATATATGTAGGACCTGGCACTGGAGTTACATTGTTTGGCCATGGATACTTATTAACAGGGTTATTAACAGGGTTGGACATTTTCAGTTTGCAGTATCAGTTGAAGGGTCTGGAGCACATCTGGAGTTTTTCCAGATAACGGATCTTTCCATGATATGGATCTTCATGCCTTAAATTAGAAGGAAAGGTTAAAACTAAGTAAGCCTTATCAGAAAGGTCCATCAAAAGAAACATTGCATTTCTTTCCTTCTATTGTGTACTCATGGGCTTCTGTATCAGACTTCATGTTTTCAGCTTAAACCTGATTGCCCTGGGCAAGAGCATGCTCAGTTTGCTCCTCTTCCCCCGCCCCCTCCCTTCTCTGCTGTAATCTGAGCCCAGAGCAAGGAGAGACTCAGGCAGGAAGTGATGTCACATCATGTTAATACTGCAGCTGATATCCTAAACTAGAGAGTTTCTAGAGCTTTTTACTCAGGTATGGTAAAGCATTCTACAGAATAAATATAGCATTCTAGCTTGCACTATTGCAGCTAATCTATTGGCAATAAAATGCCTCCGTAGCTTTCCTTCTCCTTTAAGTCTACTAGAAAATCATGTAAACATTAAATAAACCCAATAGGCTGGTTTTGCTTCCAATAAGGATTAATTATATCTGAGTTGGGATCAAGTACAAGCTACTGTTTCATTATTACAGAGAAAAAGGAAATCATTTTTAAAAATTTGGATTCATTTTTTATAATGGAGTTGGGAGATGGCTTTTCCGTAATTCAAAACTTTCTGGATAACAGGTTTCCAGATAATGCATCCCATACCTGTATTGAGTTACAACATACATAAGACAATATGGACAATGCTCATTAATACCAGTCCGCTTGTTCAGGTCAGGTGCAAGCAGCTAGTCCCACTGCCATGGACCCACATATAACTCAAAAGAAAAACATTCTGCAGCACTCCGAATCTGGTGACGGTGATTTATTGTGCCAACAAAACAGGCAGCATTTTTGGGCTAGCGACTTTTATCAAGCCCTAATAAATTATACCATTATAGAATTATACCATAGTTAAAGCCAGGGTTTAACTGGCCTGCCAGGGCACCAGGTAAAAACCCAGTGGGCTCCAGCCTTGGTGGCGCCTTGGTCCTCTAGTTGCATTGGTGCAAGACGAGTGAGTGATTGGCCAGTGGGCTCACTGCCGTCCACATCACTAAGTACAGGAAGGAGCAGTGCACTAGCGCAGAGCTGTGGCAGGCAGCTAGTCAGCAGGTTCGCCACTGTAATTAATGATGTAGTGGATGGCGATGCATATGTAGAATACAGCACCTTTCTTTGACACTGATGACTATTCTGAGCGCCTGTGTCTGCACATAACCCATCTCCCCAAGCGGTGCACATGTACTAGTAGATGGGCAGCTCTGTAAACTGGATCGTGCCTGTGCAACACAAATCTAATTACAGGGCAGATCTAAGAAGAAGAGCTTATAGCTGGTACTTCACTTGACAGGCAAAAATATATCCCCACAAAAATAACAAGGAATTATCTCAGCAGAGCTCACCAGTCTGTATGGCATTACATGGAGTCTCCTCGGGGCCACTGTACTAGCGAGAGGTCGGTAACTCCGTACCACACTGCTACGAATCAAACACTGTTACTCTTCAACATTGTTCTGTCCTAGAAAATTCATGGAGAACGCTGTCTTTATAAAAATTTGCCTTTATTTAGGCACACATAATTTGCCAAAGTTTACGCGTTTCATGCCTTGGTAAACCGGCACTTCCTCAGAACGTAATATTGCTACTGACGTTCCTTCTTTTCCATATAAAAATGGTCATTTTTGTGGATACTATTTTGTACTGGGGGGGGCGTAGGTCCTTGAGATCAGTTTTCCTGGTGGGCCTCAGGCACCCCAGTCCAACTCTGGTTACACCCAAGATCCAAGGTCCAGGCCAGGGGTGTAACTAAAGAGGGAGCAGACTCTGCAGCTGCAGGGGTGCCTAGGAGGTATAGGGGCCCCTTGAGGCCATAATTCATATACAGTTTCAATAAATATGGGTAAAACAAGTCAAACGCTAAACATTTTGGGGGCCTGAAAAATAATTTGCTGTGGGGCTCAGTAATATCTAGTTACGCCACTGGTCCAGGCCTTTTGTTTTTCATTCTCCAGGACCATCAAGCTGCAGTGTGTGCATGTGATCACTAGATGGCAACTCTTAGTTATAAGAACAGAAAATGCTAATTTTGTGAGATAAATGTCATGATTACTTTGAAGTTGTTTCGATATGCCTGTGATTTTAGCTCCTGCAATGGTTTCAAATATGTATTTAACTCCATCGCTTAGTATCTGAATATTATCTTTACAATCTTCTTCCTTCATACGTATATTCTGAAAGAATCAGTAACCTTTGCATTTTATGTTTTCCTCTAATAACATTGCTAAATATTGTATGACAAAGTATGTTATAAAAAAGAGAGAAAATATATAAAAGAAAGAGATACCAGTGTATCAATATCGCCCGTGGATACACACGTCCTTGAGAAAGGTCACGCTGTTGCCACCAAAATGTTGGATTTATTCATGTAAAGCAATAAATATCTTTATTTGTGTTCTAAAGACCCGCTGAGTATATTAGATATTTTTATATATATATATAACTGTATATTGTACATAGAGAGTAACTGACAATTCCATGTAATAGACAAGATGTGAGCGGCACTGCTCTTTAGAGAATCAGTTGCTTGTTGCCTTTGTGTCCCTAAAGTCTCATGATAATAGACCAATAAATGGAAATACCTGTGTGACGCAGTACAGCTGATGGATACTTATTGCTTATAGTTCATACATAGATCAGCGCAAGGCTGCAACACCTCCTTTTTTTGCCAGTAGGGTCCTAGGCATATACAAAGGGAGTAACCCCTTCCCTGCCAACAGATGCAACTGCTCTGGATCCATGTGTTGCTGGGCTTCCCGATTTTTGACTGGAATGCAGAAACATTAAAGAAGTGGATTTTACGTTTCCTTTTAGTATGTTATAGAATGGCTATTTTTGAGCAACTTTTCAATTTTTTCTTTTTTTTTAATACTTTTCTTCTGACTCTTTCCAGCTTTCAAATGGGGTCACTGACCCCATCTAAAAAAACAAATGCTCTGTAAGGCTACACATGTATTGTTATTGCTACTTTTTATTCTTTCTATTCATTTATTTCTAATGTTAAAAAATGCTTTCTCATTGAAACACCTGTATGGGGAAAAAGCCTCTAAAATACCCCTGCTGGGAAAAGAAGAAAGTGAAACAAACCAAGAACTTTTTCAAGAGCCCATCCTATAGTAATTTAAAGGGGCACTGCCCCCTATGAAATACTTCAAAATCCCTTTAATTGTGTTTATTAAATAACTTGTACCCATTTCTACTAAAAAAAAATTAGTGTAAACTTGTTTCCTTCCTTCTTTCCAAATCTACAATCACAGGGGAGGGAGCCATTTTGAGGAAGTTGTCATCATGCACCAGGAAGAAGGACCTGATTTACACACCCAAGACAGGGAGAAGGAGGAGGGGAAATGTGAGAAGTGCAGTATGGGTAATGATTGCTACTAAGTCAGTGATATAGAGGCAGGGAAAGCAATATATGACAGGTACTGATGTTAAAAAAATGTGGGATTTATGCAAGTTATAATATTTAATGAATTGATTTAATGAATCAAGATAAACAATAAATCATTAGTCAAGCAGAAGGTTAAATAACTAATACAGTAATAGTAGCGCAGTGAATGATGGATGAGTATCTCATTTTGCTGTTAAGTAAATAACATACTCTAAAGCCCCTTAAATGCAGCTTTACATGGCAGAGGGCTCTCCACTCAAGTGAATCACTTAGCACTTGTTGTTTCTCTGTTCCCCTTCACAAAAATAAAAGCATCCTCTAGAAGCCCGATATATTCCAGTATAGAGTAGCATCAGAACGAGCCGAGGTTGCCTCTTGGCTACAAATTGTTAGATTGTCACTCGTGAATTTTCACTGTGATTTCTTGTTCTTTGTACATTCAACCGAAATGCTGGCAAGCAACTGAAACAATTACAGTAAACGCATGGGAATTCAGTAAAGTTTAACAAAAACAAGCAAAATAATAGGACTTACTTGGGAAACTAGAAAAAAGTGGGGTTTAAATAAGGGTGAGAGCACCAAGGATTCAGACTAGTGATGGGCGAATTTGCGCCGTTTCGCTTTGCCGAAAAATTCGCGAATTTCGTGCGAAATTCGCGAAACGGCGAAAAATTAGCGAAACGGCGCCGGCGTCTCGTTTTTGACGCCGGCGCCCGTTTTTTGACGCAAATTTTCGCGGGCGTTTTGCGAATTTATTCGCTGGCGGCGAAACGCGCAAATTCGCCCCTGTCGAATAAATTCGCCCATCACTAATTCAGACTCAGTTCTTGGAACATGATATAAACATAACATCAAGGGGAGGCCCATTTATTAAAGGTCCGAAAAATCTTGAATGCCATGAAAGTTTAAAGATCCAAATATAAAAGAATTATGGACAATTGCTTGCAAAAAAAATTGAAAACCTCTAAAAATCTGAATGGATAAAACAAAGTCCGATATTATCAGCGCATCTCCCATTGACTTCTATGGGACCTCGACTGCTTTTAGTTGGTCTTGTATTTGAGGTTTTTCGTGGTTTTTACACTTAACAAATCTCAAATTTTTAGAGTTTCAGAGAAATTTAAAAAAAAAACTTGAATTTTTAGAGAAAAAATACAATTTGTGAAAAAATAGAAATCCAAATATACAGTTTTTACCAAAATTTATTTTCTCTAAAAGTTAACCTCAACTCACTAGGTATAATTTCATAACACATACTGATGCAGACATTTGGATTTGTGTGTTAAATGCGTCATGACTCGAGATTAACTGAAGAAACTGTGTTATCTTAATGCAGGTTAATGCATTTAACCTTTTCATTAGCATACCAAAGCACCATTGTTCACTAGGGATGGGCGAATTTTTTCGCCTTGTTTCGCCGCGGAATTGACGCCCATAGACTTGTATAGCGTTGTGCGTAAAAAAAAAAAGACGCGCATCAAAAACAATTCGCAGAAACAGATCAAATTTGCCCATCCCTACTGTTCACAATGGCAAATGCTTTAATTAGATGGGATGCTGGGACACAATTTTCTGTGTTAAATGGGGCAAGTGGGATATCTGTGTTTAGTTATTCTGTGTCAAACATACAAGCCAAAGTGGCTTCATCTGTACCCTATCTAGTAAAAATCGTAAGTACACTTTTTCAAGAGAAAAGTGATGAATTTTCTCCTGACATAAATTCTCAGTATATTTTCCTACAACTGTAGATGGGAAAATGATATATGTGGGAAAAATAGCATGATGGGGTTGATGTAGATAATGAGATTCAAAAGTGGCTACTTTATCTTAATAGTGGAAGTTTGACAGCCTGAACCTGGAGGAATCTCCTTTGGCCAAAATTTATTGTTTGGCTGTTTGTAAATTGGAGAATATTCACTGGAGAAATTTCACCTGGAGAGGCGATGTTAATTTAAGCCAATGCAAAGAGAATTTTCACCACTACAACATTTATTCACTAAAGCTTGTTGTGGGGCATCTATATTTTCGATGAAACTATTCAAAGTTTTCACTTTTACTCTTTAGTAAATATGCCCCATAGTTGCAAAGCATTAAACAGCTTTGTTTACCCTTATGAGATGGACAGTGTCGGACACAAAGCCCCCTCCGGCCCCCTCTGGCCCCCTGCCCGAACTGCAACCCCCCTCCAGCCCCAGTGCCTACCTTCTTCCTCTTGTGGCAGGGAAGGAGGTCGGAAGCTGCACCAAAGGTTTTATGCAGGGAGCGGGTCTGGGCTGGGGCCCACCATGTTTCTTCCCGGTGTCCAGCAGACCCAGTCTGACCCTGGAAATGGATAGTTCTCTTCAAATACTTTGAAGATCCACAAAGGAAACAGTAGCTAAAGATAACCCATCTAGGGGTATGTTTTTTCTACACTGAAGCAAAGATGGCATTATTTAGGTTTTATCATCATCTTCCTCCTGAAAGACAATCAGATCTCTTTTTAAATACACTGCTTCTCTTCATGGATATGCCAACAATAAAAAGTTATGAACTAAGTCACGTATGTTGCATATTAGGGTGATTAAGGATGAAAAGGTATCCTATTAAAACCTGTATTTATTAGACATTAAACAGGAGAATACTACTGGTCACCTTTTGCTCATTTGCTGTTGACCTTCCTGCCTTTGGCTGAAAAGCCTTTGAACATCAACAACAGCAGCTCAGTGTGAACATTAAGCATGTGTTTACTGTCTCCCATGGTTATTGGCACATGCCTCAGGTTTATCAATACTTTCATGCCTCCTTAAAGGGTTTGCTTTATAAACAGAAGAGCCTATTTGTTTTTTAGGAACAAATCTGAAGATGAGTTCAGTAGCAGAACAGAAGAAATGTCAATGTTTCATCAAACATTAGTATTAGCCTCATCATACAATGTCTTGAAGAAGAACAATGCCCTTTTCATTCTCCGGCTCCCTCAGTAAATTATGTTCAAAGGGGGATGGCGGCAAATTATGAAACAACATGGCCTACACTGGGAGGCCCTTTTATCATCAGTCTCATTTTATAATTTTTTGAAACCACAAATATACAAATTTTCTCTAAAAGCAAGAATGCCAAGAAATTTATTAAAAGATAATGGTATAAAAAGTATGAAACAAAATCTGAATAATTTACTAAAAAAAGTGAAAAACCTCTAAAACCTCAAGTTTTTCAGACAATTACAAGCCCTACAAACCCTACAATGGGGTTCCTATGTGGTAAGTCCCAACCCTGGCACAGTTTCTTTCTTCAGAGCTCTTTATGTTACCCTAGGTAGCGCTACCTACCCCAAAGTACCTCTCCTTTGGACAAGGCAGTAGCTCCCACATAGCAGGCACATGATCAAAACCTGTCCTCATACAGGGGACACACTTTGGAGCCTTCCAATACCCTCCCTCAGGCAGAACATGCACCGGGGCTCACACAGAACTGGCACAGGCATCCACACGAAATCTTTGTCCTTCAGGCCAGTCTCTTTCCTTATCTTCAGGCTAAGCTCTCAACACTTATCCAAAGTGAGATCCCACCAAAGCCTGTCCATCACCAGGCCACTCCTTTTTATTTCTCTGCTGCCACGGGCTCTAGACCATCTCCTCCAGCTCTAAACAATGCTCAGGGCCCCATACCCCAAGTCCTCCAAGGGCCTCACCGTCCATTGGGCCTAGCTTCCATTTTGCTCCCACAGCATCCATCCCCTCCTGAGGAGGTGGAAGACAAAGAGACTGAGCATGTCAACTCTCCTTTATAAATAATAGGACCAAATCTGGAACTGCCAATGCACACTTCACTGGGGAAAAAGGACTCACTCCCTATTCCATATCCAATTTAAGCCCAAATCGTTGTTTGCCACACCAGGTAATTTCCAACTTGTAGGGGATTTCCAGAACACATAGAAGTTAACCCTATGGACCTTTACATTAGTTATAGGAATATCAAAACTAATTGTTGATTAGTTAATGGCCGATTGGTTGCTTTTGTTACTACACCTACATAATTTAACTATGGTGAAAGGCAAATGGTTGACTGTGAAAAGGCTTCTGTTATTGCTAGAGCCATATTAGGGAGGGCATAATTCAGCATTGCCCTGTGGATAGTAAGAATGGTAAAGTAGGCTTAAAATTGAAAAAGAAGAGAGGTGCTATAGAGACTGGAGGGGTGAAGAAAAAAACTAATTTCTTTTTGTGATACCAGTATTGACTACTCTGAGTGCATTATGTACTTGGAAAGCCATTGCCCACTTATTTTAATTATTCAATATGCTTGGGGTTCTATTGCCCACTGCTTGTATAATCTGTGTAGGTGGCAGTACTTACAGCTGCTCACTGAATAATGTTTTTGGGGGTGCAGAACCTACTGCTCTCCAGACTGTGTGGGTTTGTGGCTCTATGTATGAATTTATTTTTATTCATTATACAAATGTGGCTTTTGTGCAAGTGAACACTCTATCTTTCCTTGAGATCCTCAGTCATTGTGCTGTTACCTTAGGTTTTGTTTTATTTCTTTATGACATTGTTGTAATTCTATTTTCATAACATGACATACAGCTTTCAGAACTCTGTACATTCTATACATATGCCTACTGTATCATTTGTCCTTGAGGCTATATTTTTCTTCATGTATGTTAAACTAATACAGAGGCTGAAGAGAAGGGAATGCATATATTTCCCCAATGGGTGATCATACACGAGCATACAAGACACAATATACATTATTTTTGTCAGTTTGAATTTCTGCATATTACTACATTGAAGCTTGAGATGTAAATTGTCTCTCCTTGCACATAGACATGGCAGCATTGTACACCTGGACTAACCTCCTTTCCATGGACAGAGCTCCCATTAAATAGCACATGTGACAAGTATAGTATATCAAACCCACCACTACTGACTGGAAGGCATGTCCACCAGTTAATGATATAGGAGTGGACCCTGAGTAGTAACTTTCAACAAAGTACTTTTGAGGAATCAGTCATTACCCTTCTATAAAGGTGCAACCACCAGAAATGCCATCAGGAATCATGGGACCCCATACTACCAAGCTAGCATGGCCCTCCCTCCAAGGGGGGTCCAATTACTAACACATTGATTACTTGGGCCCCTGGTTAGAGGGTCTTGCCAACACGTAGTATCGAACCCCAATGAAAATAAATGGCATGGCCAAGTCCCTGATCCACCCCAACCACTATTCACCTAAACCCCACCTGCCCCATAACCTTTGTTACACTTTTATCTTCTTAGGACCCTCTGTTATGGAGCCCCTAGTTGCAGTCTCCCTATATCCCATTTTGGTGGCCTCCCTGCTTCTCATAACCCCAGCTCCCTCTGTCTCTTAATAAACCTGTTCCCTACATACATGCAGCCATTGCTCAAAAACATAAGGATATTAGAATCACGCTGAATTCATGTAAAACCTGTATAAAAAACCAATACGTCCCCTACTCCAAAACAAAGGGATTTAAAATAAAGAGCTACATGACCTAAATAAAAGTGTTTGTCGTACATTCTCGATACTTTACATCGTGACAAGACTCGTGATGTGACTTCCAATAGAATGAGTGACCTTTCAGATGCCAGAAAGTAATTATTTTATTCAAATAAAGTCAAATATTATTAGCATCTCCAACAATGAAACATGTTACTACTTTTTTATAGTGTGTTAATTATATATTTTTTGTGTGATTATATTATTGTTAATTTTTATTCGAAATGTGTATTACCACTAGGGATGTGCCAAATCCAGGATTAATTTCAAGATTCTGCTTTTTTCAGCAGGATTTGGATTCAATTGAATCCAAGTTCCTGGCTGAAAGGAATTCAAATTCTTAAAATCACACGACTTTTCGGCACACAAACAAGGATGTTGAAAGAAAAGGACATTTTTACCCACTCGCTACCCTTCCTAGCCCTAATTTGCATATGTAAACTAGAATTTGGTTCAGTATTCGACCAAATCTTTCATGAGGGATTTGGGATTTGGGGATCCCAAAATAGTGGTGCATCCCTAATTACCAAACCCTGGGTTTCCATCAACAAAATCTTTTTAAAAATGAATTTAGTTTTTGGTTCAATCATTTGTAGTTTACATTTATTTTTAGATTTTTTGTTTTTATGATGTATTCGAAATACCAGCATGAAATAGACATCCCTTCCCTAAATTGGGAATCCCTAGAGCACTTTTACAAAATGATTAGTTACTGTTACACTCGTACCTAAAGCACATTGCCAGTAGTGTAACTTGGGGACCATGCTCCCCTACAAAAAAAATTTCTGGCCCCAGCCCAGAATTGTGGTGTGGTGTAACTACAAGGGAAGCCACTTCCCTTGTAGTTACACCACTGCAAAGAACACGTTGCTGGCATGAGTCACACACATGTGCAAAACCATGAGGTTATTTTGCCTAGTTTAGCACCAAACTTTTATGTTGCACGGAAATTGCTGTGCTTTGCTCTTAGAAATTTGACTACAACTAGTTATCCACTGCCCTTTTACTTATAGTGCTTAAGGTACTGTCTTGCATTAAAAATGGCATTAACTCAAGGGATGAAAACATACGTTTGCCTCTGGACTGTGGTAAGGCCTTATCTAGAGTATGCAGTACAGTTTTGGGCTCCGGCAGGGCCGGAACTAGGGGTAGGCAGAATAGCCACCTGCCTAGGGCGCAAAGCCTGGGGGGGGGGGGCACCAGGCACACACCTTACCTGCCTTCTACCCCTAGTCCAGTCCCCTCTCTCTGTGGTGATTCGTGCCAGCATTGAAGCACCCAAGCAACAGTTCACGCATGCGTGCCTGTTGATGCGCGCAAGCGTCGATTCACACATGCGCACTAGCGCTGATTCGCACACTAGCATCAATTTGTGCATGCACACTCCAGTCGGCACGTTGACCAGCCAGGTTTCCTAGGGCGCCTGGCGAGCCTGGCCCAGCTCTGGGCTCCAGTCATTATGAAGAGATTTAATGAGCTGGAGAGAGTTTAGAGATGTACAACTAACCTGTTTAAGGGAATGGAAGATTTAAATTATGAGGGTAGACTGTCACAGTTGGGTTGATTACTCTGGAGAAGAAGAGCTTGCAAGGGGACATGATTCCACTTTACAAGTACATTAGAGAGCATTAAAGACAGATAGAGGGATCTCTATAGAGGGATCCATAAAAAGGTTCAATGCACCCGAGCAGTGTAGGTGGTTCTTCACAGTGAGGACAGTGAGGTTAGGGAATGACCTGCTGGGGGAAGATATCATGGAAGATTCTATTAAAGGAGAAGGAAAGCCTTCGTGCACTTGGGGGTGCCAAATGGTAGGCACCCCCAAGTGATTGTATTCCTGAAACCCCAGGCCGGTGCTCCTATCAGCAGAAAACTGCACCAGCCCGGGGTTATACCGCTTTCATCTTCCTCTTTCTTTGCGCAGCTGCAAATTATCAAGCAGAAAATGGGGTTTGTCTGTAATATAAGAGGATGCTACAGGGCTGATTATTAAATTCTGATGCTAATTGCACTGGTTTCTGTGCTGCCATGTAGTAATTGTCTGTATTAATTACTAATCAGCCTTATATTGTGACATTTCTATTCTATGTGTACTGTATATTGTGAGTGGGTCCCTAAGCTCAGTAAGTGACAGCAGCACAGAGCATGTGCAGTGAATCAGCAGAAAAGAAGATGGGGAGCTACTGGGGCATCTTTGGAGACACAGATCTTTACTGCTAAAGGGCTGTGGTTGCCTTGGGCTGGTACAGAAGCCCAAAACATAATGTACATCATTTCTACCTACTTCTTTAGTTAGGCTTTAGTTCTCCTTTAATGCCCTTAAATGGGATTTGCATGGTTTCTTGCACAAGCATAATATCAGGATATTGTGATACTAAAATCTACAATTCGTATAGATATTGGTATATATATATATATATATATATATATATATATATATATATATATATATATATATATATATATATATATATACAGTATATAGTTTATTCATGTTTATAGATAGGTCAGTATGAGTATGAGTATTTATATGTGCACTGGAGTTGAACTTGGTGTTTTTTGATGGACTCATTTTTTTAATGCTCAAACAATTGAGACCATCAGGATCTGCTTTCTTTATAGTTACATCACTATACAAATGGAGAGCACACAGCTGAAAATATGTCCTAAGATATATTTAATTTACAGGACACATGTCCCTGGCAGAAAGACAAGATCCTTTCCTCTATTTGTGTTTCAGTGACAAGAAACACAGCCAGTTAATATTTTAGTGCCAATTAAAATGATCTGTGACTCTAGGCTTTTAGAACATGATTAGACATCACATTTAGGAAGGTATTTACATCAGCTTATTAAGATTATCAGAGCATTTATCTGGCTACACTGGGGAGATTCCTGATAAAGGGCATTAATGATTTTAATAAATGTACAGAGCAAACAGCACATTTTGGATGAAGAATTTGAAGAACCATATTAACAAAAAAATATTGTGTCATAAATATATTTCTTATGTATAATTTATTTATGTGCATTCATGTGAATGTTGTACAGCTATTGGATCTATTATCCTGAATGTTTGGGACTTTTGGAGGTTTTCGTTTTCTGGATATTGATCTTTCCATAAATGTTCCATTAAAACATTAAACAAACACAGTGGCAGTGTTTTGCCCTCAATATCAATTCATGCAGGTAAGTCACCATCAAGTACAAAGTTCCATTTATTATTTCAGAGAATAAAATAATGATTTTAAAAAATTAAGATTATTTGATTACAATGGCACCATGGTTGATGGCCTTTCTGTATTTCGGAGCTTTCTAGAAAACTCATTTCCAGACAAGAGATGATATACCAATATATATAATTTTTATCTGAACTATTTCTATATGAAAAACACTAAAACAACACATTTGAATGTATTCCTTTCTGAGAGAAGTAGAATAATCTGCAGGTGCCTGTACAAATAGACCTTGTATTTGGCTCACCCAGTGTCGGACTGGCCCACCGGGATACCAGGAAAACAACCGGTGGGCCCAGGTATCGTTCAGCATCTTGCTTCTAACCATTTAGCTTATTTCATGGTCATTCCCTATTTCTTTATGAGGGTAAAAGGCTTAATAATGGAAGAATATAGTAAGTAGATAAAAGACTAGGAGAATAAAGAGGTTGAGTGAGGAGAACAGTTTGGAAAGTGGGCCTATAGTCTAAGGTTTTCTAGTGGCCCCACAGTCTAAGGTTTTCTAGTGGCCCCACAGTCTAAGGTTTTCTGGTGGCCCCACAGTCTAAGGTTTTCTAGTGGTCCCACAGTCCAAGGTTTTCTGGTGGCCCCACAATCTAAGGTTTTCTGGTGGCCCCACAGTCTAAGGATTTCTGGTGGCCCCACAGTCTAAGGTTTTCTAGTGGCCCCACAGTCTAAGGTTTTCTGGTGGCCCCAAAGTCTAAGGTTTTCTGGTGGCCCCACAGTCTAAGGTTTTCTGGTGGCCCCACAGTCTAAGGTTTTCTGGTGGCCCCACAGTCTAAGGTTTTCTGGTGGCCCCACAGTCTAAGGTTTTCTGGTGGCCCCACAGTCTAAGGTTTTCTGGTGGCCCCACAGTCTAAGGTTTTCTGGTGGCCCCACAGTCTAAGGTTTTCTGGTGGCCCCACAGTCTAAGGTTTTCTGGTGGCCCTACAGTCTAGGGTTTTCTGGTGGCGCCACAGTCTAAGGTTTTCTGGTGGCCCCACAGTCTAAGGTTTTCTGGTGGCCCTACAGTCTAGGGTTTTCTGGTGGCCCCACAGTCTAAGGTTTTCTGGTGGCCCCACAGTCTAAGGTTTTCTGGTGGCCCCACAGTCTAAGGTTTTCTGGTGGCCCCACAGTCTAAGGTTTTCTGGTGGCCCTACAGTCTAGGGTTTTCTGGTGGCCCCACAGTCTAAGGTTTTCTGGTGGCCCCACAGTCTAAGGTTTTCTGGTGGCCCCACAGTCTAAGGTTTTCTGGTGGGCCCCTGGCATCTCAGTCTCACACTGATCTGATCAAACCACTGGCTAAAACATTGGATAACATAAAGCTCATTTATGGCTACAGCCTGTGGCTGCAAAATAATTGATGCAATCATTGTGCTTATTGACACACAGTAAACACGCTCCTTGCACTTTATGCCTTAGCAACAAATAGAGTTGCGGCCATCTAACCTATCCTGATGGATTACATAAATCGCACTTGCACCCAAAGAGTGGCATGTAAATGTCAAGTTGAAGTAAGTTCCTAACAATGACGCCATTCCAACTCAGATGATAATGAGTGACATAGCCTTCAATTCAAGTTGAAACACAAAGAAAGGAAAAGTATAGTTGCCTTTTCTCCATGGTTATATTTGTTCTGGCAGAGAAAGGCTATCACTACCTCTGGTGCATTATATTGAGTTCAATGGCAACCTCCTATCAAATCAATGGCAGGAACCGTGATGCCGGCAGAAAAATGACAGCAGATATAAACACCTGCCATTACCTACAGAAAGTAAGTGTTTGGCTGAGTATGGTGATGCCAGACATTGCAGATCTCGGCCTGCTCGACTTGCCTGCACTCAAATACATTGCCTCGGCTCGGGTGAAGGCAGATGAGCTGAGACATATATTAGAGTGCAGGCACATCTCACAGCGGAGAAGCTGATTCTTGGCCTGCCTTTCTCCACATGCCGAGATCCACAATGCCTGGCACTACCCTAAGACAATGGCACTACCATTATGAAAAAAGCTCAGCGTGCGGCCAATAGAGTCAGTTTTCAGGTATGTTACTATATGAATAAGTACTAACATGCAATAAATAGGGCTCACTGTGCAGAATATCCTTTACCACTGTGTTATACTCAACATATAGAAACAAAATGTGAATGTAAAGCACACATAAACAGGGTACATTGCCCAATTCACATTAGCGAATACCTTTTAGTATTCAGTTATGTTAAAATATCCTTAATGACCGTAGCATTCAGCCAGAAGTTTACATGACAGTCTAGATCTAGAAGATGAATATAATACAGGAATGGATTCCATTATCCGGAAATCTGGAAAGCTCCGAATATCAGAAAGTCTGTCTCCCATTATCCAAGTAATCCAAATTTTTCAAAATATCCTTTTTCTCTGTAATAATAAAACAGTAGCTTGTACTTGATCCCAACTAAGATATAATTAATCCTTATTGGAAGCAAAACCAGCCTATTGGGTTTATTTAACGTTTACATGATTTTCCAGTAGACGTAAGGTATGAAGATCCAAATTAAAGACAAAGATCTGTTATCTGGAAAACCCAAGCATTCTGGATAACGGGTCCTATACCTGTAGTACAAATCAATTCGACAAGTTATCTCCTTCCAAGACTCCCGTTCCCACTCCAGTTATTCTTTGCAGGTCTGTTAATCACAGAGTATGCAAGGCATTGTGGGAAATGGAGTCTTGGCTGGGGTGAGCTGCCTATAATGTTGCATTGGTATGACTAGACTGGGAAAAGAAAGAAGGGGACCCTCAAATAGACAAATAAAGATGGATTGTAACAACTGTAATATTTGAACAGACATCGTGGCAAGTAGGAGGTTTTCTTTCTGTCAACCCAAACCATAATGTCTTTCCTGCGGAATGAAGCACTATACTTGTAACTAACAATATGGCAGAATGTTCTCCAGTGAAAAGAGGGACAATTGGTGGGAAATTAACTGTTTCCTAAATTCCTAATATATCTCATCATTAGGTGTGACTTCCTGCTAAACCCATTCTCTCCTAGCAATGCTTTTATCTCTCTTTATATGCTAATCATTCTAATCTTTACAAATAAAAAGTGTAATATCACAGTACAATATCAAACTGATGCTGTGAGATATGTAATATCACTTGGTAAAGAAACAAATATGATTTGATCCATTACCAGCTGCACATAAAAAGCCTTTTTATATTGAGCACTATTGAGCGTTCTTTGAGCAACGGCACTTTTATCACTGTTTAAGCCGCAAGCTTTCTGTTGTCACCTACTCCCAAGTGCCCAAGAATACTTTTCTTTTCTAGGCACTTTGCCAGCCATATTCCGACAATTACGCCCAATCTGTGGTTTTGCTTAGACTGTCATTTTGTGTTTTAGCATGTTCTTGAAAAATTAGGCAGCAGAGAACATTCTGCAAGTTTTAGAGCTTGCCTTTTGTGCTGCAGATCAAAGTTATCTGAAGCAATCGCATTCCCCTCTAGATTCGTCAAAAATGTGTCTAAGACTCGGGGTCATTTCATGATGTAGTAAAAATCCATGCTATAGATCCATAGAGAGCATATGTGTGCAGATATGTTGTGTTATCATGAATACATGTCAAAGGTATAAGGGCATTGTAGTGCTAAGGACACTATTAAGTTCAGAAATTGCAGTAAATGTCAAGGAAATAAACATGCCCACACTATGGCTGATAAAACTTTACTAAACAAAATGGAGACTGACAAACACAATGCTAAGTCTACTATAGCGAATTAAAACAGTTAAACACCTAATACTTGGCTTTGTTTTGAGAATTGACAAAGAAGAAGAAGATACTTGTCCAGGCACTTCAAAGTCTTCTGTGAGATTCTACTGAGCCATCCTGTGTAAGCTCATTTCTTGGGTATTCTGAACTAATCAGACTTCACAACCTACGCAAGCTAACTCGACCTGTCCATAGGGACCTCTCAGAACAAATTGATGATCCCTCCCATATTTCGTAAAATTGGTTTGGGTGGAGTACAGCGTCTGTTGTATCCACCATATTGGGTGTGACGATGCCTGGGCCAAGGTCTTTTTTCTGTAAATAGTCAGGAAGCCAAGAGCTGTTGTCCACTGTTTATTGTAGCACAAACTCGGCCTACTCACGGTTAATTTGTAAATGAATCCCTGTAGGCTAAAGTCTATCTTGTCTATCTTAACATGTGTTAAAGGCTCCTTTTGCAGTATTTATTTCATTCCATAAAATCATATTTTCATTCATCACACTATTCCCTCGGTATTGGGTCCACTTTTATTTAACTTGTTCATTAATGAGGGGAGGGTATTGTAAGTAATGTATCAGTGTTTGCAGATGACACAAAACTATCCAGCCCAATTAATTCCATCCAGGATGTGGCACTTGCAACATGATCTTGGCAAACTGGCAATCTGGGCAGCTAAGTGGCAAATGTTCACGCTGGAGAAGAGGCGCTTAAGGGGTGATATGATAACTATGTATTAATATATAAGGGGATCATATAATAATCTCTATAATGCTTTATTTACCAATAGGTCTTTCCAGCTGTACCGTGTTAGCCAGTAAAAATGTTACAGAGCAACCGTTTTGAAATAAAATAATAACAAACATGGTATAATAGTGATACCTTTATTGGCTAACTAAATTATCACCTTTATACTACTTTTGTTATTTTTTTATTTCAAAACGGTAGTCCTGTAACAGCTGACACAAGGTCACCCATTCCAATTAGAAAAAAAGAGGTTCTGCCTAAATATTCAAGGGGTTTGTTACAATGAGAGCTGTGAAGATGTGGAATTGTCTCCCTGAATCAGTGGTACAGGCTGATACATTAGATAGCTTTAAGAAGGGGTTGGATGGTGTTTAGCAAGTGAGGGAATACAGGAATATGGGAGATAGCTCATAGTACAAGTTGATCCAGGGACTGGTCCCATTGCCATTTTGGAGTTAGGAAGGAATTTTTCCCCCTATGAGGCAAATTGAGGAGACTTCAGATGGGGTATTTTGCCTTCCTCTTTATCAATTAGTATTTAGGCAGCATAAAATAGTCAAAAGGTTGAACTTGATGGACATGTGTCTTTTTTCAACCTAACTTACTATGTTACTACAGGCATGTTGTGTTACAGTTCTACTGTACCCTCAAGTGAGCCTACAGATCTCGTTGTAGAAGGATGCCTACTCTGGCTTCGTTTTATGTCTATGCTCTGTACAAGTTGTGTCTGCAATAGAAATATCTATTTATAGCTCTTGGGACCATGACCCCAAGGCAGTCAGGAAGCACCCTCTATATATTGATAGACCACATAACTGGGGGAATAATTTAAAACACTGCCGAAAATACAAACAGAAAAAAGGAAAATATGGGCACGCATGTTATTTGCTGCTCCTCCTGTAGGCTGCCAGTCCACATAGGGGCTACCACTAGCCAATCACAGCCCTTATCTGGCACCTTCTTGCAACCATTTTTATGATTATGTTGCTCCCCAACTCTTTCTATATTTGAATGTGGCTCACGGGTAAAAAAAAAAGGTTGGAAACCCATGGTATAAACAATGATCGGCAAGTATGGGTTTCTGTAAATATAAATATATATATTATATGTCCTGTATATATATATATTGTATGTCCAGTACTTTCTGCTTCATGTTGTTAAATTCCTGCCTGAAGAAGGCACCTCCTAGAAAGCTTTAGAATATTTCTATATAGTTAGCAATTAATGGGATCACGTTTATGTGCAAAAA
This sequence comes from Xenopus laevis, assembly GCF_017654675.1. Taxonomy (NCBI): domain Eukaryota; kingdom Metazoa; phylum Chordata; class Amphibia; order Anura; family Pipidae; genus Xenopus; species Xenopus laevis. The sequence continues at coordinate 20,040,807 of NC_054371.1, read as the reverse complement.
ACTAATTTTTTTCTCTGATCTACTGGAGAATAAGGTAAAATCTTTATATTTTAAGACTTTTAGCATTAGAACTTCATGAGTTCCATTTACATTATGTGTGTCCTGCAAGCACCTTAGTGAATGGCACTTGCAAGGTGAGAAAAATACTTTAATTGAATGGAATGAAACTGGAAGAAATGCAGGAACCCTACTGTATTCTTCGTGCTGTAACTTTTTAAGAAAAAACTGAATTTAGCATGAAAATATTTTGTTTGCTTTTTCTTACTTTATGAAGCTGTCCTCTAGATTTCAGTTCATAAGACTGTTTGCTTTTCTAAGAGATGCTCATGGCAGATTTATGGGGATGTTGGAAGTGATATTGATCTTCTGCACTAAAGATAACACATTTTTGCTTGTAATCACATGTGGAAACGCATTTGTTTAGCAGTGCTCCCTCGAGCTGTAGGATACCAGAGCTACACAAGGTTACAGAGGTACGGTACAATATTTATATTGTGTATATGGCACCCCTAACAGAAAAAAAAGACAAAGTCATCTGAGAGTGTATGTGTGTGTATACTATATAACTGGATTACCCTGAGCATTATCAATCTTCTTTCTTAGAATTGGTGCCTTTCTATTTGGTACTAATCTTAATTCTGCAGGAGCCCTTTTAATAGGGGAGGTGAGTTGATATCTGTCATTGGTTGATAATTAATTATATGTCCTTTATATAGAGATAATACTTTTGTCTTTAGGGAATATAATGGGCTCCTGCAAGTTTATTTGTATGTCAACGTTTGACTGTAGGTTGGTAAAGGTGGGTGGAATTGATAAAGGGTCCTTTGAACAAAGAACAAAAGTGGTTTGTGAGTAGTGAATGATGCCCCAAAATATCAGATATGGTATCATAAGATTATGTTGGGGTATGTGGTGCACACTTTATATAGATATGGCTGGTGGCAGTTATGTATTAACACAATTAATATATCCACTGACATTTCTATATTTCAGTATCAATGATAGAGAACTCTCAGTGTAGTGCAGGGGTAGGCAACCCGCTGCTCCGGAGCCTCATGCGGCTCTTCATCCTGCTTGCTGTGGCTCGGTCTTGTCATCTATACAGCCCTCGCACCTGCTGGTGGCTTCTTGAGTGTGAGACCGTGGTTAGCTTACCGTGGTCGCACATGCAGGAAGCCGCCAGCAGGTGCGAGGGCTGTATAGACGTCCCAGGAGTGAAAGGCAAGACCGAGCCGCAGCAAGATGATTCATCCTGGTCCTTTCCGTGGTCACACACTCAAGACAAGAGAAGGAAGATCAGCAAGCAGCTTCAGAAACAGAAGTCACATTAAACAGATGAGAACACTAGCATTTAATAGGGCTATTCAGTGTTTCATTTATTTCAAAGTAGGTCTACACATGCACACTGCACTTCTGTTTGTTGTATTCTGTTGTTGTAACAGTTAAAACTAAAAAAAGGTTAATACTTTAAAAAGTTTATAAGCTGTGTTATGTTTTGCGGCTCTATTTTTCTTTAGTGGACGAGGGGGTCAAAATGGCTCTTTTAATAGTAAAGGTTGCTGAACCCTGGTGTAGTGCATAAACTCTACACACTAGGGCAGTCCTGAGAACACTTCAATACCTCCACCCAAATCCTATGTATTTGAATCCATAAACTGGAACATCTCCAATTCTCCTGTGGAGTTAAATACTGTTTAGATACGTAACTATCTGCCTCTGTAATGGAGCAACTCATTTTAGGCTCCACTCCTGCACTGGCTACAAGGTACAAATCTTAACTGCTGCTCACACCTACCCACCCCAAGCTCTGGATCACACATTCCAAATATTTATGGACCTAACTGTATTTATAAGGCACCAACATATTCCGCAGTGCTGTACAAGAGAAGGGTGTATACATGAAGCTTACAGATTACATACAAATACTGATTTATACAGTAGGTAAAGTGTGTCCTGATCAATAGAGCTTACAGGATGGTCATAAACTTGCCTTTAACTCTGCATTCCTTTTCTCTTTAATTGGAAAACACTTTGCTCTTCATCTAAATGGGCCTGGACATGTTTTGCTTTAAAAAGGTTAAACCCAACACATTGCACGGCTCTATGCTGTTTATGGTCTTCATTCTTCTTTTTTTTTTTTGAAATTGGAAATACAGATAGATGACAATGACATTGCAGGTGCCGCCATTAAACTATTCCAAAACGTTTTCTATTCTCCATTTTCAGATGTGTATTTGACTACGGAGTGTCAAAAAGCATTTCGCTGAAATGGACGCTGTCTCCTTTTAATGAATGTTACGCACTCTCTTTCTCATGATTTCAATAAAGCCTTGGGCATGCATGTGCTGATGTGATTAAGCAGAAGCCTATGAATGCCGACAGTTTTGACCTTTAGCAAAGAAATGAAAGTTAAAAGGTTAGGTTAATTATTTATATTTCTGGCACACTAATCTGCATGGTACAAAAATAACAAATGAAAAAGAAAAAAGCTGGTGATGAAGTGATATTGTGTCCGATCTGTAAAAACAATACGATCCTTGGATGGTAGAACAGAATCTCTGTGACATTAAACCTCCATTAATAACATTTCACTGGCCTTGCAGGTAACCATTGGTATTATTTAAAAGAATTAGAAATAAAATATGATACTAGTGACTCTTACAACAGCACTTTGCTACTGACATCTAATGCAGCTGGGGATGACACTTTCAACTGGTCATGACAATGGAAGTTTGATGGGCAGTATAGCCTCGAAAAACTGCCAGAAATGCCTGAATTTGTGCTGGAAGCCAGGTTTTTGGCCACATTTCTTTTTTTTTTTTTTTTTTGTAAGTCTTTATTTTTGCTTTTCATATTAATAGGGGGATACAGAAAGAAAGAAGGTGATTTATAACAGGGTTCATCCAAATGTCACATGCATATTGTCAATCTCGTGTTCAGTAGGTCCATATACATTACTGCTATGTTCTTCTCACTTTCTTATCATAAATTAAGCTATGGTTTCTTGTCTTTCACTTTTATTAACATCGTATTGCTACTGAACATATTATAATCATTAAAGTAAAGGTGGGATTAGTTGGATGTAGGAGGGTGGGGTAAAGGCATGGGGGTAGGGGAGTATGGAAGTAGGGAGTTATGGAGGTATAGAAGCAGGTCTAGAGTTTAATTTGTGACCTTTTTCTTTGTTGACTACTGATCTAGGATATTAAATGGTTGGTTCACCTGAGCTCTGGGCTAGTGTGCTGTATCCAGTCTTCCCATACTTTTCGGAAAGCTTTAGTTGTCCCATTTTTTATTGCTGTTAATTCTTCCATTACCTTTGTATTTTCTAATTCTCTTATCCATTCATTTTTACGTGGTGTTTCCTGACTTCTCCAGTGTTTTGGAATCACCACTCTTGCTGCTTGTAGCATATGGATAATAAATTTGTCCTTTATTGCTTTTGTGTATAGTTATCTAGGCTGAATAGTACTGTCTCTATGCATTTGGTGAACTTCTTGGGTCTTATCTCTTTGATTGTATCGAACACTTCTTTCCAGTGGTCTCTTATTTTTTCACATAGGATATTGGCCACATTTCTTTATACAAGTGGGCACCAACATAGCTTCCAGGAGATCATCAATAATTTTCTTTTAAAATGGAAGTTGGATGGCTTTATCATTAAATAAAATAAAACCATGCCCAGGAAAAATTGAGCTCCACTGTAAGTTATTTAAATAAACAACAACAATAAATTAGGGATAATTCAGGGCTGCTTCCCTTAGACAGCCTCTTCTTTATCCTGGATTAAATGGCCATTTTTGGCTTTTCACCCATAAATGGAACCTGGGGACAGGCCTTAATGCCCCCATACACGAGGCGATAAAAGCTGCCGACAGACCGAGTCGGCAACTTATTGAACCATGTGGGGCCATCTGACGGGCTTTCCCGATCGATATCTGCCCAAAAGTCGGCCAGATCCCAATTGGGCAGGTTAAAAAATCCTGTCAGACCACGACCCCATCTGTGCATTTATGTGGTCCAGCGATCAGATCAGCCCGGTATCACCCACTTCAATGTGGGCATATCGGGGAGAGAACCGCTCGTTTGGCAACATCACCAAACCAGCGGATCTCTTCATCTATGGCCACCTTTAGACCGGCAGGAGGGATTGCCTTTTGTCAAGTGTCACTGTTCTCATCTGTAATTCCAAATTTATACAGCGCCAACACACACTAGTCGTACACCTACAGTTTTCTATTGCAGTAGGAATTATCACATTTTTACAGAGGATTATGTTGACTCGGGATGCACTAAATCCAGGATTTAGCCAAGTGTCAACATTTTTTTGCAGGATCTGAATGAATCCCAAGTGTTCAGCTGAACCGAATCAAGATCCTTAAAGTTATTCGACGATAAAATTTGACCCCATGAAAACGTATTTTGCATGGAAATTAAGGTTTGTATTCAGTTTGTATTTTATCGTGGAGGATGGTGTTTGGCTGAATCCAAAAATGATTGATTTGGTGCATCCCTAATGATGAACCACTCTAAACAGCATAGAGCCCATTTTTGGATACTGGCCCATGGGTTAAGAATCGCTGCCTTAAGGGGTTGTAAACAGTGTTGGACTGGCCCATCGGGATACCCGTTGGTCCCGGGTGTCATTGGACCTTCTTGCTTCTAACCATTTGGCCTATTTTATAGTAATTCCCTATTTCTTTATGGGAACAAAAAGGCTTAATAATGGAAGAGTAGAGTATAGTATGTAGAGAAAAGAGACTAGTAAAATAAAGAGGAAGAGTGAGGGGATGAGGTATAATAGCTTGGAAAGAGGACCCTCAGCCTAAGGTTTTATGGTGGGCCCCTGTCATCCCAGTATGACACTGCAAAGAGGGGAGACTGGGCTCAGTTCCAACAATAAAGGGGTACCACTAAGAAGCATCCATAGATAGAAAATTCTTATAATAGCAGGTATGCTTTGGCAAGGTAGACACAGAAGGTAAATACAGGAAAAGATACGCTTTAGGCTAGTGATGCCAAACTTGTGGACCTTCGGATTTTTATTGAAGTACAACTCCAATAAACACCTATAACTCAAGACTGTGGAATAATAATAGAAGATATAGTTGTGTAACATCCAAAGTGTAATAGGCTAAAGAGTACTCTTTATAATGGAGCTCCAATAAGTCTGTCTTTGCCCAGTGGCCCCATCACTGTGATGAGATTTAAGTCTTAAAATTAACTTTTAGTAAGATGTAGAGAGTTATATTCAATTTGCAAGTATCTTCTAATCTCTCCATTTTGGAATTTCAGCATGTATCTGGTTGCTAGGGACTAAATTACCCCATCAACCAGGCCGTGGTTTGAATGAGAGACTGGAATATGAATAGGAGAGAGCCTGAATAGAAAAACAAATAATAAAAAGTAACAATAACAATAATGTTTTGGCTGCCGAGGTCAGTGACCCCGTTTTGAAAGCTGGAAAGAATCAGAAGAAGAAAGCAAATAATTTAAAAACTATACATTATAATAACATGAAGTTGCTTAGAATTGTGCATTCTATAACATACTAAAAGTTTACTTATTGGTGAACTACCCATTTAAGCTTTACACTGATGAACTTTATGGAATGAATAAAGATAAGACAAAATGTCCATTCAATATGGCTTCATGGTTTAATATGGCTTCATGGTTTCCTCACCAGTGAACAGCAGAGGGTGCTGAAAGATCATTAGAGCCACAGTTCCTAATGATCAAAGTCGTGGAAAAATGCTGAAAACCAAGCAATTGTAGCAGTTCTTATTAAAATTCTGCTTTGCATTGGAGAAATAAAATAATATAGAATTTGCTTCAGGAGCAGAGATGTCACCAGGTTCGGCTAAAAGAACACGAGGGCAGAGGAAGATAACATGGTGATCAGGCATAGGTGACCTTTGGCAAGGTCCCCAGCATGTCCCTACAGATTCACCAGTTCAAAAATGTTTTGTGCTTCTGTACCAGCCCAAGGCAACCACAGCCCTTTAGCAGTAAAGATCTGTGTCTCCAAAGATGCCCCAGTAGCTCCCCATCTTCTTTTCTGCTGATTCACTGCACATGCTCTGTGCTGCTGTCACTTACTGAGCTTAGGGACCCACTCACAATATACAGTACACATAGAATAGAAATGTCACAATATAAGGCTGATTAGTAATTAATACAGATAATTACTACATGGCAGCACAGAAACCAGTGCAATTAGCATCAGAATTTAATAATCAGCAAACCTGTAGCATCAGCTTATATTACAGCCAGGGAAGCTCATTTTCTGCTGGATAATTAGTGACGAGCCCTAAGCTTAGCTTCTCAACAGCCAATCAGAGCCCACTGAGCATGTGCGTGTCACAGACACTTTCCAAGATGGTGACCCCCTGTGACAAGTTTGAAGTCCTGGATCATTGCTGCTATTGACAAGCTGAAACTTTAGCCTCGTGCAATAAGTTCTGTATATAAAATATGGCATTTTTAGCCATATTCATTTTTAGGGGTTAGTTCTCCTTTAAATGGTTCAGTGTATGGACAGAGAGGGATTAAATAGTAGAAAATGCATGTAATTGTCATAAATATTCAGACTGAATCATTAGGAACTTGGGATGTGGTTACATTGCATATAAATATGGTTTGATAAATTATTCAGTAACAGAACCTCTGTTGACTTCTCAAGACCTAAGGGCAGGCAAGATCCTAGCGTACTAATCCCCTGGCAACAGTGCACCAGTCTGCATATTCAGGAATGATATTTCCATATGTATATATAAACTAAGAAAAGAGTGTTTCGGTTAAATTGTTTCACCCTTTGACAGTCAATTTAATGCTTTGGAAGATGTAGATAATCTAGCAAGGAACTAGTAATTAAATCATAAGCTGCTCCTTGGGGAGGTATCTTGGTGAAAGCCTGAAACAAACGTGGGAACAATGCCCAGGGGAAATCAAGTTTTCTTAGAATCGTGTGTATGTATTACATCTCTGTAAAAATTCCATGAAAGCCTTACACATCGTGGAGCTGGTAGCTCAGAGAAAATACTCAAGAGATACAATTCCCTTGCTGCCATCAAAGGGAATTTTTACTCACAAGTAGGCGACTTAAAGTGTCCCACCTATTCCTGGATTATAACAACATACCAATGAATTTCCGACTTCTCGGCTACTAATAAGGCATCCATGTTTTAAACTATGTTTTTAAAGGGGAAGTAAAGTCTAAAATAGATTAAGGCTAGAAATGCTGTATTTTGTTTACTAAACATAAACATGAACTTACTGCACCACAAGCCTAATCAAACAAATAAATGATGCTTTCACAGTTGGCCACAGGGGGTCACCATCTTGTAACTTTATTAAACATCTTTGCAAGACTAAGACTGTGCACATGCTCAGTGTGGTCTGGGCTGCTTAGGGATCATCATAAACAAAGCTGCTTGAGTTCTGCATGGCTGGGAAGTAAGGCGGGGGCTCCCCCTGCTGTTCATAAGTATGATTGTTGCCCTGCTCAGCAGTTAGGGACCATCTGACAATTCCTATCCACAGCAGTAAATGAAGGGAGAATTTCACTGCATACAGTCAGGTTTCTTATAAAAACGGTACACATTTTTTAATTAAAGTATATTGGAGATAGGTTTCCTTTTCATTAAAGAAAGTAAAAATGGGATTTTTTTTTTTTGCCTTTACATGACCTTTAAAGGACAAGGAAAGGCAAAAAAATATAATCCCATTTTTACTTTCTTTAATGAAAAAGAAACCTATCTCCAATATACTTAAATTAAAAAATGTGTACCGTTTTTATAAGAAACCTGACTGTATGCAGTGAAATTCTCCCTTCATTTACTGCTGTGGATAGGAATTGTTAGACGGTCCCTAACTGCTGAGCAGGGAAACAATCATACTTATGAACAGCAGGGGGAGCCCCCGCCTTACTTACCAGCCATGCAGAATTCAAGCAACTTTGTTAATGACGATCCCTAAGCAGCCCAGACCACACTGAGCATGTGCGGGGTCAGGGTCAGGCAAATATGTTTAACAAAGTTACAAGATGACAGCCCCCTGTGGCCAACTTTGAAAGCATAAATCATTTGTTTGATTAGGCTTGTGGTGCAGTAAATTCATGCTTATGTTTAGTATACAAAATACAGCATTTCTAGCCTTATTCTATTTTAGACTTTCCTTGTCCTTTAAGCACGGTGTCTCAGTGGGTAATTACTGTCTTGCAGTGTTGGGGTCTTGGGTTGATTCCAGTCAGGGCAAAGCGTTTGTATGGTTAGTATGTTCTATAGGTGCACGTGTGGGTTTTTTCCATGGTGCTCTGGTTTCCTTGCTCACTCCAAAAACATGCAAGGTGATAAAGTAGCTCCAGTTGAAATCTACCCTAATGTCCATAATGTCTTTTATGTATACTAGAGACCAATATCTGCATACTCTAGAGCAGGGTTCCTCAACCTTTTCTTGGCTAATTGGTCACATAATATGGACTGGCAGCCAACAGGAGCTCTCTTTGGCAGTAAACCTGGTTTATATGCAACAAAACTTGCCTCCAAGCCAAAAATTTAAAAATAAGACACTGCTGCTGGGAGAAATATCCAATGGATTGGTGAGCAACATATTGTTCATGAGCTACTGATTGGAGACCATTGCTCTAGAGGACACCTAACCAGCACTCTATAGAGAATATCACTCTACTACCAAAAAGTCTACACATTTTTTGCAGTCAATATCTTGTTGGCTGTAGCTGCTGCAAAGGATGTTTGCTACATAAAATTTAATCTGTTATCTACAAGTCCTTAAATTTTCCATCAACGATTCACCTAAAAACATTATGTACACTGAATATCATCTGCTACATAGATACTCAGTTGGACATTCTATCCAGACCTTATTGCATAAATGACCATAGATAGGGGCACAGTCTAAATCTAAAGTTGGCCATAGATGAGCATTTTTTATTCTTCGTTTCAGTCTATCGATCTACCATTAACCATTCAGATTAAATAAAGTAGGAAAAATAACAAATCAGACGATATTCTGGCCATTGATTGACAGGCAGCAATCGTACAAAAGGCACCCATCGATATCGTCAGATAGAGATCTTATCCATAGCCGATATAAATCTTTTAACCTGTCCGACTGACTAAACGACCGATCGCAATGGTGCAAACAATGTTGGGACGATCCACATACGGCTCGAAAATTGTACAAACCTTTGTTTCGTGCGACGGTATCTTTGCGTCTATGGCCAGCTTCAGTTAGGGAAAGATTGGGAAATAATGCTTATTTTTTGGAGATCAATTAGAGAAATAAGATTTGTTGGATGAACACATAATTTGGAACTGTAAGCCATATTCTGTGGATTAATGAGCAATTAATATGATTTTTGTGAACTAGTACAAGTTAAGCAAATGTTGGGACTCATGGGGAGCCTTGACATGAATATGTGAGGTTGAGGATTCACCACAGATAACTAGAGTAGAGTTCCCAATACTCAAAGTATGGTAACTTCACATGGGAATAGTTGATCATCACAAGGCCATGTTGATTATTGGCCCTTTAAAAGGCGCTGAGTGATTTGTCAACATCTTAATGCTAGAATAAGGCATTTACATTTCTGCTGGAATCTGAAAAAATTTCAACAATTCAATTTGCCTGTGCACATTTCGATAGATTTGGTTAAGCGGTTCAGTCAATATTGTCTTAAAGTGTTCTAAATCAATATGTATGCTCCGAGTATAAAAGTGAGAATGTGTTCAGCGGATAGTGGTGATAAATTGTATTATTAAATAGAATCAACTGAAGCAAACACATCAGTCAATACAGTTTAGGAGAGCAGGAGTACATGAACACTTCGAGCTTGATCTTCTTCTTCTTTCAGATCTTTTATGCTTATAACATCAAGGGTATAAAACACCTGAAGTGGCAGCTTCTGTTTTTGGATATTGTAGCTCCCCATTTAGATTTAAGAAAAAAATACAGATAAATATATATATTTTTTATTTTTTTATAGAATGCACTTGTTTCACTTGCATTTTGTAAATTGGCATAGGCATCAACATTAAGCCTTGGCAAAAGTAATGGGAATCTCCACTGGTCTGATGGATGTGATACAGTGATTATTGGGTTAAGACATTGTGATTAGGGATAATCATACTTTCTCGCCTGGTGCAAGACTGACTCCCTGGCCTGCCATCCCTGCATCAAGATCAGCACATCTAACATATGCATTTCATTGTGTGCCAAGTGTCATTTGGAGAGATCAGGAAGCCTGTGGTAAACCAGCTGCCAAAAACACTAATCTGCAGTATAATTTTCCCTTTTCATTGACTCCAATGTATTTTGTCAAAATGTTGTGGTTTTGCAAATTTTTCTGGAACTTACTGGACACATATATCAAATATATAATACACCAGGAGAGTATGGAATATAAGTACTCCCCCTTTGGTCTTGTGACAATATACGGTTATGGATCTCCTTGGTGATATCTTTATATGTTGCAATAGGGGGTACATTATTCATTATATATACACTGAGCTGGAGGAAGGATCAGGACAGGTGAGTAGTGATGTGTGGGCCGGGCTGATATCCACGAGACCTGCAGGTTTACCTGAAGATTAGCCGACTTCCACAAACATTTTGCGGGTCGTGGGCAATTTCAGGTTGAGCTCTTCTACTACTTTCCCTGCACAGAAACATACTCGGCCAACTTTTGGCTCCAGCAGCCTCCATTTATAGGCACATGCCTGCCTCATCCCCTTTTTTTTTTTAGAGATGGGCGGGTTGGGTCTATAAATGGAGGTTTCGACTGAGTTCGGGTCAGGTGCGGGTCAAAATTTTTGTCGATCCGCACATCACCACAGGTCAAGACAAATATAACTGCAGTCAGAACTATCCCAAAAGAAATTTATACTAACCTCTGTCACTTGACTCTAAATAAGTAGTTTTCTGACCCCCACTGAGGTCAAGGTTTAGCTCCCAATATAGTTACAGATACAGATACATGATAACACTAATCATCCATTCAGTTGTAGTACTAAGTGTTCACCTTAATGTCTACCCTAATCGAAGTGGGCTTATGGTTCACGGCATTTTGGTTGGTTCATTAAACAGTCAAATTGATTTTTACTGGCTTTATAGAGAGGGTACAGAGAAGGGCAACTAAGCTGGTAAAAGGTATGGAAAATCACAGCTATGAGGAAAAACTGGACAAGTTGGGGATGTTCACACTGGAGAAGAGGTGATTAAAGAAGAAAGACTAAAAGGCTAAAATTATGCAAGCTTTATCAGAAAGGTCTACATAAATACACCAGTAATCCCTCAACATAATGCTGATCTGAGTCCTCTGTCAAAAGAAACACAGCATTTCTTCCCTTCTATTGTGTACTCATGGACTTCTGTATCAGACTTCCTGTTTTCATCTTAAACTTCCTGGGCCAGGGCTTGAGCATGCTCAGTTTGCTCCTCTCTCCTCTCCCCCCCTTTGCCCCTCCCTCCTCCCTCTCTGCTGTTATCTGAGCCCAGAGCTATGAGTGAGCAGGGAGAGACTCAGGCAGGAAGTGATGTCACACCAAGCTAACATGGTAGCTGCTATCCTAAACAAACAGAGAGAGCTTCTAGCGCTGTTTACTCAGGTATGGTAAAGCATTCTGCAGAATAAATATAGTGTTATAGCTTGCACTATTGTGGCTAATCTATTGGCAATAAACTGCTTCGGTAGCTTTCCTTCTCCTTTAAGGGGTGATATGATAACTATGTATAAATATATAAGGGGATCATATAATAATCTCTCTAATGCTTTATTTACCAGTAGGTAATGGGCTGACAAAAGGTCACCCATTCCAATGAAAAGAAAATAGGTTCCACCTAAATATTGGGAAGGGGTTTGTTACAGTGAGAGCTGTGAAGATGTGGAATTGTCTCCCTGAATCAGTGGTACAGGCTGATACATTAGATAGGTATAAGAAGGGGTTGGATGGTGTTTAGCAAGTGAGGGAATACAGGAATATGGGAAATAGCTCATAGTACAAGTTGATCCAGGGACTGGTCCCATTGCATCTTGGAGTCAGGAAGGAATTTTTCCCCCTCTGAGGCAAATTGAAGAGGCTCAAATGGTGTTTTCTGCCTTCCTCGGGATCAACTGGCAGTTAGGCAGGTTAAAATAGAGTTAAAAGGTTGAACTTGATGGACGTGTGTCTTTTCTCAACCTAACTTACTATGTTACTATGTTACTATGTAACTAAAAAGACATATGCTGAAATGCACAAAATGAAAATGAACGCTCATTGCAGTACAGCCTGGAGCCAGTTTATGATCAGTAGATAATGTGCAATATGTTCGCTAGGAAATAATGTCATCCCCTCAGCTAGAACTACTATTTACATATTCTTTGAGTAACAGTGATTCATTTCAGCACATTTCCCTTATTACTATTAATATCTTCGGTGTGCCTTTTCCCTCTGTACGGCACCTTTCTTTTTTAGTATAAAAGTTATTAATACAGCTGTCTAAAAGCGTCATTAATAGGGATGCGCCGAATCCAGGATTCGGTTCGGGATTCGGCCAGGATTCGGCCTTTTTCAGCAGGATTCGGATTCGGCCGAATCCTTGTGCCCAGCCGAACCGAATCCGAATCCTAATTTGCATATGCAAATTAGGGGCGGGGAGGGAAATTGCGTTGCTTTTTGTCAGAAAACAAGGAAGTAAAAAATGTTTTCCCCTTCCCATCACTAATTTGCATATGCAAATTAGGGTTCGGATTCGCCGAATCTTTCACGAAGGATTCGGGGGTTCGTCCGAATCCAAAATAGTGGATTCGGTGCATCCCTAGTCATTAAGCAATTGCCAGTCATTACCTGTTGGCCAGGCTCACTTCTAATGAACGGTCAGGGTGACAGGTATTGGCTGGAGCCAGATAACTAAGTAACAAATCTGAGATTTAGGGGAAAAAAATATACATACAGTGCTACGTTCATCAAAGATAGAAAGCAGGTTTTTTTTTTTACCGTATAATACCAAATCATATAAACCCTCACATGGAATTCCGTCTACTGGTAACCCCAATCATAAATATTACCCTCCATCCCTGCCTGTATTTATCTATTATTTTTCTTTATTTTGGGACCATTCCCAAAATATTTGGTTGTTTCTGTAATAAAGAACTAGTTTACAGTTTCTATTCCTGGACTGGAAAAATACAGCATGGCTCATGAAATCCAACTTGCCTGCAGCAGGTACAGTGTGGCACAGAAAAGGGTACAAAATAATCAGCGAGGTAAAATGTGATGCCCTTTATGCATTTTCTTAGATTAAAAGTATGTTGTGAGATTGTCTTGCTGTGACTCAGCTTTTGTATTAACCAGAGCTGCAGTTCCACTGACATTTGCAAATGGTTTCTGAAGGTGAAATGTAGCTTTGCAGTCACAAGAATTGCTCCCAGCAATGGATAATAGCCAGGTTGTGCAAAATTGTGCTCGTAGGCTGAATGTTTTTTCCTTTTTCCTAAATAAAATAAAATACATATAGTGGTATAGGCTAAAAGCCACTTGTCTTGTACCCGTCTTTTATCTAAATCTGTTTTATTGTTTGGGCTCACAATGAGAAGCCCTAGAAACCACTGCCAGAATGTTTCGAACATTCACCTTCTATTTTCTTTACTTCCATCCTTCCATAACTCTTTTTATATGATTGGATTCTACCCCTTGTCTCCTCTTTTCATGTTTTGTGGTATCCCAGTAGTAGTGGGATAATAGCCTCTGGGAAAGGAACTGTGACTGTGGGATAGCAGGTATAGTAGGGAGAGATGGTGCCTATAGTAACAGTGGGATAATAGTCTCTGGGAAGGGAGTGTGACTGTGGGATAGCAGGTATAGTAGGGAGAGATGGTGCCTATAGTAACAGTAGATAATAGTCTCTGGGAAGGGAGTGTGACTGTGGGATAGCAGGTATAGTAGGGAGAGATGGTGCCTATAGTAACAGTGGGTAATAGTCTCTGGGAAGGGAGTGGCTGTGGGATAGCAGGTATAGTAGGGAGAGATGGTGTCTATAGTAACAGTGGATAATAGTCTCTGGGAAGGGACTGTGACTGTGGGATAGCAGGTATAGTAGGGAGAGATGGTGTCTATAGTAACAGTGGGATAATAGTCTCTGGGAAGGGAGTGTGACTGTGGGATAGCAGGTATAGTAGGGAGAGATGGTGCCTATAGTAACAGTGGGTAATAGTCTCTGGGAAGGGAGTGGCTGTGGGATAGCAGGTATAGTAGGGAGAGATGGTGCCTATAGTAACAGTGGGATAATAGTCTCTGGGAAGGGAGTGTGACTGTGGGGATAGCAGGTATAGTAGGGAGAGATGGTGTGCCTGATAGTAACAGTGGATAATAGTCTCTGAGAAGGGAGTGTGACTTTGGGATAGCAGGTATAGTAGGGAGAGATGGTGCCTATAGTAACAGTGGATAATAGTCTCTGAGAAGGAAGTGTGACTGTGGGATAGCAGGTATAGTAGGGAGAGATGGTGCCTATAGTAACAGTGGGTAATAGTCTCTGGGAAGGGAGTGGCTGTGGGATAGCAGGTATAGTAGGGAGAGATGGTGCCTATAGTAACAGTGGATAATAGTCTCTGGGAAGGGAGTGTGACTGTGGGATAGCAGGTATAGTAGGGAGAGATGGTGCCTATAGTAACAGTGGGTAATAGTCTCTGGGAAGGGAGTGGCTGTGGGATAGCAGGTATAGTAGGGAGAGATGGTGCCTATAGTAACAGTGGGATAATAGTCTCTGGGAAGGGAGTGTGACTGTGGGATAGCAGGTATAGTAGGGAGAGATGGTGCCTATAGTAACAGTGGATAATAGTCTCTGGGAAGGGAGTGTGACTGTGGGATAGCAGGTATAGTAGGGAGAGATGGTGTCTATAGTAACAATGGGATATTAGTCTCTGAGAAGGGAGTGTGACTGTGGGATAGCAGGTATAGTAGGGAGAGATGGTGCCCAAAGTAACAGTGGGATAATAATCTCTGAGAAAGGAGTGTGACTGTGGGATAGCAGGTATAGTAGGGAGAGATGGTGCCTATAGTAACAGTGGATAATAGTCTCTGGGAAGGGACTGTGACTGTGGGATAGCAGGTATAGTAGGGAGAGATGGTGCCTATAGTAAACAGTGGGATAATAGTCTCTGGGAGGGAGTGTGGCTGTGGATAGCAGGTATAGTAGGGAGAGATGGTGCCTATAGTAACAGTGGATAATAGTCTCTGGGAAGGGAGTGTGACTGTGGGATAGCAGGTATAGTAGGGAGAGATGGTGCCTATAGTAACAGTGGATAATAGTCTCTTGGGAAGGGAGTGTGACTGTGGCGATAGCAGGTTATAGTAGGGAGAGATGGTGCCTATAGTAACAGTGGGATAATAGTCTCTGGAAGGGAGTGTGACTGTGGGATAGCAGGTATAGGTAGGGAGAGATGGTGTCTATAGTAACAGTGGATAAAGTCTCTGGGAAGGGAGTGTGACTGTGGGATAGCAGGTATAGTAGGGAGAGATGGTGTCTATAGTAACAGTGGATAATAGTCTCTGGGAAGGGAGTGTGACTGTGGGATAGCAGGTGTAGTAGGAAGAGATGGTGTCTATAGTAACAGTGGATAATAGTCTCTGGGAAGGGAGTGTGACTGTGGGATAGCAGGTACAGTATAGTAGGGAGAGATGATGCCTATAGTAGCCGTGGGTAAAGGTATTCCTTTTCATGAGGGAGCTAACTGACTATATAAAATTGTTTTCATTAGAGGAGTTTTAGCAAATTTTTTCAATTTATATTCGCATAATTTACAAATAGATTTTAACAATGTGGCTGAGTGTTTGTCCTTGGGGGTTTAACAGAATAGACAGTATTTAGAAAGTGAATATAATGGATTAACTTTCTAGAATGAGAAACCTTGCATTCCCCTCACCTGGGATTTTAAGCAGGAGGATTTATCTGTGATCACAGAAGAGAAAAAACAAAGTTAAACAATGAAAGAATTCCCTAGAACATGTTATTTGTCTTCTTATTGTAAATATTTTCAGCAGAAGAGCAGAAAGTGTAAATTACATTGATGTTGGTTGCTGCACAGTTTTTACAGTCTGTCTGACAATGTTACCGAAACATCTCTGAGTTCATGACCAATATAAACAGACTTGTGCTTCCTCTGCTCTTCTTAGTCTTCATGGTTTATGGGGGAGGTGTAGAGCCCAAACATTTGCATTTAACTCTGTTCCTTACTGGAAATTGTGAAATCTGACATATGTTTTCAGTGGATGAACAGAATGCAATGGAGTAGATTCCTGTTTCAAGCCTCCTTTACATGAGTTGCTCTTTGTCCTTGATAAAGTTTTATGCAAGGTATAGTACTCTAAGGGGGCAATTCACTAACTTCGAGTGAAGGATTCAAAGTTAAAAAACTTCGAATTTCAAAGTGTTTTTTGGGTTACTTTGACCATCGAATGGGCTACTTCGACCTTCGACTACGACTTCGAATCGAAGAATCGGAACTAAAAATCGTTCGACTATTTGACTATTCGATAGTCGAAGTACTGTCTCTTTAAGAAAAAACTTCGACCCCCTACTTCGCCATCTAAAAGCTACCGAACTCAATGTTAGCCTATGGGGAAGGTCCCCATAGGCTTTCCTAAATTTTTTTGGTCGAAGGATAATCCTTCGATCGTTGGATTAATTGTTCGATCGAAGGATTATTCCTTCGATCGAACTATTTGCACTAAAATCCTTTGACTTTGATATTCGAAGTTAAAGGATTTTAATTCCCAGTCGAAAATTGAGGGTTAATTTACCCTCGATATTCGACCCTTGGTGAATTGGCCCCTAAGCGTTAAGCATATTGGACCAGATTCAATTTGATGAGAAAGTTTATCACCTAATTCAGTTTTGGATTAGAGCCAGATGCTATTCAATGAGTAAAATTTATCTCACTGTTTATCACATGAAAGCAGCATCAGACTGGGAGGTCCAGGGCCCACCAAGGCTGCCACCTTAGGGGCCCCCACACACCACAAAGGGTCCCCCCCAGTCATGAGGTCTATGCCCCGTGCCACAACCCTCCTCCACCCCACTTCTCCCCAGCACGTACCTGGTCAAGTGCCTTGTCTTCCCTTTTTGTCGCCGCAATCCGTGCAGGGGAAGGTCAGGGGACTGCACAGCTGGAGCAGGTCTAGGTTGGTGGGGCACAGCATGTTTTTTCCCAATGTCCCTCCAGCCCAGTCCAACCCTGTATGAAAGATCTATTAAAGTCTATGGAAAAAAGAAGTATATTCTCCTCAAATTGAATCTCACCCATAAGTTTTCACTTGAGGAACGATAGAGTAATGTGTTCTCAAGAAACTTCATCCAGCCCATTACCTTATATGTGAGTAATATACACATGGGTCATACTTATCCAAGATAACCAATCCAAGATTACCATTCCATTATCTAAGAATACCAGAGGGGGGACTTCTCAATTATATACGCAACAAGCTACTAAAAATTCTACAAAAAGTATTCAAGCTTTGAACTTTCCCCCTGAGGAACTGTGAGGAGCTCAGTATTCACCCTGAAACAAATATGCCCAAGGCATTTCAGAACGAGCCAGCGATCTCATCATTGCTCACCAGGTGACCACCACCCTGAGCTGTAGATCCTGACCAATCACCTGGACATCTTTATTTTACAGTAGTGATTTGTACTGGATGGGTCCACATAATCCTTTATAGGACACTCTAGATAGAATGGTCTGTCTTAAATGACTTGTCAGTTGAAACATATAGTCAACTACAAGAGTCCTCTGCACTCAACCCATTATCAATATATTTAAGACAGAGACATTTTGTACATACTGCTACTAAAAAATGCCTTACCCTTTAAACAACACAGGGATTGTTTGTCCATATATTGCAATATATTTAAGCTGGCCAACTACGTCAAAGTCATCCCATATCTGGCCAGTCCTACGCTTAATTTTCATCTGATTCATTAAGAATTCAATTGCTTCATTATACATTTTACAAAGGGACTAAGTTTTACCTGCAACTTACTAGCTGCTTTCAAAGTAAAACTCCCAAACTTGGTTGCCCTTTTATTAGACACCAGTGGGATCACCTGACTATAGCTGGGAAGGGTGGGAGCTACAACATGGACCTGGTCACTGCTCCTGTATAAACTATAAAAAACAAGGGAAAGTTGTGCTCACCACTACTTTATAAAACCATTAGGCGGGGGTGCAATGAGGGTGTGACCACAAAATACATATAGTCAACTACAAGAGGTCCTCTGCACTCAACCCATTATCAATATATTTAAGACAGAGATATTTTGTACATACTGCTACTGAAAAATGCCTTACCCTTTAAACAACACAGGGATTGTTTGTCCATATATTGCAATATATTTAAGCTGAACAACTACGTCAAAGTCATCCCATATCTGGCCAGTCCTACGCTCTTGTAGTTGACTATATGTGATTTTGTGGTCACACCCTCATTGCACCCCCGCCTAATGGTTTTAAAAAGTAGTGGTGAGCACAACTTTCCCTTGTTTGTTATTGTCAGTTGAAACACTCAGGGGCCGATTCACCAAGGGACGAATATCGTCCCGCGCCAGGGCCCGCCCCCCTCTAGTTACGTCACTGTTCGAAGGATTTTAATCCAACGATCGAAGGAATATCCTTCGATCAAAAAAATTTAGGAAAGCCTATGGGGACCTTCCCTATAGGCTAACATTGAGTTCGGTAGCTTTTAGGTGGCGAACTAGGGGGTCGAAGTTTTTTTTTAAAGAGACAGTACTTCGACTATCGAATGGTCGAATAGTCGAACGATTTTTAGTTCGAATCCATTGATTCGAAGTCGTAGTTGTTGTCGAAGGTCGAAGTAGCCCATTCGATGGTCGAAGTAGCCCAAAAAACACTTCCAAATTCGAATTTTTTTTACTTCGAATCCTTCACTCGAAGTTAGTGAATCCGCCCCTCATTGTTGAGTTCCAAACAAGTCACTACATGAACTATTCATAGGGAGCATGGGGTTATTATGGGTTATCAGATGCAATAAAAGTCACCAGAATTGGACCCTGGAGCAATGAAAACTTGTTCTCTGGAGTTATAATTGGCATTTCAAAATCTCTCTACCTGCATGAAGGCATAGTCAATGGTAACGTTGGTGGAGAAGGAATAATGATACGTGGTTCCTGTAGATGGTGAATTATATTTTATTGCTTGCTAAATGACATTTATTAATCAAAACCTGGGTGGCACAATATCTCAGTTCTTGCAATGATGGGGTCACAAGTAGGGTTGCCACCTGTCCAGACCCAAAAAAAGCCAATTGGCAATCTCCACACCATAAATTTTTATTAAAGAGTTTATGGAGCTACAACTCCAATATAGGAGAGCAACAGTAGGAATAAAAAGGGTAAGGCTCAATAGCTGTGATAAAACTACAGTTTTTCATGTTGTACATATCAATAATCCACATTTCCAACGTAGAAAATCTCTAAGAAAAAGTTGTTAAATAATTAGCGGGGGGTATTCATAGTGTTGCATATCCCATTAGCTCCACTGTTAATGAGTTCTATATGCAGAGGGTCAATTGTGCTGCCGAAAGTAATGAAAAAGGGGTAGCAATATTTTTTCTGGGATAATTCCATAGGAACCTGTGAGGTATACTTTGAATTTCTTGAAACACCTTCCATAGGACTGCCACTGTTAAAGTTTTAAACAAATAAAGACATTTTGGAAGACTGCTCATTTTTATCGCTGCCATTCTCCCAAACCATGAGATAGAATATGAAGACCATTTCGGATGAATGTTTTTTGTTTACTGTATTAAAGCCTTAAAATTAAGATTATATAGCTGAAGCTGATTCACTGCTAATTGAATGCCCAGATAGGGTAATGACTGATTTTTCTAATTATAATTAAAATTAAGTCTAAGGGCCGTCAGAGTTCTGGATGGGCTATGAATTGGAAAAGCCTCCATTTTGCTTATGTTCAATTTATAACCAGAAAAAGAGCTGTATGTGTCTAGCATATTATGTAAATTAGATAATTATACCATAGGGTTAGATAGTGTTGGTAACACATCATTGGCAAGAAGAGCAATGTTGACCTGCATAGAATTAAAGGAGAAGGAAAGCTACGGATGCATTTTAGTTCAAGATAGATTGCTATATTTATTCTGTAGAATGCTTTACCATACCTGAGTGAACAGCTCTAGAAACTCTCTGTTTGTTTAGGATAGCAGCTGCCATATTGGTATGACATCACTTCCTGCCTGGGTCTCTCCCTGCTCACTCATAGCTCTAGGTTCCGATTACAGCAGGGAGGGGAGCAGGGAAAAGGGAAGGGGAGAGAGGAGCAAACTGAGCATGCTCAAGCCCTAGCCCTGGAGGTTTATGCTGAAAACAGGAAGTCTGATACAGAAGCCCATGTGTACACAATAGAAGGAAAGAAATGCTGTGTTTCTTTTGACAGAGGACTCAGAGCAACATTACTTTAAGGGATTACTGGTGTATTTATATAGACCTTAATTTTAGCCTTTCCTTCACCTTTAAGAGTAATACCATTAATATCTGGGCTCTCTCTAACAGCGGCTGCCAAGGGTTCTATACTGAGGCCATGTAAAAGGGGAATGCTCATTTTCAAGTTCATTGCTTCTGCCCCTCAACTGAGAAACAATCTCTTTGAGCATAAACCATGTAAAATAAATAGGAAAATCTGTAAAATGTTTGTCAGACAAATGGAAACAAGTCCAACAGAAATGAATCAAAAAAACAGAGAGGGGGTGGGGGAACCATTGTGCTTACAGAACCATTCAGAGCTTCCGTAGAAGCCAACAAAAGCTGCCAGAGAGCAATCATGTTAGAGAAAATAACTAATAAAGGCACAACAATCTGTTTGTGAGGAAGATAATAGGGGAAAAGATAGAAATGAAATTGTCAGTCAGTTTAAAGTTAGTCTGGGCATTGAGTTAGGGATACACAGATTCTGGAATGGTCACATATTCTGATGTTATCCCACTTGAGGAAATGCTCTCATTTGTTGAAGTTGAAGATTCCTTTTTAATGAGGTTGTTCACCTTTTAAATTAACTTTAAGGGGCTGATTCACTAAATTCGAGTGAAGGATTCGAAGTAAAAAAACTTTGAATTTCTAAGGTTTTTTTGGGCTACTTCGACCATCGAATGGGCTACTTCGACCTTTGACTACGACTACGACTTAGAATCGAAGGATTCGAACTAAAAATCTTTCGACTATTCCACCATTCGATAGTTGAAGTACTGTCTCTTTAAAAAAAACTTCGACCCCCTAGTTCGGCAGATAAAAGCTACCGAAGTCAATGTTAGCCTATGGGGAAGGTCCCCATAGGCTTGGCTAACTTTTTTTGATCGAAGGATATTCCTTCGATTGTTGGATTCAAATCCTTCCAATCGTTCGATTCGAAGGATTTTATCGTTCGATTGAAGGAATTATCCTTCGATCGTTCAATCGATTTTTTTTATATTTTTGAGAAGTTAGACTTTTTATTTTAATTTACAGGTTATTTCATTATCTTTTTTTACATTCCTTTCTGATGTAGTTGCTCCTATGGTGATTTGCTAATTGCAATAACCAGCGTGCCGGTAATTATAGGGATTTTGTTGCCCTCAATAGTGTTTTTCCTATCGTGCTTGTGTGGCACTATAATTTGTTTCAGTCTGACATGTGCAGAGGAATGTTTAGCACTTCCAGTAAAACAACACATACATACAAAGGCTCGCTGATGCTAAATCAAGTGTCCTGGCTGTCAGAGATATTCTAGTTCTCCCAGTACACTGCACGTTTACACAGTCATGGATTCATTCTGAAATGCAGCCTCTCTCTTCGCCCATTCGGTGAGATCCGGCTCAGTGGATTATCCTGCTTGGTCTTAAAGAGAAATACAAGTTTTTATTTTTCTCATACAGGGCAATGGCTACCTCCCAAACCCAAGCCATTCTGCTGCTTCACAATAATGATTGTTTTTGGACATCAATATGGAAAGGAGACCAACACTTTATTCTGCATCTAGTCTGATGTGCTTTACTTCTTCTCTCATTCTTACTCTCTTCCCATGGACAGCACAGAGGAAGCTTGTTGCTTAAAGGAGAAGTAAAGTCGTTTAATGTTAGGCACTCTCAAGTGAATGTATTTACTAACCTAAAACCCCGGGCCGGTGCTCCTATCAGCAGAAAACTGCACCAGCCTGAGGTTATTCCAGCAAGCACCACAGAGTGCTTATCTTCCGGCTTCTTCTATCTTCAAATTTCCCGGGGCAGACGCATGTGCAGTAGGATGAAATAGCTGAGTTTTTCGTTAAAGTTCGGCATTTCACTCTGAAGCTGGCCATAGATGCAAAGATCCGATCGTTTGAATCCGCGAACGATCAAACTTCCCCATCTCTCGACTTGGCACTAACCATTCCAATGAAATAAAGTAGTAAAAGAACAGATCAGCCAATGTTCTGCCCCTGACAGCAATCGTACGATAGTTATGTCCGGCAATACATGCAGAGATATTATCGGCAGCCAACAGAAATCTTTTAACCTATTTTTTTAATTCGATAGACCAAACGACCGATCTCTGTGGGACGAAAAATGACGGGACTCTCCACACATGGTCCAAAAATCCTCGATTCGTACGATCCGCTCTTTGCGTCTTTGCGCATGTGCAGCCGTGAGAAGAAAGAAGAAGCCGGAAGTGGATCGATCTGTGGTGCTCGCTGGAATAACCCCGGGCTGGTGCAGTTTTCTGCTGATAGGTAATGATGGGCAAATTTATTCGGCAGGTGCGAATTCGCGGCGAATTTCCCAATAAATTTGCGAAATTGCAGCAAAAATTCGCCAGCGAAAATTCACAGGCGTCCAAATATTTTTGATGCCGGCGCCAATTCCGATGCTGGCGACAATTCTGACGCCGGGGACAATTCTAGACGCCCATTGACTTTAAGGGGCGTCAGAATTGTCGCCAGCACCGGTGTCCAAAATATTTGGACGCCAGTGTCAAAATTCGCGGTTCGCCGTTTTGCTTATTTTGCGGGAAATTCGCGGATTTCTCGGCAAAACGGGAGAAATTTGCCCATCGCTTCTGATAGGAGCACTGGCCCACCGATGGCTTCACACCCATTGCTACACTTCGCCAGCCGGTAATTCGCTCAGACAACGCTAATTTACTAAAAATGTGAATTTGCATCCAGGGAGCTGAACGCTGGCGCATTTTTGCTAGTGTTACATTGGCAATCAAAGAGAAGATGCGCTAGCGTTCAATTATGCCTAGCGCAACTTCGTTAGCGCAACTTCGTTCGTCTTCGCTCAGGCTTAGTAAATCGGCAAAGTCGCTGAAAACGATAATGCTGGCGAATTTTCGCCAGTGTTAGTCACTTCGCTCTTTAGTAAATATGCCCCTATGTTCCTTTGTAGGGTCATGGAACACATTGGCGACTTCTGATATCCTATATTTTTAGAATAGCAGGTTCACTTTAACACTACAGGTTCCAGGTCTGATTGGAGTTTCTTGAAAGTCCGCAAACCTTTCCTTACGTTGGTAATGACAAGTCCTTCTGGAGGTGATGCGGCTTGAGAGAGAGGGGAGAGCAACAAATCCTTTGGAAGTTGATTGATTGTGTTGGCAGCATGAGGTTGATGCAGCCTAAAAGAGAAATCTTTAGCCTTCTCAGCTGCTACTCGGTGATTGAATCCTGTGGTCAACGAGCAAAACGTTATTTCTATAATCCATTAAGATGTCACTTAGGAAAGAAAAAAGGCTGGACATAAACTGTAATTTCAGAGGAGGAAAATGAATCTGCTGTTCATATTACTGTGATCTATTATTTGAGATGTGCATGAGCGTCATGTTAACCTTTATCGGTTCACTGATATCCTCCTATTTATTGTTGGAACACAACATATTTGTACGTGGGGCAGTTTTCTGAGTGGTGTTCGGCATATAACCTACCGGAGCAAGGATGATTAACGAAAGGAGGATATTACGGTATTTAGCGTTCTACCTGTGTTTCTGTTATTCTGTCTTGGCTGTCTTGACATAGTTATTTCACTAGCGTTGCCACCTGGAGGGACATTGACGATTTATTAACAGGGGCAGGTGCAAATTTGCTAGTGAAAGAGACAGACACTAGCGTTCATTCGCACTGTATCAGCTGGCAGCTTTTCGCTCTTTCGTTACTTCAAAGATTCAGTAAAGTGCACATTTTACTGAACGTTACCTCTTTCGCCAGAGTTGACTTCGCCACCTCAGACCAGGCGAAGTTTTATAAAGCAGCTACATCTTTCTTCTGTCACTTACATCAAAATGCTTAAACCAACATTTATAATAAAGACGTCCATACAACTTTAAATTTCCTGCCCTATGTAAATTGACTAGCGAGTTTTCGGTAGGCACAAATGAACGCTAGCGCATCTTTGCTATAAAATGCTTGCACGCCGAAGTAACGCTAGCAAAATAATGCCAGCACTCGACGCCCAGGATGAAACTTTGCATTTTAGTGAATTAGCGCAGGGGTCTCCACCCTTTTTTGGACCGGGGACCAGGGTCCCCCGGAGATGGGGGTGGCAAGGGGCGGGGTCGGATGGGGTTAGTAGAAAGTTTAGACTCGCCGACAAACCTCGTTTTTGCGCACTGGGCTTGGCGGCCCATTGCGGGAGTGTCCCCTGCACACTTCTGGGCCACGGCCCGGCGGTTGGGGGCCCCTGGTCTATGGCACCCAATTGTCTTACTGAATGGCAGTTTAAAAGTAATGGAGGCTTTTAAGAATGGATAAGAATTATGGTCGCCTGCAGATGGAGCAAATTGATATGGGCATCACATGACTCTCACACTGCACACAATGCACCACAGCAAAATATTTGTATATGGTGTGAGACAAATCCACCATTCAGTTCAGTATTCAGCCATATTCTATCACTTTTTTACAGGAGCCGGCCAAATACTATGGGGTATATTTATCAAAGAGTGAAGTTAGAGGTCACCACAGTCCACTACAGTGAAATACCGCCTCTCTCCATTCATTTCTATGGGATTTTTAAAGGCGTATTTATCAAAGAGTAAACTTTCATTTTCACCATTTGATGAATACGCCTTTAAAAATCCCATTAAAAATTAATGAAGAGAGGCGGTATTTCACTGTAGGGGACAGTGGTGATCTCTAACTTCACTCTTTGATAAATATACCCCCATGTTCTCAGCAAAATCGAAACACTTTACTAACTGGCAAATTATCGCCAGCATCAGCTTCGCACCCCTCGCACCACTTCTACAAGTGCAAATGCGCCTGAATATGCAAATTCAGGGGTTTCCAACCGCCGGGCCGCGGCCCACTTCACTCCCGCACTGGGCTGCCGAGCCCAGTGCGCAAAAATGAGGCGTGCTGGCGCGTCCAAACTTGCTGTCGATCCCTCCGCCAACCCCTGCTGACCCTGACCAACCCCCGCCGACCCCAACCCTGATCCTGCTGACCCCATCCCCGACCCCATCCCCGACCCCACCCCCAGTCCCCGGTCCAAAAAAGGTCGGTGACCCCTGACAAAGCATTTGCACCAACATTTATAATAAAGAACTCCATACAACTTTAAATTACCCGCTGTATGCAAATTGACGTAAGCGCAAGATCACTAGAGAATTAAATGTTTGCGCAGCCGAAGTAACACTAGCGAAAAGTCGCCAGCGTTCAGCGCCCAGGACGAAACTCTGCATATACATTTGCGCCTGGCAAAAACTCGTCCATTAGTGACTCTACCCCATGGTGTTGCTGAGGTAGATCAATCTACATGTGATATAAAAAGAAAGTGTGTAAGAAAGATTGAAAGTTATATCAAGATGACTACCCTAGAGGCTTACAATCTTCAATCTTCATCGTATTTTTCTATCATTTCAAGTACATAAAAAATATTAGAATCTAATTTAAAAGGATACAATAAGGGCAACATGTGTTGCAGCCTCTATACAGTGTTTCGATTGTCAAGGCAGCTGCTGAATTTTGATTTTACTAAATATTTATCCCAAATATTCAAGATCATTTTTTTAAATTTTACTATGGGTTTGATTGTGTTGAATGAAGCAAAAGAAAGATGGGGAGTTGGGGACCAGCAGCTGTGGATGAGGACCCTTAAAGGGAGCCAATTGTATAATCATTCCTGGGGCTAGACAAGAATAATTACCCTGTAAAAAGTTTATTTCAGGGAGAAACATATTTATTTTTATATTTTTGGTCTTTTTTTTTAGGATATTTCTGAAACTTCACAAACAGTAACATTGAAATGGGAATGGAACCAGAGTTATGTTCTGTATTTATGGAACCATCAGTTTCAGAAGTTGATGCCAAACTGTTTATTGGGAGACAAAAGTTAAGGGAAGGCTATGATTTTGTCTATGCTCCAAACTGATAATTGAAGTATTGGCAGCAAAATATTGATTATTATTATTGAATATTGTTTTTGCTGGTGCCGTGGTACAAGGGGAGTTGTCTGGACAGCTCAGCACCTGTTTCAATTACTCACAACAATAATACAACAGGGAAATAGCTTCTTTGTAATGCAGAAATATTTAACAATTTTAAACAATAGCTCTATTGGGCACATCCAACATCTAGTTTAGAATATATTCCTGCAATTTTTGCAGGCTTTGGGCTGAAACCTTAGTAGTTAACCCAACCAAATTGTAACACTTAGGGGCAGATTTATCAAGGGTCAAAGTAAAAATTTGAAGTTAAAAAAATTTGAATTTCAGGCTTTTTTTGTGTACTTCAATTATGGAATAGGCCAAAATTAGGAAAAAATTTGACTATTCGAATAATGAAATTTATCATGTACTGTCTCTGTAAATTTATCAAAGAGTGAAATTCTGCCACTAGAGTGAAATTCCACCACTCTCCATTCATTTCTATGGGATTTCGACCATTCGCCATCTAAAACCTGCCGAATCGCTGTTTTAATCTATGTGGGACCTCCTCAGACCTATTTGGAGTCATTTGGTAGACATTGAAAAATCAATGTTTTTTTTTGGAAAAATTTTCAATCGAAGCAGATCGAATACGATCTTACTTCAATTTGAACGATTGGAATACAACCTATTCAGAAAGATTTTTTTAAATACATTTCAGCTAATCTTTTTTTCCTCTAAATTTTGAAGTTATGGGAGTTCGAAAAAACTCACATTACTTCAAAATTCGACCCTTGATAAATCTGCCCCTTAGGGACCGATTTATTACACTTCAAATTTTTCCGGTCGAGTTTCTAAAGGGGAAATTTTTTTATTTAGAGATTTATTTATTCTTTGCCGCTCTCGTGGCTGTAACTAAAAGTCTGTCAGACCCCGGGGCAACTGGGATGGATTTAGAACACAGAACCATTTTCTAGCAAAGGTCTACTTGGTCTATATTAACCCAAAAAAGAAATTTTCTGTGAAAAGGTTAGTAGAAGTGCTATTAAAGAAGTAAGAAAAAACACAAGGACAGTGCATCATTGAGATGGATTTTATAGAAGCAAAATAAATCCCTGTATAATTCTTGCATATTTCTCTAGTTGCTGATTCCATTCCAGCTACAGAACCAAACTTGGCCCTCGTTCCCATTTCTCTGTCCACATTTCCTCTTGGATTCCGTGCTTCTGACTTGACTCCAAAAGCTTAATGTATTCTTACACTCGGAACTTCTGATAAATAATGAGACGGCCGATTTGTTTGGCCACCAGGAGCTTTATTGGAATGATAAAGGGAAAGGCCTTCTGGTTCTTTATTCTGTGCGTTGTGTTTTTCTCTTCTTATTATGTGTTGCATTTCATCATGATTTTAGTTACTGAGGTTATTTGTTTTGCCTCTCTGGAGATTTTCCATTGAAGCATTGAGCAGCGGGATCATTTTCCTTCATTTAATTCGTTTCTCAGATTTATGTCTCAGACTGACGCTATCATATATGCCATTTTGTATTTGGTTTTATGCTTAAAAATAAATCTGAAAATGAGAAATTACCAGAGCTCGTGGCAGGTTTGTGTTTCTGAACAAAGGATTTCAAAAGCTTTAATTTAGAGAGTGTTTCGAGATGTAGAGCACGTCCATTAATATAGATACAGGAAGAAAAGGTGGATATAGTGGAATTTCAACTCCGCTTAAATTGTTATCTAATAACCCCATATCAGAAGAAAAACCAAAAATAGCTAATGATGAACAAACTGATTCAGCTGGTTGCTCCAAATCTTTCAAACACATAAATTGTCAATCACTTAGGGGCCGATTCACTAAATTCGAGTGAAGGATTCGAAGTAAAAAAACTTCGAATTTCGAAGTATTTTTTGGGCTACTTCGACCATCGAATGGGCTACTTTGACCTTCGACTACGACTTCGAATCGAAGGATTCAAAGTAAAAATCGTTCGACTATTCGACCATTCGATAGTCAAAGTACTGTCTCTTTAAAAAAAACTTCGACCCCCTAGTTCGGCAGATAAAAGCTACTGAACTCAATGTTAGCCTATGGGGAAGGTCCCCATAGGCTTGCCTAAGTTTTTTTGATCGAAGGATATTCCTTCAATCGTTGGATTAAAATCCTTCGAATCGTTCGATTCGAAGGATTTAATCATTCGATCGAAGGAATAATTCTTTGATCGCAGACTTTGCGCTAAATCCTTCGACTTCGATATTCGAAGTCGAAGGATTTCAATTCCTAGTCTAATATTGAGGGTTAATTAACCCTCGATATTCGACCCTTAGTGAATCAGCCCCTTAGGGTCTTGCCACATGGGCAGATTCGGAGAGATTAGTCGGCAGTCGACAAATCTCCGCTTCTTTGCGGCGACTAATGTCCCCGATCTGCCTTCCGCCAGCTAAAATGAAAATCACCTGGGGGCAGGCACACGGAGCTCTTCATTTTCTGAAGCCGCCAGTAATTGCCTCACAAGGAAACTTCGGGCGACTTCGGAAAACGAAGCACTCCATGTGCCTGCCCCCAGGCGATTTTCATTTTAGCTGGCGGAAGGCAGATCGGGGACATTAGTCGCCGCAAAAAGAGCAGATTTGTCGCCTGGCGACTAATCTGCCCGTGTGGCCAGACCCTTAAAGGGGTTGCTCACCTTTAAATTAACCTTTAGTATGATATTAGATTATAGATAAATTTGCAAATGGTTTTCATTTTTTATTATTAGTGCTTTTTCAGTTATTTATTATTATTATTTCAGCAGCTCTCCAGTTTGCAATTTTAGCAGTCTGGTCGCTCGGTTCCAAATTACTCTAACAACCATGAATTGATTTGAATAAGAAAATGAATAGGAGAGGCCTGAATAGAAAGATGAGTAATAAAAAGTAGCAATCACAATACATGTGTAGCCTTGCAGAACAGTTGTTCTTTAGATAGGGGTCAGTGACTAGGGATGTAGCGAACGTCGGAAAAAAAGTTCGCGAACATATTCGCGAACTTGCGCAAAAATGCGAGCGGTTCGCGAACGGTTCGCGAACCCCATAGACTTCAATGGGAAGGCGAACTTTAACATCTAGAAAAGACATTTCTGGCCAGAAAAATGATTTTAAAGTTGTTTAAAGGGTGCAACGACCTGGACAGTGGCATGCCAGAGGGGGATCAAGGGCAAAAATGTATCTGAAAAATCTGCCTGTGTGTGCTTGGAAGAGATAGTGTAGGGGGAGAGCTGTTAGTGATTTCAGGGACAGATGATAGTAAGTTTGCTGGCTAGTAATCTGCTTGATACTGCTCTGTATTGGAGGGACAGAAGTCTGCAGGGATTTGAGGGACATTTTAGCTTAGGTAGCTTTGCTGGCTAGTAATCTACTGTTCTCTTTAAACAACTGCCATACGTTGACCTTGTAGGCATTGTTTGCCCAGTTTTTTTGGACGCAGCCACTGAAGCACAGTTGCCATAAAAAATATGCCATATAAATGCTGAAAATAGTCATTTTTCGCCATACGTTGACCTTGTAGACATTGTTTGCCCAGTTTTTTTGGTTGCAGCCACTGAAGCACAGTTGCCAGAAAAAATATGCCATATAAATGCTGAAAATAGTAATTTTTTGCCATACGTTGACCTTGTAGGCATTGTTTGCCCAGTTTTTTTGGTCGCAGCCACTGAAGCACAGTTGCCAGAAAAAATATGCCATATAAATGCTGAAAATAGTCATTTTTTGCCATATACGTTGAGTCAACGTATGGCAAAAAATGACTATTTTCAGCATTTATATGGCATATTTTTTCTGGCCTCTGTGCTTCAGTGGCTGCGGCCAAAAAAACTGGGCAAACAATGCCTACAAGGTCAACGTATACACTACTACAGCGGTGGATACGGATTACGTAAAATATATTATGGCTGCTTGAAAAAAGTCACTCCGGTGTTTTTTCTGGAGACGGTAATATTATGGATATTTAGACAGAATGTGAACAAGGTCACACAGCTAGATGGCGGGTTGAAGAAAACAGTGTGCAAATAATGCCTACAAGGTCAACGTATACACTACTACAGCGGTGGATACGGATTACGTAAAATATATTATGGCTGCTTGAAAAAAGTCACTCCGGTGTTTTTTCTGGAGACGGTAATATTATGGATATTTAGACAGAATGTGAACAAGGTCACACAGCTAGATGGCGGGTTGAAGAAAACAGTGTGCAAATAATGCCTACAGGGCAAATAATGCCTAAAAGGTCAACTTATACACTACTACAGCGGTAGTAAAATAAAAAAAAGTAAAATAAAAAAAAAATGAATATTAAAAAAAAAAAATTAAAGTTGGTGCTGCTGAACTACTAGGAGCAGCAGATTAGCACACCAGTCCCACTCCCCAACACTGCTAGACTAATAGCACTGGGCTCTTATAGTAGTAGTAGTAGTAGTAGTAAAACAACAAAAAAATAAATAAAAGCAGTCCTTACAAGGACTACTGTTATTGCAGCAGTCAGCAGATGAGATCAGAAGCAGGACAGCTGCCCACTGCAGCTACATACAGAGCACTGCAGTAGAAGGTAGATTACTAGCCAGCAAAGCTACCTAAGCTTAAATGTCCCTCAAACCCCTGCAGACTTCTGTCCCTCCAATAACAGAGCAGTATCAAAACGATTACTAGCCAGCAAACTTTCAACTGTCCCTGAAATCACTAACAGGCAGCAGCTCTCTCCCTACACTATCTCTTCAGCACACACAGGCAGAGTGAAAAAACGCTGCAGGGCTTCGGTTTTTATAGGGAAGGGGAGTGGTCCAGGGGAGAGCTTCCTGATTGGCTGCCATGTACCTGCTGGTCTGGGGTGAGAGGGCAAAAAAAAGCGCCAACAATGGCGAACCCAAAATGGCGAACGTCGCGCGACGTTCGCGAACTTCCGGCGAGCGCGAACACCCGATGTTCGCGCGAACAAGTTCGCCGGCGAACAGTTCGCGACATCTCTATCAGTGACCCCCATTTGAAAGCTGGAAAGATTCAATAACATACTAAAAGGTAACTTAAAGGTAAACCACCCCTTGAACTTCCAATCTGTAACCATCCGCAGACATGTTAGTTTACCCAGAACACACAGGGATAAAAATTCACAACCACTTCACTAAAATGCGAAGTTGTGTCTGGGCAGCCGAGCGATTAGTTCGTCCTTTTTCATAGTGAGCTAACGTTTATTTCTGCCTAGCGAAACTTCATTAGTACTATTACGCTTAAGTCAATTTGAATAGGGTGGGTACATGTAGATCATATATATGTCTTTATTAGAGATGTTGGTTTTTATCTCTGTTACTGAAAAGCTTTTGTAAAAACTTTCTTTTATTTTAAAAATGAGTTAGTCCTGCTCACCCCACATACATTTTTTTTGCTAATGAAGGTAAATTTCCCTTTATGCTGTGAGTCTAACTTCACCCAAGGGACCCCCTTATCTAAATAAGTTACTTATTTGCTGATCTCAAAATTGTTACAAAGTATCTTATTTGCACCTGTGGCTCTTCTGGGCTCTCTGCCAAAAGCCGATTCATTTAGAAACGTTGTTTCTTTTTCTGGCTGTTCAGTGCAGAGAAAGTCGGGCCTTTCCAGTACAAACCTGGGACTGCAGGTTGAGCTGCAAAAAGCGGGACTGTCCCGCTGAAAAAGGGACAGTTGGGAGGTATGTTTGTATATGTTGGGGGCTCTAAAACGAATTTGCTGTGGGGCCCAGTAACATCTAGTTACACGACTGCCTACAATCACACACACACAGTTACACACACATACTGATACACATACACACAGTGACACACACACAGTTACACACACATACTGATACACATACACACAGTGACACACACACAAATAGAGCAGCTCTGTATATATAAGACATATTGCCACATCTCTTATGAAAGGACAGAATTTAGGTTCTCTGGAATGAATGTAATAAATCCTCCCTGTCATCTACAAAGATAAAAAAAAAATGACTCCGGCATGATCCAGTGCTGGGTTGGAAGGTGACTACACGTCTCTCTCTATTGACCCTTGTGAATAAACCCATTAACCTTAAGGCTTTGCTTCCAACCTGTTCACTGTCATGTTACCTGGGCCCAGTGGTACAGCTGTTGGCTGCTCAGCAAACTCATTTTCTTCTTCTCATAAACCCATAAACCCTGCCATAACAAATCTCTCAATAAAATCGGACAATTTCTGGAAGTACAAAATGCTGGTGCTTATGACACGTCCCATCGCCCAAAACAGAGGAGATTTTGTGGAGCTCAGTCAGTAGGGCCCACTATTTCTCTCATTTTTTTTTAATTCATCTATAGCATATATAATATTCCAGGCATTTCTTTACCACAACTTTAATAAATTAGGCACCTTTTGTATTATTTCTGTTGTCTATGATGTACGTTTTACTGTATCCCCCCTTTGAATCTTGTGAGGGGATAGATGACTGCATTAGTTTGTTGATGTCTGTATCCCCCTCACAGTACAGAGCCCAAAATCTGGTAACTCACCAGTCCCATTGCATGCTGGGTATTGTAGTCTTACATTAAACTTGGCAGTTGGCAAAATGTTAAACAAAAACTACATTACCCAACATGCATTGGGATACGCAGGCTTGGAACATTAGACAAGCTAATGGCCCAAAAAGTAGCCCGCTGAACGTTACCTCTTTTGCCAGGGTTGACTTTGCAACCTCAGACCAGGCAAAGTGCTACAAAGCAGCTAAATCTTCCTCAATATTAATCAAAAATAATTCATGGCAGCCAGAAATCCTGTTTTAAACAGATCAGAAGTATAGTTCTACAACACCTCTGTCTTCCTCCCCAGCTGAGACTGAGGGTCTGATCAGTAACTGGTGCTCTCTTGTATTTCAGTGGAAGCTAGTCCATCTAGGCTCCAAGCATTCCAAATCAAAGATCCCATCACTTCTTACTCTGCTGATTATGTCCCTTCCCTCAATACTGTATATTTATCCCATTTCTCTCTTTTAACCCCTGCCTCACCCTCTATATAATTGCGCCTGACTCCCCTTTTCCTTCTTCCACCTTATAGTTTCCTTTTGCCATTAGCTGCCCTTCACCTATTCCTACCCACACTGTATTTACTGTACTAGCGTGCCTTCCATTGGGGTTGCTAGGGTTTTCTTTTAACTTTTTGCCTGCTGAGCTGTCATTCTGGGAACAATGGCGTTAACCAATAGAATTAAAGTAAATGCAGACACGTAGGGGTTATTTACTAAAATCCAATTTTATCTCATTATTGTAATAAAAAAACGTGACCAAACTCCCAAACCTGATTTGACCTTATTTATTATTTAAAATGCTCGATTTTATCAGTTCAGGGAAAACTCGAAAAAATCATATAAAAAATCGTATTGTACGATTGTTTCGGCTTTTTCTCCAAATCCTGCGTTTTTTTGGGTTTTTTTTCCCGAAAAGTACAAAACAATCGAATTTTCCGGCTAAACCCATCGCAGACCACAATAACTTCCAATTAGAATAGGGACCTCTGTTATTGACTTATATACAACCCTGGCAGGTCTGAGATGATAGATTTTCAGATTCCTGCTTTTTGATGCATTGGGCTTTAATAAATCTCGAAAAATTTGAGTTTTTTTAAAAAATATTGGAGTTTTGCCTCAAAATTCAAGGTTTAGTAGATAACCCCCTCAGATGCTACCCTGCTGGCCTCCTATTAACCCATGTGGTTTGGTCTGGGTGCTAACCCAAAAATAAGTCACCATGTTATTTCTAGTGGGTTTCCATAATCCCCCCGTATATATACAATTTTTTTCTCTTCTGAGCAGAAAAGGTCAATAATTAATTTTAGCCTGTTTGTGGGTTGCAATGTTAATTCTATGACTTTATTTTGATCCCCAAAGAAAAGGAATAAAAAATGTGATACATCCATTACAATCCACATTAGTATTTTATAAATTTTCTCCTGTTACTTGTCCTTAAATATATTTGTGTCCCAGTATGAACATTCATGAAGCTGAAGGTGGTGCTGGAATATGAACAGATATTTTGGATATTTAGATATGTGTGCGTGTGTAATTGAGGTATGGGACCTGTTATCCAGAAAACTCCAAATTACGGAATGGCCATCTCCCATAGGAGCAAATGCACTAACCTCCGTAAATTCGCCAGCAACGGCTTCGCTCACATCGCAACACTTCGCAAGGTGTAGATTCGCCAGGACAACGCTGGAGAAGTTGCACTAGCATTACTGCGCCAAGTGAAGCAAAGTTGCGCCAGCGTTGGCTAATTTGTATACGGCGGGAAGTTAAAATAATCCACATTTTTTACAAGGATTTCCTTTTTCTGTGTAATAATAAAACAGTAGCTTGTACTTGATCCCAACTAAGATACAATTAATCCTTATTGGAGGCAAAACCAGCCTATTGGGTTTATTTCATGTTTACATGATTTTCTAGTAGACTTAAGGTATGAAGATCCTAATTACTGAAAGATCCATTATCTGGAAAACCCCAGGTACTGAGCATTCTGGATGACAGGTCCCATACTTGTACAAGTACTGTATTGCTAGTAATAGTTTTAACATACTTGCCTCCATTCTCCAGCAGGTGGGTGGGCTGGAAAAGTGTCCACTGGGACCTAATCTATAACATATTCTGCTGCCATCGATAGGGCAGGGACACACGGGGAGATTTAGTCGCCTGACGACAAATAGCCTCTTCTTCGGGCGACTAATCTCCCTGAACTGCCTTCCCGCCGGCTAGATGGCGGGAGGGCACTGGGAGCACTTTGTTTTCAGAAATCGCCCTAAGGTTTGGAAAACAAAGTGATCCGAGTGCTATCCCACCGGCGATTTAGATTCTAGCCGACGACAAATCGCCTCTTCTTCGGTCGACTAATCTCCCTGAACTGCCATCCCGCTGGCACGAATCGAAATCGCCGGCAGGATGCCACTGGCAGCACTTTGTTTTCCGAAATCCTAAGGTTTTGAAAACAAAGCAATCCGAGTGCCATCCCGCCGACGATTTAGAATCTAGCCGGCGGGAAGGCAGTTCGGGGAGATTAGTCGCCCAAAGAAGAGGCGATTTGCCCCCCGACGACTAATCACCCAGAATCTCCACGTGTGTCTCTGTCCTTAAATTGAGTTATTCAGATTGATTGCACTTGCTTTTTGTTTTCCTGTTACAGCCATGAATGATAAAGTGTATTGTTCATCTCATTGCAGGTGAATCCAAGAAAGAATCCCCGTCGACCTATTCCTGCGGTAGACATTAACCACGAGAGGCTCATGTCTTTCATGGACAAACACAAAGTGAAGCGGCAGAGATTAGATCGGATATTTGAAGGTTAGTGGCAATTAAATTTTTTTTTTTGGAATTGAAGAATATGTACGGAGAGGCCCCTCCTTTTTATTCAGTGTGCAGCCATGTGCACCCACATCACACTTACATGTCTAATGTGCCATCTTTAGAGACGTATTTCCCCTAGAAACCCTGCGGCAATATGTAGCCATCACGGCTTAGTCATCAAGTGCCTCAATGTCAGAGTGAGAACGTACAGAAGAAATTATAAACAGAAGGAATCTAGAAAACAATCTAAAAATCAAGACAAATGAAGAAGCAATAACCAGTCCACTTTATTGTTATTATTAGTACTCATGTTTTTACAACCTTTCCAAACATTTTGCCTCTGTAAAAAAGAAAAAAACATGCAAATTACTTTCCAGCCCAATGCGCACCATGCCTAATAATGCTAATTAAAGGGGTTGTTCACCTTTAAATTAAAGGAGAACTAAAGTTTAACAAAAGAAGTAGGTAGAAATGTTGTACATGATGTTTTGTGCTTCTGTACCAGTCCAAGGCAAGCAAAGCCCTTTAGCAGTAAAGATCTGTTTCTCCAAAGATTCGAAGGATTTAATCGTTCGATCAAACGATTTTACGTTCGATCAAACTATTTGCGGTAAATCCTTCGACTTCGATATTCGAAGTCGAAGGATTTACATTCGGCAGTCGAATATGGAGGGTTAATTAACCCTCCATATTTGACCCTATGTAAATCTGCCCTGTAGCGTGGTATAGACTGGCCAATTCTAAGCAACTTTTCAACTGGCCTTCGTTTTTTTGTTTTCATAATGTTTTAGTTATTTGCCACTGACCCCGTCTAAAAAGCAAATGGCTATTTGCTTGTTATTGCTTCTTTTTTATCACTTATCTTTCCATTCAGTCCCTCTCCTGTTCATATTCCAGTCTCTTATTCAAATCAATGCATGGTTGCTAGGGTCATTTGGAGCCTAGCAACCGGATTGCTTAAAATGGGGGTCACTGACCCCATTTAAGAAACAAATGCTCGGTAAGGCTACACATTTAGGAGCAGATTTATCACAGATTGAAGTGAATTCGAGAATTTTCAAAGTAAAATTTTTTGGATACTTCGACCATCGAATAGGATACTGCGACTTTGAATTTACTTCGAATTCTATTCGAAGTAAAAAAGTTAGAATATTCGACCATTCTTTAATCAAGGTACTGTCTCTTTAAAAAAAACTTTGATTTCAATACTTCGCCAAATTAAACCTGCCTAAGTGCTATGTTAGCCTATGGGGACCTTCTACAACATTTTTCACATTCACAGTTTTTTGAAGTCGAAGTAAAATTGTTCGATCGTACGATAAAATCGGTCAAATGATTTTACTTCGACCGCAGAATACACAAATTCGATGAAAAAAGTTAGAATTCGATATTCGAATTCGAAGTATTTTAATTCGATGGTTGAATTTCAAAGTATTTTTTACTTCGAAAATCGACCCTTGATAAATCTGCCCCTAATAGTTATTGCTACTTTTTATTACTCCTCTTTCTATTCAGGCCTCTCTTATTCATATTCCAGTCTCTTATTTAAACCAGTGCAAGGTTGCTGGGGGAATTTGGACCCTAGCAACCAGATTGCTGAAATTGCAAACTGTAGAGCTGCTGAATAAAAAGCCAAATAACTCAAAAAACCACAAACGATAAAAAATGACACCCAATTGCAGATAGTCTCAAAATATCACTCTCTACATCATACTAACAGTTAATTTAAAGGTGAACGACCCCTTTAAGCAGAAATGGAGGATAAGTGGTGTATATATCTGCTGTAAACTGCTGAATTCTGCTATACCAGATATAATCCAAATGTGTTGGGTTAAAATAAGGTTAAGAAACATCTCCCATTTCTGTTATATCATTATTATTATTATTAGTATTATTAATAATAATGTCTTTATAGAGCGCCAAGATATTGCACAGTGCTTTTCTGTATGAGTGTGAATGAGAAGGAATTTACAATATCACCCTAGGGTAGAGTCCTGCAGCGGGTCGGGTACCCGCGGGTACCCACGGGTTACCCACAAAAACCTGCGGTTGCATTTAGAAGTTCCAGGTGCGGGTATACCTGCTGGTCGGCGGGTTTGCGGGTTGTGGGTCGGGCCGCGGGTCTTCTCAATATCGATATTCACTCCTTTCTTCTGGTCTACTTCCGATGACGTCACTTCCGGTTTACAATGACAGCACTTCCTGATTCTTGACGGTCAGCGGGTCGTGGGTCCGGGTTGCGGATAAGGTACTTGCGGGTAGGGTCGGGTAGCGGGTGCAAGCGGGTAAGAATGCGGGTTGCTGGTCCGGGTTGTGGATTGCAGGTCGCGGGTACAGGTCGGGTTCGGGTCCCAAAAAATGGACCCACGCAAGACTCTACCCTAGGGTTTTCTTCTAGTAGACAACATGGCTTTCATGTACATCCTACAGTTCTCTAACCAACCCCTGTTACACTTGCACTGAAACAACAGTGAATGCTACAGAAAATCAATTCTCGGATTAAGCAGTAGGAATAAAGCGCCCAGGAGTCACAATGTTTTTTTTTTTCCCTTGATGCTGTAATTAAAAGACAGTAAGTGCTTTATTCATACTCTGCAAACAAACAGGCGCAGCCTTGAAGGTCACTTTGCATCTCTCAGTGAAATAACACGGACTGGAAAGGAGACCAGAGAGATGACTCAAGGACCTCATTATATACAAGATTAATATTGTATTTATTCTTGCATAACACTGCTAATTTTAGTTCTTTTATTCTGTAAAGGATTTCCACATCCACGGTAATGTGACCTATGGGGGGGGGGCGGCACAAAGAGTGGATGGAAGGAAAATTCAGCTACGATTTGGTGCTTTTCTGGACACTTCTGTGCAGGGCCGGAACTAGGGGTAGGCACGTGCCTAGGGCGCAATGCAGGAGGGGGCGCCAGTCACGCACCTTCTTTGCCTCCTACTCCTGGTCCGGTGCCTGCTGCCGCTCTCTTCCTTGTTGCACTGTTTTCCATATGCGCGTATTCGTGCACGCACGTCTTTTTGCGTGCGCACGTTTTCATGCATGCACGTGCCTATCGGGCGCTGCCACAGGCCAGACTGGCCCGGCGCTGCTTCTGTGATTATAGCAAGATCCTTACAATAGTAATTTTACTCAAAGGGGAACTATTGTGAAAATGAAAATGTAATAATAGCTTCAGCATAATGAAATAAGAAACTTTCTAAATACAAACAATTAAATATTCTGTACTGTAATCATGTTTATATTCACTCTCAATCTCTCAGCATCTGTTTCTCTTCATTCTGTCTTCATGCAGCAGTTGAGTATCAGATCTATCTATCTATCTATCTATCTATCTATCTATCTATCTATCTATCTATCTATTATCTATCTATCTATCATCTCTATCTATCTATCTATCTATCTATCTATCTATCTATCTATCATCTATCTGTCTATCTATCTATCTATCTATCTATCTATCTATCTATCTATCTATCTATCTATCTATCTATCTATCATCTATCTATCTCTCTATCTATCTATCTATCTATCTATCTATCTATCTATCTATCTATCTATCTATCATCTATCCATCTATCCATCCATCTATCTATCTATCATTTATCCATCCATCATTTATTTATCTTTCATCACTCAATCAATCAATCAATCAATCAATCAATCAATCAATCTAGCTCTTATCTCTTTCTTTGTCAAGAGCAAAGTGTGATTTAATCCTTATAGAAGTCTTGCAAAGTCTTCTAAACTGAAGTGTATCCCTACACTCTGCCCTACATTTCTCTGCAGCAACACATATATCCCAGGGACTAATCCATAATAACTGGATCCATTTTCCCACTGGTCATTGTTTGTATTTTTGTGGTCTCTGCTAAACTGACAGGTCACTGCAAAATCCAAAACTCCTTACGCCTTAAGCATTAGTCACCAGTTAAAAATATCCCAGTAATTTAGTTAAATTGGGAGTGACAGTGCCCATAGTATTTTCTTCAACAAGATTAACGTTTCATTAAACTTTTTAATTTATCGGTCTAATACTTTATTTCCTCGTGCTCTTTGTTTGGTTTCCACCTGTGTGGAGTACCACATATTGATAGATAGAGCTCACTTTGATTAGGATATGCCTTTGATTGTAAGCTCTGCGGGACAGGGACCTCCTTCCTCTTGTCTCTTTGGCACTTAGATCAGAGCATAGGATAACACTTCTATTCCACCAGAGCTGCTGGATGCTTAGGCACAAACCACGCACATGGCTGGGAGCCTAATTGTCTTTGTTCGGTCTGTTTTCATAGGATTTCTCAAAATAATGGCTTATTCTATCTTTCCCTAGTCATTCACATCAGTACCTTGTCTTTTGCAAGATATGATTTATTATATTGTCACTTACGGGAATATGATTCTGGAAATGTGACAGATCTGCCTTGGAACAGCCTAAATGACGTGACCCAATAGTTATTCTAGCTGTCATCTACTAACTGTCTGCTTATAGGGAAACATTTTATTTCAAACTGAAGGAAAACATATTTCCAGCACCTGCCTTTCCTTTTCTACAAACATCATATAGCGGTATAGGGAGAAACATTAAGCTTTGTGAAGCAGGCGCCTGCAGTATCTTCCATGACCAGATTCCAATGGTCTGTGCTAATTATATTATATATATAGATACGGGAGGACTGGGGCAATCATGATGATAGAATGGCTGTATGTGTCCTGCTGGGCAGTTATTTTTGGAAAAATGGGGGATACATCTGCTTGTCATTCTTGATATATATATATATATATACTCTTTCCAGTTAATAGACTCAATATTAGTATTCAGATTTTCCAAACACAATTAAAAGATTGTAAAGATTTAGGGGCTGTACAGTATTGTAGAAGGTGATCATACTGAAGGGGTGGTTCACCTTTAAAGGAACAGTTCAGTTTAAAAATAAAAACTGGGTAAATAGATAGGCTGTGCAAAATAAAAAAAGTCTCTGATATAGTTAGTTAACCAAAAATGTAATGTATAAAGGCTGGAGTGACTGGAAGTGTAACATAATAGCCACAACACTACTTCCTGCTTTTCAGCTCTATTGGTTTCCACTGATTGGTTACCAGGCAGTAACCAATCAGTGACTTGAGGGGGCCATATGGGACTGTTGCTTTTGAATCTGCGCTGAATGCTGAGGATCAATTGCAAACTGAACAGTTATGTCCCATGTGGCCCCCCTTATAGTCGCTGACTAACTCAGAGTTAGAGAGCCAAATTGCAAATTCTCCCAGAATGTTGCAGAATATCACTAAAAGTTAATTTAAAGGTGAATAACACATTTAGATTAACTAAGCAACAAGATGATGAAGGGTTTCTAAGGTACTATGTTGTTATTTAGCTGTGTAGGGCAGAGACACACGTGGAGATTCTGGGAAATTAGACGCCCCTCGAGAAATCGCCTCTTCTTCGGCCGAGTGCCATCCCACTGGCGATGTTGATTCTATCTGGCAAGAAGGCAGTTTGGGGAGATTAGTCGCCCTTAGTGTATTTATGCTGGATGCAAATAGGTCAATATTCAGGATATCCTACTATTTAACCCACTAACTGATCATTTATATATATATATATATATATATATATATATATATATATATATATATATATATATATATTTTTTCCTTTCTTAGTTTCAAAGTATAGCTGGCAATATTGGCCGAAAGGCAGTCTCCCATAGACTCCATTTTATATAAATAATACAGTTTTTTAAAAAATAATTTTCATTTTTCCCTGTAATAAAAATAAAGTAGCTTGCACTTGATCCAAACAAGACTATTGGGTTTATTTAACATTTGCATGATTTTCTGGTAGACTTCAGGTATGAAGATCTAAATTATGGAAATATCCCTTATCCTGACAACCCCAAGTCCAGAGCATTCTGGATAACAGGTCCCATACCTGTACAACAAAAAACTAAACCCATGACAATTAGGGTCGAATTTCGGATTTGAATAACTTCGAAATTCGAATTCAAAAGGCCAACCGAAATTAGATTGAAGTATTTTTTTTGCCCGAATAGGTCTGTTTTCAATCAAATAGGTCAGTTTAGATCGGATTTGAATCGACAAACCGCAGTAATTGCGAATTCGAATTGTACGATTCTACTTTTTCCCCCCCAAAAAACTTTGATCTTTGACAGTCCACCAATTGACTCCAAATTCTAGGAGGTCCCCCATAAGCTAAAACAGCAATTTGACAGGTTTTAGATGGCGAATGGTCGAAGTCGAATTTATAAAGAGACAGTACATGATAAATTTCGAAATTCTGATTTTCAAATTTTTTTCAAATTCGAAACGCATTTGGACTGTTCCCTAGTCGAAGTACACAAAAATTAGCTTAAAATTTGAATTTTTTTCATTTAAATTTTCACTTCAACCTTTGATAAATCTGCCCCTTAGACTGCAGTTTATCAGGGATAAAATCAAACATTGCCAAATGTTGGATAACATGTTTTAAAAAGCATTGTCCTTTCTCTCCCTCGGTTATTCATGCACAATCTATGCTGTAGCTTAGAAATACAGGTATGGGATCTGTTATCCGGAAACCCGTTTTCCAGAAAGCTCCAAATTATGGAAAGGCGTCTCCTATATACTCCATTTTATCCAAATAATCCAAATTATTAATAGCGTTTTCCTTTTTCTGTGTAATAATAAAACAGTAACTTGTACTTGATCCCAACTAAGATATAATTAATCCTTATTGGAAGCAAAACCAGCCTATTGGGTTTATTTAATGTTTAAGTGATTTTCTAGAAGACTTAATAGGGGCTCATAGGGGTACAATGATCATTGTTACACTCCATCCCTTTCTGTGTGTATGTTGTCTACTTGGGGGTATATTTATCGAGAGTCAAATTTCGAAGTGCTAAAACTTCTAAATTCGACCATCGAATTGAACAATTCGATAGTCAAAGTTTTTTTTTGTTTAAATTTAGCTATTTCCAATCGAATTACAATCGTTCGATCGATCGTAGAAATCGTTCGAACGATTTTAACGATTAAATCGAATGAACGAACGATTTTCAAAAAAAAAACCTTTGACTTCTAAAAACATAGCCAAATGTTGGCTATAGGTTCTAGGAGGTCCCCATAGGCTAACATAGCAATTCGGCAGGTTTAAGGTGGCAAAGTCGAAGTTTTTTAAAGAGACAGTACTTCGACAGTACTTTTCGAATGGCCGAATATTCAAAGTATTTCCAATTCGAATCAAAGTCGAATTTGGCCTATTCGATGGTCAAAGTACCCAAAAATTACTTCGAAATTCAAAGTTTTTTAATTTTATAATTCACTTCGACCTTTGATAAATCTGCCCCTTGATGTACGATGTGTATGATCTTCTGAATTCTGCAAAATAAATCACATTTTCCTGTGTCATTATGCAGTGGGATCTCAAAGAAGCCCAAATAAAGGGCCAGCACACATAAATAAAGGCACTGTGTTGCCAAGCGTTATATTGTGTGGTTTCCCAAGTTATACAG
This sequence comes from Xenopus laevis, assembly GCF_017654675.1. Lineage (NCBI taxonomy): Eukaryota > Metazoa > Chordata > Amphibia > Anura > Pipidae > Xenopus > Xenopus laevis. The sequence continues at coordinate 19,997,538 of NC_054371.1, read as the reverse complement.
AGAGATGTACATTATTTAAATTAGACATTGTCTCCTTTAAAGCCTCCCCTTTGCATATAAATCAGTTCAGGCTGCTGAAACTGAAACATCGCTCAATAGATGTTTTTATTCTGCTCTGAGAATAGTTTTTTCTTCCCTCTGAAACATCAAAATTTGATCATGTATTATGTATTGGAAAATTGGAACTGCATGCGCCTGACAGATGTAGATTCCAGAACGTTTCTACTTGGATGTCATTACCCTTCTCACAGCTCAGGCCTTCTGGATGATAATATTCCATTTTCAAATTGCATTAGTAAAGGCACGGAGGAGGAGGAGGTGAAGTCATACCAACAACCCTTTAGTTTTTTTAATTTGTAAATCGTCTGTTTGTCCCCGAGAGAAATGATGGAAATTTTTAACCGCAGCACGGAACACAGTTCATTTATCTTGGGATATTTCTTGGGTTTCGCTGTTATTTTGGAAACACAGCCATCGACAACATTGTTTAAAGGGCATGTAAAGTCTAAAATAAAATAAGGCTAGAAATGCTGTATTTTGTATACTAAATATAAACATGAACTTACTGCACCACAAGCCTAATCAAACAAATAATTTATACTTTCAAAGTTGGCTACAGTGGGTCACCATCTTATAACTTTGTTATTCATCTTTGCAAGACCAAGACTGTGCACATGCTCAGTGTGGTCTGGGCTGCTTAGGGATCATCATAAACAAAGCTGCTTGAGTTCTGCATGGCTGGGAAGTAAGGCGGGGGCTCCCCCTGCTGTTCATAAGTATGATTGTTTCCCTGCTCAACAGTTAGGGACCGTCTGACAATTCCTATCCACAGCAGTAAATGAAGGGAGGATTTCACTGCATACAGTCAGGTTTCTTATGAAAACGGTACATATTTTGTAATTAAAGTATATTGGAGATAGGTTTCTTTTTCATTAAAAAAGTAAAAATTGGAGTTCATCTTTTTGCCTTTACATGCCCTTTAAAGGGCATGTAAAGGCAAAAACATAAAATCCAATTTTTACTTTCTTTAATGGAAAAGAAACCTATCTCCAATATACTTTAATTAAATATGTGTACGGTTTTTATAAGAAACCTGACTGTATGCAGTGAAATTCTCCCTTCATTTACTGCTGTGGATTGGAATTGTCAGACGGTCCCTAACTGCTGAGCAGGGAAACAATCATACTTATGAACAGCAGGGGGAGCCCCCGCCTTACTTCCCAGCCATGCAGAACTCAAGCAGCTTTGTTTATGACGGTCCCTAAGCAGCCCAGACCACACTGAGCATGTGCACAGTCTTAGTCTTGCAAAGATGTATAACAAAGTTACAAGATGGTGACCCCCTGTAGCCAACCTCGAAAGCATAAATTATTTGTTTGATTAGGCTTGTGGTGCAGTAAGTTCATGTTTATGTTTAGTATATAAAATACAACATTTCTAGCCTTATTCTATTTTAGACTTTACATGCCCTTTAAGTGACTTATTTTGATTTCCAAGATATTTGAATACTTTATAGTGTGTGTGTGATTATAATTGGGACTTATAGGAACAGTTTAATGTGAAAATAAAAACTGGGTAAATAGATAGGCTGTGCAAAATAAAAAATGTTTTTAATAGGGTTAGTTAGCCAAAAATGTAATGTATAAAGGCTGGAGTGAACAGATGTCTAATAAAAACGCCAGAATCCAACTTCCTGCTTTTCAGCTCTATAACTCTGAGTTAGTCAGTGACTTGAAGGGGGGCCACATGGTACATTTCTGTTCAGTGAGTTTGTAATTGATCCTCAACATTCAGCTCAGATTCAAAAGCAACAGAAATGACCCATGTGGCCCCCCCTCAAGTCTCTGATTGGTTACTGCCTGGTAGCCAGGGTAACCAGTCAGTGTAAACCAAGAGAGCTGAAAAGCAGGAAGTAGTGTTCTGACTGACTTGTTATACATCAAATCACTCCAGCCTTTATACATTACATTTTTGGCTAACTAACTATATTAGATACATTTTTTATTTTGCACAGCCTATCTATTTACCCAGTTTTTATTTTTACACTGAACAATTCATTTAAAGGGTTCACCTTTTAGTTAACTATTAGGGGGTTATTTAATTTGAGTATTTTTTTAACCTGAAAATTTGATTTTTGACAAAAAAAACTCGAAAACTTGAAAAACATAAGCTTCTCCTCGCAACCCTTGATTAGAAGAGGCAGTGAACGACATTATTCAAGGTTTTACCTTTGTTAGATCTTTCACAAAACAACAGAATTAATAGAGAGAGCAATAGTCAATCTTATATGTCCTGTAATACTTGTTACTTGTTTGTATTTTCCAGCACCCTACCCTTTATCATGGAGGGCACAGCATGCTCTTGTTTCCTCGGGCAGTGGTAACGCAACCCCCTGGTCAATGATTGGCAGCTCTACTGATCCAGGTAAAAGATCATCAGATACTTATGTTTGATCACTATATGGCACAAGAGTAAACTTTATTATAACAGGGGTTTTGCTGGTGCCTAGTGTTGGGCGAATTTATTCGCCAGGCGCGATAAATAGATAGGAATAAAAAGTAATGAGGCACCAGTAGTGAGGGGTGAATTTGGGCGTTTCGCCGCCAGCGAATAAATTTGCGAAACGCCCGCGAAATTTGCGTCAATTTTTCGCCGTTTCGTGAAATTCACGAATTTTTCAAATTCGCCCCTCACTACTGGTGCCTCATTACTTTTCATTCCTATCTATTGTTTTTGTAAATAGCCATCTTTGCTTTATTTGATGTTATGTATCAGAATTTTATTATTTATTATTACAGCTCGTTGGAGGTATCTAGTAGAATTAAGTTAATGGCAACTGGACATTAAGAGCTAGTTGGAAACCACAGTCTGTACTATTTGGTTTGCTGTATATCTTGTGGAGAGTTGTGGTGTGTGTATATATCTACTAAGAACCAATAGTGTGAGTTGTTTCAATCCAAGTAGTTATTTGTATAATGGAGTCATGAGACATGCTCCAGTTTTTGTTAATTACAACTTCGACTATTGCCCAGTAGTGATGGGCGAATAAATTCGTCAGGCACAAATTTGCAGCGAATTTTCCGCGTTTCACCACTGACGAATAAATTCGCAAAACTGCTGCAAAAATGTGCCGGCGAAAAATCGGCCGCGTGGAAAATGTAGGTGGACGTCAGAAACATTGTCGCGCATCCAAGTTATTCATACGCCCATTGACTTAAATGCATTTGGCCAAAATAGGCGCGCTTATAACAATTGTCGTGGGCCGTCGAAATTGATGCGTTTCACAATTTTTCGCGGAGACAAATTTGCCGATCGATATTGCCGAGTGGCTCAGTTAGTTGAGGGATTGTGGCAGTTAGGGTTGACAAAAGTGATGAGTGAATCTGTCCCGTTTCTCTTCGCCGAAGAATTTGCGAAACTGCGAAAAAAATTGCGAAAAGGCAAAATTTTGAAGTCAATGGCCATTTTTATGCGTTACAAATTTTTACGCTCGTGACAATTTTTCTTGCTCCAAATGCATTAAAGTCCATGGCCATTTTTTCTTATGGTGGCTTTTTTTCCCTAATGCATTAAAGTCATTGGGCGTTTTTTCTTATGGGCATTTTTTCTTATGGGCGTTTTTTCTCATCGACTTTTTCCACGTCAAATTTCTCACGAAAAATTCTCACATGCCGAAATTTTGAATTTTACCGTGAATTCATGGCTGGTGAATAAATCCACTTATCACTAGTTGGCATTTGTAATGCCTAGGGTTGACCGTCTTGAGTCTATGAAGGTTTTCATTCATCCAGGTCATGGTCATATCTAGTAGAAGTAAATCTAAAACAACTGGACTTGCTGAGTAATCATTGAAGACGTTTCACTACTCATCCGAGCAGCTTCTTCAGTTCAACTGACTGGTGTGGGAAGTCCTCGGCATATAAACTCTTTCAATAATCCAATCACAATGGTGCAAGGTAACTATAAAAATGGTTGAGAAGTGAAACTCACAGAGGTGTGAATACTGTGTAGTTACTGTGATAGAATTCCCATTGTGTCATATAACTTAAAGAGACAGGCGGAGGGTTTTTGGAAGAAAACGGGCAAGGGGCGGGCTGGTGATGTGGGGGGGGGCGGGCCAGTGACATCGGAGGGGCAGGGTGGTGACATTGGGGGGTGGGTGCTGTGAGGGTAGGGACTGATAACGTGGTCTCCAGTCATACATTGCACCATTGTGCTTGGATTATCGGAAGCGTTTATATGCCGAGTATTTCCTGTACCTGTCAGTGGAACTGGAGAAGCTGCTTGGATGAGTAGTGAAACGTAGTGATGGGCGAATTCGGGGCATTTTGCTTCGCCGAGAAATTCACGAATTTCCTGCGAAATTCGCAAAAAAATGGCGAAAAATTCGAGAAACTAGGCTGGCGTCTCGTTTTTGATGCTGAGGGTCTGTTCTTTGGACGCCGGTGCAAATTTGCTGGTGAAAATGCACCGGCTCGCTGCTGTTTCGGGAATCACGGGAATTCACCACAAAGTCGTGCCTGGTGAATAAATTCGCCCATCACTAGTGAAATGTCTTCAGTGATTTACTTCTACAGCTATGGGACCTGGTATCCAGAATGCTTGGGACCCAAGGTTTTCCACATAACTAATCTTTCCATAATTTGAATCTTGAAGTTTAATAGAAAATCATGTAAACATTAAATAAACCCAATAGGCTGGTTTTGCTTCCAATAAGGATTAATTATATCTTAGTTGGGATCAAGTACAAGCTACTGTTTTATTATTACAGAGAAAAAAGAAAATATTTTTAAAAATTTGGATTATTTGGATAAAATGTGGGAGACGGCCTTTCCGTATTTCTTAGCTTTCTCGATAACGGGATTCCGCATAACAGATCCTGTACCTGTACTAGATGTCTTGAATCTGTTTAGGCCCCTACTCTAGTTGTGATCTCATGCCCCTGGGTCAATGCCCCCAAATGAATATCATAATAATACAACTCAAACGCTCTGCTGACGGTTCTTGTCTTTTCGTTAATTGAAAACCACAGGCTAATATTTATAAAACAATGCAATAGATATGCACCCATAAATATCTGCTATTTTAATAACACTTGATACATGTCTGTAGAAGGGGTATATAGAATATACACTGCGTTGTTCTGGGGACAATATCGTTCTTTGTCATTTTTAATTAAATTTATATGATTATATTCCGTGGCTACAAGCTGCTAGGATAATATAGTGTATTTGCCACAGATACAGAAATATTCATTGTTTCAATTTGTCAGTGGGAAAAGAATTCTTGTAATTGAATTTAATAGTTTGCTTTTATTTTTTTTAGTTTTAAAAAAGATCCTCATAATGCACTTGGAAGCCCCGGCCTTCTTGACGTAGTTTATTCTCTCTCTCGCTTGGGAATTATTTCTGTTTAATATCGGCAAATGGCCAGACTTCATGATCGTGTTTTTAATTGATGACCATTCTTTGCCGTGCTCAGTACATGGCTGAACTGTTATCTTGGCTGCTGTTTAAGGTCAAGCACACTGTACCTGATATAATGAATGCTCTGATGCCATAACACTAGATTAACGGAAATTAACTCCTACAGGCCAAAACAAGGAAGCATACTCATTCATAGAGGCTGTGATTTAGTCAAGAAATCAGGGCTGCTTTAAGGTTGAGTGGAAAGGTCTTATTGGTGGGATCCTCAGTCTTCCAAAGGGTGTATAGAAGTACTGGTATGAGACTTGTTATCCAGAATGCTCAGGACCTGGAGTTTTCTGGATAACAGATCTTTCTGTAATTTGGATCTTCATACCTTAAAGGGATTCTGTCATGATTTTTAGGGCACAGTTTTTATTTCTAAATTACATTGTTTACATTGCAAATAATTCACTCGATAATATAAAATTTAATTCCTGAACCAGAAAGTGTATTTTTTTAGTTGTAAAATTGGTGTGTAGACAGCCATCTAAGGCCATTGTGCTTTGAGAAAGAGCCAACACTTTAGGATGGAACTGCTTTCTGGCAGGCTGTTGTTTCTCCTAATCAATGTGTCTCAGTGGGACCTGGATTTTACTATTGAGTGCTGTTCTTAGATCTACCAGGCAGCTGTTATCTTGTGTTAGGGAGCTGTTATCTGGTTACCTTCCCACTGTTCAGGGGCGTAACTATAGAGGAAGCAGACCCTGCGCCTGCACGGGGGCCCAGAAGGTATAGGGGCCCCACGAGGCCCTAATTCATATACAGTTTCAATAAATATTGGTAAATTTTGGGGGCCTGAAAAATAATTTGCTGTGGGCCCAGTAATATCTAGTTACGCCACTGCCACTGTTCTGTTGTTAGACTGCTGGGGGGGGGGAGGGGTGATATCACTCCAACTTGCAGTACAGCAGTAAAGAGTGACTGAAGTTTATCAGAGCACAAGTCACATGACTGGGGTCAGCTTGGAAACTGACAATATGTCTAGCCTCATTTTAAAATTAAATTAAAAAAAACATCTGTTTGCTCTATTGAGAAATGGATTTCAGCGCAGAATTCTGCTGGAGCAGCACTATTAACAAGTTTTTTAAGTCTACTAGAAAATCAGGTAAGATTAAATAAAACCAATAGGCTGGTTTTGTTTCCATTAAGGATTAATTATATCTTAGTTGGGATCAAGTACAAGCTACTGTTTTATTATTACACAGAAAAAAGAAACAATTTTTCAGAATCTGGATAAAATGGAGTCTACGGGAGACAACCTTTCTGTAATTCAGCGCTTTCTGGGTTTCCAGATAACAGTTCCAGTACCCGCACTATTCTTAGGCAGATTTAACTTAATAACTTAACTTGAAAAATTCCGGCAAAAGGAGGTGGGTCGTAGATGTCAGTGGGCGGGTTGGTGAATTTGGGGGGCAAGTCAGTGATGTAGAGCTGAATGGTCAGATATACATATGGAAACAATAGAATTCTACCTGTATCTGATGATTCAGCACTAACAATGGCCGATGTTCGGGTGTCTTCAAAGGTGCACAATCAAATTTTTATGCCCAGACCAATCAACGATCTGACCGATATCCAAGTTTTCTGCCAATATGGTTTGATTCAGTTCCCACCATATACTCACGAATATCATACAAAAATGAGTTTTGTACAGTATTATCGGTGCATCTATGGCCACCTATAGATTGCTATAAATCTTATTGAATGAAACAAGATACTGCGTATTTTTCTTCTACAGGTATAGGATCCTTTATCCGCTCCCAAGCATTCTGGATAACAGGTTCCATACCTGTACTACATTTGATTAAATGCCATTGTAGGACAGCATTCCACTGGGTAACTGGTTCTGTTCTGTGCTCTGGATACTATAAACAGAAGGTCTGGCTATCCTACAGTTGGGGAAAGGCCAGACGTGGCGTTTTTACATTGCGTTTTTACATTGCATTTTTAAAAAAGAACAGCCAGGCTTAATACGCCACTGAAACCACATACGACCGTTAACATGCGTTTGTCAGCACGTAAGATTCTTTTCCCAACATGCACTTCTCATTGTTCTCATTGAGAATTTGGACGCCATATTTAAAATACGCTGCGTATTTACACAAAGTGTGGTTTCAAACGTGCAGATCCCATAGAGTCTATTGATCTGGTAGTTTCCTGACGTACTGGCGTCCTGTGGCGGATTTCGGCTTGCAAACGTCCTGCGTGAATTGCCATAGTGCGTTTTCCATTCGTTTCAGTGGTAGTGCAGTTTATGCGTATTTATGCCTGGCTGTTCTTTTTTAAAAATGCAACGTAAAAACGCAGCAAAAACGCCACGTCTGGCCTTGCCTTTAGTCGTCTGCCAAGTTTCTTTGCAAGAATGAGTATCTACCCCCCTGTGCGGCCCTCAACCCGTCATTTGCTGTCATAAGAGATGCTGAAAAAAGCTGAGGCTTTCGTGCGGCATTAAGAAGATGAGGAATGTATATTAACAGTCTAAACAGAGCTGTAGATTATCTAAGGTGTAGGACATTTTTAAACAAGAACATTCATACAAACTCCTGTGTTTGAGGATGAAATGTAACATGCTTCGTCAGGGAGGCTCATTTATTAAGGGTTGAATTTCGAATTCATGGGAGTTTTTTAAAATTCCCGTAAACTCCCATGAACTCAAAATTCGACCAATCGAAATGTATCATTACAATCGAAAAGTCGAGTGAATAGAATTGATCCGAAAACTCGAATTGAATTTGAATCAAATTCTATTCAAATTTTAAAACTCGATTAGAATTAAGGAAGGCTGCAAACAACTCCAAATTGATCCCTGGGTGTCTCCATTTCACTTAAACAGCAATTTGGTAGGTTTTAGGTGGCGAAAAGTCAAATTCGAGTTCTTAAAGGACCAGAGTATGATAAATCTCAGAAATCAAATTAGATATTTTTTGAAAAACTCGATCTGAATTTGAATAACTCCCTAGTTGAATTTGACAGTTTTGACCATAAAAAAAACTCGAAAATTCAAATTAGAATTTTTAATTTGACCCTTGATAAATCTGCCCCTAAATGTAGCGCTGCTTGATGCATCTGGGCACAGGAGATGAAGTGATATAATGTGTACATCAATCCGACGTTTCGGCCCACATTAGGGCTTTTTTCGAGGCCGAAATGTCGGATTGATGTACTGAAAAAAGATTTCTTCAATATTGTATGTATATATATATATATATATCCCACAAAGAAGGTCCACACTCTCAGGTCTTAAACAAAATAAAAAATGTTTTATTAACTAAAAAACTAACATTTCGGCCTCGGCTTGAGAGTGCGGACCTTCTTTGTGGGATAGATACTCTAAATTTTGGACACTGCAACCAGGCGTGTTTTTGAACCAAGTATCGAGAGTGCCGACTCCTCTATGGACTGTTACATATAGTGAATAAAGTACCCCCTCTTGTAAAATATAAGGATATTATAAGTTACCGAGGATTTTCATGACCATAAAAGCACAAGGCCAAAGGAACTCTGAGGTAACTTCGAATATCCTTATATTTTGCAACTGGGGGTACTTTATTTATTATAATACACAAGTTTCAGTGAGTCATGTGACAAAAATGACATCAGAACTCACCGTTTATAACTGATGACATCAGAACTCACCGTTTATAAGGAAATAATTTACGGGAAATTCATGGCTGTTGTGTATTATATATATATAGCGAGTTATCGTGCTCGGTTTAATCGCTTAGAATGGCTGCCTTCAACTTTCCTCTGTGCAACTGTATTTAACCCTACACGGGTCTTTGTGTAGCTAACTAGCTGCCTTTAGATAAAAGCCCTTACTGTCCAACACCAGTGCTACAGGGATTCTTATCTAGCCCCTGTGCCAAACATACTTGTTTCCATCACATTGTTTTTTGTTATTACACTAGATTCCCAGTGCACAGATAATAATAGACTGCTGCTTCTCTGTAAACCAGAGCAGTCACAACAATGGGTAAATGGAGGGAGTTGTTTGTACAGAGCTCAATATAGCTAACTCAGCTAATTAATTGTAAGATTGTAAGTTTAAAAGTAAAATATTGGTCAGGTACTGCCTTATAAGAAAAATGCATTTTTTTAAAGGGATACTGTCATGGGAAAAAAAAATTTTTTCAAAACACATCAGTTAATAGTGCTGCTCCAGCAGAATTCTGCACAGAAATCCATTTCTCAAAAGAGCAAACAGATTTTTTTATATTCAATTTTGAAATGTGACATGGGGCTAGACATTTTGTCAATTTCCCAGCTGCCCCATGTCATGTGACAGTATCCCTTTAAATGCATTTTCTTAAATGCAGAATGGATTTTTAGCATATTTTTCAATTTATTTTGCTCAGGTTGAAAAGGGTGTATATAGATGTACAGAAAAATATGCCCAAACTGTGTGGCTGCCTGGGGTGGAGTAGGGATGTTCAGGGTCGGACTGGGGGGCCCGGCACCCACCGGGACTACTGTCCAGGGCCCCCTCCGACCCCCTGCCTCCCTACTATTACGCGCCGAGCACGCATGCGCAAAGGCGCTGCTCGGTGCGCCTGCGCGTAGGCGCCGCTTCTCAGTGAAAGGTGCCGTGCGCATGCGCAAATGGCGCTGCGCGGCACATATAAAAACAGTTTTTACAATCGGGACGGGGGACTGGCCGGGCCAGTCCGACACTGGGGATGTTTCAAGGCCAGTTAGATAGGGGTTCACAATAATCTGATATTTTATTGACTGGAGCTATAGCAGGTTATTCCCATAAATCTGTAACCTTGTAGTAGGCTAAGGGAACACAGCCAGTTAGGGTGAGTTTTGGGGTGCCAGTGTTTCTATATACCGTACTGTATGGGACCCGTTATCCGGAAACCCATTATCAGGAAAGCTCTGAATTATGGAAAGGCCCTTTCTCATAGACTCCATTTTATCCAAATAATCCAAATTTTTAAAAATGATTTCCTTTTTCTCTGTAATAATAAAACAATAACTTGTACTTGATCCCAACTAAGATATAATTAATCCTTATTGGAAGCAAAACCAGCCTATTGGGTTTATTTAATGTTTATATGATTTTCTAGCAGACCTAAGGTATGTTATCCAGAAAACTCCAGGTCCCGAATTTTCTGAATAACAGGTCCCATACCTGTACTACATATTGTATCTGTAACTGTCAATAAATTAAGAGGGCCATGTCTGAAGTGCTTGTATATCTCATTTACGAATGTAGTGCATAGGGCACTTTTTGAAAGCAAATCACCTTGTTCTTTTCCCATAATGCACCAATTTTACCTGGAACATCATTGCAGCCGCACATTGCGTTTTGCCTGTTGCATCAAAAAGTGTTGGGGCATCAAGTGTGACAAGTAGCACCCGAGACAAAAGCAACCTTCTAGGTTTGATCATAGCATGTGCAGAGGGACAGCCAGAAAATGTTAGCCAAAAAATCTCGCAAAACTTTCAGCTACCGTTTTCGGCAAGGGGATCATGCTTCCCAACTGTCCCGTTTTTTGTGGGAAAGTCACAATTTTGACAGCTCAACCTACATTCCCAAATTGTTACTGAAATGTCCCGACTTTCTCTTTGATCTCCTGTACTGAACAGCCAGAAAAAGATACAGAGTTTCTAACTTATTTTGCTTTTGGCAGAGAGCCCATAATACATGGCAGCTCCACTTAGATACATTTGTAACAATTTAGGATAAGCAGGTCTATTGGGGAAACTGTCTTGCAGCTTAAAGGACAATTCCCCTTCATTAGCAAAACAGTAATAACACATAAAAACCACAGAAATGTGTTCAAACTTGCCAAATATTGTAAAATGGACATGGTAATTAGGGGGTGTGGCCACAAAAATGGGCTGCGCTATGCACAGCAATTCTTTTTCTCTCTCTTTCTATTTCCAAAATGTTAGGAGGTATGAAGGGAATTGCTTCACTTCCATAAAATTCACTCAAAAATTGAGGTCAGATGTGAAAAGTTTTGATGCAAGTCTTTTTCAGTGATTGATGCAGCCCATTGTTGGAATCCTGGAATTAGTGCCAAGGTTCAGAGCCTCAGTAGGGACATTGACATCAGAGCAGGCTGGGTGGGAAAAAGTGGGAGACCTGCCTGGAACCAATTTGTTAAACCCAACCTGAAACCTGCAAACTTACCCGCTTGGACACGCTACCCGACCCAACCTGCAAGTTTCTTATCCGCAACCCAATCTGTGACTCGCTGACCACCAAGAAACAAAAAGTGATGTCATTGAAACCGGACGTGACATCATTAGAAGTTGGCGTGATCAGAAAAAAATGTGTAAAACAGGAGGTGCTGTCGTTGTAAACTGGAAGTTTGTTTCTAGGTAAAGATTACACTAATTAGCGTTTGGTTGTGGAAGTGACATCATTGGAAGTAGGCGTGATCAGGAAAAAAGGAGTAAAACTCACTATTGAGAAGACCCGCGACCCGCAAACCCGGAGAACCACTGACCTGCGTCTATACTCGCTCCCGAAACTTCTACCTGCAACCCGCAGGGTACCCGACCTGCTGCAGGACTCTAGTGCAAGTATGTTTCATGAATACAATCAATATGCACACTGATTTTCAGTACCTTTCCAATGCTCTTCCATGGCGGGAGACTGGGGGAGGCAAATCAGGCTGCCGAATTTAAAAAAAAGTATGTCTGCCTCTGTGTAGTGGACATGAGCAATTCTAACTGTTCCTGTCTCAGGTGCTTCTTGTCCAACCTGACGTCCCCCACACCTACCACTCCTGCACCCAGGGCTGATCCTGCCCAATTTGCCCCATGAGACGGCCTTAGTTTTTGCCACTCCCCTGCCTCCCCACGTCACTCACCTTCAGTGCTGGACAGGGGTCGGAGGGGGTCCACGTCGCTAGTGCAGAGAGCGTAATTGCGCAACATGGTCTCTGCATGGCTCTTAGTTACCAGGATCGGCTTTTTTTCCGCCCCTGGCAACCAGGGGGCCACTGCCACATGAGGCGAGTGCCTCAACTTGCCTCAATGGCGGAGCGCCCCTGCCTGCACCTGAATAAGGGGCAGGGGGTGTGGGGTCTCTAGTGTAGAGGGTGCAGTTCTGCTCTCCTAACACAAAACAACAGAATTTCCAGTTACAGAAAAAAAAAAAACATTGAGGAGACTTTTGTAGCTGTGAGTAACTGAACCTCATGGCAGAAAAGCCCTTGGCTCCTGCTGAACAGTGATTTGTACAGGAGAATCGCTAAACTGCTACTTTAGGGGGCTGTTCCTGTTGAATTGTACTTAATGGAGGAGGACATTTAGGGCAGAGACACACATGGAGATTCGGGAAGATTTAGTCGACCCAGCGTCAAAACGCCTCTTCTTCTAGCGACTAATCTCCCCGAACTGCCTTCCCGCCGGCAAGATAAATCACCAGCGGGTTTTTCTGAAAGTTGCCTGAAGTTTCCTCGTGAAATCCGAATCCTGCTGAAAAAGGCAGAATCTTGGCCGAATCCCAAACTAAATCCTGGAATCGGTGTATCCCTAAAAACAAAGCGATTCAAGTGCCATCCCGCCGGTGATTTATATTCTAGGCGGCGGGAAGAGGCGATTTGTCTCTGGGCGACTAATCTCCACCAAATCTCCACGTGTGTCTCTGCCCTTGTACTGGCATAGAATTAGCTCACTATACAGGTTATGAGCAAACTTAAAGGGGTGGTTCACCTTCAAGTTAACTTTTCATGTTATAGAATGGTTAATTCTAAGCAATTTTTCAACAGGTCTTAATTTTTTCTTTATTTTTTATTATTTGCCTTCTTCTTCTGACTCTTTCCAGCTTTCAAATGGGAGTCACCGACCCCATCTAAAAAACAAATGCTCTGTAAGATTACAAATGTATTGTTATTGCTACTTTGTATTACTCATCTTTCTATTCAGGCCTCTCCTATTCATATTCCAGTCTCTTATTCAAATCAATGCATGGTTGCTAGGGGGATGTGGACCCTAGCAACCGGATTGCTGTAATTGCAAACTGGAGAGCTGCTGAATAAAAAGCTAAATAACTCAAAAACCATAAATTATAAAAAATGAAAACCAATTGCAAATTGTCTCAGAATACCGCTCTCTACATCATACTGGAAAGGTAATTTAAAGGTGAACAACCCCTTCAAGGAGCTGTTCCTGCTGAATTGTGCTTGGTACAGGGGAATACTTATACTGCCTTAGACCCACATTATCTCTTAGTACAGATTATCAGCAAACGTAGGATCTGTTGCTGCTGTTCCAGTGCCTGGAGTGTTCAGTTTTTAACAGTAATGAAATGTTAGCATGATATGAGTGTGTGGGAGGATGGTGGAGGTCAATAAGACAGTGGCAGATTAGGTAAGGCTGAAACAGTAAACTACATTTCCATCACAGTAAATAATAATACATAAATGACTCTTAATATTTCCATAAAGGGAGAATAAAAAAACGAAGGCACGGTAGCCCTTTAAAGTTTATATTTACTTACCTTGGCACGGCGGGGGGGGACTGAAATCCATTTATTCATTTTTGTCGAATGTCAGTTGGGCACGTCCAGCCAGAATTACAATTATTGCATGAATTCAGAAATAGGATATTCCCTACTGATGAACTGCTTCAGCCTTTCCAAAACAAACAGCTCAGGCTAATGGCAATTCATTAGGCACCAAGAAATAATAAACCCACAGTGGGATAGATGCCTACAGCCGCACTCTGCCTATCAAGGGATTTGAAAAGAAAATATGCTACCATCTTTATTACGAGCCATCTGTATTTATATATATATATATATATATATATATATATATATATATATATATATATATATATATATATATATATATATATATAATACACAAAAGCCATGAATATCTTGTAAATTATATCCTTATAAACAGTGAGTTCTGATGTCATCAGTTATAAACGTTGAGTAGTGATATCATTTCTGTCACATGACTCACTGAAAGTTGTGTATTATAATAAATAAAGTACCCCCAGATGCAAATTATGAGGGTATAAGACCTCGGAGTTCCATAACCTGTATAAAAACACTCGGTTTTTGGCCGAGTGTTTTTATATGGTCATGAAACTCCTCGGTTATTATAATATCCTTATAATTTACAAGAGGGGGTACTTTATTCAAGAATATCCTGTAAATTAGATCCTTATAAACGGTGCTTAGTGATGTCCTTAGTTATAGTCGGAGCTTAGTGATGTCATTTCTGTCACATGACTCACTAAAACTTGTGTATTATAATAACTAGAATAAAAAAAATATTAATATTAAAAAAAATATTAGAAGTCACCTCTGAATTCCATGACCTGTATAAAAACACTCGGCCTTCGTGGGTCATGGAACTCCTCTATAACTTAAAATAGCCTTATATTTTACAGTAGGGGGGTACTTTATTCACTATATCACTGGTGGGAGCAGAGCAAGGGGTGTGGCTGGTAACTAGGGCTGTCACCTGTCTGGATTTCACCCAGACAGCGTAGTTTTTGGAATGGCTGCCTGGGTGAAAAGTTCCTGCCCGGATTTCCAAATTAGGAAATCCAGGCAGGACATTGAAGTGAATGAAACGCTGATTCCCACGTCATCACACCTGCCCCTGATATCACCTACCCCGCCCCCTACGTCACTGGCCCGCCCCTTTCCGTTTTCCCCAAAAAAAAATGGCAACCCTACTGGTAAGCATCACGGGTGACAGAGCAGGGGAATTTTTTCGAGTTACATGTCCGGAGGGAGCAAAAGTGGAAAGATGGCAGCCCGGGTGCACATTCTGCTCAGATACCTGGCTAGTTGCACCAATCGACCAAGTTGGGCAGGTGGGAAACCGGGAAAAACCCTGGTGTCCCTGCCAAGCCAGGCCCGATCCCCACTGGGAATTGTGAGCCCACTCCTCACCCCTCCCATCATGGCCGCAAAAGGTACGCAGGAGGTCGGTGAGGGGGGCACAAGTGGGTTTGGGAGGTCCGAAACGGGGATGGGGGCCCATAAGGTGGCAGCCTCGGTAGGCCTTGGACACCCCAATCCGACTCTGGGACTAAGACTGTGAATGTAGAAATACAATTGTCTTTATGACTTACAGTATTTAACCATTCCAGTAAGGTAAAGCTTTTGGCAGGGAGTTGTAGTCCAACAACAGCGGAAGGCTTACAGGCTGAAGATACCACCTTTTTTCCCCTCAAGATGGGACTTCGATTTATGGACCAGGACCCCTCTGATGTAACTTTGGTCTGGGCTGTATTTCAGTCTGGTATTACCCCAGGCCCTGGACCTTGGCCCAGCCCCACAATCCTCCATCGGCCAATGCACAGAAAGACCTAGTGTACTGCTCATGTGCAAAGTGCTACCCCTCAGCTTCACTGTCAATTTTATGCATCTGCCATAAAAAGCTGTAATATATAACATACTAAAGGTGTTTTTTTAGGCAACTGCTCTTATGCCCCAGTTCTGTTGTCTTTCATGACACAAATACAGCAGCACAAAATGCAACAGCAGGGGGAGTTGTTTCCTATCATTTCCCCGCTCATTATTCTCTGTAACTAAAAGAGAACTGGACTATCTGACACACAACTTCTAACTATGGGGTAGATTTACTAAAGGGTGAAGTGACTAAGGCTGGCGACGTTTAACCAGCATTACCGCTTTCAGGCATTTCACCGATTTACTAACGAGCGCAGGCGTCACTTCGCTTGCGAAAGAAACAGACGCTAGCTGTCATTCGCACTCTATCGCCAGGTGAATTTTCGCTCTGGCGAATGGACGTTACTCCGCAAATTCGGATTTTACTGAACGTTACCTCTTTCGCCAGACTTGCCTTCACCAGCTCAGACCAGGAGAAGTGCATTGGAGTGTATAGATCTTCCTCACTCTTCTGTCACTTACATCATATTTTTTAGTACAAAAAACACTGGCATCTTTTCCTTCTTTCAGAGTGATAGCCTGCAGAAGTCCTTACATTTTTTTTTGGGTAACCGGGTTCCCCCATACATTTTGTAACATATGGAACATTAACTATACAGTGGGATCATGTGTAGGGCATTATAACAACTCTATTTCTCTATTACGGTTCCCTGGACTTGTGTAATGTAATGTATTTGCTGCAACATATACGTCCATTCAGCTTTATAATTTCCCACTGTATGCAAATTAGCCTGAGCGAAGACCTATAACGAAGGCATAATTGAACACTAGAACATCTTCGTTTTGATTGCCGAAGTGACGATAGCGAAAATTCGCCAGCATTCAGCGGCCTGGATGCAACATAACATTTTAGTAAATTAGCGTTGTCTGAGCAAATTTTCACCAGGCGAAGTGTTGCATTGGCTGTGAAGCCGTCGCTGGCGAATCTTCGCCGCTTAGTATATCTACCCCTGTGAATGTTAGTGGCCCTACTTGCCATGAGCCATGCTACAAATTGCTTCCCCCACAGGCAGTTGCACGTTATAATTATGCAATGGAAAGATATCGGTAACCCTTTCAGTACTAGTAGACAGCAGCGTCACCAAGGCCAGGTACTGGAGTAAAAGAGGGGCAATGCAACAAAGGTTGGGGGGGGGAGTCTGGCTGTTATTGAACTACATCTCTCAGCATTAACTGGCAGCTATTTATAGAAGTATGACACTGAACTGTTCCTTTAAGCCATTTCACAATAGAAGATGTTTCTACTACTGATATGGTACCACTTTCTAGGCACCAGCTCTGCTCCAAGGGTCTCATTTTATAATAGGGCTAGGCACAATATACCCCAAATGTTTCCCCAAAATGCAAGGGAGCCTTCTATTGTTTGAAGCAACGGGGTGTGCGTTCTCTGACCCTTTATTGTCAGAGCTTTTCTTAGAGAAAGGGTCGTTAATAGAACCGAGATTTGCCTGGGAGCATCTGGATAATGTTAATAGCATATCAGTGTAAAGCCCGAGAGGAAAATTTCGATTGGGCGCCTTTGAAGGCACCTGAACATCGGCCATTGTTAGTGCTGAATCGTCAGATACAGGTAGAATTCTATTGTTTCTTTATGTATATCTGACCATTCAGCTCTACACTTCTGTTTTGAAATAAATGATCTTACCTGGAAACATATTTTGCAGGAAAGATCGTAATTGTAACGTCTATGGTCCAGTGTCGGACTGGCCCACCAGGATACCAGGAAAAGTCCCGGTGGGCCCAGATGTCAGTGGTCCCTCATGCTGCTAAACATTTGGCCTATTTCATGGTCATTCCCTATTTCTATGAGAACAGAGGCTAAATAGATGGAATAACAGTATAGTATATAAAGAAAAGAGACTAAGAGAATAGAGGTTAAGTGGGAAGAGGAAGAATAACAGTACTAAGAGTGGGCCCCTGGTCTAAGATTAATTGGTGGGCCCCTGGTCAAAGGTTTTTGGATGGACCCCTGGTGTCCCAGTCCGACACTGCTATGGTCTATATGGCTATGATCTGACTTTCTGTGTCTTTCATACCCGTATTATGTTGCTACGTTATTTGTTAATAAAAACTCAAATAGCTCTGAAACTGAAAAAAGAAAAATAATGTAAATTGCAAAAGTGCTTAGAAAAACACCCTGATCAGCAAGGTCTACTTATCCTTTAAGCCAGAAGCTAAAAGTTAGATAACTGTCAATATTAAAAGGGTTGTTCATCTTTAAAATAAGTTTAGTATGATGTAGAGAGTAATATTATGTGACATTTTGCTATTGGTCTTCTTTTTTTTATTATGTGTGTTTTTTTGAGTTATTTGGCAGCTCTCCAGTTAACAATATCAGCAATCTGGTTGCTAGGGTCCAAATTACCCTAGAAACCACGCATTGATTTAAATTAGAGACTGGAATATGAATAGGAGTATGATAAGAAAGATGAGTCATAAAAAGAATAAAAAGAATCCACAGCAATACATTTGTAGCCTTATAGAAAATGTGTTTTTTGTTTTATTAGATGGGGTCAGCAATCCCCAATTGAAAGCTGGAAAGAGTCAGAAAATCATTTTAAAAAACTATGAAAAATAAATAATGAAGACCAATTGAAAGGTTGCTTAAAGTTAAATAAAAGGTGACCCACACCTTTAAGCCAGCTGCCCTTATACTCTCTGCTCTGTATTGCTAGTGAGTGTGTTGGTGGCAGGCTGCATTGTGGCAAAATGAATGGCTGTTTATTAGGGCTGAAATGAAGTTGGTTGCCCTAAAACTAAAAAGCCTACAGACAAGATTTGTTCTGAGAGCGGCTATTAACTTGGGTGCTCTCCCTTCCAAATGCAGCACAGTGCTAGGCTCGCCTTGGGAAGTGCAAGGAATGTGGTTTATGCTCAGCAGAGCACAAAGATGTCACTGCCCCGATGCATTTATCAGAGACAAGGACACAGCAGTTTTCACTAATGGGGTATTAAACATATATTCTTATATAATATACAAGAGCCATGAATATCTACAGTAAATGATATCCTTATTAAAGGTGCTTAATGATCAGTTATTACTGGAGCTTAGTGATGCCATTTTTGTCACATGACTCACTGAAACTTGTGTATTATAATAAATAAAGTATCCTCCATTGTAAAATATGAGGATATTAGAAGTCACCTCGGAGTTCCATGACCTGTATAAAAACACTCGGCCTTCGACCCTCGTGGGTCATGGAATTCCTTATAATATCCTTATATTTTACAAAAGCGGGTAGTTTATTCACTATATAATGTCTTCTGCACTCTTCTGTTCTCTCAGTTATTGCTGCTATATGTGCAAGGAATCCAATCTGTTGTTGGTCTACAACAGGGATCCCCAACCTTTACAACCCGTGAGCAACATTCAGAAGTAAAAGGAGTTTGGGAGCAGCACTAGCATGAAAAATATTCCTGGGTGCCAAATAAGGGCTGTGATTGGCCATTTAGTAGCCCCTATGTGGATTGTCAGCCTACAGTAAGGCTCTGTTTGGCAGTGCACCTGGTTTTTATACAACCAAAACTTGCCTCCAAGCCTGGAGTTCAAAAATAAGCCCCTGCTTTGAGGCCACTGGGAGCAACATCCAAGGGGTTGGAGAGCAACATGTTACTCACGAGCCACTGGTTGGGGATCACTGATCTACAAGGTTCCCATCAGAGCCCTGTCCTAAAAGTGACCCTTTTTGTAAAGGAGTAATAATACAGTAGATACTTTCTTAAGATATGTGTGATTGAGTGACGGAAGAAGATTTATTGAGAGACGAGTGCTTTTCAAGCTTTATTCTGCCACTTCTGCAACCCATATTTATGCCTTTATCTGGGGTTTAGCACAGAAGGAATCACAGATCCCCGTATTTCGGAATGTAACAAAGAACTGAACTGCTTTCCTTGAACTCAGGTGGCTCAGTGTCTGTGCCGCACAATCACATTTGGCATCTCACGGGCAATAAAGAGCGCAGCTTTCTTTGCATTAAGCAGCAATTTAAGCAATTTTCCCTTTGCCAAATAAAGATGCGGAGCAGCGTGTAGTCATGAGTGCAATGTGGCCGCCCGATTGCCTTGCATTCCTCCACTGCTGGAAATCCTGAGCATTGTAGCACTGGGGCTTGTTGATTCACACCACGTCCCGCAGGCTCCTGCCCTGTTCAAATGAGGTTTCATTTAGCCCCAAAGTGCATTTCTCTGCAAGAGGAAAATCAGGCTTACTAATACTATCTGTCAGTCATTCTGTAGCAAAATAAAAAAAACATGCACACTAGCCCACTTCAGACATTTATTAGTGCAAAATCACCACAGCAATTAATTACAAAATTGTGAAAAATAAATCATATCGTACCACAAGTCAATGTCTTCCCGTCCGTCTCCATACCTCACGTCAGCCAATCCCTCCTGGGGGTGCACGTTTGGCACAACATGAATGCATGAATTCCCCTTTTTTTGGCACCAATATGTCTTTAAATACAGTTTCCTCTTTGCATTGCTCAACATTACGCTAAGGGGGTTATTTACTAAACTCCGAATGCAAAAATCATTAATCGTGTTTTTTTTTTTTTTATAAAGTCCTTTCGATTTTTTTTTGAAAATTATTATACCCGAGGATGGAAAAGTCCAAATCAGAAAATCCGGCATCTCAGACCTGTCAAGGTTGCATATACAGTAAGTCAATGGGAGAAGTCCCAATGATTTTTTCATGTGCGCTGGGTTTCGTGCAATACCCTGAAGTTTTCGGGTGAAAATTCATAAAAAACGTGAAAAACAGATTTTTTCCTGCAAAGCAAATTTTCGGGAAAATGTAATAATAAATAAAGCGTAAAAAACCCGAGCGGATTTGATCAGAGTTCGTAGCAGAAAATACTCAATCTGGTGTTGTTGGTGAAGACTGGCACCCAGAACTGGGCCAAGCCAATACCACTTAGCCCAGTACCCTGCCTAAAAATAAACCCCCTTCCCAGTTCTCCTTCCCAGTTCTCCTTAACCCATGATGATCTTTCTGTCTCTAGTCTCCTCCACTATCCGTCAGGTCCACATGCCCAGCTGCCACTTGGCCCACACGGCTTTCTTCTTCATCCCCCTTTCATTGCACTTCTTTTCCCATAGAGCTTAACGCATGGGTTTTTTTTTTTGCTTTCCAGTGCTAGCAACTTCACAGAGGGGTGCAGTTGAACTAGTTGTCTATTATTGGATTTTGATCCCAACAGCATCATTAAAACAGGCATTTTCTTTGAAGCCAGTGTTGAAGTGACACTGTGTTACCTCTGATGGGAACCTGTTGACATTGCCAATAAAGTCAGCTCTTGGCTTGAAAAGACTCATACACTTGTTCAGGCTTAGAGCTCCCTATACCTTTACTGTCGGCAGTTTTCATTGAAGTCAATGGGAAGCAGCAGGGACAATTTTATGCTGAAGAAGTCCAGTCGGGAAAGCTCCTCTCATTCCATTAGTGTTTAAGTGAACCTGACAGCTGTGTAGTCCCATTGTGTAGCTCTTTAACAGGTGCCTATATGTTGTCTTATTTTTATTTTATTTGTGGCTTCTATAAAGCACCGTCTTATCTTAACCCTCGGCAACTGTTCTGCCTGGGTAGGTGCTTCAGGGATGGGAATTCTGGGGAATGTTGTTTATCGTCAATCTTGGCTGGGGATAGGGCTGTAATAGAAGCGTTACACTTACTGAATGATAGGGGGCTGCTACGGACAACTAAACACGTAGAACAATAAGACATTATATAATTGTTGTTTGGCCTGAAGTTTAATTTGTTTACCTTCCAACACTTTTTTCATTTCAGTTGTTTTCAGATAAAGACTTTTTCCAATTACTTTCCATTTTTAATTTTTTACCATTTTTCCGAAATCTAAGTTTAAAGTTGAATGTTCGTGTCTCTGGTGTTTGAGTCTGGCAGCTCAGTAATTCAGGTGCACTCTATAATCTGCTACAATTTTACAACATTTAGTTGATCCATTCAGTGTCGGACTGGGGCACCTGGGGCCCACCAGAGAATCTGATCTGAAGGGCCCCTCCATTTACTCACAAAGCCCATAAGGGAAAATAAAGGAAATGCATACCAAACTGTGATACAGGCAAGAAAACACTGAGATTCAAACTGATACACCATGCACAAAAAAAGCCATGCCATCATGCTGAATCGTAGCATGTCTTTTGCTTCATACCAACAAATAACAAGCCATAACAATGATTATCTTTCTTTCCCTGATAACATCAGTGCATAATCTGCTTGCCTGTCATTAAATAACTTTTTTTACACCAATAAGTCTTACTTACACCGAGAAACTAAATGATTTCAGAATTCTGCAACAAGAATATGTTATATTTAAAAACACAGAACCGTAAATTCATCCTCAAGCAATTCAGTATCAAGTGTTTATGCAATTGCCCAAATAGATGTACCATATATTTTAAGTTTCTGCAAATACATATGCATACAACTAACTGTAGATAACTATATCCTTTGATATTCTGTCTGTCCAAGAAATCATCCAAGTTCCTCTTATAGTCATTAACTGAATCAGCATCACATCACCCTCAACCTCACTGTCCTTAGCACTGCTGCAGGTGAAAATTCTGATGGGTAAGTTTAGTATTTAGTGAGGAAAATACTAATTTACCGATCAGACTAAGTGACTAGAACCTTGCATCTGCATGGTATGCTTGGTTATGTTAATGTTTGTTTGCATGGATTTACTATAGATTAATCAAGTTGCCACCTTTCTTTAACATTCAATAATACTGTGGTGCAGAAACTGATGTAAATGTGAAAGGGACCTTAGATTCTAAGCTGATTGGGCCGTTACTGGTGGGAATGTGATAGGGACCTTAGATTGTAAGCTCACTGGGGCAGGGACTGATGGGAATGTGATAGGGCCCTTAGATTGTAAGCTCAATGGGGCAGGGACTGATGCAAATGTGATAGGGACCTTAGATGGTAAACTCACTAGGCATGTACTGACGGAAATGTGATAGGGACTATACATTGTAAGACCACTGTGGCAGGAACTGACGGGAATGTGATAGGGACTTTAGATTGTAAGCTCATCGGGCAGGGACTGATTGAAATGTGATAACAGCTGTTATGAAAAGTCCAGACATCAGCCCATGTGCCAATAGGTAAACAATATTATAGATATATATTACATTTAATCAACTTGTAATTCATTAACTGTTCTAAAGGCAATAATGCCTTTAGAACAGGGCTACTCAAGGGGGATTGATCTTGAAAGGAAAGGAAAATAAAAACACTGGGGCTCATTAATTAACGCAGTGCCGCACCTAATCATATTACACCTCATCAATCAAATAAAAACAGTAAGCACTTCATTTATTTAATAAAAATTTAATTCATTCATTTTAAGCACTTCCACCCCAGTCCCAGTAAAAAAATGCATAGCTCAACCAGGGGTAGAGAAATGAAGCAACTGGAAATAAAAAAAAAAGTGGGGCAGCACACAGAAATTAAAAGACGTCCAGGGTTAAATGTAAAATGAAATTAAACAAATTGGTGGTGGCACTCAGGATTAAATAGTTCATGTGGGTAATGTGGGGTAATTCCATGTTCCATGTTATTCCCCCCCCCCCCCAGATCGTTTGCTCACCACAGTAGAAGCCAGGCAGATCAAATTCAACTGGAATGAACTGGCAGTAGAGAGGTCAAGAAGGCAGCAGAATATCCAGGAGATCAATTCAGCACACACATAGATAGCAAGGAACCACCACACTTCACTAGCACTTCTGTATTCAGCAGCTGCCTCACTAACACGCTGCTCACTGATTCCTGCCTGGCTGGAGTGACATCATCAGGCAAAACTGAAAGAAAGCTGCACAATCGATCCTGAGCACAGCAGGGAGACCGGAAGAAGAACAGCACATCATAGCTAACAGGTGCAAGCCCAGGTGGAGCAGTGACAGCGGGGCCCACTAGGTCCAGCGGGGGGGCCCATAAAACTGGGGGACTACACAAAACCGGAGCGCTCAAAACCAGAGCGCACAATCCAAATCCTAACGAAAAAAATTCAAAAATAGTGTAGCACGTGAACTAGTAGTTACAGGGGCCCACAAGGACTGGGGCCCACCGGGATTTCTCCCGGTGTCCCGGTGGGCCAGTCCGACACTGGATCCATTTCTCAGCAGCATCTCTGGAGTATTAGCAACTATTGTATCAATTCTAACAGCTGCCTGTAATGAAACCCAGAGATTCTGCTCAGCAGGGACAAAGATAAGAAATGTATCAACTAAATGTATCAATTTAGAACAGTTTACAGGGTCGGTGACCCCCCCTCCCCTTCCCAGAGCTGCTTTGGAAGGTGAAAAATGGCACTTTCAACTTCAATATCAGAAAAACTGTCACAAATAGAAAATAGAAAGTAATTGGAAAAAGTCTTTATTTCTGGTGAACTGTCCAACTGAACTGAAAAAAGTGTTGGAAGGTGAACAACCCCTTTAAGGGTGGTTATTTATTAAATTGCGAATGCCAAAAACTTGAACAATTTGAGTTTTTTTTTACTACGAAATCTGAATTTTTTTGTTGGAAAATGTTTTCGTGATTTATTATCCCCAAGGCTGCTCAAAGTCCGAAAATACTTCATCGGCCAACGTTTCAGCCAAAAATCGATGGTTTTGATTTCACGAAAAATGAGAGCGTTTCGGGCATAAAATCTGAAAACGGTGGGGGGTTATTCTTTGCAAAAAACAGATTTTTTTCGAGATTTTTTCTGAACCGAGTTTTTTCAATGATAAATAAGGCCAAATCGTGGATTCTCGTTTGGTCGGGCTTTTTTAACTTAAAAAATAAGAGAAAAATTTGGATTTTGATAAATAACCCCCTAATTGTCATTTTAAAAATGACTGCTCTGATCATAATACACATTGTCTAAAATGGATATTAAGTCCTACAGTTGAACTTTTATTACCTGATACTAATCCGCATATGTATGTGTATATATATATCCATGTAGGGGACCGAAACGTTGAGCAAAATAAACCTTTGGAAGATTGATTTTGCAAATACTTTGAGTGCCGTTTTTATGCATTGCTTGTGTTGTATTGTGTTGTATTGTGTTGTATTGTGTTGTATTTGTGTTGCATTGTGTTGCATTGTGTTGCATTGTGTTGCATTGTGTTGTATTGTGTTGTATTGTGTTGTATTGTGCTCAGGCACCAGGTGAAACAACTGTCTATGGGGTGTGTGTCCCTCTCTCTCAGCCATACACCATTTAATACAGATACGCCCACAAGAATATAAGGCACCAAAGAATTAACACTGTGCAGAGAAAAACAACATATATTCAATTAATTTTTTACAATTTGTCCAATATAAATTTAATGTGCTCTTCTATTACAATTGTGTGCAATATACAAATAGTATCATGTGCTATTCTATTAGAACACTGTGCAAATGTGCCCTTTCTGATAGTCTCCTACCAGCTTCTATTATAAAGTGCATATCATTGTGTTCAAATATGTCCACAAGAAAAATTCCCATAATATTTATTCGATACTCTATAGTGATAATAATGATGTGCCTTATACACCAGCTCGACCTTTCCATCAATAAAGTGCATGAATTATACTAAAAACCGTGGTTTCTATCATCATCTCTAAGGGGATCAGGATTCCCACAAATAATGGGTTTCAAATGGAAAATTCCACTCATATGGCAATGATTAACTGTTTCAAGTAGAGAAGAAATGCCGTTGAGCTGGGTGTGAATAGCACAAATGGAGTCTGTTAAAGAGAACGATAATTATATCCACCATTGTGGCATCACTTTACTTCCAAGGCCGACTCCCCCTCCCCCGAACAGATGATGGCTTTAGTTTCCCTTTAAATCAAAGAGAAATCAATAGATATAATAAAGGAAGCAGCTTGCTTCCTTGTTGTGCTAATTGAAATCATTTAACATCCCGAATTATTTGGCTGTTCTTGACAGCAATGAAGCCAGCCCGCTGCCCAGCAAGGTCACACCTAGAGCATAATGCAGAGGCAATATTGTGCCGTCACTCTAGAGTTTATCATGTGGAAAGGACACGGATACCCTACAAACGTTCCAGTACACGCATTTGCCGGGGTTTTTTGGAACTATGCTCTTGATTTAAAAGCAAAGCAGCCAGAAGAAACCCGCTCCCATATGCACCGCGCCAATAAAAACATCAATTTGAGACTATATTCAATAGCACGCGGTGATACAACGGCCGCAGAGATTCCTATGCACTGCCCTATTTTTATTCACATGCAGCTGTTATAATTACGTGTCAAATACTTGAGGTTTTCAAATGAGAATCTGATGGTAAAGAAATGGTTGGGTTACAGCTCTGTATCCATTATAGGCACAAACCTCATGTCTGCTTTTACTGTCACTCTCAAACTCTCTTAAAGGAACTTTATTATATACATACATATATATCATTTCTGAGTCATAATGTGTAAGTAATGAGGGGGCGAATTTCTCCCGTTTCACTTCGCCAAAAAATTTGTGAATTTCCTGGAAAATTCGCGAACTGGTGAAAAATGAACATGAAAATCGAAAATTTAAAATTGTCCAATTTTGGATGCGCGTCCAAAAACTTGATTTTGAAGACAACGGGCTGCAATTTTAAGGCGCGCATCCCTATATTTTTTGACGAGTCGCGGATTTATTTGCCGGGGGCAAACTGTGGAAATTCTCCATGAATTTGTGAGAGGCCGATTTATTCGCCCATCACTAGGGGGCATATTTATCAAGGGTCGAATTTCGAATTGAAAAAACTTCGAAATTTGAATTCAAAAGACCAACCGAAATTAAGTCTAAGTTTTTTTTTGGTCGAATAGGCCCATATGCGTATCGTACAAATCGAAGGAATATCGCATTCGATCATATCGATTTTCTCCAAAAAAATGTAGATTCCACCAATTGAGTCCAAATTCTAGGAGGTCCCCCATAGGCTAAAACAGCTAGGTTTTAGATGGCGAATGGTTGAATTTTTAAAGTGACAGTACATGATAAATTTTGAAATTTGAATTTTTTTTATATTTTTCATATTCAAATCGAATTTGGACTATTCCTAGTTGAAGAACACAAAAAATAGCTTGAAATTCGAATTTTTTCATTCGAAAATTCACTTCGACCTTTGATAAATCTGCCCCTATATGTAAGGTTTAAAGAACTTGTTTTGGATAATATTGATTTACCTACATAGTCACATTTGCACTTGTATAGGGAAATGCCATGAAAATGTTCAGCCTTGTCGTCTTTTTCTTTAAAATCATCAATTCTATTACACTTTTTGGCTGAGATTCTAGCTATGGTTATAATGGTATCATTCTATTCTATTCCATTCTATTTTATTAGGAATTTACCTCTTTTCTAACAATTTTTCTCTTATGAAACTGAATCCAACAGTCGAAATCTCAATGTGCACCCCCCTACCAATAGGAAGATGCCTTTAAAGAGGCTGTTCACCTTTAGTTTTAATATGATGTAGAGAATGATATTCTGAGACAATTTGCAAATAGGGTTGTCACTTATTTTTTTCTTGAGAAAACGGACATGGGACAGGCCGGTGACATAAAGGCCAGGCCAGTGACATCAGTGATGGGACTGATAATGGCTGATCGTCATTTCATTCACTTCAATGTCATGTCCAGATTTCCTAATTTGGAAATCCCAACAGAAACCAGGCTGTCCGGGTGAAATCCAGATAGGTTGCAAATGGTTTTCATTTTTTTATTTGTGGTTTTTGAGTTATTTAGCTTTTTATTCAGCAGCTCTCCAGTTTGCAATTTCAGCAATTTGGTTGCTATGGCCCAAATTCCCCTAGCAACCATGCACTGATTTGAATAAGAGACTGGAATATGAATAGGAGAGGACTGAATAGAAAGATGGGTAATAAAAAGTAGCAGTAACAATAAATGTGTATCTTAACAGAGCATTTGGTTTTTTTTAGCAAAAAACACCCATTTGAAAGCTGGAACAAGTCAGAAGAAAAAGATAAATACTTTAAAAATTATAAAAATAATAAATAATGAAGACCAATTGAAAAGTTTTTTTAGAATTGGCCATTCTATAACATACTAAAAGTGAACCACTCCTTTAAAGATTTCATGAGATGAGGCACAGTAACTACAGTGGGGTTCCAACCATGAGACGATGTTGTGAAGAGGCAGTAGCACCTGTAAGGGCGAGGTCACATGTACCATTTTTACGTTGTGTTTTTGAGGGTTAGTTCACACGAGGAGATTCGGGGAGATTTTGTCGCCTGGCGACTAATCACCTTTTCTTCTGGGAGACAATCTCCCTAAACTGCCTCCTCGTGTCTTTCCATCCGCTATAATGAAAAGTTGCCTGTGCTAAAGCACATGCGGCGCTGCGTTTTCAGAAGTTGCCCGAAGTTTCCTCGTGAAATCGCAGAGCCCCATACGACAAAATTTCCTGGGCCCCCTGGGCTGCGAAAACGAAAAAACAAAAAAAATATTGATGGCTAGGTTAATAAAAAATAAAAAGATATTGGTGGTCAGGGCCCCCCATAAAAAAACATTTGTGGCCAGGGCCCCCCATTTAAAAATATAGTTGGCTAGGACCCCAAATGAGTGGCCAGGCCCCCCCCACATTATAAGAAAATTGGTGGCCAGGGCCCCTTAAATGTCCATGCCTTTCCAAAGTCAGCAGCTCTCAGAAAGATGGGGGGCCCAGATAATCAAGTAAGTTGTAGGTGCCCCCCTTACCCTTGGGGCCCCCTACAACTCTCCCCCCTTTCCCCCCCTGATGGCTGCCCTGCCCATAATTACCAAATTGTAGACATCTGGCCTTAACGTGCATAAGGGTGGAGACTGAGGAAACAGAGAGAGCAATGGTCTATATCAGGGATCCCCAACCTTTTTTCACCCGTGAGCCACATTCAAATGTAAAAAAGAGTTGGGGAGCAACACAAGCATGAAAATAGTTCTAGGGAGTGCCTAACCTGGGCTGTGATTGGCTATTAATAGCCCCTATGTGGATTGTCAAAATACATTGAGGCTCTGTTTGGCAGTACACCTGGTTTTTATACAACCAAAACTTGCCTCCAAGCCTGGAATTCAAAAATAAGCACCTGCTTTGGGACCACTGGGAGCAACATCCAAGGGGGTTGAGGAGCAACATGTTACTCACGAGCCACTGGTTGGGGACCACAGGTCTATATGGAGTGTGAACTCGGAATGCCTCCAGTGGCTCAGCAGAAGAGTGCACCTATAGATTATCACACAGACCGACAGGCACATACTACTAAAACAATTTATATGATTATTAAAATGGTTTATTTACATGAAGCAGGGTTTTACATATGAGCTGTTTTATGCCATATCTTTTTATAGTGACCTACATCGTTTGGGGGATATAGTTTTCCTTGTGATGCTCTCCAACTTTTTCTATATTTGAATGTAGTTCATGTGTATAAAAGGTTGGGGATCACTAACAATTACAGTATTTGTTTCCACAAATCACCATCACCCGTATAGTCATTGGGTCTTGCAGCACTCACTGTTCTTGGCTTGGACAAGCCACTTATAAAACATAATCCCCCCCACCCAAGCTCTTATATTTTAATTTTCTGCCTTAATAAGTTGGAATAGGGTTACTTGGAGGGTTATCCACCAAATGGAAAACATCAAGGCAAGCTGTCATTTCTTCTATAGAATTGTGGCAGTTTCACGTGGGAGGAAAAGCGAGTGCCCTGAAGGACATTTACCCAACATTTACAGTTTCATGTAACGATTTGCTCCTATACAGCTCTGGCTGGGCATCAAGGGACCCTGGAACTGGGACAAACATGGCTTTTCTACATCTGTCATCTCTCACTTTCACCCAGTAGAATTTATTTCCAACCTGATATTTGTTTTTGCAAAGTGTTTCCACTTTACAGCGGGCTGTGAGCTTGCTCCCCCGTGCAGTCACTTCCTCTCTATGTTGTTTGGATATCCTGTCTTTTTGTTTTATTTCATTTCAACTTATGATTGCGTGGGTGAACATAAGAGAGACCGCCTCAAGTTTATAAAAATGCATTCGTTTTTTTTAGCATTTTCAGATATTGACCAAAGAAAATACACACTGCCATGACAGTTGTGGAAAGGAGAATAATTATGGAGTCCTGACATGCAGGTTGTGCCAGTGGCACAGCGAATAAGACACTTCAGCAAAGCATTATAAAAATATATAAGAATAAGAAGAGGGAATAGTATAACTAAAGGTTGAAGAGCAAACCTAAGACTACTAATATCATGTTAGCTCCCCTACCTGTGGTTATATTGGCCCTGAAATAAAAGGTTGAGGAGATAAAGTGAGACTTCTAGTATCAAAGGTGAAGTTTTACCTTTAAATTAGCTTTTAATATCAAAGCTGTAGTCATAACTAGTGATGGGCAGATGGCCAAATTTTCACGCCCGTTTCACGAATTTATTTGCCGCAAATTCGCGCCTGGCGAATAAATTCGCCCATCACTAGTCATAACACACATGGTAACAAATGCTGCAGGGCCCATCAAAAGCTCTGACACTCTTAACCTTGAGAGTCTGCACTCTATATTATCAGACGGAAAGACCTGTAATTGACCAGCAATCTGCAGTCCGTGACAATCAGGCTTCTGCATTATATCTCTCAGCTTTCTCCTACAGTCTAAGGGGCAGATGATTTACTAAAGGGCAAAGTGACTTAGATTCGCCAGCGTTACCGTTTTCAGGGACTTCGCAGATTTACTAACAGACACAGTCGTCACTTCGCTAGTGAAGGAGATAGCTGCTATTGGTGATTCGCATTCTTTCGCCAGGCGAATTTTTGCTCTAGCGAATGGATGTTACTCTGCAAATTCACTAAGAGACAGATTTTACTAAACGTTACCTCTTTCGCCAGACTTGCCTTCGCCAGCTCAGACCAGTCGAAGTGCACTGGAGTGTATAGATCTTCCTCAATCCTCTGTTACTTGCATCATATTTTTTAGTGGAAAAAGTTTCTAAGTCCAAAAAACGCTGGCGTCTTTTCCTTTTTTCAAAAGTGATAGCCTGCAAAAGTCCTTTAATTTTTTTTGGGGTATTTGGGTATTTGTCTGAGCAAATTTTCGCCTGGTGAAGTGTTGCGGTGGCCGCAAAGCCATCACTGGCGATTTTTGCCACTTAGTAAATTTACCCCTAAGGCTTTAGCATATGCCAGATATATGGCATATTTGTATATATAGACATTTTTAGGAATATTTGGGTCTTATATGAAAAGCTAGTGGTTGGGTGTACCTATGTGCACCACTTAATTACTGGACCATGCTTTTATTGGACTTTTTGGGTTCATATCCAAATCCGATAAAGATACATAAAAACACTGATCTAAAATGTTTTGAACCTATAATTTAGCAGTGCCTATTAGGGATGTACCGAATCCCCTATTTTGGATTTGGCTGAACCCTTGAATCGTTCGTGAAAGATTCGCCCATCTAACGAACCAAACCATTTGCATATGCATAGGGGTGGGAAAACATTTTTTACTTCTTTGTTTTGTGACAAAAAGTCACACGATTTCCCTCTCTGTCCATAAGTTACATATGCAAATTAGGATTCAGATTCGGTTCAGCTGGGCAGAAGGATTCGGCCATATCCGAATCCTGCTGAAAACACCAGAATCCTGACCGAATCCCGAACCGAATTCTGGATTCAGTGCATCCCTAGTGCCCATACTTTTACCCATGTATACTTTTAGTGATGTTGTCTCATTATGATCTACATCCATAAAAGCGTTGTTAGCATTCTGTTTCCTGGAAAATATTACTTATATATAAATAAAAAACTATTTCTTATGTAACCTTAACAGAATAAATATCTGAATGAAAAGAATAAGACAGAAGGGTGATTCAGTCAAGCTGCTTTACTGATCACAAATTACCTTTTGAACAACAATTCTGCTCTACATCTATTCCCAAATCTACGCCTAACTGGGATTGTCAAATTAGTCAGATTATCAAACACTTTCCAAGATGGTGACCTCCCGTGATAAGTCCTGGATCATTGCTGCTATTGACAAGCTGAAACTTTAGGCTGGTGCAATAAGTTCATTATATAAAATATGGCATTTTTAGCCACATTCAGTGGCGTAACTACCGGGGGAGCAGGGGGTGCAATTGGGCCAGGGCTGATTCTGGGCATATGGAAGGGGGCGGGGGGCCCGGCTGCACGTCCCGGGCCAGGGCCCGCCCCCCCCTTTAGTTACGTTACTGGCCACATTTATTTTTAGGGTTTAGTTCTTCTTTAATTTACTTAAATGATTCTGTTTTGCTCTGTTTCTGCTCTGTTTTGGCATTTATTGAACCTTCATTAATGATGGGCGAATTTGTGCCGTTTCGCCGGAAAATTTGTGAATTTCACGTGAATTTCGCAAAATGGCGAAAAAGTCTAGTTTTTGACGCCGGCGCCCGTTTTTTTACGAATTGTCGCAGCGTTTTTGCGGATTTATTCGCTGGCAGCGAATCACGCAAATTCCCCGCGAATTTGCGCCTGGTGAATAAATTCGCCCATCACTAACCTTCATGTAAATAAAATTAAAACGTAAAAGCAAGATTATGAATGGACGTAGCAAGGAGAGGGGAGGAAGACCAGCAATACATAAAGCCAGAGCATGCTTACAGATAAAATATTGTAGAAAGCACTAGAACTGAAAGAATGACAATATTTCCTAAGAAAATCAGAATTGATCAGCAACACTGAGTCCAGAGCAGGGGAGGTCACACAGGCAGTTTATTGTCCCCGCTGTTGGCTGATATTTGTGAATGGGAGCTCTTGAATGTGCCACTTAGATTTTAGATGAAATCTCATAACATTGATCTCCCTGTTCTGTCTCTCTGCCTTCGGGATTTATATTTGTTTTTTTTACAGGCCTTTGTTATTGCCTGAAGCAGAGGCCAAGGACATAGTTTAGCTGTAGTATGGGGCTGAAGAACGGAATCTGTATTCAAAAGGGGGAAGGCATGTGAGGTCATTTAATTGAGATAAACGTAGAAGGAATTTATTTGCCTAATTGGAACTTTGGAAAAGAAGACTTATGCTAGACATAACACTATGATCTTACTGTATGGAATATCATCAAATATACAGAAATGAGCCAAATATCCATGTGCCTCCTCTTTGTTCCTATTGCTGGTCCTTATGGTTTTGGCCATATTCCAATAATGTCAGACCCAGCGCCGGATTTCTTTGCCGGTCCGACCAGGCGGCCGCGCGGTCCGACCTGGCGGCCGAGCGGTCCTAGCGCCCGCCTTTCCAGCGCGCCGGCGAATAAACGCCGGTGCAGCTGGTATAATTGAATGGGGATGCACACACCCTATTTTTTGCCACCCTAGGCCCGGGCCTATGCGGCCTTGCCGCAAATCCGGGCCTGGTCAGACCATTCCTACATGTGCATATTCACAGCCCCATTTAATCCTTCTGATAGGGGACTATAAACCCCAAATATCGCCATTATTGCCTTTTAGGCTGTTGCCCCTCAACACCAAATAGTTGGTAAATTAACTTTCTCCACCTTAGGTTTCCTGGGTCTCTTCAATTCCCCCCCTGAACCATCTTGCGAATTATTCCAGGTTCTTCCTCTAGTTGGTCCATTTACAAGATGCTATAGAGTCTCTCCAGACTCCTTGGGGGTATATTTATTAAAGAGTAAAGTCAGAGATCGCCACAGTCCTCTAGAGTGAAATTCTTCCACTTTCCATTCATTTCTATGGGATTTTGAAATTGTATTTATCAAACTTTCACCCATTGACCAATACTCTTTTAAAAATCCCATAGAAGTAAACGGAGAGTGGTGGAATTTCACTCTAGAGGACTGTGGCGATCTCTAATTTCACTCTTTGATAAATATACCCCTAAATATCAAAAGTAACGAGCAAAGGAGATAAGGGGGTATATTTATCAAAGAGTGAAGTTAGAGATCGCCACAGTCCGCTAGAGTGAAATTCTGCCACTCTCCATTCATACTCATTTAAGAGTATTTATCAATGGGTGAAAGTTCATCCTTTGATAAATACACCTTTCAAAATCCCATAGAAATGAATGGAAAGTGGCGGAATTTCACTCTAGAGGACTGCGTTGATCTCTAACTTCACTCTTTGATAAATATACCCTTAGCCTCTACTTACCCATCAGTGCAAGCGGAGGGGACACCAGAGGGACCATACCCTGTAGAGAAAATGATTAGTGGAGTATCCTCAGATACATCCATTATATTATTTTAACCTCATGACTCTCATGCTTTCAATGAACTACAAATACCAGAGCTTGAACAGAAGTCATTGGTGTGAGTCTTACAGTCAGCATTTAACCAGGAAAAACGAAAGAAGATAAATTTAAGTTATCACACCGAGGCATGTTGTAGAATGTGATAAACAGCAAGGCAATTCACGCCTGAACCTACATATATAATCCTTCCCTGCAGGCCTGAACTACAAGGGATGTGTAGAAACTAAAATCAATATAAATGGGCAAGAGAAGAATTATCAGCTCAAAGAAATGAATTTTCTCTGTTAGCTGCGGCAAAGATATGAGCGGATAGCACGTTCTAATTAGGAGAAATGACAAAAAGAGACTGAAAATATACCTATAATAAGTGAATTATGGTATGTAGTGCTTGCATAGGGAGCTTTATCTGCCACCTACACTGATATTCAAGAGCCAGCTGCTAATAGCCCATAGGTTGCTTGTTGCTAAGCAGAGTTTTAAGGGGGATGCACGGAGATTTAGCTCCACTAAGGGTGGGGTCAGAAGGAACCACAGAATCTCCCTAAAGACTGCTCCCCTTGCTGCTCCCCTTGCTATGACAAAGCAATGCTTGTGGGTCCAGCTTGAAGGCCAGTTAGGGTGAGATTTGGAGATAATGCCTACTGGTTCTCCAATATGCTGCTGAAATTCCAGCATGAAGGTCAATTAGACACTTATTTCCTGGCAAGTATGGCAAAAGGAGGCCAAAGAGTAGCATGGAGGCAGTGGTGTGTCCAAACTGTGGAGCTGCTCCCCTTGCTATGACAGAGCAATAGTTGGGGGTTCAGCTTGAAGGCCAGTTAGGGTGAGATTTGGAGATGATGCCTACTGGTTCTCCAATATGCTCCTGGAATTCCATCATGACGGTCAATTAGACACTTGTTTCCTGACAAGTATGGCAAAAGGAGGCCAGAGAGCAGCATGGAGCGACTCCACTGAACTGGAAAAAGTCAACACGGATGTGGTATGAGAGCACAGTGGCTACTCCCAGTATGACAAAAACGTGCAAAGCAGAATACAGTATCGAAACGGGACGGAACCTCCTATTAGTCAAGGACTGTAACTTAGAATAACTTAGAAAGCTTTAAATGAAAGGTAATAGAGTGTTGGGACTAAGGGAGTCCATAATGGTTTCCTGCAGAGATGCACCACAGCCTAGAGGTTAAGCATTGCAGGGTTTTGTTTAGCCATTATATTTTCCATGATTTGGGAGCAGGAGCTGAGATTTCATAAACCAAAGAGGATGGTGCAGAAATTAATTGAGTTATTGGTACATTACGTGCAAGCTGCAGCCAGTGTTATCTAGCGGGCACCCACTGTTGCACTGGAATTCTGTAAAAAACCTCTTTGGGCGTGAAACATGGCGACTTGCATTATAATTTTGCACAGTGCCCAAGTGCTGTTGAAGAGAGTGTGCCAGACTGCAGGCAAATTTAAACTCCAAATTTTGGGTTTATTGATGATATACAGTATGTAGGGTCTCAGGATTCTCTGGTATACTCAGATTTGCACAATGGCACATGCTAGGGCTCAATCACCACTGGGTCTACAGACAGCGCTGTGGCAGAGGCAGTTACTGGCTGCAAAACTTTTTTTGGGTGGAGTTCCCCTTTAAGTCTGCTTGTCAAATTTGATTTCAAATAATGCAGATTGATTACTTTATTTGAGATTCATTACCCCTTTATTTCCTAGGCTGGCCCTGAATGGTTTTCAAGGTTTATACAAAGAATGTGATCGCATTTCTGTATGTTTTTGGACCAATCATTGCAAAATGTGTTTACTTGTAGTTTCCACAAGTAATGGCAGTCAGTCTGTCCCCCATATATCCAATGCCATAGACAACTTGAAAGTGTTTCTCATCACCAGCCTTAAAGAATGATCCGATTAGCCCACTATCACCCATTTAATGTGGGCATATTGGGAGGGAAAGGTCAGCTTAAAGGGATACTGTCATCGGAAAAACATTTTTTCAAAATGAATCAGTTAATAGTGCTGCTCCCGCAGAATTCTGCACTGTAATCCATTTCTCAAAAGAGCAAACAGATTTTTTTATATTCAATTTTGAAATCTGACATGGGGCTAGACATATTGTAAATTTCCCAGCTGCCCCAAGTCATGTGACTTGTGCTCTGATAAACTTTCAATCACTCTTTACTGCTGTACTGCAAGTTGGAGTGATATCACCCCCCTCCCTTTTCCCCCCAGCAGCCAAACAAAAGAACAATGGGAAGGTAACCAGATAACAGCTCCCTAAAGGTGGCCATACAGGGGCCGATAAAAGCTGCAGACAGACCGTGTCGGCAGCTTATTGGCCCATGTATGGGGCCTCCCGACGGGCTTCACCGATCGAGATCTGGCCGAAAGTCGGCCAGATCTCGATTGGCTGGGACAAAATGGGACTATTCGTTGATGCGGTCCCGCGATCCGACCGCCCGTTAGGCATCATTAGGATCCGATCGTCAAACGAGCGGATCTCTCCATGTATGGCCACCTTAACACAAGATAACAGCTGCCTGGTAGATCTATGAACAACACTCAATAGTAAAAACCCATGTCCCACCGAGACACATTCAGTTACATTGAGAAGGAAAAACAGCAGCCTGCCAGAAAGCATTTCTCTCCTAAAGTGCAGGCAAAAGTCACATGACCAGGGGCAGCTGGGAAATTGACAAAATGTCTAGCCCCATGTCAGATTTCAAAATTGAATATAAAAAAATCTGTTTGCTCTTTTGAGAAATAGATTTCAGTGCAGAATTCTGCTGGAGTAGCACTATTAACTGATTCATTTTGAAAAAAACATGTTTTCTGATGACAGGATCCCTCTAAGCATATCTTCTAGTGTGTGGCCAGCTTTATTGCTCTTGCACTTGTGGCTGCGACAGAAGTGAATGATCCCTCTAGACTGATGTGCAATTAAAGCAGAGGTGTGACCAACACACCGTCCCAAGGTTTGCAGAAGAAAGGCCCTTCTAAGGTGCCCGAAAAACTCCCTGTTAATAAAATGGAAGCTACAAGTGCTTGTCAACTAAAAGGATAGGTGAATTGGTTGAACGAATGGGTGATATTGTATTTAGGAGAATTTCTTGCATTACCAACCTCAACCAGAAGATGGAGAGCTGTTATTACTCTACTCATTTCAGGGCAAGTAATTATGTCTGTTGCATCATAGTAACGCAACTACTCTTGCAACTGTAAATTGCTTTACTAGATTTACTAACCGGCGAAAATTCACCAGCATCCACAGCGCAACACTTCACCAGGCGAAAATTCGCTCAGACTACACCGATTCACTAAAATGCAGAGTTTCATTCTGGGCGGCGGACACTGGCGACTTTTCACTAGCGTTACTTCGGCAATGCGAGCATTTGATAGTGAAGATGCGCTAGTAACTTCGCTAGTGATCTTGCGCTCAGGTCAATTTGCATAGGGCGGGACATTTTAAGTTGTATGGACGTCTTTATGTTAAACATTGCTGCATATACTTACATATTCCACTTTTTAAAACTCAGGTCCAGGGAACTTTAATACAAACAATAGAGTTATTCTAATGCCCTACACATGAGCCCACTATAAAACGAATGTTCCATACTGTATGTTGGCAAATGTGTGGGGGAAACTGGTTACCCAGAAAATGTTTGTTAGGTCTTTTGCAGGCAATCAGACGCCAGCCTTGTTTTGCCGCAAAAATGACGCCCATAGACTTGTATGGAGTTGTGCATCAAAAAAAAAATATGCACGTTAAAAAAAATTTCACAAACAACATTTTTTGACGCCCATAGACTTTAATGGGCGTTGGCGATTTTTGGCGAAGCGAAACAGGTCAACTTCGCCCATCCCTAGCCAGCGGCTCACAGAATATAATGTAAGTGACAGAATATTGAGGAAGATGTGGCTTCTTTAATGCACTTCTCCTGGTCTGAGGTGGCGAAGGCAACTCTGAAGAAAGAGGTAACGTTCAGTAAAATCCGCACTTTAATGAATTTGCAGAGTAACGTCCATTTGTCAGAGTGAATTGTCACCTGGTGATAGAGTGCGAAAGACCGCTAACACCCGTCTCTTTAGCTAGCGAAGTGACGCCTGCGCCCGTTAGTAAATTGACAATGTCCCTGCAGGCGGTAACGCTGGCGAATTGTTGCTACTGTTAGCCACTTCGCCCTTTAGTAAATCTGCACCTTAGGGGCAGATTTACACAGGGACAAATATAGAGGGTTAATTAACTCTCAATATTCGACTGCCGAATGTAAATCCTTTCGACTTCGAATATCGAAGTCGAAGGATTTACCGCAAATAGTTCGATCGAACGAAAAATCGTTGGATCGAACGATTAAATCCTTCGAATCGTTCGATTTGAAGGATTTTAATCCATCGATCGAACGATTTTTCTTCAACCAAAAAAACATTAGAAAGCCTATGGGGACCTTCCCCATAGGCTAACATGGCAGTTCGGTAGGTTTTAGGTGGCGAAGTAGGGGGTCAACGTTTTTTTTAAAGAGACAGTACTTCGACTATCGAATGGTCGAATAGTCAAACGATTTTTAGTTTGAATCGTTTGATTCGAAGTCGTCGTCGAAGGTCAAAGTAGCCAATTCGATGGTCGAAGTAGCCAAAAAAATCATTCGAAATTTTTTTTTGGTACTAAAATAAAATTTTGCACTTAAAATTGAGGAAGTCCTATGCACTCCATTGCACTTCACCTGAATGAGGTAACATTCAATAAAATCCTCATCTTAGTGAATTTGCAGAGTTACGTCCATTCGCCAGAGCGAAAATTCGCCTGGCGATAAGAGTGCGAATGATCGCTAGCGTCTGTCTCTGTTTTGCTACCGTTAGTCATTTCGCTGTTTAGGGAATCTGCCCCTTAGGTTTGAAGAAGCTCTTGCTTCCCCCTTAGGTCAGTAGTCTGCAAATAAATCCAAATTTTAATTTTCCTCTTTTTTTAATTTACTGAATTTTCTGCTTATTTATATGCTGATCCTGTACTCCTTCTGCTTCCATAATGTCCTTGTTATGGGCTTGTGCTTAGAACAGACTGTCTTCCCTAGGATTTCTACAGAGGCAGAGATATATTCTAGTACTTTTCACTTTTCTGTGCTGAGAAGTCTTGGCAGGTAAGGCTAGCACCTAGGCTTTGCTCACTTACATAAACAAATGCACATTTTAATCAAACCAATGAAAGCAATGATTTCCAGTCTATCTAGTTATCTATATATATATCTATATATACTCCTATTATTATTATACTGAGTTTCGGTGGTGTGAGGAGGTTGGTTTCATAAACCCCAGTGCGTCAGTAAAACTGAAATGTAATGTTTATAATTATAAAGGGAAATTGTTCCACCGCAGATACAGGGGAGTTGACAGTAACAATGACTTTAATGTTGGCCTTCACATGAAATGGTTCAGAATATATTTGCATAAAAGAAGGAAGAAATAAAATAACAAACCTGCGTGGAATTGTTGCACACAACTCCTTCACATTGGGCATTTTAAGATCTTTGTTCTTATTTTTTTAGGAAAAATGGGCAAAAGAGAACCTAAAGCCACAGTTTGAAACAAAAGCTGGGGCCCTGCCGTACTTAAAGGAGAAGGAAAGGTTAAAACTAAGTAAGCCTTATCAGAAAGGTCCATCTAAATATACCAGTAAACCCCCAAAGTAATGCTGATCTGAGTCCCCTGTCAAAAGAAACACTGCATTTCTTTCCTTCTATTGTGTACTCATGGGCTTCTGTATCAGACTTCCTGCCTTCAGCTTAAACCTCATTGCCCTGGGCAAGAGCATGCTCAGTTTGCTCCTCTTCCCCACCCCCTCCCTTCTCTACTGTAATCTGAGCCCAGAGCAGGGAGAGACTCAGGCAGGAAGTGATGTCACACCATGTTAATACTGCAGCTCCTATTCTAAACAAACAGAGAGTTTCTAGAGCTTTTTACTGAGGTATGGTAAAACATTCTACAGAATACATATAGCATTCTAGCGTGCACTATTGCAGCTAATCTATTGGCAATAAAATGCCTCTGTAGCTTTCCTTCTCCTTTAAAGGGGTAGTTCATTAAATTACTTTGATGATATAGAGCAGGCAGCGGTTGTCTAAGCGGCTAAGTCTAATTTACTAAAACTCATGTTTTTGCCATGATTTAAAAAAAAAATGAATGAGTAACCCCTAAATTTGAATGTTTTCAAATGTACATTTTCTGACCCTGAATTTATCGTGAAAATCAAATATTAAAAT
This sequence comes from Xenopus laevis, assembly GCF_017654675.1. Classification (NCBI taxonomy): domain Eukaryota; kingdom Metazoa; phylum Chordata; class Amphibia; order Anura; family Pipidae; genus Xenopus; species Xenopus laevis. The sequence goes on along the minus strand of NC_054371.1, from coordinate 19,957,195 downwards.
GAAATTGGGCAACGAAAAACCAGTAGGCTTCCATAGAAGTCAACGCAAAATGAATTTTCAACATTACAGCTTTTTCATAATTCAACGTCCATTTTTAAAGAATGAATGGAACAATGTGATTTTTGTTTCACAGATATACACATTTCAGTTTTTGTGATTCAAGTTTTTTTTTTATAAATATTTGAGGTTGAAGTTTTTGTTTTTTTTCTGCAAGTGGAATTTTATTTATGTTTGTATTAGAATTTTAGTAAATCTTCCCCTAAGACTATTTGCTTTATTTTTTAATTCTCAGTTCTTCTTAAACTTTTTGTACATAGTTTGAGTGCCGAATTTAAATTATTCATGTGCAGGATATTTATCAAAGTTTTTACAATTTTTCCTTGATTTTTTTGGGCAAATTTCACATGTGATATTGCTTCTTGTGGATTTTTTTTCAGGTATTCATTGTTTGAAATGACTCAAGTGTGAAAACAACCGAGAAAATGTTTTTGTTAATATCGTTAATTATAACTAATATTGAGTTTGGGGCAGATTTACTAAGGTAATTTTTTTAATACTTCGACCATCGAATAGGATACTACGACTTTGAATTTACTTCTACTTGGATTCAAAGTAAAATTCGTTCGACTGTTCGACCATTCGAAGTACTGTGTCTTTAAAAAAACTTCGACTTCAATACTTCGCCAACTTAAACCTGCCGAATTACTATGTTAGCCTATGGGGACCTTCCAGAGCAATTTTTTTACATTCGAAGGAAAATCGTATGATCATACAATAAAATAGTTTGAATCGTACGATTCGAAGTATGATCGTACTACGATTGTACGATCGTACTACGATTGTACGATCGTACTACGATTGTACAATCGTACGATGAATAAAATCCTCCGACTTCGAATCTAATTTTGAAGGATTCTATTCGATGGTCGAATTTCGAAGTATTTTCCACTTCGAAAATCGACCCTTGATAAATCTGCCCCTTAGAGGTGACTTCAAAATGGAGAATTTTCGAGTAAGTGGAGTGAAATATTTTGATTTAAACAAAAAATTATGTTTCCATTAGTTTGATCTTGGCAGCATTGAGCTCTCAAATTACTATTAATATTTGATCTGCGGTAGAACATTTTTAAAAATTAAGAACAAATAAAATTTGAAATAAAACTGAAAATGTTAAATTTGTTAATATTTACCAATAGTTTCCAAGGATATGTAAAACAAATCCAGATCTGTGAGTCCTTGTTAAGTATTGATAGCCTCAAGCACTAGATACTTAATTGCCTTAAATTTACACCTATTAAAATGCTTTTCATGTGACACTTGGCCCTATCTGTTCTGCAACCTTGATAGTGTTGCACTTGGATTTGCCCATGAGGTGCAAATAGCAGACAGAGCAGGCAGCTGAGACAGGCCTTAAATTCTGGGTTTGCATAGTGTGCTGCCTAGGGATGTCGCGGACTGTTCGCCGGCGAACTTGTTCGCGCGAACATCGGCTGTTCGCGTCCGCCGCAAGTTCGCGAACGTCGCGCGACGTTCGCCAATAGGCGTTCGCGGCAAAATCGTTCGACCATTCGATCGCTAAAATCGAAGGATTTTCGTTCGAATCGAACGATCGAAGCCATTGGATTGAATGAAATCATTCGATCGAATGGCTTCGATCGTTCGATTCGAACGAAAATCGTTCGATCGAACGATTAAAATCCTTCGATCGTTCGAATCGAACGATTTTCGGATGTTCGAAGTTCGCGAACTGTTCGCGAACTGTTCGCATTTTTTGCCGGTGTTCGCGAACGGCGTTCGCGAACACATTATCGGCGGTTCGCTACATCCCTAGTGCTGCCCCCATAATACATGCACCCAGATTGCACTGAACATGGCACACAACTAGTGATGGGCGAATTTGTCCCGTTGTCAATTCTGACGCTTGCATCAATTTGAACACCAGCGTTAAAGTCAATGGGCGTCTGAATATTGTTGACGCACGGCGGTTTTGACTCCAGCAACTTTTCCAATGCACCTCCAAAATTTTTTGACGCCGGTGCCGAAACGAGGAAATTCGCTGCGAATTTGCACCTGTCGGATTTAGTCGCCCATCACGACACACAACTTATTCCCACATGGTGAAGGGGAAATGGCAGGAGAACAAATGCATTGTGGACAAAAACGCCATCTTCTCCCGTGCGGTCTTCTTCCTGGATTCCCCGAAAATTGCAGTCACGAAGTTTTCTGATTTCTTTTTTCGCCAACTTCGTGACTTTCGGCGCATGCGCAGTAGAGCTGAATCGGCAAATGCTCCTACTGCGCATGCGCTGCCAAAACGCCAGGGGATTCCAGGAAGAAAACCGCAAGGGAGAAGATGACGCCTGCAAAATCCACGGGAGAGGACCTGCGCCGAGGGGTAAGTAGCAACTTAGGGGCATTTACCCGGGGGGGGGAGGTAGGCCGAACGGGAGGAGGACCTACGGGGGAGGAGGAGGGATTTTGCGCAAAAGGGTTTCCTTCTCCTTTAAGGGGATGGAAGATTTAAATTATAAGGGTTGGGGTTGTTTAATTTGAAGAAAAGGCGCTTGCAAGGGGACATGGTTACTCTACAAGTACATTAGAGGACATTATAGACAGATTGTGTGGGGGGATCTTTTTTCACTTAGAAAAGAACAAGAGGTCGTCCCCTTTAGGAACTGAGAAACTAGAAGCAGCACAAATGGTTCTTTATGGGGAGAGCATTGATGTTGGGCTGATTCTATTAATGTCAAATGGAGCTTGTATGATTTCTTGGACAAGAATAAACCAAGGCCATTGTGATCTCAAGAGCTACAGTTAGTTTTATATGTGTCTGCGTGTGTATATATTTTTATATACAGCATGTGAGTTCATATTGAATGATTCCACCCCCATTATATATACGTATACAATACACAACAGCCACGAATATCCTGTAAATGATATCCTTATAAATGGTGCTGTGATGTCATCGGTTATAATAGGAGCTTAGTGATGTCATTTCTGTCACATGACTCACTGAAACTTGTGTGTTATAATAAATAAAGTACCCCCTGTTGCAAAATACGAGGATATTAGAAGTCAACTTATAATATCCTTATAATTTACAAGAGGGGGTACTTTATTCACTATATAATACACAAAATCCATGAATATCCTGTAAATGATATCCTTATAAAAGTTGCTGTGATGTCATCGGTTATAATCTGAGCTTAGTGATGTCATTTCTGTCACATGACTCACTGAAACTTGTGTGTTATAATAAATAAAGTGCCCCTGTTGCATAATACGAGAATAATATCCTTACAATTTACAAGAGGGGTTACTTTATTCACTATATAATACACAAAAGCCATGAAAATCCTCTAAATTATATCCTTTAAATGGTGCTGTGATGTCATCGGTTATAATCTGAGCTTAGTGATGTCATTTCTTTCACATGACTCACTGAAACTTGTGTGTTATAATAAATAAAGTACCCCTGTTGCAAAATAGGAGGATATTAGAAGTCACTTTGGCCTCATGCTTTTATATGGTCATGGAACTCCTCAGTAACTTCTAATATCCTTATATTTTACAATAGGGGGTACTTTATTCACTGTATATTAGGGTGAAATCATCCAATCAGATGTTTTTATCCATGATTTTATCTGCTCCCATAGTTTTGCAGCACACGTCACATCAGCGCTCCTGTATTGCGAGCTCATATCATTGTTTTTCTACACCTCTAGAGTTTGTTGGCAATTAGTAATAAAAATGATTAATTGTCACTCTCCTGCTTCCGTTAGAATAACAATCATTATAATGTGTTATTTTCCCATAATCATATTCACTGGCTGAAAGTGATTTAGCGTTGAATGGAACAAATAATAAAACTAACAAGCTGTTTGTGGGGGGAAAACAAGAATAAATAATAAGTGCGATGCAGAGAAATGTAAAAAAAAAAAAAATAATTATCATGGCAAGTCCAACAGCGTATTTTGCACCCGGCGCTCTTGGAGAATTTAGCCGCCATTATTTGGCTTAATGCTTTGTAAAAGGCCTTTTATAGACTGTCAGGGCTGCTGCACCGGCTTCCACTGCTCACACTACTCCTGTGCTTTATCTCACAACTCCAGATTTGCTGGGCATGTCATTTAATCTTATGCTTGGAAGCCTCCCCATGACTTGGTTATCACACAACGACTCTTTAATAAAAACGGACGCCTGATGATCTGTATTTCATTCACCGGGTGGGTCAGTTTATCGATTGTCACAGGAATGGGTCATTTGTCACCGCGACTGGTTGTTTTTCACATTTTACTACTACGACTGCAGCCACGCACGGGGCACCTTGCAAATAAAAGCTTCGCCAGATCTGCTGGTGTTTCACTTGCACGGGGTGTAAACTAGATTTATTCATCATTCACAAAGAACAAAATGAGACGGCTTGTAGTGGTGTTACTTAGATTGGTGACAAATGGGCTGCCCAGCTACGAGCTGCCCTCCTATTGATATTTATTACCCCTCCAGCCTTGTCAGAGGCTCTGCAAATGATTGTGTATGGCGTTATTTTATTCAAATCTGGCCCTGGAACACGTGGGGGCCGATTCACCAAGGGTCGAATATGGAGGGTTAATTAACCCTCGATATTCGACTGGGAATTAAAATCCTTCGACTTCGAAAATCGAAAAGGATTTTAATCCAACGATCGAAAGAATATCCTTCGATCAAAAAAACTTAGGAAAGCCTATGGGGACCTTCCCCATAAGCTAACATTGAGTTCGGTAGCTTTTAGGTGGCGAACTAGGGGGTCGAAGTTTTTTCTTAAAGCGACAGTACTTCGACTATCGAATGGTCGAATAGTCGAACGATTTTTAGTTCGAATCCATCGATTCGAAGTCGTAGTCGAAGGTCGAAGTAGCCCATTCGATGGTCGAAGTAGCCCAAAAAACACTTCGAAATTCGAAGTTTTTTTACTTCGAATCCTTCACTCGAAGTTAGTGAATCGGCCCCGTGGTGTAGGGGAATATATTTTAACAGGCCTGATTCACAAAAATCAAGGTAATAAGCTTTAAATGCAATTAGGGTTTAGCGGTCATCCTTCTGCCTTGATCCCTATGGCCCAGAGGATCTCCTGGTGGCCCCAATCCTCGGGTAATTTCCCGATATAAGGAAGTCAATAAGTATGTGACTGCTCAAGACTCACCCCACCACACGATGTCCTTCCAATCAGCTCCATAAACTCTGTGTGCTCAGCTACCAGCGTCCCAGCTGTGATACAGGTCCAAATAAACAAATCAGGCGGCACTCTGTATGGATTTGAGGGAGTTTATTGCAACATTAGGGTAACAGCATCTCCTTATGTGTTTCCTGAAACGCGTAAGGAAATGTTTCCTGAAATGCGTAAGGCAATGCTGTTACCCTAATGTTGCAATAAACCCCTCAAATCTTTTTTGGGTCCACTTTTATTTAACTTATTCATTAATGACTTAGGGGAGGGTATTGTAAGTAATGTATCAGTGTTTGCAGATGACACAAAACTATCCAGCCCAATTAATTCCATCCAGGATGTGGCACTTGCAACAGGATCTCGACAAACTGGCAATCTGGACGGCTAAGTGGCAAATGAGATTCAATGTTGATAAATGTAAAGTCATGCACCTGGGATGTAAAAATATCCACTTATACCCTTAATGGGACTGCACTAGGCAAATCCATTATGGAAAAGGACCTTGGAGTCCTTGTAGATGATAAACTTGGCTGTAGCAAGCAATGCCAGTCAGCAGCATCAAGGGCAAATAAGGTCTTGAGCTGTATTAAAAGGGGCAGTGATTCACGGAAGGAGGGGGTCATTCTTCCACTGTATAGAGCACTGGTAAGGCCCCATCTAGAATATGCCGTACAGTTTTGGTCTCCATCACTCAAACAGGACATTATTGTATTAGAGAGGGTACAGAGAAGGGCAACTAAGCTGGTAAAAGGTATTGAAAATCTTAGCTATGAGGAAAGACTGGCCAAATTGGGGATGTTCACGCTGGAGAAGAGGGACTTAAGGGGTGATATAATAACTATGTATAAATATATAAGGGGATCATATAATAATCTCTCTAATGCTTTATTTACCAGTAGATCTTTCCAGCTGACACAAGGTCACCCATTCCGATTAGAAGAAAAGAGGTTCCAGCTAAATATTGGGAAGGGGTTTGTTACAGTGAGAGCTGTGAAGATGTGGAATTGTCTCCCTGAATCAGTGGTACAGGCTGATACATTAGATAGGTATAAGAAGGGGTTGGATGGTGTTTAGCAAGTGAGGGAATACAGGGTTATGGGAGATAGCTCATAGTACAAGTTGATCCAGGGACTGGTCCCATTGCCATTTTGGAGCCTGGAAGGAATTTTTCCCCCTCTGAGGCAAATTGGAGAGGCTTCAGGTGGGTTTTTTGCCTTCCTCTGGATCAACTGGCAGTTAGGCGGGTTAAAAAAAGTTAAAAGGTTAAACTTGATGGATGTGTGTCTTTTTTCAACCTAACTTACTATGTTACTTTCTATGTTACTGTGTTAATTCTCAGCAACTTTTTAATTAGTCTTCATTATTTATATTTTTTTATAGTTTTTATATTATTATTTTTTTTGCCTCTTTCCATCTTTCAAATGGGGGTCACTGACCCCATCCGAAAAACAAATGCTCTGTAATGCCACACAGTGATTGTTATTGCTACTTCCAGTATATTCCAGTTTCTCGTTCAAGAAATGGTTGCTAGGGTCAGTTGGAACTGTTGGATAAAAAGCTAAATAACTCAAAAACCACAAATAATAAAAAATGAAAACCAATTGCAAATTGTCTCAGAACATCACTCTCTACGACATACTAAAAGTTAACTCTTTAAAGCTGATCTCATGTGTAGCATTCAGATCAATATCCCCAGCTTTATTTTTGTCTTCCGTATGAATGTGCTAAGCAAATGGCTAGCTCCCCCGCTGATGTTACTGTTCTCCAATAATATAATAGGCGAGAATGAATGAATCAATAGAGATTTTTCTTCTTGGTTTTTTCCTATTCTTTATTGACAATGCCAGTTTCAGTGGAACTTTTGCAGCACGGCAGCATTTTGCAGCATCGGCAAGAAGCACAATGTTTTTAGTTCAGTCGGAATCAAGTCAGGCAGGCAAAGGGCTGTTCTTTACAATAAACTTACTGTGCTAAGAAAATCATAACTACAAATGGACCAGAACCGAAAATTTCAAATAATCATAGGAAAAAAACCCCCCAGAGCACTTTACATTTGTTGAAGGATTTGTGGTATTAGGCTGGAGTAGGTGCCCCTGAAGATTTTTCTTTAATCCCTTCCACAACTTCATATTTGGGGGCAGATTTACTAAAGAGGCTTTTCGCCCATCAGCAAATCACTAAAAGGTACCGTCGCTAGCGGTCATTCGCACTTCATTGCCAGGTGACTTTTCACTCGGGCGAACGGACGTTACTCCGCAAATTCACTAAAGTGCGTATTTTAATGAACGTTAGCTCTTTTGAGAGAGTTGCCTTCGCCACCTCAGACCAGGCGAAGTGCTAAAAAGCAGCTACATCTTCCTCAATCTTCTGTCACTTCGATTCGAATTTGAAAAAAATTCAAAAATTAGAATATCGAAATTTATCATGTACTTTCTCTTTAAAAATTCGACTTCGACCATTCGCCATCTAAAACCTGCCGAATTGCTGTTTTAGCCTATGGGGACCTCCTAAAACCCATTTGGAGTCAATTGGTGGACTTTGAAAAATCAAAGTTTTTTTTGGGAAAAACTTCGATTTTGAATTCGATCTAATGGGGACCTATTAGATCGAAAATGGACCTATTCGACTAAAAAAAAACTTCAACTTAAATTTTGTTGGTCTTTTTGAATTAAAATTTCGAAGTTTTTTCAATTCGAAATTCGACCCCTGATAAATATGCCCCTAATTTTATAGTGGGCTCATGTGTAGGGCATTTTATTAACTCACTTATCTTTATTAAGGTTCCCTGGACATTTGTAATAAAAACCGGTAACTCAAACCATTTGCAGCAACATTTATAATAAAGACGTCCATACAACTTTAAATTTCCCGCCCTATGCAAACTGACCTAAGCGCAAGATCACTAGCGAAGTTTCGTTAGGCACAAATGAACGTTAGCGCATCTTCGATATGAAATGCTCACACAATCGAAGTAACGCTAGTGAAATGTCGCCAGTGTTTGACGCCCGAGACAAATTAGTGTATTCGTAGCGTATTTTGCGCCTGTCGACGTGTTGCGATGGGTGCGAAGTGGACGCTGGATAAAATCTGCCCCTTGGGGTGAAGGGATGATACATTCGTATGGTTCTGGATCGTCCCAGTGCTCTCAGTTAGTGATGTGCGGGTAAGAAAACCTCAACCCACACCCGATCCACACACACCCGCCTGCACCCCTCTATTTATAGACCCAGTATAATGGCATTAGCTTACTTTTTCTACCCAACATGCCACATATGTAACAATTATTTACCCAGAGGCCTCCACGCGCTAGTCATCTAAGCTTAATAATATAATGCAGCGCTGCAAAATATGTTGGTGCTATATAATTACATGATAATAATAATAATAATAACTGACTCTTATCCATTCCCTTTGTCAACTCGGCTTCAGAGCATTCCTACAATTTTGGAAACATGAAAATGAATCCCCGATGTATCCACCTTGAGGAGGGCGATATCGGGCTGATTAGATTGTAGACCCTAGGTCCCAACGATAAGATCATAATGAGAAGAATACGGGTGGTCTGATCGAGGATCACACCAATTAACCCATGCGGTCCTCAACTCCAGGGCCAGAACTAGGGGTTGGCAGAGGAGGCACCTGTCTAGGGCGCAACTCTGTGGGGGAGCTGGGCAGGTGCCTGTTCACGATTCTTCTGCCTACCCCTAGTCCGGATTAATTCCCCTTTGCAGCTCTTGCCTACCCCCTCTGTCCCTCCCTCCCCTGCACTTTCTCTTTGTTGCCCTCCTCTTACTGTATGTTATGGTGGGCACAGGTACACACGTGGGGGGCAGGGTTAGCCGATCGGGTTGCCTAGGGCACCTGGCCCAGCCCTGCTTAATCCGATTGAATCAGGGCCGGAACTAGGGGTAGGCAGAGTAGGCACGTGCCTAGGGCGCAAAGCTGGGGGGGCGCCAGGCACGTACCTGCTCTGACACCTACCCCATTGTCCAGTCCTGTCTCTCCCCATATTTTTTGGTAATAATGCACTTCTGCGCATGTGCTTGAGCACACTTTTTGGCGCATGCGCACTCGAGCACACACTCAGCCGATGCGGTGCCCAGCCAGGTGCCTAGGGCCCAGCCAGGTGCCTAAGCTTAAAGGAGAAACAAAGCCTTAATAAAAAAAAACACTACCCCCCTACTCTACATGGACACCCTCCCTCCTCCCCCCCAGCCTAGCTGCCCCCGGGCAAATGCCCCTAAGTCTTTACTTACCCCTCGTTGCAGATTCTGTCCAGCGGAGTTCACGGACGCTATCTTCAGCCGATTCGGTAATCTTCGGAATGAGGCTGGCGCTTCGTCGATTTTCTTCAGTTTTGGTGCATCGACGCAGTCCTGCGATTCGACCGCCTATATCGGATCCATTATGATCTGATTATTGGGCCCTAGGGCCCACGATCATATCAGCCCGATATCGACCACTTCAATGTGGGCATATCGGAGAAAGATCTGCTTGTTTCACGAAGCCTGTTGGATGGCCCCACACACAGGCCAATAAGCTGCCGACTCGGTCTGTCAGCAGCTTTTATCGGCCCATGCATGGGGGCCTGCAGGGGCATTTGGCTGGCAGGGTGGGTGGGTGGTAGGGTTTTTTTTATTAAGGATAGGACTACATGGACGTTTTCGGCGTGATCTGACGCACTGCAACAAAACGCCTGCGAAAAAACACATACGACAGAAATAAGGTAAGAGATAGAATTGTCACCGCGTTGATGCGACATGGCTGTCGGATGCAGACGCTGCACGTTCTGTCGCAGCACATCGGATCGCACTGAAAACGTCCATGTAGTCCTACCCTAAATGGTTTGTTTCTCCTTTAACTCCAAGAAGCCCAGTTCCCTTTTCCTAAAGTCATAAACCTAGGAGCTGTGTCTTTCTATAGGGAGAGAGCATTGTTCAGAGCTGGGCGGAAAAGCTACTTTCCCACAGGTGTATTCCCTCTAAATCCCGGCTGGAGAGAGAGCCGTGCACCTGATATTGAGCTGCCTGCATTTCAGCACAGCTCAGTGCATTTCCCATTAGCATTCCCATTTAAATGTTAATGCTGGCAGCTATGGCTGGCAATTTACAAATACTTAGGCTACCGTCCCTCCAGTGATAAATCCACGAAGATTCCTTCCCTAGAAGACCACCTGCCCTGACAGGGATGGGGGGGAACGTTACAGCCCTAGTTATGAATGATACAATTATTCTTTCATGCAGTGTTAAAGGGCAACTCCACCCAAACACCATTTGGTGCAGAACGTTGTTTAAAAGCAACTTTCCCATCCGCATGCATTGCACAAGCTCAACGCGTTTACAGTTATTTGTAAATATTATTGTTACAGTGTCTCTGGCTGTTTATATTCAGGCAACAGTGTAACGCAGGGAATCTGACTGAACAGAGAAACAAGGGAAGGGACTGTGGCTACATTGTTGCACAGAGAATAGGGACAGACAGATGCTGCTTTCAATGACAAATACAAACGAATTTGTAATGAATGGGGAAAGTTGCTTAGAATAACAATTCATAATGCAGAATATTTTTTGTGGAGGGCGATGACCGGGGTGGTTCACCTTTAAATTAACTTTTAGTATGACCATTTCTAAGCAACTTTTCAATTGGTCTTCATTATTTGTTTTGTATAGTTTTTGAATTATTTGCCTTCGTCTTCTGACTCTCTTCAGCTTTTTAATGAGGGTCACTGACCCCCATCTAATAAACAAAAGCTCTGTAAGGCTACAAATGTATTGTTATCACTTCTTTTTATTACTGATCTTTCTATTCAGGCCTCTGCTATTCATATTCCAGTCTCTTATTCAAACCAATGCATGGTTGCTAGTATAAGTATTACTAGGGATGCACCGAATCCAGGATTCAGTTTGGGATTCGGCTGAATCCTTGCGCCTGGCCAAACCCAATCCAAATCCTAATTTGCATATGTAAATTAGGGGCGTGTAGGGAAATTACGTGACTTTTCATCATAAAAGGAGAATTTTTTCCACTTTTTCCTTTCCTGCCCCTAATTTGCATATGCGAATTCAGATTCTGTATTCGGCTGTATCTTTAACCAAGTGGATTCGGTGCATCCCTAAGTGTTTCCCTGGCAATCGAATTACCGAAATTGCAAACTGAAGAGCTGCTGAATAAAAAAAAAACAAAATAACTCAAAAGCCACAAATAATAAAAAATGAAAACCAATTGCAGATTGTCTCAGAATATACTGACAGTTAGCTCAAAGGTGAACAACCCATTTAAAGTGATATGTATTGATTTGTCCTCTGGATGATCCTACAGATCCAGCGTTGCAGTGGAAAGGCTTGTTGATAGGGTTATTATCTGGCCAGTAGTTTCCCGGCCTGGCCGGTAAAAATGCTGCTTGGTGACAATGTTATTAATAGGGAAAAACCATAAAAATATAGGATATAGGCTGGTATTTTTTTTCCAGAAAAGGTGGCAGCGGTACTTGTTGATGAGAGAGAACTTCTGCGGGAGTTTTGTCCTTTCCATGGAGCAATACTAGTGGCTGGAAATGACTCCTGTCTTTGTCTCCCTTTAACTTTAATACCTATTTTCCCTCCCCTCTCCATTTTTTTTCTCCCCACCCTGCAGCCGTAGCTTCTCCACCCACCTCCCTCCCTGGCAGTTTCAGCTGCCACTGAGGCTTTTTTATTTTCTTTCTCTCTGCCCCTCTCCCCACCCTCCTCTCTCCATTCCTCTCTCTTTCTCTCTCTGCTTGTGTGACTGGAGGAGTCAGCCCTCGTGTCATTGGTCGGCATGCAGCTGGTGGCTGCCTCCCATTGGCTCTTGTGATGTGTTTGTACGTGCTGATTGGCCGCCTGCTTCCCTGCTTCATATTTTCACAAGCCCTAGCAAATTCTGTTTGGGAAAAATCCCTGTAAAGGTTGGAGATGCAAGGTTTGTACCTATCTCTTATTTGCAATGTTTTCCTTTGCCTTTCTTTATCATGGGGATAGGGCAATGCTGAAGCTGAGCCCCCTAGAGGGGCTTTATCTCCAGCAGTGGGTGGGGTGCCTTTGATCCCATGCTGTGTGTGTGTGTCTTGTAAATGGATTAAGAAAAGGGGGGTGGTTTGTATATTTTACAGTCTAATCTGCATTTACTTGCTGCACACAAATGGCTTGATCAGAGCGGGTATTATGGGGAGGGGGTATTTCTATTGTTCATGATGTTATGATTTATATTGTATAATGCAGGCTGGCTGCTCTAAATGCATGTGTATTCTTTATTCTTCTGCAGAAGTTTGATTGGTAAAGAAGCTGCCTTTCCCTTGAAACAAAATGCCGTATATATAATGCAGATAATATAATCTGGCTTCTGTGCATTAAGGGAAGAGTTCAGGCTGCAGACCCAGCAGGCGCTCAAAGGGGTTAATCTCTGTGTTGTGGTTCCTGTGATGTTAAATATAGTGTTGCGGGTGGGGGGGCCCCCTCTGGGGACAAGAGTTTGTCTGGGTGGCCTCTCTTGTTTGTTTAGGGGATTGAAGGTTGTCACGGCTTCATTAATTATCTTCCAACCTGCAGCTGTGATTGAACTACAACTCCCAGCATGCTTCAGAGACTAATCAGTGGTGGACAAACCCCTGTTACAGACCTCCTGGAGCACTGAGATGTTCTGATTTCTATGCATCTGCCATAGCTCACACTGCTGGGGGCTGCTGGGAATTGTAGTCCAAACTGCTGCACAATCTCTTTGCAGAGCTGACTGTGGGGATGCATGCTGGAAGCTGGCTCAGTATTTTAAATAGCAGAAATCTTGTGCGCCGTGTCAGCTGTTTAGTCATTGGTTCCATATCCCAATAATTGCCTCTGCAGGATTACTCACATCTCAGTGCACAAGCTGGTATATCTGATGTGTATATATATTTATATAAATGTGCGTTTAAGTTTCCCCTCATTTTACATTGTTGTTTTGTGGTCCCGCCTATATATTTTATTTATATATATATATATATATATAAATAATATATTTCCCTCATTTTACATTTTCTTGGATTTTACACCATTTTTCCTGAAAAAATGTTAAATGAGGGTTCTACTGTGTATATATGTGTGTGTATGTGTTTATATATATATATATATATATATATATATATATATATATATATATATATACACAAAAAATACTCTAAAAATTAAATAATAAAATAATTCATTTAAAATAGATAGGGTCTTGACAAAGGTCTTAGATGGAGACCGGAACGTTGACCTGATCTATTTTAAATGTATCAAATAAAATTAATTTTTTTAATATCTTTTAAATCCTGGTGTGCATCTGTTTTTGTATATGGAAGCACGTCTGGATAGCACCTGGGTCATAGATTGATATACGGAATGGAGTGCTGGAAATAACTGTTGGACTATATGTGTATATATATATATATATATATATATATATATATATATATATATATATATATATATATATATATATATATATATATATATATATATATATATATATATATATATATAAATAATATATAGTCCCTTGGGCGAAGGGAATATGAATCTGAGCCTGGGCCAGGGGTGCTGTGTTTGCAAGTCATGAGATGATATATATATTTTGAAGCTATTAACTTCCTAGCAGTCCTTGCACTCCAAGACTTGAGGAAAATCAATGCGCCGTGCCATTAATGTGTTTTATTTCCCTGCCGCTCGCTTCTTGCTTTGCTTTCTCCAAATCTGCCCATTTTGCTGGTTTTGTCTAAAAGAAAAAGAATCAAGCTCTTCTCCATTTCTCCATCACTGCTGCCCGCTCTTCATTCTGTGGCCCCTATTAAACTGCCTGGTGCTTGTCATACATTAAGGTTATTTAAAGGGGAAATTGACCTCTACAATGAACTTTTTGTTGTGCTGTATCCAGAGAAGGGTTTAACCTTTAACAGCTGAGGGGACCCTCAGCTTTCTATCCTATATTAGTGTATTTCATGTTTTATCCATTTCAATTCAATACGTTTTCTCTGCAGCTCACCCTTGGATTATATATTGTTCATCCCACGGGGTATCCTGTACTGAGTAGTTAATCAAAGAAGGGTTGTAGATGCAGGATGAATCCAGGCAGACATTTTAAAGCTGCAAAATTCCTTTATTAAAGAAGTGTATCACCCAAGGGCTTTGCCCGAACCATGTTGTGTGATACGCTTCCTTAATAAAGATATTTTGCAGCTTTAAAACGTCTGCCTGGATTCACCCATGTTTTATCCATGTTTGTAGGTCAATGGGCCCAACTATCTGGATGACTTCATATAAATAGTGATGGGCGAATTTGCGCCGTTTCGCTTCGCCAAAAAATTAGCGAATTTCCCGCAAAATTCACGAAACGAAGCTGTGTTTTATGCCGGCGTCCATTTTTTCACACGCCAGCATTCGTTTTTTACGGACATTTTTCGAATTTATTCGCTGGCGGTGAATCACGCAAATTTGCCGCGAATTCGCGCCTGCCAAACAAATTCGCCCCTCATTACATATAAACGCTTGTGCAAGCAGACCAGTCACGCCGTCGCATTCTTTATATCTTTGTGAAATTACACAATTATTGCAGGTAATGTATATAAAATTGGCTTGTATAGGTGCAGATGAATTGTTTTAACGAGGTGGGGCTGCATTAATGTCTCTTTTGCATCTTCAAATTGCTGGAGGCATTGGGTTTTGAGGTTGTTAGGGGGCCTGCTTGCCGCGGCTGCCGCCCCTAACATCTTGCCGCCCTAGGCCCGGGCCTAGGGGGCCTCTCCCCAAATCCGGGCCTGGGAGGCTGCCTTCCTGTAATTCTGAGCTTTTTGGAAAACGGTTTCCAGATAACTTGTCAGTTTTCAATACATTTTGTTGCTAGTTTTAGTCGTTTCATTTTTCAGTTTGGGGCTGACATGAGTGGGTAAAACCACAATCTCAATAATTTCTCCAAAACATGCTATTAAGTAAAAAAATATATTTTATTCACATCAGTAGTTAAAAAACATGTATAGTATTCCCTCTAGTGGGTAAAAACTGTAGACTCCATTAGGCCATTAGGCCTATACGGGCAGTGGACCAGGGCTCCTAGTTCATGGGGGATCCAGTACCAGGGAGCTTGGGGCGTGAGCCAATGTGTCTCGGGCAGGCCCGGACTGGAAATCTGTGGTTCTGGCACATGCCAGAGGGGCTGCTGTATGACTCCATAGAAAGTTACCATATAGTGGGCTGGTAGCAGGCTGTTTGGGCATCTGGAATGACAGGGCCTATTTTGACTCCCAGTCCAGGCCTGGTCTCGGGGGGGGGGGGGGGGATGGAGTGAACTATAAGATCGTGACCTTAACAAATGAGGCCAGGCGCGAATTTCCACGTTTCGCGGCCATTCAATTATTAGCCATCTTCTTCTAATTCTTTCTAGCTTTCAAATGGGGGTCACTGACCCCATCTAAAAACAAATGTTCTTTACGCCTACACTTTTATTGTGATTGCTACTTTGTATTACTCCTCTTTCTATTCAGGACCTCTGCTATTCATATTTCAGTCTCTTATTCAAATCAATGCATGGTTGCTAGGGGAATTTGGACCTCAGCAACTAGATGGCTGAAATTACAAACTGGAGAGCTGCTGAATAAAAAAACAAAATAACCCAAAAATCCTAAATAATATAAAAAATTAAAACCAATTGCTAGTGATGGGACGCAAACTCCCGCGATTCGCCACTGGCGAATAAATTCGCGAAACCGCCAGCGAAAATTCCTGTGAAATTCACAAAATGAATGTGGGTGTTATTCTAAACACTTTTGTCATTCACATTTATTTATTTATTTTTTTTAATTCCAAGATATTAAGGAAGGAAGAGCAAGGAAGTTGTCAGGAGAAAGAAAGAGGCTGCTCTGATGTTCTTCGGTTAGGAAAGGAATTAGAAACCTTTCTCAAATCTTTCCTAAGCAGAAGAACATCAGAGCAGCCTCTTTCTCTCTCCTGACAACTTCCTTGACTACTTGGTGGTCAGACTGGTGGAAAACTGACCAGCAGGTGGCGCTGTTGTAACAAAATTCATTCATATTAACAGTACATGTATCCTTTAATATCTTGGAATTAAAAAAAAAATGTGAATGACAAAAGCGCTTAGAAAAGCACTCACATTCATTTTAAATTCACTTATTTTAAAGGTTTACTTATTCTTTATGGGTACTTGGGCCTCACCATATTTTTTTATTTTTTTTTATCTGTTGGTTACTAATACAGGGGGCTAACAACTGTAGGGGACAACACTTTTGGGGATTAATGAATTTTATCCCATCATATTCCAATGGATGGTTGTAGGGTTGTAGTTGAAGGCCTCTCACTGTCCATGCTGCTTATGTGTGGTGCATAGGGCTTTGGCTAGGCCGAGTGCATAATATACACAATAGAGAAACACCCTTTCTTTTGGTTAGTCCCATGAATTAAAGGCTACGCTTGCAATATCCTCCACTTTGCTGTGAGTTAAGCTGCTTCCCCGGAGCTGTTTTAAGAGACTTTACAGCTACCTGACAGATGGTGATATTTGGTTTCCTGTCAGTTTTAATGAAGTTACACGGGGAAAGATTAGAACATTTTGCTTCATTTACCAAAACGTCCTTCCCCGGCTCTTAATTAATAATGTTATTACTGAAGTGTTAATCGTGAGTCTGAAGGTGAAGGGTGGGGGGGGAGAGATTATTTTATCTGTTTTATTCAATATTTTTTTTAAAAACTCCCATGAACTCAAAATTCAACCGATCGAAATTTATTAAAAAAATCAAATTTCTTAAACTCTAATTTGATTAGAGTTTTAAAAACGCGACTCCCATGGGTCTGGGCGGGATCGGGTTGAGGTCTTCTGACTGACTTTCCAAACGCCGGCTTCCAACTTCCGTGATGAACTTTTATAGACGGGCACATCTTGCCCCGCCTCTTTTGTGGGCCGGCGCGGGTCTTTAAAGGGAACCCGGAAGTCGGGCTAGGGCAGGAAAAGCCCGAACATCACTACTGCAAATAACTAGTAATGAACGAATTTCTCACGTTTCGATTTGCTGAAAATTTTTCGAATTTCCCACAAAATTTCGTGAAATGGCGAAAAATCTTGAAATCGGAAAGTTCACGAAAAAATCATGAAATTCAATCGTTTTTACAAAAAAATTTAACTATTTTACTAAAAAAATCAAGCAATTCGAATGTTTTAATGAAAAAATCAAGCAATTCGAAAGTTTTCACGAAAAAATCGTGAAAATCGGAAACACGGAAATTCGTCGCAAATTTGTGCCAGACAAATTTATTCACCCATCACTACAAACAACTCAAGATTGATCCCAGGACATCTCCCATTGACTAAAACAGCAATTTGGCAGGTTTCAGGTGGACATTACTGTGCTGAAATGGGAAAGGGCATATCCCAAACTGTTGATACAAAACGGTAATGGGCAGATTTATCAAAGGTCGATTTTTTTTTTTACTCTAATAAATTCGAATTCAATCACAACTTGAATGGGGGGTTATTTAAGAAAAAAATTTGAGTTGTGATAAATCTCACATTGGAATTTACATTGGAATAGGGAATTAAAATTCGAATGTGAATTTTGACACAAAAAAATTAGAGAATTAGAATTTACTATTGGACCCTTAGGATTTATCAAGGGTCAAATTTCAAATAAAAAAAAAAACCTTTGAAATTCGAATAAAAAAAGACCAACCGAAATTTATTAATCAAAGTTATTTTTTGGGTGAAAAGGCGTTTTTGTTCGAAATTCTAATCGTATGAATCAAAGTAACATCGTATTCGATCAAATTCGATTCGATCTAAAAAAAGATTTTTTTAAAGTCCACCAATTTACTCCAAATAGGTTCTAGGAGGTCCCCCATAGGCCCCTATAGTCGCCTTTGACAAATCTTCGCTACTGTGGGCGACTAATCTCCCCGAAATGCCTTCCCACCGGCAAGAATGTGAATGTTTAGCGAGATCACATAAGCGTTGCTTCCGTTTTCCAAAGTTGCCTCACAAGGAAACTTTGGGCGGCTTCGGAAAACTGATGGGACACGTATGCCACCCTGCCGGCTATTCACATTCTTGCCGATGGGAAGGCATTTCAGGGACGTTAGTCGCCCACAGTAGCAAAGATTTATCGCAGGCGACTAAATTTCCCTGTGTGCCACCACCCTTAATCAGCAGCTTCTTGGGGCCCTTCCTCCGATCGTTATTTGGCCAACAATCATCCAGATGTCGATCTGGCAGGTTTAGAAATCTTCACTGAAGCGGTCCGCGGTCCGACGACCTGTATTCTCCTCGTTGTAATCCGATCGGATCAGCCCAATGTGGGCATATCTGGGAGAGATCCATTCTTTGGCAAGGTCACTAATCAACCAGATCTCTTGGCCACCTTTAGTTTCACCACCCAATTCTCACCGTCTTCATCCCTCCACATCTCCTGCTTCTTTGCTTTCTTTTTTTTTTTTTTAGCTCTTTTGCTTTCCCATTCTTCCGGCCTTTGTTACCGTCCTTCCTATTCCTGAAGCAAGGATAATAAGAGAAAACTGGCTAGTGATAAACCTCAGAGAAGACAGATGAAACGCATAGAGTGAAGCTCTGTATTACAAGGATAAATGGCTCCTCGATGTAATCTCTTATGTTAGGTACTCACAAGAGGTAAATGGTATCATTCACTGAACATTGCTCACTGTGCTTCTCATTACAAACATGCCACCGAGAGACAAGGAGAAAGAAAGGGTGATGCGGTGATATTCAACTTATGGGCACCTTATATCCGCTCCCCCATCACCCTACGCAGGCATTAATATTGTGTGAACTGTGTATCAGATGAATGCACTCTTCAGCAGGACCTCCACTTCCCCCAATTTCGTCGGTTCGGAGCAGCATAATGCAAACCCAAAGAACAGACTATAGTGTAATAAATCATTTACAGTATGTACAATTTATTCTACAGTGAGATATTGGGTACCCATTTATAGTCCCTGAAATTGTCCCGTTTATCATGTACAGGTTCTCTGGGTATAGAGTGAGTACTTACTATAAAGCGGCGTATATCCTCTTACATTTGCTTGTTTTAAAGGACAAGGAATCCTTAAATTGTTGGATACTAAAAACGAACTTCCATGGGGTGCTGGAATGGGGGGCACAGAGCCACCATATTCTTCCAACTTCCAAGGAATTTTTATTTGGGCTTTTTAATGGAATTGCTGGAAGTCAGCTAGTCCTGCCCATGTACCCTGCCCAAGTCCATGTAAGAAGTCATTGGGAGATGGAAGAACATAGAGATGATTTGCTTCCCATCCTAGAAGCAGTATACTGGCCCTTGGAAAACATTAGGATTTGTACTCCTAACAATTTATCACCCCTGTACCTTAGAATGTTGTTGTCCTTAAGATTGAATTGGTTTTGTTTGAGCTGCCTCAACTAAGCTCATTCTTCTCTCCCATTATAATTGCTTGTTTAGAAACATTTATATTTGTTTGTCCTGCTCTGTATATACAGTATATGTTAAGGTTACTAGTACGGATGCATAACTATGGGGGGGGGGTTGTGGATGCAGACCTGAGGCCAATTTCAAAAAGTATAAAGCCCTGTCTAAGTAATTCAAGTAAATATGCCAGTGCATGTAATTTTGAAACAGGGTTTTTTTGTTACAAAGTTATGATCATAATATTGATAAGCCACCGTACCACGTCAAGGTAAAACCCCACATGGTGGTCCCTAACTTATTTATCTTTAGTCATAGTAAAAAAGGAATATTACCTCTCTGTGTAGTAACAATTCTTTATGTAAACATCTCCTGTGCTTTGGTTTCAAACTCTGTGCTAGATCCTCCCCCCGCCAACTACTGAGCGGCTTTTAAGAGGGAGAGACTGCCTTAACCAACGCCCATTTTAGAAAAGTAGAAGTCAGGTGTTGTAATTAAAAACAAAGTAGAGTGATATGTGCAGTTGCACAATAGTGTGTATACATGTGTAACTGAAATGTGAAGGTGTGTATGGTAGTGATAAGGGAAAGTGTATGTGTATTTGGGAGTATGTATGTAAGTAAGCATAGAATGAAAGAGTGTAAAGGAGAACTAAACAAAAGACACAATAAGTGTGTGTTTACATAGAGAAGTGTCTAGTCTAGTACGGATGCACCTGAATCCAGGATTCGGTTCGGGATTTCGGCCTTTTTCAGCAGGATTCGGACGAATCCTTCTGCCCGGCCGAACCGAATCTGAATCCTAACTTGTAAATTAGGGGCGGGGAAGTAAATCGCGTGACTTTTTGTCACAAAACAAAGAAGTAAAAAATGTTTTCCCCTTCCCACCCTTAATTTGCATATGCAAATTAGGATGTGATTCGGTATTTGGCTTAATCTTTCATGAAGGATTCTGAGGTTCGTCCGAATGCAAAATATTAGATTTGGTGCATCCCTAATTACTAGACCCATATAACATTACCTTCTTTAAACTACAGACCATCCTCTGGTTTCCTTGCTCTGTAATTCCCCCTTTCCCATTACATTTGTGCCTTGCGAGGTATGTAGAGATATCTCACTGTGTGAGGCCGGCCCGTGAAGGTCAAGCAATGCGGCGATTCAGTGATGGCTTCACAAGAATTGCAATGCTATTTCCTTCTCCAGAGGACGAAAGTAATTTTACATCTGTTCCCGAAGTGGGGACATTACTCTTGGCAGATGCTCTTTTAAGATGCCTTCTGCTTGAGCGGCTGGCAAATGGATTCTGACACCGTAGCAAGAAAGAAATCTGTTTCACAATTCAAAAATGGCTTTTTTTTTCTGTTCCACCTGATGGGGTTGTTTGTCTTTCTCGTATTCCTTCTCCTGCACAATGGAGTGAGCCGCACACAGGAGCAGATGCCAAGGGTACAGTAAAGAAAACTTCTCATGGGGTAGGAGAGGATAATGTCCATAATGTGAGAAGGACCAATTGCTCTTTGTACTGGACCTTTATTTATTTGTATTTTCTCTGCTGTGCTCTGTTTCTCCTCTTCTCTCTCTTCTATGGTCAAGTAGAGTGGTAGCAGAGATCGGGAATCTCTCTAGGTTCTTCCCCAGCCAATGGTTTACTCACTGTTGGGAAAAATTCAGGTGTATTAAGCTAGGAAATTAAAAATCAGTAGGGAAATTGTTTTAGAAATAACTGTTAAGCCATTATAACGATCTGCTTACACGGATCCCGGAGGAAGGTAGCTGATCCAGGAGAACTGATGGTAACAGGAACCTCTCTACGGCTCCGGTATTCACCGACGCCCTTTTGGGGCCCTGGGCTTTCTGCTGCGGAGGTGGTAGAGAAGCCAGGCGAGTTACCAGGAGCAAAGTAACAAGGAATCAGGCAAGGCGTAGTCAAGTGCAGGCAAAGGTCGTTTCCAGAAGACGGGTTTCAAAGAAGCGAAGTACCAAGGGGTCAGGCTAAGGCGTAGTTAGATGCAGGCAGAGGTCGAATTCAGGCAGCGAAGGTTCGGAGGTCAGGAAAACAGGCAGAGGGTCAAAACCAGGAAACTCTAACAACCAGGGCTTTAGCAGGAACAGTAGGAACTGAAGCCAGCTTGGGCAATGTGAGGAGGAAGAGGAAGGTATTTAAGGGAACAGGAACCAATCAGGAGCAGGCTGAGGAAGACAGACACATCAGGGACCAATAGGAAGCCAGGCGCCGAAATTAGAGGTCATTACATCCATTCCAGCGCAGGCATCCGATTTGACGTGCGCGGGCGCCTCGACGCCGGCGCCCAAGTTGACGCGTGCCTGCGCTTATGCGCCGGCGCTCAAAACCAGTGGCGGGTGTTACAGCCATTGTGTGATGCAAGGGAGAAAAAATACAATAAACAAAATTAATAAAATCGGACTCATGAATACGATGTATCACAAGCAAAGCACCGTATGTTCCTTGCTGCTTAGTATGAAAGAGGGGCTGGATATAGGGCGAGAGTAAGCCCTAAACGTTGCCTGGTTGTCTGACCTAATAAATTCAAGTTTTCACTTTTTGCAACAAAGAGGTGCTGCAGCAGTATCTTTTCTTTTTATGTAAACCCCTTGCAAGGGCACCCAACTCACAAGGTTAAGTAAGGTGGTTGAAGCACACACAACATCAACTACTCTTGATGTTCTCTTACTATAAAAGAGGGGAACGTTCATGAAACAAACTCTCACCACTATATATCGTTGGTTCGGGTGCTTAGCCCTTCTTCTCCAACCCACATTCAATAAGGCCAAACAGTCAAGCCACTCCCCATGCCATTTCCGAACTCCCGAACAGCCTTTATGTGGAAATGACAAAAAGCAACGAAAACAGCCAAAGCCGAACTCCCGAAGCGGCGAAAATACCCGAAGTCACAAAAACAGTCGAAATTTAAGTCCTGAAGCCATGAGTTCAATTCTACTGAACACTAATGTGTTTTTTTTTTGTTTTTTTTTATTCGCCTTGCCACCAATGTACTAATTTAGTATTTCTATAGGCCCCTGCCACCAATGTTTTTTTTTAAAAAATATTCTTTGGGGCCCCAATTTTTTTTAACTTGTAAGGGTGGCCCTGGCACCAATGTTTTTTTTTTTTAAAATATATTCTTAGGGCCTCAATTTTTTTTGGGGGGGGGCCCTGGTGCCAATGTTTTTTTATTTAACTTATGGGGGGGGCCTTGGTCACCAATTATTTTTTTTAACTTGTAGGGGGCCCTGACCACCAATTTTTAAAAAAAACTTTTAAGGGGGGCCCTGGCACCACTTGTGTGTGGGGGGGGTTACCTTGTAGCGTTGATGTCTGTGTGGTCTTTTAACTGTTGTGTGGAGTGGGCTGGATCTGGGCGGGGCTTGGGGGCTGGTGTGGGCAGGGCCAAGGGGGCCCGAAAATTTTGTTGTACGGGGCCCCGTGATTTCTAATGGCGGCCCTGGTCTGATGACTAGAGAAACGACTTCAAGAGAAAAGAAAACACAGCAAGTCCAGTAGCTATAGATTTACCATGACCTGGATATTTGAGAACCATCACAGATACATGGACGTGCTTAAAGAGAAATAGCTTTATTTCACATTAATTGTGACACAAAACGCATCAGGATTAATGTGAAATAAAGTTTTTTCTTTTTAACCACATCTATGGAGTACCGGAGTTCACATACAATTCTTGCTGTATACTGTATACTTTCCATTCGAAGATGGGTGAATAAATTTGCGGACAATTCCCACGTTTTGCAGCCGGTGAATAAATTTGAGAAACTGTCGCTAAAATTCCCTAGAGAAAATCCGCCTGCCTCAAAAATTTTTGGATGCGTGTCGGAAAAGTCGATTGCAACAAAACCGTTGCACGTCAACATTATTCGGACGCCCATTGACTTGGCGTCAAAATTCGCGTTTCACATATTTTTTGTGAACGGGACAAATTCACCCATCACTAATGCCAAAAATGAAAATGTAATATAAGCTTGATCAAACTGGAATAAGAAATTTTCTAAATATAATCAACTGAATAATTTCAGAAATAATCGACTTATTCTTCACTCTCCCCCTCTCTGCATCTGTTTGTCTTCATGCAGGAGCTTGGTGTCTGATTTTGAATGACCGTAAAATCCAATATATCTTATAGGGGGGCTCCTTTTGCCTAGAAGATGTATTAGAGCTCACTCTATTAAAATCATCAGACATCATGTCTCTCTACATGCAGAATTTGTGCAAAAGGCAGTTATTTTGACTGTGCTGGAATCAGTTATTTGAATGGACTCTAATTCATCTGCATGCAGAGACACAGATGCTGAGAGAGGGCTTGTGAAGATCAACTTGATTATTTCAGAAATGATTGAGAATTTTTAATTGATTGCATTTCGATTTTTTCTTTTTTCTGTATGATGAAGCTTATATTTCATTTTCATTTTTGCGATAGTTCCCCTTTAGGGAAAGTGCTATGGAAATTCTAGTGCACTGATGTGGGATTCTGTTTTTAATTAGGGCCCCTGTATCCTGCCCTGCCATGTTGTGCCTCAATTAGCCCTTCTGCCAGATGGCCACAAGATCTGGTCAACCTTCCTGTATTGGTTTGGACGGAGGAGAAAGTTGTGGGAGCACTGAATTATACACAAGTTGTCTGTAACTGCTTTAGGCCACAACCCCTTTCTTCTCAGTCGCAGGCCTGGCGTGCAATCTCCAAATGGCCCATTCCGTCTGTTTTTTTCTCCCCCAATCGCCAGTGTGTATTTCAATATAACCCTTCCCAGCTGGATTCTCTTTTAGAGAATTAATGTCCAGCTATAGTTATGTTTTTAATGCCAGCAATATATCCCAGCCTATTGGCTTGCTGGCCAGCACCCAAGAAAGGCCTCTAATCCTATTTACCTTTAAACACAGATTTAATAGAGAACAGACTCGGTTTGGTAATTAGGCTTAATTGTACTGAAATTGCACTGATACTCAATAGATTAGCAATATATAGAGAACATGGAAATCTCTCCCCCTCTTTTATAGCTTGCATTTGCTGAAAGCCATATTCAAAAACTGTCAGGTGTGGGCCAGTGGGGCAGCTATTCAGAATCCACTATTTTAGGATTTGGCTGAATCCTTTGTGAAAGATTCAGAACCGAATCCGAATTTGCATATGTAAATAAGGGAAACAAGGGGGAAAGAGAACATACACGGTTAAAAATGTTTGACTTCCTTGATCTGACAAAAAGTCATGTGATTTTTTTGGATTTGGTTTCAGATTTGGTTTGGCCAGGCATTTGGATTCGTCTAAATCTGAATCCTGCTAAAAAAGGCAGAATCTTTAGCGAATCCTGGATTCAGTGCATCCCTAGTAATAATGAGCCCCCAGGTTAAGATTCACATCTGGAACCCTCCACAATGGAACCCCCATCACTCTTACACTCACATGGGGGGGGAGCCTGGGTGTAGTGGCAGCTCCTGTCCGCCCCAGTAGTGATGTGGGTCATATAATCTGCACATACTAAAGATACTTAATACTTGGGAAATTGATGCTTTACAGTTAGTGGGCACACTGGCTGAAGGGCTCCATGTCCCTGCTCAATTAATTTGAATCTGAGGCCTATGGGTGTGTCTATGGTAAGTAAATAAAAATTTACAGTAAAAAAAGAGTCTACAGCTAGATTTAAGGATTTGGGTGCCTGGATCTTCTGCTGAACCATCTGCACATGCACTGATCTGGCAAGGGAGGGGGTCAAATGGGGACACCATTTGGGGGGCCATCAGGGGGACACGCGGAGTACCAGGCCTAAAGGGGGGCCGGCAGTGCTGCACTTTTTGAAATAGTGGGGCCCCCCCTTGACAGTGCTAAAGTCGTGCCGAACCCGCCGTAGAGATAAATTCTCGAAGAGACTAAATTCCGAAGCTGCAAAAGTAGCCAAAATTGAAGCCGCGAAAAGACCCAAAGGTGCAAAATGACCTGGAGTTGTCGTACCAAAGCTACAAAAAGACCCAAAGCCGCGAACGGAGCCGAAGTTGAAGTCCCGAAGCCGTGAAAAGATCTGAAGCCGCGAAAGGAGCTGAGTTGAAGTCCCAAAGCCACAAAAAGACCAGAAGCCACGAAAGGACCCAAAGTTAAAGTCCTGAAGCCGTGAAAAGACCCGAAGCCGCAAAAGGACTAGGGATGTAGCGAACTGTTCGCCCGCGAACTAGTTCGCGCGAACTTCGACCGTTCGCGTCCGCCGAATGTTCGCGAACGTTTGGGAACGTTCGCAGTTTGAGTTCGCGTTCGATCGTTCGACCATTCGACCATTCGAATTCCTTCGACCGCTAAAAATCTAACGATTTCCATTCGTTCGAACGATTGTAAGCATTCGATCCAATGAAAAGCATTCGATCGAATGGCTTCGATCGTTCGATTCGAATGAAAATCCTTCGATCGAACGATTAAAATCCTTCGATCGTTCGATCGAACGATTTTAGCGGTGTTCGAAGTTCGCGAACTGTTCGCGAACGTTCGCATTTTTTGCCGGTGTTCACGAACGGCGTTCGCGAACACCAAATCGGCAGTTCGCTACATCCCTAAAAAGGACCCGAAGTTAAAGTCCTGAAGTCACAAAATGAGCCAAAGTTGAAGTCCCAAAGCCTCAAAAGGAGCCGAAGTTGAAGTCCCAAAGCAGTGAAAAGACCCGAAGCCATGAAAGGAGTCAAAGTAGAAGTCCTGAAGCTGCAAAAGAAGCCGAAGTTGAAGTCCCAAAGCCATGAGTTCACTTCTACTGAACACCACTTCACTTCTACTGTTTTTTGTTTTATTAAAACCCTGGCCACCAATGTATTAATTTAATATTCTATGTGTGTGTGTGTGGTCTTTTAATTGTGGGGTGGGCGGGATCTGTGGAGGAGCTTGGGGGCAGGGCCCAGAAAACTTTTTTTGTATGGGGCCCTGTGATTTCTAATGGTGGCCACCGCCACAGATAACTTCTGAAATTTCAACTGTGTCTAATCTGCAGTGAGCACTATGTCAACTCCTCATTCTTAATGTGCCCTGAGCTTATTTATATCCTTTTAAGGAAAATTAATATAATAGAAACAAAGCTCCCAAAAGGCTATGTTATTCCCTAAAACACAAATAAGGGGTTTCTTGCAGTCGGGTTTCGAGGTCTCAGAAATTTCAGAGGCACTTTGAGAATAAAAGCCACATCTGGAGGGATTAGAGTTGATATCATCTTTGTTGAAGTGGCAGGGTTCCAGAGAGAACCTTATCCCTATTGTGTGTTTCTCTTGCTTTCAGGGTTTCTTTTCTGTTCCAAGCCACAACTCATTTTATAATATAATTTATACTAATTGTAATATTCTGCTCTCTTATAACAAATTAACATGAGATATTCTACATGTCTTGCATATCAAACACTTGTCTGTGGATTACAAGAGGGCAACATCTCCCAATATATGCATTTTTTTATATAGGCTGAACAATGGACCCTCCACTTTCATGATATATTCTCAAAGATGTAAAGATCTCACAATGATGTTTGTTCCATTTCTGATAACACATAATAACCATCTTAAGATAGCATTCGGTGGTCTCCTCTTAAAAAGCAAACATCTGATTGGTTGATGTATTTCACGAGACCTGGAGAAAAGATTTTCTCCTGTATATGAATTTTACAGCTTTGTGAGCTTTTTTAGAAACTAAATTAACTCACAACTCGAATGGTTTCTAATTTAAGAAAAAACTGGAATGTAAAAAACTCGAATCAGTGTAGTCGGGGTTAAACCTGGAATACTCAAATTGATCGAGTTTTCTGCGGAAAAAACTTGAATCACTGAATGATTGAGTTTTCAAGTGAATCCCACCAAAAAAAGAAGTGAACATCAATGAAGGCTACAAACATGTTAAAATGGTTCAAGGGACCTCTGCCATTGACTTCTACATGACCTCGACAGGTTTTAGATGAAGTATTTTGGATTCAAGCTATTTCCAGCTTGAAGTTATAAGAAATCTTGAAAAATTCAAGTACTTTTTTTTAAAATTTAGAGTTTTAACTAGATAATTCAAGTTTTGACTGAAAAATACCATCGAAAACTCAAATTTTTTGAGCAAAAAACAACTTGGTATTTGATAAATAACCCCCCTGAGTGTAGCCTACAGATGAATAAATGGACCTAATGATGCCATACAGTGGCTGTCCATTCAGAAACTGGTCCATGTTTATCACTTTGGGTGGCATGTGAAATCTTCTGACATACACAATGCATAAATAAGTAGAAGATTAGTTATCAGTGCAATTGTTTAGGGCTATGGCATACGGGGGGATTTGACCACCGCTGTAACTGCACCAACAACAGTGGCAGTGAAGTGATCATTTCAGAGCAGAGGTCTGTCTGGCCCTTTTAGATGTGCCCCTTGTGATATAGGCCTTAGTTCCACCACCAGATGCCAAGGTTGTCCACCACTTTGTCTGCCTGCTTCTTATACCATTATACGTTCTCTCAAGCAGGGCCCAGAGACCTCATTACCCCATAATTGCTTGTTCCATCGGTTGTACTGTTGGCAGTTCTTCTTCCCAATAGATTGTATGTTAGACTCAGGGCCGGATTTACATAGTGGGCACCCCTAGGCCTGCTGAAGTTCATCGCCCCTGTCCCCCTTACTTTTATTCGCTCAAATTTTCATCATCGGGGATTGGCGCACAGGAAATTTAAAAAACTATTGTATCTCCTGCGCATCCCCAGTATTTCTGGACCAATGTGGGTGTGGTTGGGCAGCATGCTGCCCCCTAAAATGATGCCGCCCTAGGCCCAGGCCTCGGTGTCCTCTCCACAAATCTGGGCCTGTTAAGACCTTCATAAAAGGACTTTAATAATATATTTGTTTTGAAATTATGGTAGTTTAGGGTAGAGAGGGCATTTACCCTGTGCCCAGCATCTGTTGGAAATCTTAAAATGGTACAAAGGGCATATTATGTTGTGTAACACATGATACTTTCACTATGAACATGGCGCACACCAAACCAGATGGACCCCTTGCCATGCGGAGATAAAAATTCTGTTGTAAGCGTAGCGCTATAGTAAACTGACTTGTGCTAGGGCAGTTTTAGCTACTTTCCTTCGTGAGCTGAGACCACGGATGAGCTCTCTTTTTCAGGGGCAAGCCCTCGCAACGGTGTGGAGGCATGGGTGTAGTGTAACTGTAACTTGGTGCGATAGCACAATGATGGGCGCCAGTAGTTCTTTAACAGTTGAACAAAAAACTGTATTTATTGAACAATATTATTATTATTTATTAACATGTATTTATATAGCGCCAACATATTGCGTAGCACTGTACAATAGCACATAGATCATTTAGCACATTGATCCACAATGGAGTATAGAACATACACAGCAGCATAAAGGAAGCATATACTCACAGCACGTATAGGCTGAATCCCCACAGGCTAGGGAATATACAGCAGAGAGTACGTTGACAGCATGTGATGGGTATTGCCCAGTTTTCAGGATATCTTCCAGTGGCAGACTAGGGGAACTCCTGACATCCCTATCTCAACACTTGGTTCCTTACTCTGGGTCAGTAATACCCTGGGATCTTAATCCCTCTAATCTCCTCGGCGGAGCCTTGAGCTGCTAAACTAAACAACCTCTCTATCACTCCTAGAGCGATCTATAAAACGAGTATAGCTGTCTAATTACTAGGGCCAAGGCGCCTAGGGTCAGCACTACCCATTCCCTTCCAGCCTGCTTGGTTGGGCTAAAGCAATGGACCCAGAACACATGGTTCCTAAACCTTTTATACTCTGGCACAGTGCCATCTGGTGTACACTGTGTGAACTACAGGGGTTACATAAGCACAAGGTCCCCATAAGGACCCACTGAGGTGTCCATATTACTAGGGATGTGCCTGTCTGTAAAGTGTAAGGGTGTCTAAGATTTTCATAACCCTACATAAGTAACATCACGATTATGTAAAAAAAAAACCTTAAAAGTGTTTCCTATGGGCAGACCGGTATAATGCTCAGACTCAGTTGATACCGTGGCTTGGGACTAATTCAGTTTAAACACGGGTGCATCAGGGAGGCTCATTGTGATGTAGAAGGACATTACTATAGAATATGTTGTTCCCTTTAGACAGCATTTGTCGTCTGTTTGGTCTTAGTTCTATAATTAAACAGCAAATGATTTAGTTCACCCCTCATATCTGCTGCTTTATCACTAATTGGAACATGCCAACATGACTGGTAATGCACTAAAGTGTCAGCATAATGCAGTTATTTTCAAACTAGAAGATGCAAATCATAAGATCAGCACTGCTACCTAACTAATGGAGATTTAGGCAAGATTTGGCCTCTGTATGTTCATATATAATAAGTTCTCCAGTGGAAAGCCTAAAATTGGTAACCTTCTCAAACTAAAAACCCACCCTCCTCCCTTGGTAGGTCAAACTGCAATTAAAACCAAAGTGACCAGTATCCACAATCCTAATTCAGATTAGATTGACTGTCATGTGATCAATCATGCTGGTCCCACAAACCCCATGATTGAAAAGCAGCAGTGCACATAAAGCCAGAGCAATGTTCTCCAATGGGTTAATATTGCTTGGCCCAGGCTTGGCCAGTAGCGAGACAGCTCTCGAGGTCTCAGAACAATGGCTCATTGTTACAGAGCAACCAACGTCAATTCCGCCAACTAGTTTCAAGTTGAATAGGCCTTTTCAGGTTCAGTCATTTCATGTGTAGCTCACTGTAGGAAGATACGCCTACTTTATTCCTCCATAGTCATGAAGAATATGTTTTCTTTCTTTCTGTTCTTTGATGAATGACACGTCACTTATGTATATTCAGAGGCAATTAGCCGGTTTTCTGTATATATTTGTGCCTTTCATTCAGCCCTGAAACTGTCTACCAAAAATCCAATGTAGTGGTAATCCCTATAATATAACTTTTAGTACAATATAGACAGTGCTAACTATGAGTTGGTCTTCAACTGTGTTATTTTGAGGTTTTTCAGCTTTCTTCAACCTGAATTTTAAAATGGTCTCTGGTTATCCGGGTCACTGACCCTGGATACCAAAAAGATATTTTACCCAAGGCTATATTTGATTGTCATAAAGACTCCGGATGCACCGAATACACTATTTGGGATTCGCCCGAATCCTTGGTGGAAGATTCGTCTGAATACCAAACTGAATCCTAATTTGCATATGCAAATTAGGGGCAGGAAAGGAAAAAGTGTAAAAAATTATTCTTTTGTAAAGTAAAGTCATGTGATTTCCCTACCTGTCCTTAATTTACATATGCAAATTAGGATTCGGATTCCGAATCTGAATCCTGGCCAAATCCCGAACCGAATCCTGGATTCGGTGCATCCTCTATTAAAGACTATGAGGCCCATTTATCAAATTCCGAATTTATCTCAATATTTTCTGACCAAATCCGTATGTTTTTTTTCTCCTTATCTATTAATACACTTTCCTGAAAGTTTTGTTTGCATGAAAAATCATGAAAAATACTCGTAAGAATTTTTTGGATTTCCCCCCCCCAAAAAACATTTTTTGTCAGATTTTTGCAGAAAACCACAAAATTTTCGCATTATTGCATGAAACCCAGAGCAGATCAAGATATCTTTCTTCTCCCATTGACTTATATGCAACTTCAGCAGGACTGAGATGCCGGATTTTCAGATTCTGTCTTTTTCCATCCTTGGGGCATAATAAATCCCAAAAAATTTGTGGGTTTTTTTTCCCATTAAAAATTCTGATTTTTTTTTTTTTTTTTTCCAAAATGTTTTTATTCGTTTTCAAAGCACGTTTTACATATTTTGGACAGTTGGCACGTCCAAGCATGGATGCATATTAATTATTGGTGTCAAAAGAACATGCATATAATGAGGAGAGAAGAGAAACAGTAGAAGAAAGAAAAGGAAATAAATTCAAAGTTAACATAACGGTATATTCCTATGTATAATTTCACAATATATTATATCAAGTCTCGAGATCAGTTCAGAGTATTGATAGGAGAGAAAAATTTAACAGACTAGGTTTGATTACCTTAGAAAAATTCTGATTTTATAGTAAAAAAACATGATTTTTATATTTTTTTTTGCAGTCAGAGTTTAGTAAATAACCCCCTATATGTATAGACACTATCCCCCATATGTAATGTAAGGCACTAAGTTTGTCCAGGAGCAGTAACCCATGACAACCAATAAGATTCTTGCATTTAAACAGGTGACTAGTAAATGCTACCTGCTGATTGGTTGTTATGGGTTACTGCCCCAGGGCAAACTTAGTGCCTTTTATTACATAAGCCCATTTGTGAGCAATCATCCTAGGGGCAGTGTTGAAGGAGAAGAGTGTACCAAGAGCAAACCCATATGAACTCCTGGGGCAGATATTGAGCCTCAGTCACTCAGCTTGAGCAAGGTCACTTAACCTGTACCAGTTCTACTGATTAAAAAGGGTTCAACAATGTTTTTGCAGAAGGCTGTTTTTTTGTGAACGAATATGGACTAGTCGGGGACATACAATAATGATGTGCAACCACTCCTCAGGTTTGCTGAATGTTTGTGTTTGTACAAGCACAAAGTCCAGGCAGAATAGATCAGAATTTATCATTAGTTGGTACTTATTTCAGAGTCTGCGTTTATTCCTAATTGCTCTTATTTTTGCTGCCCCGTAGGGCCCAGTTAGCAGGCAGGTTATTAGAACTTTTCATCGCTGTACTGGGCTCATGGAATTATTAGAGGGGCCATAATTTAGTTTTGTTGCACTTCCAACACTTGCTGCTGTAATTAAATTCATTAGCGTTGCTGGCACGTGATAATTCATTGTGTTTGGATTGTATTTCTAATGGTAACTGATCATTTAGGTTAAAGGAAAAGGAAAGCTACCAAGGCAGTTTATTAGCCACAATAGTGCAAGCTATAAGACTATATTTATTCTGCAGAATGCTTTACCGTACCTGAGTAACCAGCTCTAGACACTGTCTCTGTTTGTTTGGGATAGCAGCTGCCATATTAGCTTGGTATGACATCACTTCCTGTCTGAGTCTCTCCCTTCTCACTTATAGCTCTGGGCTCAGATTACAGCAGGGAGAGGAGAAGAGAGGAGCAAACTGAGCATGCTCAAGCCCTAGCCCTAGAGGTTTAAGCTGAAAACAGGATACCGAATCCCATGTGTTCACAATTGAAGGAAAGAAATGTGGTGGTTTTTTTTTTTGACAGAGGACTCAGAGCAGCATTACTTTGAGGGTTTACTGGTGTATTTATATTAGGGATGCACCGAATCCACTATTTTGGATTCGGCCAAACTCCCGAATCCTTTGCGAAAGATTCGGCCGAATACCGAACCGAATCCTAATTTGCATATGCAAATTAGAGGTGAGAAGTGGAAAACATTTTTACTTCCTTGTTTTGTGACAAAAGGTCACGCAATTTCCTTTCCTGCCCCTAATTTGCATATCAAAATTAGGATTAGGTTCGGCCGGGTAGAAGGACCTTTCTGATAAAGCTTACTTACGTGTAGTTTTAGCCTTTCCTTCTCCTTTAAAGGATCAGATAAAACAAATGGAGCTGCTGCACTCGTGCCACTCTAGGCCCCTGTTAGGTCTCTGGACCAGGCCTGGGGAGACTGTTGGTTCCATCCTGGATTATATTGGCCCCAGTAGTAGCCGCCCTCTATAGAAAAGTGGTGGAATGCCAAGCCAATGGCGTTTGGTTATATTTTGATTGGAATTGGGGGGGACAACATTTTAGTATCACTTTTAGAATAAACAATTAAAGATGTACAGTCAACCCACAGTTCTCATGCCTTGTGCCCTTTCTCGTAAATTTCATGGCTGGTTCTGCCTTGGAAGTCTAGTTTGATGTGACCGATTTTCTGTTTTCCTCCTGCCATTCTGTAAATAAACAAGACACATTTCTGCTCACTCATGTCACACTTTTCCAATGTCATTATGTCTTCCTTGCTACAGTTTCGGTATCCTCATCCCGGGCTAATTCTGCACCCATCAGCTTGATGAAAACATACATTTTCAAAGAACCGTGATGAATCTGGGAGAAGGGAGCAATACTTAACTTTTATACACAATAGATAATTACAGTGTATAAAGAAGTACAACATTCACCTGAGGAAGGACATTGTGTGGAGCCTGACCAAGATGTTGTGTGCATAGTGTCTCTGTTTCTGCTTAAAATGCCTGGGTATCATCCAGTGTCGGACTGGAATGCCAGGGGCCCACCAGAAAACTTTAGATGGTGGGCCCAACGTTAAACTGTGACCATGGGCCCACTTTCCAAACTATTATTCCTCCTCTCTGAAGTCAACCTCTTTATTCTCCTAGTCTTTTATATCTCCTTACTATACTTTATTATTACTATACTATATTTCCATTGTTAAGCCTCTTTTTTACAATAAAGGAACAGGGAATGACCATGAAATAGGCCGAATGGTTAGAAGCAAGAAGCCCACTGACACCTGAGCCCACTGGGAGTTTTCTTGGTATTCCTGTGGGCCAGTCCGACACTGGTATCATCTAGGTGAGCCAAGTACCTATAGGCTAGTTGCCACCTGATAATCCCAGTAGGGCCTAGGTTGGATGTGTGTTTTTGTAATAAGGATAGGGTTGCCACCCAGCTGGTATTTTACCGGCCTAGCCGGTAAAACACCTGCCGGGGGCCGGTATTACAGATTTACTGGCAATGCAGCTGCCAGTAATTTGTAATACCATTTACAAAATCCCCTGCCCGCCGATGAAAATGTACATTTTCGTCGGCTTCGGGCGGTGGCCCTGCCCCTTTTGTTACGCTACTCCACATGGCTCCGCCCCTTTTGTGACGCTACTCCCGTGGCTCCGCCCCTTTTTGCGCCCCGTCCCTTTCTTTTCCGCCCCCCACCATGGCTGGTAATTGTTTTTTTTTTAAAAGGTGGCAACCCTAGATAAGGAGAATAAATGCCATTGGGGCAGGAACTGAAGTATATGATGAACCATCTCTGTAATGTCGGGGGCCTGAAAGAGAGGCTGGGATTTTCCAGCCAGGAATGTTAGGACTTGAGTCCTTGAGTCCTATCTAAAACACACCTACTGATGTTCATTGCTTAGAAACCATAATATTTGGCAGCCATGCTGATCTTTTTTCAGTTTAAAAAAGTCCCATAGTTAATCAAAAGGTCAACTAAACTATTAAAGGAGAAGGAAATGCTAAAACTAAGTAAGCTTTATCAGAAAGGTCTATATAAATACACCAGTAAACCCTCAAAGTAATCTTGCTCTGAGTCCTCTGTCAAAAGAAACACTGCATTTCTTTCCTTCTATTGTGTACTCATGGGCTTCTGTATCAGACTTCCTGTTTTCAGCTTAAACATCCAGGGCTTGGGCTTGAGCATGCTCAGTTTGCTCCTCTCTCCCTATCCCCTCCCTGCTGTAATCTGAGCCCAGATCTATGAGCAAGCAGGGAGAGACTCAGGCAGGAAGTGATGTCACAGCAAGCTAATATGGCAGCTGCTATCCTAAACAAACAGTGACAGTGTCTAGAGCTGTTAACTCAGGTATGGAAAAGCATTCTAAAGAATAAAAATGTCATTCTAACTTGCACAGTTGTGGCTAATCAATTGGCAATTAACAACCTTGGTAGTTTTCCTTCTCCTTTATATTTCAAAATTGTTATTGTTATTCCTCAATTGGGCTTGCAAACAAATAATGTCCTGTTCATGAGAGTCAATCACAGTTATAATATCGTCCATTTTAGCTT
Organism: Xenopus laevis; assembly: GCF_017654675.1. NCBI lineage: Eukaryota > Metazoa > Chordata > Amphibia > Anura > Pipidae > Xenopus > Xenopus laevis. The sequence continues at coordinate 19,921,829 of NC_054371.1, read as the reverse complement.
CCGCATCATTAATACACTGGCCCAGATCCGCCATTTGTTTAGTGAGATCCGTTGTAATTTTGTTGGCCGTAGCTTCTAATTCCTGTGGAAGCAGAATTTTAAATCTCCCTACGAGTACCTCATCCGAGGAGAATGAAGCATCACCCTGTTCCGAGGAAGGTGAAGTCCGGCTCCCAAATAAACTGCTTTGAGGCACCATTGCAATTGTTTCCGGTGATGTCGCAGTTCGTTGAGGCCTCTCCAGGACGTCTGAGACTGGGCACGTCCCCGATGTCAGTGAAGAAAGGGTCCCAACTGGCTATACATACGCTTAGCTAGAGGATTCCCCTAATCGCTGTAGTGACTGAGAGCCAATTCGGTGCCAATGGTAGCGTCCGGTAGCTTAAAACTGCACAGCTGGTGCAGAGCTTTTCTCAAGTGGCAGCCATCTTGGACAGTGTGTGCATGCGCCCCCCAGTTTTCCTTCTCCTTTAAAGGAGAAACAACCTTTGCTACTAAAATCCCCTACCCCCTACCCTACAGAGACCCCCCTCCCTGCTCCCCCCAGCCTAAGTGGTACCTTTGCTAAATTACCCTAATTCTTTACTTACCCCTCGGTGCAGATTCTGTCCAGTGGAGTTCACGGGCACCATCTTCAGCCGGTTTGGTAATCTTCTGGTCTTTTTCTGGCGCTTCAGCAATTTCCGTGACTTTCGCCGCATCCGCAGTTGTCGCAAAACAGGAAACTGCTCCGACTATGGAATATGATCTATTCCAGAAGATTACCGAAGACAAGATGATGGCTCCCATGAACTCCGAAGACCTGAATCTGTAGGGATCAGAGGGGTCAGTAAAGAGTTAGGGGCATTTAGCAAAGGTGCCCCCTAGGCTGGGGGGGGGGGAGCAAGGAGGGAGTCTATGTAGGGTGGGGGGTAGGGGATTTTAGTAGCAAGGGTTTGGTTCTCCTTTAAGCGTTGCCCAACCTACACCCCTTTCAAGGTTGTTGAAGTACAGCTGTTGGCTATTGAGGGTGCTGGCAGTTGAAAGGTCATAGATCATCCTATTTGATATAAATAATGAGTCCCTGGGAGCCCAGCACTGCTGCCTCCCATCCCCTACTGAGGCCTACTGGCTTCTGTGTCACTCAGACTTGTCAGGAATTCTCTGAATATTCAATGAGTCCTTTCCTGTCTTATCATCATATTAAACATGTTGTCATCTTGTTGCTAAATACACTGTTTTGCCTCTGAGCTGACCCGTACGTGATACTTAAATGAAATTGAATTATTATGCCGAGCATCGCATTGTGCTGCTGCGGCTCCATAGAGGTTTCATGTTAAATTGTGTGCTGGATTTTTTAAGTTTCATATAATGTTTTCATTTGGATGCGAGATCACAAATCATCTGGAGGAGGCGACGCATGGCATGTTATTATTTCCCTTTTTTGTGCCTACATTCCTGCCTAGTTAATGGCGACCGTGTCCCCACCTAGAGACACAATAAATAGGATTTCTGTCGCTCAGGAGCCGAAAATGAATATTAACTGGAAAGGTTCCGTCCGGTTCATAGTAAAACATCAATGTGATCCTTTAGTGAAATCCATAATATGGTATACTGTCAAGAAATGTATTGTTTTCAAATAGAATAGAACAGAAATAAAAGCTTGTATCTATGGCTATGTCTTTTTAACTGTTTTCTTTAAAGGGAAACTATCGCAAAAAGGAAAATTCTCTATAAGCTTCAGCATACTGAAATAAGAAGTTTTCTAAATATAATCAATTAAATATTCTGTACCGTTTCTGAAATAATCAAGTTTATATTCACTGTCCCTCTCTCAGCATCTGTTTCTCTTCATTCTCTCTTCATTCAGCAGTTGGGGGTCAGATATTCATTGACAGTTAGATCCAATATATCTTATAGGGGGGGCTTCCTTTCCTAGCAGAGTACTAGCGGAGTTCCAAGTCTCTTGTGCTTCAGAATCAAAAAATTACCTTTTTGGCCACCCCTTCATTTATGTTGCCCTAGGCCCGGGCTTTTGTGGCCTTGCTGCAAATCCAGGACTGCTTCCAGACCAATATGTGACTATAAATTAGCTGGATATCAAGTTGGTAAGCTTGAAAATACGGTCGGACAAGAAGCGTTGATACCCTCATCTGGCGGGTCTCTGTAGGCAGGGGCACTTCGCCAATGGGGCGACTTGAGACTGTCACCTCAGGCGGCAGTGCACCACTCGGTACCAGGGGTGGCAAAAATGCCGCTCCTTGTAGAAGAGCCGAATTTCCAGTTTTCAAACCGGAAATTCGGCTCTTCTAGAGCAGAGATCGCAGTTAGGCTCTCTGCGCTAGTGCACTGGCCCTCTCTGCTGCCCTGGTGGACCCCCCGGACCCCCTCAGGTGCAAAAAGGTAAGCGCACGGGGGAGGGGGGGCGGCAGCAACTGCTGCTGCCTCAGGCGGAGGGACCAGGATCGCCCCTGTCTGTTGGCCCTATGATAATGATGGTTGACCCTAGGGTCAATGATCGGATCAACCCAATTTGACCCGGCACGTGGGTGGCCAAACTGGGCCCAGATCTGCCTGTCTGTGCCAACTTAAGCCACCAGTTTGATACATTCGTTTTAGACCTCCCTTTAAAGAGGTTGTTCACCTTTGAGTTAATTTTTAGTATGATGTAGAGCAGTGATCCCCAACCAGTAGCTCGTGAGCAACATGTTGCTCCCCAAACCCTTGGATGTTGCTCTCAGTGGCCTCAAAGTAGGTGCTTATTTTTTAGTTCCTGGTTTGGAGGCAAGTTTTGGTTGGATAAAAAACAGATGTACTGCTAAACAGAGCCTCCTGTAGGCTGCCAGTCCACATATGGGCTACCAATAGCCAATTACATCCCTTATTTGGCTCCATCCAGGAACATTTTTAATTGTTGTGTTGCTCCCCAACTCATTTTACATCTGAATGTTGCTCACGGGTGAAAAAGGTTGGGGATCCCTGATGTAGAGAGTGATATTCTGAGACAATTAGGAATTGATTTTAATTTTTTATAATTTGTAGTTTTTGAGTTATTTAGCTTTTTTATTCAGCAATCTGGTTGCTAGGGTCCAAATTACCCTAGCATAAGAGATGGGAATATGAACAATTCGCCCGCATCAAAACGGGTGCCGGCATCAAAGTTGACTCCTGCGCCTATTAAAGTCAATGGGCGTCCGCTTATCGTCGCCAACGTCAAAATTGGCGCTGTCATCGAAACCGGCATAAAATTTTTCCCGACGCCGGTGATTTTACGCTGCAAAATGGGCAAATTCGGAGCAAATTAGCGCCTGGCAAATAAATTGCCCCATCACTATCGAGGAACGATATTGTTTAAACATATGGGAGGCGTAGTTTAACAATGTCTCTAGTATAAGTAAATCTAAAAACAATTGGACTTGCTGAGTAATCAATGAAGACTTGTGAAAGTGAAATCTTACTGTTGTGTAATGCCTGCATGACTCTGCTAATAAAGTCCAGTTGTTTTTAGATCTACCTATACTAGATATTAGTGAATTAGTAAAAATTCGCCTGTGTCAAAAATTTTTTTCGCCAAAACGGACGCCGGCGTCAAAAACGTGACGCTGGCGCCATTTTGCGAATTTCGGCACAAATTCGCCCATCACTACTAGATATATGACCTGGATGAATGAAAATCTTCATAGTCAGTTTAACTATGTGTCGACATTATTATGCACAATATAACGTTTGTTAATTAGAAGGGAGGAGTTGTAGTTCCCTGCACCAATATATACCTGTATCCTTGTTACATGTGTGAGCACACTTGAGGAAGGGGGAGGAGCCCCCGAAACGTTGTTTGTGATCTCAATATTAGCACAACTGCTACGTGAGTGCCATCTGCTTTATCCATAGTTCTTACTGTCTAATAAAAAGTAGCAATAACAATTAATTTGTAACTTTACAGAGCATTTGTTTTTAGATGAGGATATTTGAAAGATGGAAAGAGTTAGCAGAAGAAGGCAAATAATTAAAAAACTATAAAGAACAAAATAATGAAGACCAAATGAAAAGTTGGTTAGAATTTGCCCTTCTACAACATACTAAAAGTTAACTTAAGGTGGCCATACACAGGAAGATCTGCTGGTTTGGCGATGTTCCAGATATGCCCACATTGAGGTGGCCGATATCGGGCTGATCCAATCATGGGCCCGACGGGCCAACAATCAGATCAAAATGGAGGCCATACGGGCGGTTGGATTGAGGGACCGCATTAATGAAAAGATGTGGCCTTGATCCGACAGGATTTTTTTAACCTGCCCAATTGGAATCGGCCCGACTGCCAGATGGCCCCACACATCGGCCAATAAGCTACCGACTCAAGTCTGTCGGCAGCTTTTATCGGCCCCGTGTATGGGGGCCTTTAAAGGTGAACGATCCCTTAAAGTCATAGCACTCATTTACATTTTGGTTGGGGGATACAATAGTCTTTTGTCAAAAAAAATAACCTCCAGCAGCACTAGGTCATCCGGCACCGGAAGGGAGCTCCTGTTGTAGGCTGCCATTTGCATTGGGCCCATGTGCATAATGATCCAGTATCACAAGTCGATGTCACACACGTGTAATGAGTAGTTGCGGCACTCGCTCCTTATGCGCATGCGTGTTCCTCAACATGGCCACCCACATTGAGAGCTCTTGGTGGGGGCAATTTGCTTGAAAAATAATTAGTTTCCCCCAACTGGATTGCGGGCTCTGTTAGCCCACACCTCTGGCACTGAACAGCCAAAAAAAGATTCAAAGTTTCTAAAACGTAATTGGCTTTTGGCAGAGAGCCCAGAATACGTGGCAGGTGCACTTAGACACATTTGGTACAATTTAAGATAAGCAAAGAAACAATTGGAACAATTTAAGATAAGCAGGTCTCTTGTGCAGCTTAAAGGGCAATTCGCCTTCATTAGCAAAACTATAATAACACATAAAAAACACAGAAATGTGTTCAAACTTTCATGACCTGCCAAATTTTGTAAAATGAATGTGGTAATTAGGGGGTCATAAAAATGGGCGTGGACAAAACTGATTCACCGTGTTCCACGCAGCAAATCTTTTTGTACCTCTTTCTATTTCCAAAATGTCAGGAGTTATGTACTGGGGAGATTTGGAGGAACATTGCTATCACCAGTGTTGCACAGTGTTATGTTGTAATAAGTGTGTTGGTTTTGTGTTCTTGCTGGCCTGGTATTTTCTCCTGCATCCCATAATGAACTCATTCAGGTGGGGTAGTTCGTGCAAACCAGGGAAAGCTCCATTTCTCCAAGGGACCTGCGGCCCAGGAAAGATCCCTACTGGCACATTTCTGGGTGTTATTATCCCACTGAAATAAATATCCAACACAATAATCAAAAAATCCAACTGCCAAGCAAGAACGAATGAAAATGTAACTTTATATGTATATTCCATGTTTTCTCGGGAGTACAAATTTGTATTTCATTGTGCCCATATTCTAAATGCCCATATGTTCAGATGTTAGGGGCAGGGGCGCATTGGTATAGTAAGGATTCTAGCTCCCCTACATGTCTCTGATTGGTATGACCCGGTTCCTATAATAACCCATGACTGATTTATTGGATCTATTGACACTGCACAGCTGTGGCAGAAACATCAGCACCTTCTCGCCGCAAAGGCTTTAAATATGGCTGAATGTTTATTATATCATATAAGAATGTGTGGGGAGGAACATTGGGGGCTGCAGGAGGCCATTACACTGCACTGTGTTTCCTACACCATTCACTACTTGTTTGTCTCCTTCCCAGACTCTCGTAACGGGGTAACTCAGCTGAGCTGAAGGCTAATGTAGTGGAAGCATTATACAAGTATGGGACCTGTTATCCAGAATGCTCGGGACCTGGGGTTTTCCAGATAATGGATCTTTCCATTATTTGGATCTTCATACAATAAGGGGCCGATTCATCAAGGGTCGAATATCGAGGGTTAATTAACCCTCGATATTCGACTAGGAATTGAAATCCTTCGACTTCGAATATCGAAGTCGAAGGATTTAGCGCAAATTCTGCGATCGAAGGATTATTCCTTCGATTGAACGATTGAATCCTTCGAATCGAACGATTCGAAGGATTTAAATCCAACGATCGAAGGAATATCCTTCGATCAAAAAAACTTAGGCAAGCCTATGGGGACCTTCCCCATAGGCTAACATTGACTTCGGTAGCTTTTAGCTGCCGAACTAGGGGGTCGAATTTTTTTTTAAAGAGACAGTACTTCGACTATCGAATGGTCGAATAGTCGAACGATTTTTACTTCGAATCCTTCGATAGTCGTAGTCGAAGGTCGAAGTAGCCCATTTGATGGTCGAAGTAGCCCAAAAAAACTTCGAAATTCAAAGCTTTTTACCTTCGAATCCTTCACTCGAAGTTAATGAATCAGCCCCTAAGTCTTCTAGAAAATCATGTAAACATTAAATAAACCCAATAGGCTGGTTTTGCTTCCAATAAGGATTAATTATATATTAGTTGGGATCAAGTACAAGCAACGGTTTTATTATTACAGAGAAAAAGGAAATCATTCTAAAACATTTGGATTATTCAGATAAAATGGAGTCTATGGGAGACAGCCTTTCCGTATAATGGGTTTTTGGATGACGGATCCCATACCTGTGTATGTGTGTGTGTGTGTATGTATATATATATATATATATATATATATATATATATATATATATATATATATATATATATATATATATATATATATATATATATATATATATATATATAAATCGTGTAGTAGAACCGGCACTCACCCTCAAAACGTCAAGCCCCGGGGTGCTACTTCAGGAATTAGCATATTAGATCATTTAAGAGCACTCACGGGTGTTGTGAAGAATACTTTTTTATTGGAGTGTTACAAGTATTCTTCACAACACCCGTGAGTGCTCTTAAATGATCTAATATATAAATATATATATATATATATATATATATAGTGACATAGTACCGCACTCAACGGGAATATCAATATCAATATCCACTGGCAAGTTGCTAACAACTTTAGGGTGTGCTCCTGCATGTTTTTATATATATATATATATATATATATATATATATATATATATATATATATATATATATATATATATATATAGGAAAACATGGAAGGAACATGGAGGAGCAGTAACTGGTTTTAATAGAAAACTTGTTTTTTTTTCTATTATAATCAGTAACACTAACTGAGCCCAGGCCCGGACTGGCAATCTGTGGGTTCTGGAAAATGGCAGAGGGGCTTCTTTAAGGTGCCATAGAAAGTCAGTATTTAGTGGGCTAGTGGGGGCTGTTTATATCATATTAAGTGACATATTAAAGAATCTTATCAAACTGGGATATATATTTAAGTTAATATGGCCCTTTTACATCTCTTGCCTTGAGCCACCATTTTGTGATGGTCTGTGTGCTGCCTCAGAGATCACCTGACCAGAAATACTGCAGCTCTATCTGTAACAGGAAGAAGTGTGGAAGCAAAAGACACAACTCTGTCTGTTAATTGGCTCATGTGACCTAACATGTATGGTTTGTTGGTATGTTAGTGTGCAGCGTGAATCCTACGATCCCAGGGGGCGGCCTTTATTAAAATGGTAATTTTCTATTTATTATTATTATTACCCAATGGCACATACTACTAAAAAAGTATATTATTATGAAAATGGTTTATTTGCATGAAGCAGGATTTTACACATGAGCTGTGTTATGTAATATCTTTTTATAGAGACCTACATTGTTCAAGGGGTATAGTTTTACTTTAAATAATAATGGCAGTTTCTCTTTCATTTAAAACAAAGGAACTTACGGTTGCCTTTAGACACAGCACTGATGGTGCCTCACTTTCTGGTGGCCTACTTATCAACTTAATGGCTCATGCTGATTGCAGTGATTGCTCAAGGCTTGACCTGAAATGTTAGAAATCCAACCCAGCAGCTCAGCTATTAGTTACAGTGGGTTTGGTATCGGTAGCATCACATTGGGGGTGAGCTGACAGTGAGTCCCCCCCATTCCGCCCTGATTGACGCCAGTAACAAGATGAATGCTGTTTGTTTCCATGTTCACGTAGGATAACTTTTGTTGTTGTTTTTTTTTTTGCTAAACAAATGTGCCCTTGGTTGGAATGCTGTCCTAGCCTGGGGATAATTAGGAGTGACCTAGATTTCTAGATAAATAATCCATGGAAGCGTTAGGCCCAGATTGTTGGCTTAATTGTTAAAAAAATGTACTTGGATGCAGAGTGTAACCCTTTGCATGCTAGGGAGCCTGTCAGTCATTATGAAGCAGCGTGGGTGCCTCTGACAGCCAAACCTGCTTAGCTGAATGCCTTAATGGAGATGGAAAGGTTAAAACTAAGTAAGCTTTATCAGAAAGGTCTATATAAATACACCAGTAAATCCTCAAAGTAATGCTGCTCTGAGTCCTCTGTCAAAAGAAACACTGCATTTCTTTCCTTCTATTGTGTACTCATGGGCTTCTGTATCAGACTTCCTGTTTTCAGCTTAAACCTCCAGGGCTAGGGCTTGAGCATGCTCAGTTTGCTCCTCTCTCCTCCTTCCTTTCCCCCCCCCCTGCTGTAATCTGAGCCCAGGGCTATGAGTTAGCAAGGAGAGACTCAGGCAGGAAGTGATTTCACACCAAACTAATATGGCAGTTGCTATCCTAAACAAACAAAGATTGCTTCTAGAGCTGTTTACTCTGGTATGGTAAAACATTCTGCATAATAAATATAGTGTTATAGCTTGCACTATTGTGGCTAATCTATCGGCAATAAACCACTTTGGTAGCTTTCCTTCTCCTTTAAACTTGCCACTACGCCTCATCATAGGGACTTTATCCTGACCCATTAGGAGAAGCATAAAAGTAGAGATTTCCTTGCTTTTTATTCATGGGGCAAATCCCACCAAGTGTGTTCTGTAGGTGGTAACATACCCCCATTGCAGACAATAAGAATATTAGAAGTCATTGAGGAGTTCCATGGCCATATAAGGCTAATGGCAATGGTTAATTCCTGCTAGCAGTATGGCAGTCCCAGCACATGTTAATACACTACAGCTGAATATATAACAATATGTGTTATTGCATAGTTAGAAAGAAGTGAATTGTATTTTTAAATATATATTGTCTCTTTATTACTAGTAACACTAAAGTAATGGTGTCCTGCCCCATTATGCTTACTCTTGAGTTTAATCTCACTAGCTCTGTATTTATCTCGCCAGGTTGGTAAAGATAGTTGGGTTGCAGACCAGCGGAATACTGAGCCAGAATCTGATGTGAGAAGTTGCAGAAGAATCCAGGAGAGGGCAGAGCTAACTGCATTATTAGCCAATCAATATCATAACTCCCAACATTTTGGAAATAGAAAGAGTGACAAAAATAATTGTGACCCCGCCCATTTGTGTGGCCACACCCCTTCATAACCATGTTCAATTTTACAAAATTTGGCAAGTTATGGAAGTTTGAACACATTTCTGTGTTTTTTATAGTTTTGCTTATGAGGATGAATTGCCCTTTAAGCTGCAAGTCACAGTTTCCCCAAGAGACCTACTTATCTTAAATGGTTACAATTGTTTCTTTGCTTATTTTAACTTGTTACAAAATATCTAAGTGCAGCTGCCGAGTATACTGGGCTCTCTGGCAAAAGCCTCTTACTTAATTACATTTCAGAAACATTGTATCTTTTTCTGGCTGTTCAGCGCAGGAGAACAAAGAGAAAGTCTGGACATTTCAGTAACAATCCAGGACTGGGGGATGATCTGTCAAAATTGGGACTGTACCACGAAAAATGGGACATTTAGATGGTCTGCATTATATGCCTATAGAGTGGCAATGGGTGGAGGAGGCCCTCAGGACTCTGATCATTTTGTTGTATAATAACCAGATAATTATGTTAAATTATAAGGCTTCATCTAATTCGGCATACCCCCCCCCCCAAAGCTGTGCATTGGAGTGGAATAGCATGAGCTTTATTATTCAAATTAACCCCAGCGTGACCAGTGCACTTTTGTTTATGTTGCCAGTATTCCATTTATACAGTGGTGGTATGGTTGCTGTCACAATGGGGATAATGCAAATAAATGTGTATCTCCAGGGTGATAACATTGGCTAATAACTAGGCAGACTGTAGCTGGAAGCCCAGAACTTGCCTCTGGCAAAAGCACCTTTGATGAAAATGGTTTATTTACATGAAGCAGGGTTTTACATATGAGCTGTTTTATGCAATATCTTTTAATAGAGACCTACATTGTTCCTTTAACTAAATTGCATTTAGAATCAGTGTCGAACTGGGATGTGTGGGGCCCACAGGGCAGTGGCATAAATAACAGCCCCGCAGGATCTCACCTTAGGGCCCCAAGTCCTGAGGAGCAGCGGCGCTGCCACCAGCTTTTGCACCTTTCCGGTCCGGCCACAATACATCAAAGATGGCCATGTGTTCCATGCTGAGGCTGAGATTAAACGGGCACGCTCCAATTAAAGAATATTATGCTATGAATCAGTTACTGATCAAGCTCATTGACAGCGATTTCCTTGGCTTCTGAACTGCAATCCCCAGAACGCCCAGTTTTCTGACCTCACATCCAGGCAAGCGGCGCTGAGTGGGTGCAATGGACTGTCACCACGGAAACCCCTTTGGCTGGTGAGCTGTGGCTCTGAGGGGAGGCACCGCTAGGGTGGGCCATACTGTGTGCAAACTGTCAGTAGGGTTGCCACCTTTTCTGGAAAAAAAATACCGGCCTTCCTATATTCCTGCCTTTTTTTCCTATTAATAACATTGGCATCAAGCATCATTTTTACCGGCCAGGTGGCAACCCTAACTGTCAGAGAGGTGCCTGAGGAGGCGGGACTGAGAAGGGCTGGGTATGTTGTACTGGGGCTGTCAGGGAGAAGGGGGTTGTTACAGCTGGGGATTGTGGACTTTATTAGAGCGAGAGGGAGGAGGTGGTGATAGTGGACATAGGTATACTTTTACCTATTGCGAGGTATACATGTGCTCCATTAGTTCGGCAAGGGGGACCCCATGTTTGTCTGCAGGGGGGGCTACCCAATCTCTAGTTACACCACTGCCACCGGGGCTGCCACTTCAGGGCCCCCCACCACAGAGGTCCCCCATCTGAGTCACAAGCTCCAGCCTAAGTCAAATCCCTGTCTGCGGGGCCCACCAGATTTTTTCCCATTGTCCCTCCAGACTAGGGTTGCCACCTTTTTGGAAAAAAATACCGTTCTTCCTATATATTTATCTTTTTTCCCTATTAATAACATTGGGATCAGCCATTATTTTAACTGGCCAGGCCTGTAAAATACCGGCCAGGTGGAAACCCTACTCCTGTTTGGCCTGGTTTATAATACTCTGGCAGTTGCTTCAATGAGCGGAACAGGATGGAGGTGGCAGAAGAACACGACAACCCATGGGCTGATACTGTGTGGGATGGACCCATATATATCCACTGATAAGCTGTCTATATACAATCCACTTTATTGGAGATCTTATTTACATAAGCATTTACATTTGTGGGTTAGATCTTTCCCCAGGCAGACGATCCTGACTCAGGCCCGATGCATTTTCTACCTTCCACATTAATTTCTGGATGATTTGTAGGCAGATATCAGTCAAGCAGGTTGTCGAGAGGCACCACAGTATCCGGCTCTGCCAGCAGAAAACTTCAAGGAAAGCTGATTTCTTTTGTTAAGGAGCCCACGTAACGCCTCATTGAGCTCAAATCCAGGTTCTTGCTGCGTATTCTCTCCCCATGACAAATGACAGAGCGGCCCCTGGAACAGGGTGTGGGTGCAGCTGTGCAAAGGCAGATAATGGAGCTTTCAGCTCTCGGCTCTCCATTCATTTTCATCTGTCATCTGAGGCTGGAAGTGCAGAAAGTGGCAAGTGAGGGGCTCTCTCATGTATTTCCTATTACAGTACAACATCTGACTCCATCCGCTCAACCAACACTGCGATCTTTGTGAGGAGGGAAACAGGAAATTTCACTTGCGTGGTTACATGACCTGTAGAAAAAATGTATACAGTGAATAAAGTACCCCCTCTTGTAAAATATAAGGATATTTTAAGTCACAGAGGAGTTCCATGACCATATAAAAGCACGAGGCTGAAGACATAGAACTCAGAGGTAACTTCTAATATCCTCAGATTTTGCAACAGGGACAGAAATGTGACAGAAATGACATCACTAAGCTCCCATTATAACCAATGACATCACTAAGCTCCCATTATAACCAATGACATCACTAAGCACCATTTATAAGGATATAATTTACAGGATATTCATGGCTTGTGTAGTGTACTGTATATATTATGCAGTCTTAAAGGAGAAGGAAAGTCTGTTTGCACTTGGGGGTGCAAAATGTTAGGCACCCCAAGTGATTGTATTGAATTAAATGAAAACCCTGGTCAGTGCTCCTATCAGCAGAAAACTGCATTAGCCCGGGGTTTTTCTAGCAAGCACCATGGCTAATGATGGGCGAATTTGCGGTTCGCATGAAACAGCGAAAAATTAGCAAAACGGCACTGGCGTCTCATTTTTGACGCCGGCGTCTTATTTGTGACACCAGCGTCCGTTTTTTTTACGCCGGCATCCTTTTTTTTTTTTTTACGCCGGCGAATTTTCGCCATTGAATTTTCAAGCCCGTTTCGCGAATTTATTCACCTGCCGAATAAATTCACCCATCACTAACCACGGCGAGATCTTCATCCGTCTTCTTCAAATTTCCCTGGGTAAGCGCATGCGCAGTAGAACGAAATAACCGACTTTTTAGCTAAAGTTCTCTCCGTGGTGCTCATTGGAATAACCCGGGCTGGTACAGTTTTCTGCTGATAGGAGCACCGGCCCGGGGTTTCAGGTCAATACAATCACTTGGGGGTGCCTAACATTTGGCACCCCCAAGTGCAAACAGCCTTTCCTTTTCCTTTAAAGGAGAACAAAAAAGAATGATGTATTTTTTATCAGAAATCCAGCAGCCCCATAACAGTAATGATCCACGCCTTCGAGGTTGTCCATAGGAACTCTTCTAATCGTGTTAAGCCATCTTTTGAGTGTTATTTGTGTAAGTTTGTAAAGCAACATGGTTCCCCTGTAGGTGTCAGGTGTAGATTCTACAGTCTGTAACACAAAAATGTGGCCTGTTTTATGTGATATTTGTATAAAGACCTGCAATATTCTGGGTTAAATGTTACCTTTAAAGGAGAAGGAAAGCTACCGAGGCAGTTTATTGCCAATAGATTAGCCACAATAGTGCAAGCTATAAGACTATATTTATTCTGCAGAATGCTTTACTATACCTGAGCTCTAGAAGCTCTCTCTGTTTGTTTAGGATAGCAGCTGCCATATTAGCTTGGTGTGACATCACTTCCTGCCTGAGTCTCTCCCTGCTCACTCATAGCTCTGGGCTCAGATTACAGCAGGGAGGGGGAAAGGGGAGAGGAAGAGAGGAGCAAACTGAGCATGCTCAAGCCCTAGCCCTGGAGGTTTATGCTGAAAACAGGAAGTCTGATACAGAAGCCCATGAGTACACAATAGAAGGAAAGAAATTAGGTGTTTCTTTTGACAGAGGACTCAGGGCAGCATTACTGGTGTATTTATTTAGACCTTTCTGAAGCTTGCTTAATTTTAGCCTTTCCTACTTCTTTAAGTGTAGCCTTTAAGAGAGACTAAACCTTACTCCCACATTTAAAAATGTATAGATGTTGCTTTTGGGAAGTATTGTTAGTTTCTATAATGGGATTACTTTGCCTTGCCAAAGTCCCTTTGTATCTCCATCCAGATACCCCCTATTAATATATCCCTGCAGCAGGGCTAGTTTAGCTTCTATAATTGCCTTTTTTTTGACTTGCCTGATCCATTGTTTATTTCTTTATTCCCCTAAACCGTTCCAACCCGGAGACCTCTTGTAAATCTGCCATGTCTGACAATAATATTAAGATGAAGAGGGGTTGGGGTACATGTAGCAACTGGAATCAGCCCAGTTGAGTTCGGAACTATTAGCGATAGATTTCAGCCCCCACCTCACTGCTGGAAATCAATTGGCTTCCCAAGCTATAAATTGTCCGGTAGCTCTTTGGGGGTCACTCTGGCACCATATTTACAGAAGCGTAACTACCAGGGGAGCAGAGGGTGCAATTGGACCAGGGCCCACACCCCCGCAGGGCCCCCCGGCAGATCGCACCCCACTGTAGCCGCAAAGAAAAACGACGAGAAGTGGGGGGCCCCAGATGCATGGCCTGCACCAGGGCCCTCCCCCACCTAGTTACGTTACTGCATATTTATATATTTAAAGGTTTGGGCTGAGTATGAAGGCAAGGCTTCTGAAACAACCAGTAAACCCCCGATTCTCTAAAGAATCGTTAATGAAAGAATGGTAACAACAGTGAGGCAGCAAAATGCGATGGGTGCTGATTCACTCGGCATCCCCAGGCAGCAACTGGCGACGCTAATTTGTGGGGATGTAGAGTGAATCTGTGCCTATTGCTTGTTATTACCTATCTGCTATTAGAATTCTTAAATTTTGAGTTTATTGGTAGTAAAGTGTTACTGAAAAATTTCTTTATAAACAACATTTTTTGTGAAAATGTTCTCCTGTCCTTGAATGAGTTCTCCCTGGTGAGCTGTACTTAAAATCTTGACTTTAACATCAGATGAACGCTGCACTCTTGAAAATGCAACATAAAGTTGACCATGACCAAACACAGGCTCAGATAGGTAAATGCCGACTTTATCCAATGTTTGTCCTTGTGATTTGTTGATTGTCATGGCAAATGCAGCCTTAATGGGGAATTGTCGTCGTTTAAGTTTAAAAGGTAATTCCTGGTCAGAACTGGTAAGGTCAATTCTGGGAATCAAAACAGTATCACCGCTATGGGATCCTGTAAGCACTTCTGCCTTGATAACATTTTGTCTCATGCTCTTCACAACCAACCGTGTACCGTTACATAAACCTTGCTTAGTGTTAGGGTAGGGGCACACGGCGCGATTTCGCCGCGATTCTGCGCTGGGCGAGTTGTCGCTGCGTTTTTTAAGCCGAAATAGCTTTGCTAACTTTGGCGCTGGCGTCAATGCAAATCGCGGCGAAATCGCTGCGCTAATTCACACGCGGCGATTCTTTTTCTACTGTCGCCCGGAAACGCTCAGCGAGGCAACTTCGGACGACAATAGAAAACGAATCGCCGCGTGTGAATTAGCGCAGCGATTTCGCCGCGATTTGCATTGACGCCAGCGCCAAAGTTAGCAAAGCTATTTCGGCTTAAAAAACGCAGCGACAACTCGCTTAGCGCAGAATCGCGGCGAAATCGCGCCGTGTGCCCCTACCCTTAAGGTTTCTTAACAGCATGACTATTGTTCCTACTTTGAGTATAAGATTGTGTTGTGGTAATCCAGCATTGTTGATAGTGTTTAAATATTCTAATGGGAAGTTAAGTTTCTCACTTTCGTCTTCAGAATCAATACAGTCAGTACTCAGAAAGACACAGCTTTGTCCAGGAAGTAATGCAATCACTTGGTTGTTTATCATGTCAACATCAATATTTTTTGGAGATAATATAGCCCGTTTTGCTAAAAATGGCCACCCACGCAGGTACGCAACCGGTTCCCCTCCTAGAGTGACGCTAGCGCCGCCATTAGACAAACTTGCAAAGGAGTAGCAAGATGGCCGACGCTTATACAGACTTTAGTGGGCGGATGACAAACTCGCAGAGGAGTAGCAAGATGGCCGACGCTTATACAGACTTTAGTGGGCGGATTTGGCAGTGGGCGGATGACAAAGTCGCAGAGGAGTAGCAAGATGGCCGACGCTTATACAGACTTTCGTGCAGGTACGCAACCGGTTCCCCTCCTAGAGTGACGCTAGCGCCGCCATTAGACAAACTTGCAAAGGAGTAGCAAGATGGCCGATGCTTATACAGACTTTAGTGGGCGGATGACAAACTCGCAGAGGAGTAGCAAGATGGCCGACGCTTATACAGACTTTAGTGGGCGGATTTGGCAGTGGGCGGATGACAAAGTCGCAGAGGAGTAGCAAGATGGCCGACGCTTATACAGACTTTCGTGCAGGTACGCAACCGGTTCCCCTAGTGTGACGGTGAGCGCATCTGCCTCCCTAGATCCTAACCTTCCAGCGGTCGCCGCCTGAGTGAGCAGGAAAGAAGAGGCGGCGGGAGGCAGAAGGAGACGGTGAGCGCATCTGCCTCCCTAGATCCTAACCTTCCAGCGCATCTGCCTCCCCGATCCTAACCTGTTCTGATCCTAACCTTCCAGCACATCTGCTAATCGAAGGCCGCATCTATGTCTTTCGGCTGAAGTTGCGCGCGCATCTCATAGATCCTAACCGAAGTTGCGTGCGCATCTCATAGATCCTAACCGAAGTTGCGTGCGCATCTGCCTCCCCTCCACTCGGGACATAGATAGACCTTCGGTTAGTATATAGGATGACAGATTTCTCTGTAGACTAATTAGACTCTTATTCATTGCAGTTTAGCAGATCCTGAACTTTTCACTTATCCAGTTTAATGGCCGTGCTGTTTCTTTCATCGGAGCTGCCTTTGCCAGTCTCATTTTCATTTTACCCTTTCCCTTGGTCGGTTATTTTTATCTGTTCCTTTTTAATCTCTTCACGGCTCTGCTCCTTGGGTGGCTGATGGCTGGACGTTAGTGCACTTTAACTTGTAGCCTGTTATGTTACACAAAGGACAATAATGGCCATTTAGCCAGAGGGACCTGAACTCCATTCTCGGAATTTGTTGGATTAAAAGAAACTGCATATTTTTTTTTCAGATATGTTGAGTAGCCTATGGTGCCTGTCTATTGTATAGTGAACTCTAAGGTAGGGCAACATTAAATATAATAGACTTGGTTCGTTGCCTCTATGGGATTCATGTAGGCGCCACTGAACTTCCTCTGACCTGTTGCCAGTTGTTCAGAATAGGAAGGGAGAGAGTAGGGAACCCCCCAACAGTTGAATGGGTCCTCTTATGTAATGTGCTTGGGGGTAATTAAATGTTTTCTGGCGTGTTTCACCCCACCTGCATTTAAGAATGTGGCCTTTTATATCTTGGGGCCACAGCCTGTGTGAAACCTGCAGCCTGTTTCTTCATTGGGCGGTTTGAGTGCAGATTACGAAAATTCCAGATTTTTGGTTTATTTCATAATTTCTTCCCGTTTAGTGACCAGATAGAAGTTTACATTCCGCTCCATTACAAATGAAGAGCAGTTGGTGGGTATGAGTAGCCAAGCCTTCCAAGCACGGGGGAATGAGCTGAAGCAAGGGCGAGAGCTGTGTATAATACAATACTTCACAAAGAAGCCTCCACGTGGGGAAGGAAACAATGATTCTCAGTGAGATCATGGACACTCAAGGCTCAGACATAAATAGGAAGCACGGCACATTCCCAGGCCAGACAGAGGAAGAAATCAAAGGGGAAGGTCACCTTCACAGAACTCATAGTTTGAACCACAAATAATAACTCTTTTCAGTCGCTTCATATTTTTTGTTGCTGTTCTAAAGGAATTATTCTTGAAAATATAGTTTTGCATCGGAGTAGGAGGTCAGTAAGTAAGATTGCCTTTCTTCTATACAATAAGCAGGTATAGATTTTGTGGCTGGTGCAAAGGTCAAATTGTGTATAGTGATACATGGGTTAAGGTGGCCATACACGGGTAGATAAAGCTGTCGTTTAGACCAATTTGACAGCTTATCTGCCCGTGTATGGGGGCTTCCGACGGGTCTTCCCGATCGATATCTGGCCACAATATAGATCGGGAAGGTTTGATTTTTAACCGACCGACCCGTTGGAGCCCCTTGGCGTATCGTAATTCGATCGTTCAGCCATACGGCTGAACATTCGAATTACCCCCGATATAGCCATGCCGTTAATGGCATATCGGGGAAAGATCTGCTCGTTTGGGGATGTCGCCAAAGGAGCGGATCTTTGAGTCTATGGCCAGCTTAAGGAATTTCCCAACCGACACTTGCCCCTTGATCCATAGGCAATCCAGCCCAGCATCAGGCCAAGCTTTATATACCCATACCTGATCCAAACCCTCTTGAGATGTCAGAAGTAGGCAGGATATAGGCCTGGAGAGGTGTGGGATGTGCCTGGGGATGTCACTGAAGAGGCAGCATTACCTCTGTTGATCATGGCCAGGGTAAGCAGAAGGGGCATGTGCCTCAAGGGAAACTGGTGTTGCCTGGTGCAGTGAGGTGCATGAGGCAACCAACTTGTGAACCAAGCAAGGTAGGACTGGCATGCAGAGTGAGGGGGAGCTGGGGATGCCATGCTACAATACTACCTGAAACAACAAAATGAAATGGTGCAAAAAGCCAAATTGGGGTTCAATAGTAAGAGCAAACCAAAAATAATGTAAGGGAGAGGGTATACTCACAGTTCACCCCAGTCTATGGGAAAGAAACCGATAAATTGCGAGTTTCCCAAAAAAAGTCAACCAAAGGTAGTAAGAAGTTCAAAAGCATTTATTAGGACACTATAGGTGAAGGCCTAACGCATTTTGTGCCTGTTTGGGCACTTACTCATAGGCTCCAATACTACCTGACCTGGGTCTGGCAGTGGGGCAAAAGAACACATAACAATCTCAGCCTACCACCCTCCTAAGATCTGCAACCAGAACTATTTGTTGACTTTCATGTGTCCTGCAGGTTTCACAAAGACGTGCACACCACTACTGCTCTCAAACAGGACATTATTAAATAAGAGAGGGTACAGAGAAGGGCAACTAAGCTGGTAAAAGGTATTGAAAATCTTAGCTATGAGGAAAGACTGGCCGAGGTGGGGATGTTCACACTGGAGAAGAGGCGCTTAAGGAGTGATATGATAACTATGTATAAATATATAAGGGGATCATATAATAATCTCTCTAATGCTTTACCAGTAGGTCTTTCCAGCTGACACAAGGTCACCCATTCCGATTAGAAGAAAAGAGGTTCCAGCTAAATATTCGGAAGGGGTTTGTTACAGTGAGAGCTGTGGAGATGTGGAATTGTCTCCCTGAATCAGTGGTACAGGCTGATACATTAGATAGGTATAAGAAGGGGTTGGATGTTGTTTACTCTTTCAACTCTTTCCTTACTTTTTCAATAATATTTTAAAAATATTACAAGCTCCTAAAAGTTCAGAATAATCTCTACTTGTAAGGTCCGTGTATTCATTTTACTAATTTATTTGTTATGGGCGATAGTAGTGACTGTGTTTTTAAGTATTTGTCTATGTAGTATTTAATCACATAATTTAATTATATAATTATATCACTTTTATATCACTAACTTATTCCATTCATTATCAATTCCCCAATTGAACAGTAGGGGGGGGGAAGCCACATATATGGGTATTTGGCAGAAGGCGCATTGGCTTCTTGAGGAAGTGACTAGTTTTGAGTCACGAAACGCGTCAAGCCATGCTCTCACCTTGCCTGCAACGTATTTGTGTTTGCACTATGTTTTTATTGCAACATCTTTGAATAAAATTTGAACTTTTAACCATTTTGGCTTATGGATCCCACGTCTATGGCAGCCTGTTTATGTGCCTTCTCGCTTTGTTTTTTGTTGGATGGTGTTTAGCAAGGGAGGGAATACAGGGTTATGGGAGATAGCTCATAGTACAAGTTGATCCAGGGACTGGTCCCATTGCATCTTGGAGTCAGGAAGGAATTTTTCCCTCCTCTGAGGCAAATTGGAGAGGCTTCAGATGGAGTTTTTTGTCTTCCTCTGGATCATCTAGCCAAGATATCGGTCACCCAGTTTGTCCTTTTTGCCACATATACAGGCCAGTAACCTGCTTATAATGGCACATGTACGGACCCTTTTAGTTTGTCTACTGTCCTTGAATTCTGTTCATTCGTTTGAACCCTCAACCTGGTGCCGACAGCTTGAGCTTTGGGAGCAGGGTATTGAATACTGAAAATAAATCTACATTTAACAGAAGTATCCGTAGCTAATATAGAGACTATTATATAGTGAAAAATAAATCCAAGGTGATATTATGCCTTTAAAATCCAGAGTATCTTCCTATTTAAAAATCTTTTGTGTGGGAATGTTTTGAACCAAATCTACATTATCCAGCTGTTCTCTCCGGACAGAATACTTGGTTGCAGAGACTTGCAGCGAAAGACAATCTCATCCCTGGTTATTATCATTTCCCTGGGCTTTTAGTAAATCAATAGTTTTGATGATGGGGCAGTTTCCTTACAAAGAAGAAAATATGTTTAGCCCAAGAATTGCTGGGACAAAAAGCCCTTAAATAATTTATTGGTGCACTTGTACGTTGTTTTCATCCACCCAACTGCAACCGACAGGATTTTCTTGACCTTCTGGACACCCCCATTAAGCTTCCTTAACTGCCCAACAGGAACCATTCATCAACGGGGTATTATCAAAGTAATGAATTGCTTAGACTTTTTATGATACGGTTCCCCTCAGACCAGTAGCTCAAGTGGTGTTGGGTTGCCCTGAGAACCCTTGGGAGAAGTGAAGCCAAAGAAGTTTAGGAAATGATTGCAGATGGCAGCCATTGACAGTTAGACCCAATATATCTCATGGGGGGCTTCCTTTCCTAGCCGATGTATTAGAGCTCACTTAAATAACTGATTCCAGTACAAACAAAATCGAACAAAATAACTGCCTTTTGCACAAATCCTGCATGTAGAGAGACGTCAAGTCTGGTGATTTTAATAGAGTGAGCTCTACTACATCTTCTAGGCAAAAAATAAGATATATTGGATCTGTCAATGAATATCTGACCCCCAACTGCTGCATGAAGAGAGAATGAAGAGAAACAGATGCTGAGAGAGGGATAATGAAGATAAACTTGATTATTTCAGAAACAGTACAGAATATTTTTATATTTAGAAAGTTTCTTATTTCTATATGCTAAAGCTTATATTAAATTTTCATTTTTGTGATAGTTCCCCTTTAATGTGGGCCACTCTGAAAATATGGGCCGGTTGATTTTAATTAGAAAATGATTTGTTTAAACAAAACCAGGGCAGATGTCAGCCATTTTTTTTGGAAACTGTGGACTTTTTCTGCCGCTTTCTAGTCAGTTTAAGGCCCTTGTATATGCCCTTGAAATGGAAGGGCTTACAATCCTGGTTTGCCAGAATATCATAAATTCTGCACTTGCCCCCAAAGTATAGTCCCTCTCCTGACCCTCCCAGACAGTATATGTCTCTCCCGTTACCTAAATATCATACCGGCACTCCCACCCAGCGTTCAATAACTTCTTGCTGCCTAAATAGCTTCGACCACAGACCTAAATCCTTTGTGTAAATGTCTCATAAATCCAGGGCATTATATTTAGCACTGCATTAATCCATTTATTAACAAGACATTTTTAGAACAGCAATGTCTGTGTTTTTCATAGGTGCTACTTAATTGCCACTTACCTAGCTCCTTAGAATGGGTATGCCTTGCCCCTAGTATTCCAGAACTGGGACACTTCTCTTGGGTCCTGGACGGGTCTTTGCTTTGCCTGTACATGAAATATATTTGCCCATTTTCTAGCTACCTAAAATGTGTTTGCTTTGCTCCTTGTTTGCTCTAGCCTCTCCCTTAGTAGTTCAGACTATAGTTGCTTGCACATATTCTCCCAAATTATACTATTACAGCCCTTATTTGGCACACAGGAACTATTTGCATGCACCACCTTTTTTACATTTGATCGTGGCTCACTGGTAAAAAGGGTTGGGGGCCCCCGGTATAGCTGCTTAAAATGTAGATGCTTTGCTCCTAATCTCTCTCCTGAGTGAAACTGAGGGGCAGATGTATGAAGGGTCGAATATCGAGGGTTAATTAACCCTCGATATTCGACTAGGAACTAAAATAGTTCGACTTCGAATATCGAAGTCGAACGATTTAGCGCAAATCCTACGATCGAAGGATTATTCCTTCGATCGTTGGATTAAATCCTTCGAATCGAACGATTCGAAGGATTTTAATCCAACGATCGAAGGAATATCCTTCGATCAAAAAATCTCAGGCAAGCCTATGGGGACCTTCCCCATAGGCTAACATCGACTTCGGTAGCTTTTAGCTGCCGAAGTAGGGGGTCGAAGTTTTTCTTAAAGAGACAGTACTTCGACTATCGAATGGTCGAATAATCGAACGATTTTTAGTTCGAATCGAACGATTCGAAGTCGAAGTAGTAGTCGAAGGTCGAAGTAGCCCATTCGATGGTCGAAGTAGCCCAAAAAACACTTCGAAATTCGAAGTTTTTTTAATTCGAATCCTTCACTCGAGCTTCATGAATCGGCCCCTGAATGTTGCTTTTAGTTTCTTAGAATATACTTTCCTCTTCCCTAGCAATTCTGAAAGTAGTTGGTTTGCTCCTAATCTCCCAAAATATAATAGTCTCTACGCCAGCTGGACTGGTACTTAAAATAGGCCCTGGCAATTCAGGTACACAGAGGTCCATACAGCCCAGTAGATAGTGATAGTGGTATTTACCAGAACTCACAGATTGCCAGTCCAGGCTCCTACTTGCCTCTCTCCAAGTACTGGTCTAAAATACTGGGCTTTAATTTTATCATTTTTTCCCACAGAATACTTTCCCATTCTGTGGCTACTAGGGATGTAGCGAACTGTTCTGCGGCGAACTTGTTCGCGCGAACATCGGCTGTTCGCGTCCGCCGCAAGTTCGCGAACGTCGCGCGACGTTCGCCAATAGGCGTTCGCGTCAAAATCGTTCGACCATTCGACCATTCGATCGCTAAAATCGAACGATTTTCGTTCGAATCGAACGATCGAAGCCATTGGATTGAATGAAATCATTCGATCGAATGGCTTCGATCGTTCGATTCGAACGAAAATCGTTCGATCGAACGATTAAAATCCTTCGATCGTTCGAATCGAACGATTTTCGGATGTTCGAAGTTCGCGAACTGTTCGCGAACTGTTCGCATTTTTTGCCGGTGTTCGCGAACACATACTCGGCGGTTCGCTACATCCCTAGTGGCTACCTAAAATATAGACACATTGCTCCTAATCTGGGGCAATTAGGGTTTGACCTTCATAATAATACAGTGAAACCTTAGTTTTATTTACCCTAATTCTGAGTTTCCCTCGTTTTACACTGTGTTTTGTAGTTCCGTCAATATATCATGCAGAATTCATTTCTCTGAGTTTGCATTTTCCAGGATTTTACACTGTTTTTTTTTCCGGGTCCCCTAATAAAAGTAAATCGGGGGATCTATTTGATTTAAATTTTCTGGAAGATTACCCCACACAGACATGCAGTATGTTAATAACCCAGGCCTCCTAAGGGAAGGACCCTGCTTACTAAATAGTATGGTTTTCCTTGATTTCTGATGGTGACCCTTTTCTACAATCTCCTCCATGTAAGTGGTATTATTATTTTCTTCTCTGATTGCCCTCCACTCCCACCATACAGGAAAAAGTAACATTTAAGCGCTGACTACGTACTTCATACTCCGTTCCATACACCGCAAGATAGAAAGCAGGCAAGGACACACTGACATGGCACAGGGAGGGAAGTATATTACGCTGAATAATTAATAATTCATATTCAACTCTATACTGCTATCCCATTTGGGCCATGGTGGGAAAAACGTGTATGTTCAGTTCATGTCCTTTAGATGTGTAGTTTGTAGACAAGCTGACCAGGCCATATACATGATGTATTAGGTTTCAAACAAATAAAACAGAATATATTAGTAGAGCTGGACAACTTGCAGCCTTCCAGCTGGGAATGAACTGAATTTCCCTGCATGCTTTCTGTAGCCTGGAGCATTCTAAGAACCAATAACCTATGCTTATTTGTCTTTTATAGCAACACGGCAGCGCTCAGATTATACAGGTATAGAATCCGTTACCCGGAAACCTGTTATCCGGAAAGCTCCGAATTACGGAAAGGCCGTCTCTCATAGACTCCATTTTATCCAAATAATCCCAATGTTTTCAAATAATTTCCTTTTTCTGTGTAATAATAAAACTGTAGCTTGTACTTGATCCCAACTAAGATATAATTAATCCTTATTGGAGGCAAAACCAGCCTATTGGCTTTATTTAATGTTTACATTTCTATTAGTCTAAAGGTATGAAGATCCAAATTATGAAAAGATCCATTGTCCAGACCTGAGTAGTGATGGGCGAATTTCTCCAGTTTTGACGGCAAAAAATTTTGAGAAAAAAACCTTTTGAAAAAAAATATTGGATGCGCGTCCGAAAAATAGCTTGTGTTAATTTTGACTCTGGCGTTAAAGTCAATGGGCGTCCAAATAGTTTTGACGCAACGATTTCGCAGGAGAGTCACGATTTTATTGAATTTGCGGCGGTAATTCGCCGCAAATTCAAGCCAGGCGAACTTGGAGAATAATGAAGTTAAGTGAGGAGAGGAGGATTAACTGTTTGGAAAGTGGGCCCATGATCTAAGGTTTTCTGGTGGGCGCCTGGCAACCCAGTCCGACACTAAGACCCTAGCAACAGACAGCCGTTAACACAAGAAAACCTCATCATTTTTTTTTTTTAAAGAAACCGATTTGGAATCCCATTGCTAAAATTATGCGAATCGTAAGCTAAACTTTCCATTTAATAAGCTCAATATCATATGCCAGAAGAGACAGCACTTCCCCTTTAAGGTAGTAGATGAACGATGAACTTATAATTCATAATCATTTTATTTCCTGGTCATTTACAGACTCTTTGTTGCCTGTGGTTAGAGGTCTGTCTGGAAGCCAGTAATGCGAGGTGTGAGAATGGTGCATTTCCTGCATGTGTGTCTGTAATTACTGATATAGATAAAGGGGATGTTCAGCTTTAAAAAACTATTAGAATGATGTAGTGAGTGATATTCTGAAACAGTTTGCAATTGGTTTTCATTTTATTTGTTTTTTTTTAACTTTCAGCAGCTCTACCCCAGTTTAAAATTTCAGCTGTCTGGTTGCTAGGGTCCAATTTACCCCAGCAACCATGAATTGAATAGAATAAGAGACTGGAATATGAATAGGAGAGGCCTGAATAGAAAGATGAGTCATAAAAAGTAGCAATAACGATACATTTGTAGCCTTACAGAGTGTTTGTTTTTTAGATGAGGTCCTGGAAGGAGCTAGAACAAGAAGGTGAATTACTAAAAAACTATTAAATAAAGAAACATTACTATAGTTTATATAAATAAGCTGCTGTAGCAATGGTGAAAGTTGAAGAAAGATTATATGTCACAGGTTAAATAGAACAGATAACACCATTATGTTCTACAGAGCTTATCTGCTGTGTAACCTGAGCCTTTTCTACTTTGCTACACAGCATCTTATTTATATAAAAAATAGTAGTGTTTTACCAGTGCATTGCAACCCTGTATTATATTTTTATTACTTTAAAATACTTTAATTTTTTTGATATTTCTGTTCCTTTAAAGGTGAACCACTCCCTTTAAAATAGCTGCTGCTCTGTCTGCCTTATTGCCCCGAGCCTCCCCACAGCTCCTGACAAGTTGATAGGGCTGGGTTGAAGCAGATTAAATGTAAGGTGTTAATTACCCCTCGATATTCGACTATCGAAGTAAAATCCTTCGACTTCGAATATCGAAGTCGGAGGATTTACCGCATTTAGTTCGAACAAACAATCGAAGGAAAAAATCGAACGATTGGAAGGATTTTAATCCATCGATCGAACGATTTTCCTTCGATTAGAAATTACTTAAAAAGCCTATGGGGAAGGTCTCCATAAGCTAACATTGGTGCTCGGTAGGTTTTAGGTGGCGAAGTAGATAGTCAAAGTTTTTTTTTTAAGAGACAGTACTTAGACTATCGAATGGTCGAATAGTCGAATGATTTTTAGTTCGAATCGTTCGATTCGAAGTCGTAGTCAAAGGTCGAAGTAGCCAATTCGATGGTCGAAGTAGCCAAAAAAAACTTCGAAATTCGAAGTATTTTTCATTCTAATCCTTCACTCGAGCTAAGTAAGTGTGCCCCTTAGTTTATGTAATCTGATATTTCAAGCGTGGCTCCCTACGTAGAAGGAACAATGAAGTTCTCGTGTTGAGGGTTCCTGTGGGTTTCTATGTGTTTATAGAATAACAGTCAGCGTTTGTTGGGTTCATCTCTCCTCCTACTCACTGTACAGCCTGCTCTTTGGTCAGTTGTAGCCCCATGCAGTGAGCACCCCACGCTATTCCCATGAGATCTGGGCACCCACTTAGTATTCATGGTTATTTATCAGCCCTAATCAGATGCTTAGCCCGTAAGGGCCACTCATGTTCCTGATACTTAGCCGTGACCTCTAGTTTTCCGTAAGGCAGGTCCGCTCTGAAGAATCCGAATCTTACACAATGAAGATTGGCAGCTTCATATTAGTTTGTTTGTAGTCTGTTAATTACTCTGTTGAGATCGGTCGTGAGCTGTTCATCTTAATGTGATGGAAATAAAACATTAGGCTGCTACCCTAGCGAGCATGGCTTGCATTTGTATTTATATGTTATGTTCCCTTTTAATGTCATATATTAAAGTTTGAAAACAAGCACTGACTTTGGTACTACCAGGGTCTTAAAGTAGCCCATGCATACTAGTAACCTGAGTTCCTCCCCACAGGATTTTATCCCCACTGTTACTATAGGCACCATCTCTCCCTACTATACCTGCTATCCCACAGTCACACTCCCTTCCCAGAGACTATTATCCACTGTTACTATAGACACCATCTCTCCCTACTATACCTGCTATCCCACAGTCACACTCCCTTCCCAGAGACTATTATCCACTGTTACTATAGGCACCATCTCTCCTACTATACCTGCTATCCCACAGTCACACTCCCTTCCCAGAGACTATTATCCACTGTTACTATAGAACCATCTCTCCCTACTATACTGCTATCATCAGTCACACCTCCCTTCCCCAGAGACTATTATCCACTGTTACTATAGGCACCATCTCTCCCCTACTAATACCTGCTATCCACAGTCCACTCCTTCCCAGAGACTATTATCCACTGTTACTATAGAGCACCATCTCTCCCTACTATACCTGCTATCCCACAGTCACACTCCCTTCCCAGAGACTATTATCCACTGTTACTATAGACACCAATCTCTCTCTACTATACCTGGGCTATCCCACAGTCACAAGCTCCTTCCAGAGACTATTATCCCACTGTTACTATAGACACCATCTCTCCAATTACTCTACCTGCTATCCCACAGTCAACACTCCTTCCCAGAGACTATTATCCACTTGTTACTATAGGCACCATCATCTCCCTACTATAACTTGCTCATCCACAGTTCACTCCTCCCTTCCCACGAGACTATTATGGCACTGTTACTATAGGCACTGATCTCTCCTACTATACCTGCTATCCCACCGTCACACTCCTTCCCGAGAGACTATTAATTCCCACTGGTTCTATAGGCCACAATCTCTCCCTAACTATAACCTGCCTATCCTACAGTCAGCACTCGCTTCCAGAGACTAATTATCCGACTGTATATAGGCACCATCTCTCCCTACCTATAACCTGCTATCCCACAGCCACACTCCCTTCCGCAGAGACTAATTATGCCCACTGTTACTATAGCACCCCCCATCTTCGTCCACATTTATTACCTGCTATCCCACCTCAGCACTCCTAATCCCAGAGGACACGATTGATGCGCACTTGTTACTTATGGCATCCAAGTCTCTCCCTAGATACGCCTGCTATCTCACCACGGACTATCCCCACGCTCCTCTGTTCCCAGAGACTATAGATCCATGTTACGATAGAACGGCAACTCTCTTCCCTACAGTAATATTCCCTTGCTATCCACAGTCACACTCCCTTCCCAGAGGACTATTTATCCACTGTTACTATAGAGCACCATCTCTCCCTACTATACCTGCTATCCCACAGTCACACTCCCTTCCCAGAGACTATTATCCCACTGTTACTATAGGCACCCATCTCTCCCTACTATACCTGTTATCCCACAGTCCACACTCCGCTTCCCAGAGACTATTATCCCACTGTTACTTATAGGCCACCATTCTCTCCCTACTATACCTGCCTATCCCACAGTCACACTCCCTTCCCAGAGACTATTATCCACTGTTACTATAGGCACCATCTCTCCCTACTATACCTGCTATCCCACAGTCACACTCCCTTCCCAGAGACTATTATCCACTGTTACTATAGGCACCATCTCTCCCTACTATACCTGCTATCCCACAGTCACACTCCCTTCCCAGAGACTATTATCCACTGTTACTATAGGCACCATCTCTCCCTACCATACTTGCTATCCCACAGTCACACTCCCTTCCCAGAGACTATTATCCACTGTTACTATAGGCACAATCTCTCCATACTATACCTGTGCTATCCCACAGTCACACTCCCTTCCCAGCGACTATTATCATCAGCGCTGCAGGAATTCTGGATCAGTAGAACTTGGCAATGCACATCAAACGTGTGTATCTAGAAGAAGTAAATGTAGAGTAACTGGACTTGCTGATTAATCATTGAAGATGTTTCACTACTCATCTGCTTCTTCAGTTCAACTGACTGGTGTGGGAAGTCCTCGGCATATAAACTCTTCCAATAATTCAATCACAATGGTGCAGTGTAACTATCCAGAGAGATGACAAGTGAAACTCACAGAGGTTATGAATGCTGTGTAGTTACTGTGATAGAATTACCAAGGTGTCAGTCAACTCAGAGACAGGTGTTACTAGTGAAAGTTGCATGAAAAGATGCATTGTATGTAGCAGACAGGTGGCGTTGAAGGCTCCCTCCTCTGTTTAGGGATGGTTTCTCCACCTTAACACAAATAACCTCGGATGAGTAGTGAAATGTCTTCAATGATTACTCAGCAAGTCCAGTTGCTCTAGATTTACTTCTGCTCAATACACCATGACCTGGATAAGTGAAAACCTTCATAGACACATAACTTGTGGAACTTTCTAACATGATGTGTAGAGGCTTTCATGATGCTCGGGAACCAGTTACTCATGGATGTTACAAGTAGTAGTGTGATTGCCACACCTCACTGTGAGCTATGGTGGAAAAAAATGGTTTCCTTGCAGCTGGCATTTCATTTTTCAAATTCCCATTAGCTTTTCCTGGTGCTCAGGCTGTGTTAAACATCACCCACATCTGGCTTGTGCCTGTAGACAGGTCAATGAATGGGTTTCATGTTTCCTCGTTTGTTTATACACAGAATAACAATGTGCAAACACCCCCTCTGGGCAACATCTCGCCCCATGCTGTGTGTGTGAGTGTTGCAGAGAAATGTTGCAAGGAGATATACTCCTATTTTCTGCATCAGAATCCTCAGAAATCCCTTTTGAATGTAGTAGGGTTAGTAGCCTGAGCCTCATCTAAGCACTGTTCTGATTTTTGACTCCTCAGTCTGTTCCTTTTGTATTATTTAAGTCCTTTTGTCCAGTTTGCAAGTAGATTTACTTGCCTTTCTTCTAGTCCCTTTTAGTCTGCAGCTTCTTCTGGCTTTAAATAAGTATTCTCCAGCTGCTCTGGTTGCTAGGGTCCAAATTACCCTAGCAACCATGCATTGATTTGAATAAGAGTCTGGCAAATGAATAGGAGAGGCCTGAATGGAAAGATGAGTAATAACAAGTAA
This sequence comes from Xenopus laevis, assembly GCF_017654675.1. NCBI lineage: Eukaryota > Metazoa > Chordata > Amphibia > Anura > Pipidae > Xenopus > Xenopus laevis. Next base: position 19,892,243 of record NC_054371.1, on the reverse strand, counting down.
CATTAACTGTAAGGGGGTTATTTATCAAAGGTCGAATTTTAGAGCTTTGTGCGCCTTTTTTTAGACCTCGAATGAACTAACAACTCGAATGGTTTCTAATTTAAGAAAAAACTCAAATGTAATCTGGATTAAAAACTCAAAACCTACAATCACTCAAATTGATCGAATTTCCATTAGAAACCCACTGAAAAAAACTCAAACATCATGAAGGCGATTAAGATCTTCAAATGGTTGAAGGGACCTCTGCCATTGACTCCTACGTGATCTCGACAGGTTTTAGATGGTGTATTTTCAGATTCCAGCTATTTGCAGTTTCAGGGTATAATCTTTATCAACTTTAAATCTTTAAAAATGTGGGTTGCTTTAAAAAAAATATCTTGAAAAATTAAATATTTTTTTAAGCCTGAAAAATTGATTTTTGACTGAAAAACACCCCAGAAAACTCAAAATTTTTGTGGAAAAAACAACTCGATCTTTGATAAATAACCCCCCAAATGTCTAGCCTTATAGAGGGTTTGTTTTTATTTATATGGGATCAGTGACTCCCTATTTGAAAGCTGGAGTCCGAAGAAAAAGTCGAATAATTCAAAAACTATAAAACAAAAAAAGTCCGGTTGTGCTTTTTGGTGCAAAACTCAAATTTTTTTGGTTTAATTTTTAAAAATCAAATTGTTTGGGATTTATTAAAGACTGAAGCTGCAAAGAGTCAGAATCCGAAAATCCGCTATCCTAGACTGAGGTTGTATATAAGTCAATGGGAGAGGTCCTTATTCTATTTGGAAGTTTCTGTGGTCTGTGCTGGAATTTGCCCGGAAATCTGAAAAATTTGGGCTTTTCGGGCAAAAATCTAAAAAATTCAGGCTTTTCAAAAAAAGTCATAAGATTCTGAAAAAAACCTCTAGAAACCGCTAGATATTATCGAGTTTTCCCCCGATCCGATTAAATCATGTTTTTTTTTAATAATAAATACGTTTGAATCATGGATTCTAGTTTGGTTGGAATTTTTTATTTTAAGAAACCATGGATTTTGATGAATAACCCCCAAATGGAAAGTTGCTTAGAATTAGCCATGCTACAATATACTAAGGGGCACATTTACTAAGGGTCGAATTTCGAAGTTAAAAAACGTCAAAATTGGAACATCGAATTTGATACTTTGATAGTCGAATTATTTTATCGATCGAAATGCTTTTCACAGGGTTAAACACAGAACAAAAATGGGAAGTCTTTAAAATGCTGCTTAATAAATATACTTGTCAGTATATTCCACTTGTAAGCAAGGAACGTCGTTGCAAAGCAAAACCTTTTTGGTTCAATAGAAGCGTTGGTGTTGAGGTGGGTAAGAAAAGACGTGCTTTTAAGGCTTTCAAGTTAGCTGGTACAGCCGAAACATTTATAAGGTACAAGGAGGCCAATAAATCATGCAAAGAAGCTATAAGTCAAGCTAAAATTGCTATAGAAAAGGATATTGCAGCAAGCAGTAAAAAAAATCCCAAATTATTTTTTAAATATGTCAATAGTAAAAAAATGAAGCAGGAAGGGGTGGGACCCTTACTATCAGAGGGGGATCAGCTGGTTGATGAAAACAAAATAAAAGCGCAGATTCTGAACTCGTATTTTTCATCTGTTTACACAAATGAAGAACCAGTAAGTGAAGGTTTCCTTCTTAACACTCCCAATTCTAGTAATACAACTAATGATGCATGGTTCACACAAGAAGAAATTCAAAAGAGACTTGAACAGGTTAAGATTAACAAAGGTCCAGGGCCAGATGGTATTCATCCCAGGGTAATTAGCGAGCTTAGCTCTGTGATTGCCAAACCTCTTTACTTAATTTTTCAGGATTCATTGAGATCTGGTATTGTGCCAAGAGACTGGCGAATTGCTAATGTGGTGCCTCTATTCAAAAAAGGATCCCGTTCTCAGCCTCAAAACTATAGGCCAGTTAGTCTGACGTCAGTATTAGGAAAGCTTTTCGAAGGGTTAATAAAGGATAAGATACTGGACTTCATAGCAAATCATAATACTATGAGTTTGTGCCAGCATGGTTTTATGCGTAATAGATCTTGCCAGACTAAATTAATTTCTTTTTACGAGAATGTAAGTAGAGACCTCGATTCTGGGATGGCAGTGGATGTGATTTACTTAGACTTTGCTAAAGCATTTGATACAGTGCCACACAAAAGGTTACTGGTTAAATTAAGGAATGTTGGCCTGGAACATAGTATTTGTACCTGGATAGCGAACTGGCTAAAAGATAGACTACAAAGAGTGGTGGTAAATGGAACATTTTCTAATTGGACCAGTGTTGTTAGTGGAGTACCGCAGGGCTCTGTACTAGGTCCCTTGCTTTTCAACTTGTTTATTAATGACCTGGAGGTGGGCATTGAAAGTACTGTTTCTATTTTTGCAGATGATACTAAATTGTGCAGAACTATAGGTTCCATGCAGGATGCTGCCACTTTGCAAAGTGATTTGTCTAAACTGGAAAACTGGGCAGCAAACTGGAAAATGAGGTTCAATGTTGATAAATGCAAGGTTATGCACTTTGGGCAAAAATAATATAAATGCAAGTTATACACTAAATGGCAATGTGTTGGGAGTTTCCTTAAATGAAAAGGATCTAGGGGTCTTTGTAGATAACAAGTTGTCTAATTCTGGGCAGTGTCATTCTGTGGCTACTAAAGCAAATAAAGTTCTGTCTTGCATAAAAAAGGGCATTAACTCAAGGGATGAAAACATAATTATGCCTCTTTATAGTCCCTGGTAAGGCCTCATCTGGAGTATGCAGTTCAGTTTTGGACTCCAGTCCTTAAGAGGGATATAAATGAGCTGGAGAGAGTGCAGAGACGTGCAACTAAATTGGTTAGAGGGACGGAAGACTTAAATTATGAGGGTAGACTGTCAAGGTTGGGGTTGTTTTCTCTGGAAAAAAGGCGCTTGCGAGGGGAAATGATTACACTTTACAAGTACATTAGAGGACATTATAGACAAATAGCAGGGGACCTTTTTACCCATAAAGTGGATCACCGTACCAGAGGCCTCCCCTTAAGACTAGAAGAAAAGAACTTTCATTTGAAGCAACGTAGGGGGTTCTTCACAGTCAGGACAGTGAGGTTGTGGAATGCACTGCCGGGTGATGTTGTGATGGCTGATTCAGTTAATGCCTTTAAGAATGGCTTGGATGATTTTTTGGACAGACATAATATTAAAGGCTATTGTGATACTAAACTCTATAGTTAATATAGGTATGGGTATATAGAATTTTAATTAAAAGTAGGGAGGGGTGTGTGTATGGATGCTGGGTTTTCATTTGGAGGGGTTGAACTTGATGGACTTTGTCTTTTTTCAACCCAATTTAACTATGTAACTATGTAACTATGAAAACTTCGAAATTCGACCATCAAATTTGATACTTCGATAGTCTAAGTATTTTATCGAAAACGGCAGTTTTCGGTCAAAGTAAAAATTGTTCGATCGATCTACAAAATCGTTTGATTCGACCGATTTAAAAAAAAAAATACTTAGACTACTCAGAACTTAGGCAAAGATTCAGAAAGGTTATAGGAGGTCCCCTATAGGCTAAACAGCAATTCGGCAGGTTTAAGGTGGCGAACTGTCGCAGGCGCTGTTTTTTAAAGAGACAGTACTTAGATTTTCGAAGTTGATGTTTTTTCATTTGAAATCTAATTTTGGCCTATTCGATGGTCGAAGTACCCAAAAATTACTTAGAAATTTGAAGTTTTTGAATTAGAAAATTCACTTTGACCCTTAGTAAATGGGCCCCTAAAAGTTAACTTAAAAGTGAACCACCTCTTTAAGTCATAGTGACAAGTGGTTGGTAAAGGTAGCAGAGAATTTAATAAGGGAAGGCACCTAACTGCCCACGGTACTGCTACATTATAATAATGGCGGTATTATTGCGACTGCTCTTCGGGACTCCATTGTAACAAAGCAAGTCTAAAGCTGTATTTATGGGTAAGCAGTTGCAGGTTGCACGCCCAGATGAATATGCAAACACAAAACTTATAAACAAGGTGATGCCAGTGACTATTATGCAGAACAGGATTCATGGGTTTGTTATTGGGACTGCAATGTTGACATGCCATGAACGAGGCCTTTAGATTACAGTAGCCACACTGTAGCCAAGGAACCCGCGGTGACTCAATAGGCATGATTACCCCTGATTTCCTTTGTCTTTGATTTTCTAAACAGAACTAAAAGCTCAAAATATTTCGCAGCCACGTGCAGTCTAAATTCAAATAGAATTGTAGATATATGTTTGTTATTAGTGTTTCCAATCATTATGGGGCAAATTCACTAAGCGCCGAAGCGCCGAACGCTAGCGTTAATTCGCTAGCGTTTGGCATTTTCGTTACTGCGCAAATTCACTAACGAACGCTGGCGTAGTTTCGCTAGTGTTACTTCGCACCCTTACGCCAGGCGAATTTTCGCTAGCGACGTATTTGTGTTTCCAATCATTATGGGGCAAATTCACTAAGCACCGAAGCGCCGAACGCTAGCGTTAATTCGCTAGCGTTTGGCATTTTCGTTACTGCGCAAATTCACTAACGAACGCTGACGTAGTTTCGCTAGTGTTACTTCGCACCCTTACGCCAGGCGAATTTTCGCTAGCGACGTAACTACGCAAATTCACTAACTTGCGCAGTGTACTGAACGCTACCTTTTACGCTAGACTTCCTTCGCCACCTCAGACCTGGCGAAGCGCAATAGAGTAGATAGGGATTGTTTCAAAAAAAGTCACATTTTTTTCTAAGTCCCAAAAAACGCTGGCGTGTTTTCTACATGATGGCTGATAGGCTGAAAAAGATCGAAATTTTTTTTGGGGCTCCCCTCCTTCCCCCTACATTTCCTGACTCATGGCAACTTACCTAGACAGTGGGCACATGTGTAGGGCAAAATAAAAATTTTATTTGATGATTTGAAGGTTTTCTTGGCATTTTTAGTGCTGATACGTGTTCCTCCATTGAAATTTGAATTTCGCGCCGTATGCAAATTAGCCTTCGCTAGCGTAACTTCGCTTTACATAGCGAATCAACGCTAGCGCAACTTCGCAACCTTACGCTACCCCTGAGCGCAACTTCGGATTTTAGTGAATTTGCGGAGCGCTGGCGAAACTACGCCTGGCGAAGTGCGGTGAAGTGCGGCGAAGTTGCGCCTGGCGCAACTTCGTATCTTAGTGAATTTGCCCCAATATGTTACAAAAGCTTGTTTTTCGGCTGCAACTTCTCCTTCCCTCTCTCCTTTTTATCCGCCATTATTCTGTGACATACCGATCAACAAGATAACTTTTAGGTGGTTATTTATTAAAGTCTGAATGCCAAAAACTCTAAAAATTCTTCTTTTTTTTACTGTAAAATCAGAATGTTTAGTGGGAAAAAAAAACTTAAATTTTTCGAGATTTATTAAACCCAGAGGGTGTTAAAAGTCAGAATAAAAAAGTACTCCAATTTAGACCTGCCGAGTTCATGTAGAAGTCAAGTGCCGAGGATATCCTGCTCTGCGCTGGGTTTCGCGCAATAATCCAAAGATTTTGTGGTTTTCTGGCAAAAATCCAAAAAAAACCAAATTTTTTGGGCATCAAATTGTACCATTAGTTTTTTTTTTTTACAAGTTTTTTCCCACACAGGAAATTTTTGGAAATATGCATTGATTAATAAGGGGGGAAAAACCGGTGCGGATTTGGTCGTAGTGTTCACATTATTTTCGGATTCTAAATAACTCCCTTAGTATGTTATAGAGTTGCCAATTCTAAGAAACTTTCATCAAGGTTCACTAATGTGAACTCATATATGTATGGTTGTAGTATGTCAGTGTCTGTGTCCCACCATTGACTTTAAAGACAAACAGCATTCGTTCGCACACGCAATAAGTCGTCTTAAGTATATGATATTACTCAATTATTAGATGTTGGACCTATAATTAATTTTGTGGAACGACGTTGGTGTTCTTTCCATTGAAACACATGTTCTATCTAAGTCGGCCTTTATGCCTTGCTCAGCTCAGGTCGGGGGTGCATCATGGACCTCCATAATAAAGAACAGATAATGTATTCCGTAAGATAGCAGCACAACGTATGTCTCGTTATTGTTGTACCTATTTTTTGTTACTAGGGTGGAAGTTAGGTATGGAGATACACCAGACTGAGTGGAAGCAACTAAAGGTCTTTCGCACATAAATAATGCTCTTAGATATCAGCTCAGATATAGTTTGTCTCAATGTTGTGACAGAGATGATTGTCTGACTTGAACTCAACTTATGGAATAAAAAATAAGGATATTAAGGAATCGCTGATTTTATTTGCTCTCTGGAAATGAACTATGTGTTGTAAAGCCGTGATGGAACAAGTAATAGAATAATATTACATGGTCTATTCAGTCCATTGCCTGCTATGCCATCCATTGTGGACTCTTATGCCACCACTGGGTACACCTTCATTGGAACTGACCTATACTTGTTGTGCCTCTACACAAATCAGCTTACTATCACGGTTCATATACATATCAACTGCCTCGGGGGATGCTACTGTTGTACATTTGGCATGGAGCATCGCCTTGTGAAATACTAGACTTGACCGGCTTCCATTATGAGATTTACAACATTAGGTGCTGCATGGTAATAGTGATATTATAAACTATAGATCTAAGGTCAACTGTAATAGCTTATCTCGGATGGTATCCTGTGTTGTCGATCCTTGCATGGCTCCTCCAAATGTCGAATGTGTGTGTGTGTCAGACGCCTGCAGGCTACACAGCCAGTCATATATATATATAAACTATAGTAGTACGTATCTGTTATCTACTGTGTATCCTGTGCTCGAATGGCTGCCCCCATGGCTACAGAGCAGCTTGTTTATATAAACTATAGTAGTACTTATCTGTTATCTACTGTGTATCCTGTGCTTGAATGGCTGCCCCCATGGCTACACAGCAGCTTGTTTATATAAACTATAGTAGTACTTATCTGTTATCTACTGTGTATCCTGTGCTTGAATGGCTGCCCCCATGGCTACACAGCAGCTTGTTTATATAAACTATAGTAGTACTTATCTGTTATCTACTGTGTATCCTGTGCTTGAATGGCTGCCCCCATTGCTACACAGCAGCTTGTTTATATAAACTATAGTAGTGTTTCTGAAGCAAACACATCAGTTTTACCAGTGTAGGGCAACACTACACTATATTTTTTATTCCTTTAAAGTGGACCTGTCAGCCAGACATAAAAAGCTGTAGAATAAATGTCATTTTCAAATTAAACATGATACCCAAATTTTTTTTTTTTTTTTATTAAAGCATTCATAGCTGTTAACACATTTAAAAATCTCAGCTGTCAATCAAATGTTGTCTGCCCCTCCTCTATGTCTTAGACAATTACTTTCACTTTCCATTCAGCACTTCCTACATGTCACTGCTCTCCCCACATTCCCCCAGTTCTCTTCACCATTTAATTGTGTAACCAGGGCATGGGGATGGACATTAGCTCCCCCATTCTGGTGCACAAATAAGATTCTGAGATGATACAAGGCTTGTCTTAATAACAGTGTCCACAAAATGGCCCCTGCCTGCTTGTTATAATTATGAATTCCCAGGCGGAAGGAAACAAGATTAAAACATTTTTTACAGTGTAATTAAAGTTCATTTTGCTTGACTAACATGATAAAATAGGATTTGGAATTATTTTTTTGGGTGATGGGTCCCCTTTAAAACATTTAAATTTATTGTTGTTACTGTTCCTTTAGGGTAAGGCCACACTGGGCGTTTTGGGGAGATTTGGTCGCCTGGCGACTAATCGCCTCGTCTTTGCCACGACCAATCTCCCCAAACGCCTTCCCTCACTCTGCGCCGGCTAAATTGGAAAAATGCTGGTGCTAATCGCACGCGGCGATTAGTTTTCCGAAGTCGTCCGAAGAGTCCTCTTGATGATTTTAGGGAGATTGGCCGCCGCAAAGACGAGGTGATTAGTCGCCAGGCGACCAAATCTCCCCAAAACGCCCAGTGTGGCCTTACCCTTAAAGTGTTGTGTATATACTGCAATCAACCCAATAGCAGTAATAGCATACGGGCTTCAAGGCTGCTCCCAGCAGAGCCAGAAAGGGATAAACAAACATTTCCAAATGACAGGAATCTACTAGAAAGTTGCTGCGAATGACGTTGCCTTTCAGTTCACAAAAGACCATTGATGGGTGGAGTTCCCCTTTAATGTGGACTTTAGCTGTGCCTTATCTCAGATCAGACTGATATTATAATGCCTCTCTGTTATCTTTAAGTTTATAACTTTATCATAGAATGTGATGTCATAATGGGGGGTGCGGCTTTGACTGCCTTGTCATTCATTCGGGCCTGGGAAAGTGCCCAAAGTGTTTTGTAAGGACAGAACTATAGACAGATCTATATGCTGAGCAGGGTTTGCTATATAAATAAATGATGATGACGATGATGATGAGGCTTCAGAGTTTCCATCAGCTGAATATACATTTTTTTTTTTATCAATTGGAACAAACATTTCCTGCTCGTTTCACTGTTTCTCTCATTACATTGTGTACAGAGAGCGTGCGTTTACTCCCTTATCTGCTCTGCCGGTTCCTTCCTGCTCGGCCTTTTCTCTGCACCAGCAGATACTGTGGCCTCTTATTTGGCACCAAATCTGCTGAGAATGAGAAGATACTGAAAGCAGGGTCGCTGCTGGGGATGTGGGCGGGAGTTTCATTTCTTCTATATCTGGCAATGGTTTAAAACTGTCCCTTAAAAAGGGGTTGTTTACCTTTAAATTAACTGTTAGTATGATGTAGAGAGCGATAGTCTGAGACAATTTGTTATTTGTGGTTTTTGAGTTATTTAGCTTTTTATTCAGCAGCTCTCCAGTTTGCTATTTCAGCCATCTGGTTGCTAGGGTCCAAATTACCCTTTAATCATGCCCTGATATGAATAAGAGACTGAAATATGAATAGGAGAGGCCTGGATAGTAATAAAAAGTAGCAATAAATATAAATGTGTAGCCTTACAGAGCCTTTGTTTTTAGATGGCGTCAGTGACCCCCCATTTGAAAGCTGGAAAGAGTCAGAAGAAGGAGAAGGCAAATAATGCAAAAACTAGAAAAAATGAAGACCAATTGAAAAGTTGCTTAGAATTAGACATTCTATAACCACCCCTTTAAAACACAATGAAATAAACTAAGTAACTTCTATTTATATTTTCAGTTTCAGCATTCAGGCCAGGGAACTCTGAGTATCACTCGTGTATTATAAGGGATAATGTACCCCCTACTGTAAATGATAAGGATATTAGAAGTCACTGAGGGGTTGTTCTGTGACCATATAAAGGCACAAGGCTGCAGGCTGAGTTATACAGGGAACTCTGAGTATCACTCATGTATTATAAGGGATAATGTACCCCCTACTGTAAATGATAAGGATATTAGAAGTCACTGAGGGGTTGTTCTGTGACCATATAAAGACACAAGTCTGCAGGCTGAGTTATACAGGGAACTCTGAGTGTCACTCATGTATTATAAGGGATAATGTACCCCCTACTGTAAATGATAAGGATATTAGAAGTCACTGAGGGGTTCTGTGACCATATAAAGGCACAAGGCTGCAGGATGAGTTATACAGGGAACTCTGAGTGTCACTCATGTATTATAAGGGATAATGTACCCCCTACTGTAAATGATAAGGATATTAGAAGTCACTGAGGGGTTGTTATGTGACCATATAAAGGCACAAGGCTGCAGGCTGAGTTATACAGGGAACTCTGAGTATCACTCATGTATTATAAGGGATAATGTATCTCCTACTGTAAATGATAAGGATATTAGAAGTCACTGAGGGGTTGTTCTGTGACCATATAAAGGCACAAGGCTGCAGCCTGAGTTATACAGGGAACTCTGAGTGTCACTCATGTATTATAAGGGATAATGTACCCCCTACTGTAAATGATAAGGATATTAGAAGTCACTGAGGGGCTGTTCTGTGACCATATAAAGGCACAAGGCTGCAGGCTGAGTTATACAGGGAACTCTGAGTATCACTCATGTATTATAAGGGATAATGTACCCCCTACTGTAAATGATAAGGATATTAGAAGTCACTGAGGGGCTGTTCTGTGACCATATAAAGGCACAAGGCTACAGGCTGAGTTATACAGGGAACTCTGAGTATCACTCATGTATTATAAGGGATAATGTACCCCCTACTGTAAATTATTAGAAGTCACTGAGGGGTTCTGTAACCATATAAAATGCTGTATTTTCAATGAGTCAGGTGACACAAGTGACTTTATAATGTCATTATAACTAATGACATCAAGGGAGTGTTTTTATCTTGCATACATAATTTGGTGCATTACTAAAATTTAGGAATTTATCCTAGAATCCAGTAGGATGGGCATTGGTGCAGGTGACAGAACCAGCTTCTAGAGTGGTCTATGCTTTGGTTTTTGGCCAACAAACCCTCACACGTATTGCTGCTTCTTAGTTTGGGAATGTTGGGAGTTGTAGAAGCAGCAGACTGTGAAACACGTGGGCAATGAGATCTTTGTGAAACTGGTGCTAGGGAATAATTCTCACAAACGCACTGAGACAAGTAACTGAAAGGCGGGTGGAGTTGCTGATAATTGCTACATTGTTCCACCAATGGGAGGATTAAGCTTTTCGGTTGAGAAACATGGTAGTTATGAAGTAATTGGGCTCAAAAGGACCTTTTGCATCCTCAAATTCTTAATTAAAGGGTCACACACAATTTGGAGCACTGTGTCCAGGCTGATCCTGTTCTCTCCGCAGACTTTGCTTGTGAAAACTACTTTTTGCTACTATGGGAAATCAAGTCCAGTCTCAGAACGTATTTAAAAAGGTGACCTGACCTCGCTGTTTATTGTTCCTGCAGGGCAGCATTTGTATTTAGTAGGAAATTAAAGATGCTCCACTATGGTACATACAGTAGATTTAGTCAGCTGGGCGTTACCCTATTGCAGCAGGTTGGGTAGTGACAGGAGAATGTTTTTCACTGCTCATTTTATAATTGCTGATATGGAATCATAAATGGTGGTTATAATATTTAATTAAGAAGTGGCTTCCGTGGATCTGCCTTTAGCTGTTCCTTACTTTGAGTCAGTCGGACTGGCCTGTACCAATGGGTGAAAGTAAAAGTTCACCAGTCAATAAATATGTTTCTAAAAATTCCATAGAAAGTGGGTGAGTTTTTTCATTGTGAGCTCTTACATTCATCTCACATTTTGATTAATCTGCCCCTGTGTATTATATCAGAATAACTGACTCTGACACAAAGCTGCATGTAGAAAGACACATTATTGGGAGGCGGGAAGTGAAGAGTAAACAAGTGAATTTCAATAAGGATACAGAATATTACATTTAGAAAGGCTCTTATTGTTTCATATTTCATATTTATACAAATTTTTCCTGTTCACATAGCTATGTACTGTAGAAAATCTCCATAATTAGGGCATGGAGAAGGGATGTGCTACTAGAGAAGTGCTTGTGAATGTAGTTGAGGCACAATGGAGAATATGACAGTTGGAAGCTGTAGGTCGGGACAGAATGGCGCACAGTTGGCAAGTCTTCGGGTGTGTTTTTCCATGGCGAGCTCTTACATTCATCAGACATTTTTATAAATTTGCCCCTGTGTATTAGAGCAAACTGTCTTTCAGAATAACTGACTCCAACACAAAGCTGCATGTAGAAAGACACATTATTGGGAGGCGGGTAGTGAAGAGTAAACAAGTGAATTTCAATTGTGATACAGAATATTACATTTAGAAAGGCTCTTAATGTTTCTTATTTCAGATTTATACAAATTTTTCATGTTTACCTAATTACGTACTGTAGAAAATCTCTGTAATTAGGGTAGGGCCTTTGGAGAAGAGGTGGGGCTTCTAGAGAAGTGCTTGTGAATGTAGTTGAGGCAAAGTGGAGAACATGACAGTTGGAAGCTAAATGGAATGGAGCACAGTTAGCAAGTCCTCAGCAATCTGGCAATTTCTCAATATCCCTTTGATTTATTGCCTAACACAGTTTGAAGGAAAAAATCATATAATAAATCCTCTGTAAACAGTGTAAAGTAGCACCAGGTTCTTCTGAATGTTCCAAATGAATCAGAAAATTGATTTTTCTCTGTGTGGATTGAGAGAGGAACATGAGTTCATTTTGGCTCAGCCTGCGGGGACTTCACTTTCCCAATAGCAATATCTTTTCCGCCATATTTAACATATTTCTGGGCCAGGAAGGCAGAAACGAGTGAATCACCCCAGGTTTCAGTCGACGTTAATCCTGTCATTTGTATTGGCTGTGGTTAAATTGGTGTCTGCAACTGAAAAAAAAGAGAAAAACGTAGAATAATTCTGTACTGATCTGGATTCCGATGAATGGTCTCTATTCATCTGTTTGTGCCTGGCACAGGAATTGTTATATGTACGGAGGGGGTGAGCTTTTATTTTAATGACATTACTAGAGGTAACGTTTCACTTTGCACTTAATGGTGATTCCGTGAGCTCCGCTGTGTTGTTGGGAATTGAGACTGCAGTGTAGTTCCCTTCATAATATGCCTGTCCATTAGTGTTATAATTAAAATATTTGAAAGAATGTAACATATACCCTTTGCAATTGTCTCCCTACCTTGGATGAAAGACTGTTGGTATGGGACCTGTTATCCAGAATGCTTGGGACCTGGGGTCTTCCGTTAATTCCATAATTTGGATCTTCATCCCTTAAATCTACTAGAAAATCATGTAAACATTAAATAAACCCAATAGGCTGGTTTTGCTTCCAATAAGGATTAATTATATCTTAGCTGAGATCAAGTACAAGCGACTGTTTTATTATTACACAGAAAAGGGAAATCATTTTTAAAAAATTGGATTATTTGGATAAAATTGAGCCTATGGGACAAATTTACTAAATGGCGCAGTGAGTAACAATTCGCGCGCTGGCGTAAATTCGCTAGCGAAGGAGATAGATTGTAGCGCTACTTCGCACTCTAACGCCAGATGAATTTTCGCTCTGGCAAATGGACGTAACTACCCAAATTTTCTAAGTCCCAAAAAACGCTGGCGACTTTCCAGTTTTTCAGGGTGATCGGCTGCAAGAGATCGTAAATTTTTTTTAGGGTACCTGGCTTCCCCCCTACATTTCCTTACATATGGCACATAAACTATACACTGGGCTCATGTGTAGGGCAATATAACAACTTTATTTTCTTTTATTAAGGTTCCCTAGGCTTGTGTAATGTAAAGTATTTGCTGCAACATATACATCCATTGAAATTTAACTTCCCGCCGTATGCAATTTATCCAACGCTAGCGCAACTTCGCTTTGCTTGCCGAATTAACGCTAGCGCAACTTTGCCATCGTTCGGCGTCCTGGAGGCAACTTCGCATTTTAGTGAATTAGCGTTGTCCTGACTTATTTTTTGCGTGGCGAAGTGTGGCGATGTGATCGAAGCCGTCGCTGGCAAATTTCCGCAGGTTAGTGAATTTGCCCCTATGAGAGAAGGCCTTCCTGTAATTCAGACCTTTCGGGATAATGGGTTTCTGGATAGGGTATTCCATACCTATACATAGATGTGTTATTGACGGCTGCAGTGAGACAAAAGATTAAGACGGGAAACATAAGGTTTGACAATTTTTTAGCACATTTTTAAGGTTATGCTGACACATTTTGCCCAAGCAGTCATATGCATTCTTTCATAATTAATAATATGAGTGATACTCAGAGTTCCCTGAATAACTCAGGCTGCAGCCTTGTGTCTTTATATGGTGACAGAACAACCCCTCAGTGACTTCTTATATCCTTATCATTTACAGTAGGGGGTACATTATCCCTTATAATACATGAGTGATACTCAGAGTTCCCTGTATAACTCAGCCTGCAGCCTTGTGCCTTTATATGGTCACAGAACAACCCCTCAGTGACTTCTAATATCCTTATCATTTACAGTAGGGGGTACATTATCCCTTATAATACATGAGTGATACTCAGAGTTCCCTGTATAACTCAGCCTGCAGCCTTGTGCCTTTATATGGTCACAGAACAACTCCTCAGTGACTTCTAATATCCTTATTATTTACAGTAGGGGGTACATTATCTCTTATAATACATGAGTGATACTCAGAGTTCCCTGTATAACTCAGCCTGCAGCCTTGTGCCTTTATATGGTCACAGAACAACCCCTCAGTGATTCCTAATATTCTTATCATTTACAGTAGGGGGTACATTATCCCTTATAATACATGAGTGATACTCAGAGTTCCCTGTATAACTCAGCCTGCAGCCTTGTGCCTTTATATGGTCACAGAACAACCCCTCAGTGACTTCTAATATCCTTATCATTTACAGTAGGGGGTACATTATCCCTTATAATACATGAGTGATACTCAGAGTTCCCTGTATAACTCAGCCTGCAGCCTTGTGCCTTTATATGGTCTCAGAACAACCCCTCAGTGACTCCTAATATCCTTATCATTTACAGTAGGGGGTACATTATCCCTTATAATACATGAGTGATACTCAGACTTCCCTGTATAACTCAGCCTGCAGCCTTGTGCCTTTATATGGCCACAGAGCCCTCAGTGACTTCTAATATTCTTATCATTTACAGTAGGGGGTACATTATCCCTTATAATACATGAGTGATACTGAGAATTCTCTGTATAACTCCACCTTCGGCCTTGTGCCTTTATATGGTCACAGAAAATATTGATTTCTTTTGGAAACAAGGCTACTCAATGAGGAACCCATGGGTAATATTAAGAGGATATTAAGTATCCTCAGTGCCTGTGTGTGATTCCCATATGTAGAAGTGGCTGCAGCAGGGCGTTAGTCCTTGTTGTTGCTAAGACTGGGGGTGCAGCTTGGGCTGGCAGATGTAATTAAGGCCCATTCTTTAGGCCTGATTGTTTGGCTGATAAACGCCTCTCACATACAGTTCAGCGTGTGCTGCATTACTGGAGTCAGCTGACCCAGCCACTAACGAATCTTTGAAAGAGTCAAAACAAATCTGTGTTTCACCTTCCCGACTTCAACCTTTTTCCCTCTCATCCCTTTTCATTACAAAAAGAATTGTTCCCTTAGCAGCAGCCTGACATGACTCTGTTATGGCTTCTATAGAGTTTTAGCTTCTACATTTCATATTTTTATTAAAAACAAGTTTTTCTTTTTAAATAATAATGACTATGCTTTATATATACAGTAGCACTGACTAATGCTGGCCATACACTATAAGTTCCGCACGTTTGGTGATATCGCCAAAGAGAGGATCGCTACATGTTTGCCCACCTTTTCTCCACAGCAGAGAGATGATCAGACATCATTCCAATCAGTCCCTGCCCCAGTGGAGCTGACAGTCTAAGGTCGCTATCACATACTGTGCTCTCTTTTATTTGGAGACAATTATCCTGCCTGTATGTTTTTGGGGTGTAGGAGGAAACCTGGCCTTCAGCTATCAGTGAGAACCTGGGAGTTGTAGTTTAGCATAATCTATATATTTCCCATTTTTCCCATGCTTAATTTAAAGTAGGGAATGCACTGAATATAGGATTCAGTTTCAGCATATCTCCCAACTGTCCCATTTTTTGTGGGACAGTCCTGATTTTGACAGCTCAACCCGCAGTCCCGGATTCTTACCAGCTTTCTCTTTGATCTCCTGCACTGAACAGCCAGAAAAAGATACAAAGTTTGTAAAACTTAATTGGCTTTTGGCAAAGAGCGCAGAATACGTGGCAGCTGCACTTTGATACTTTTGTAACCAGGGCCGGATTATTATTTCGAATCTTTAAAATCATGTGACTTTTCATCACAGTGCACACTTCCCCTAGCTGATTTGCATATGCAAATTAGGGTTTGGATTCAGTTTGGTATTCAGCCAAATCTTTCACTAAGCATTTGGGGTTCGGCCGAATCCAAAATAGTGGATTCAGTGCATCGCTGGTGTCACAGCACATGCACACAGGCCCTAACTACCCAGAATGCTCAGTACTTACGCACACTTCAAGACTCAATAGGCCATGCATGGGGCAATAACCATCCTCTCTATAATGGCAGATATTGATCCAACATGGTGGAAATCATTTGTGGGATCCTATAATTTCCATGTGAGCTCTTGTATGGCCGTATCATATGGAGTTTGTTACAGACAGGATTATTCTCGGTATATTAAATATCAAAATATTCTGCAGCAGTGCTGTATAACAGGGATCCGGCCAATGAAATAGTAAAATAGGGATATTGCAACAAAAGGTAAGTAGGCTGCTCCCAAAGGCTTCTATAGTAAGTGAAAGGGCCACTGATTTCAGCCCATCCATCTATAAGGGGTAGTGCTGTCCAACATGCCTCTTCCTGTTGCTATTGGACCACAACTCCCAACATCCACTGAAAAATAAAAGGCTCTCAGTAGGGTATGCTGGGAGTTGCAGTTCATCAGCAGGTTGTGCATTGGTGGTCTAAAGATCATTTGACCTGCCAGTTAATGATCACTACAGGAAAGAAGGGTTGCCTATGTAAGCTTAGGCTCCCCAGTCACTGTGAACTACAACTCCCAGGATGCCGAGGGGCGCTGACTGCTCCCAGCCAAAGGATGCAGTAATGTGCAGGTTGCTTTTGACTTGAATGTTGCAGAATGTAATAATACGTTTCTAGTAACTTCCACCATTTATCTTTGTCATTTCCTGTGCCATTTAAGCCCATCATTTATTTCATTGCCTGACACTTTAACTTTATGAACAGTTAGCACGGGTCCTGCTTGCTATCCAGCGTATGGGAAATAAGTGGCAAAAATGGCCTAAAAATGCAGTTGCTGTGACTCGTGTATCAGTTCAAGCCACGTCCACAGAACCAACCTGTTGCTTTAGATTGCAAGCTCTTACGGGCAGGTCCTTGTTTTACGGACCCCATTGCTTTGTCTGTATATGTGTGCCAGTCATGTGACCTTATGTACAGCCCTTTGAAATATATTGATGCTACTATTGCTGATAACCCCACAGCTTGTGCCTCCTGCTCTCCTCTCCTTTTTTTTTTAGATTGCAAGCTCTTACAGGCAAGTCCCTTGTTTTACGGACCCCATTGCTTTGTGTGTATATCAGTGTGCCAGTCATGTACAGCCCTGTGAAATATATTGATGCTGCTATTGCTGATAACCCCACCGCTTGTGCCTCCTGCTCTCCTCTCCTTTTTTTTTTTAGATTGCAAGCTCTTATGGGCAGGTCCTTTGTTTTACTGACCCCATTGCTTTGTCTGTATATCAGTGTGCCAGTTATGTACAGCCCTGTGAAATATATTGATGCTGCTATTGCTAATAACTCCCACAGCTTGTGCGCCTCCTGCCCTCCTCTCCTTTTTTTTAGATTGTAAGCTCTGTTGACAAGACTTCTCTTTCCCTTCTGTTTTGGTGAAAACGCTGTGTAATCAGGATGTTTGATGTATATGCCCATCTATTGTACAGCGATACTTCCCCTTTAGCCAGTGATCCCCTCTTGCTCTTGTTTCATTCTCGCCCTCCCGCTTGCCTTTTACAGGAGCCCTCCTGTCTGCAAACCAGAGGATCATTTCTGTTTAAAGCATTGGCTCCTCCCTCCTCCGGCCTCTCCCACTTGCACAGACAGTCTGCATTTGGGTCTGTGTGTGTGAGTGTGTGAGTGTGTATCCCCATGTATGTGTGCATTACTTCTGGGAAAATTTGAAGTGGCGGCCATATGCTTAGGATTAATTTTCCATATCTCACTCATTTTTAGAGAGGCCGGACACACACCTCCATGGGAAGTTCTCACTTGCTAAACAAGGGTTTGCCTCTAGGTAATGTCCTGTTTTTTTTTTTTAACTCTTTCATTGATTGGATTTTTTTTTAATTATACTTTTCTATATTGTGGATTTTTTTTTTTTTTTTGTTATTGTTGGAATGAGACTGTGAGCTCAGTGACAATATGTGTGTGTAATTGTCCCTTCCCCCTCCTCCTTCTGGCTTCATTTCTCTCTGGCTTTGTGTGTGAGTGTGTGTTGCGACTCAGTACATTTTTTAAAAGGGTTTTTGCTGGAGAATAAAAGGTTATTTATAATACAGCTGCTGGAGTCGTGGGGAGGAACAGCGTCTGATATTTTCAGCACTGGACTCCATATGCCGAATTATTCACCGTTCCATCGTTTAATTTTACTGCTTACTATTTATCCCATATTGGAATGGATTTTGTAAGAATTCAGCCTTTCGAATCGGATTTTTAAAAAAAATTTGTGCCAGGAAGTTTGTTGCAGTCTACAAATGTATTTTTTTGCGATTGGTCTTTCCGCTGTTCCTTTGCGTTTGATTCGCTGCGGAGCAAGTCAGCTGTGAACAGGTTAATCCGTTTTTTTTTTCTAGCTTTGCGGAGGGTCGACACCGCGCGGCAGCCGAGGGGTTAAAATTCAGTTTAGACTTCTGCTGACACATGTTGGTTTAAAGCAAACAGGCTGAATTTTGTAGAGCTGAAAAGGGAACTTTCTCCTCCCTAAACACCCCCCCCCCCCACTCCCCACCCCTTTGGCAGTAGAAACACATTTCGTTGAGATCATAATTCCGGCAACGAAAAAAAAAATTTATATATAAATATATATATATATCGTGTGGCTATGGGATTTTCTTTCCTTTTTTTCTTTTTTTTTTTTTTTTTTAAAGAACTTTCCAAGAGAAGGGAAATAAAATCCATTTCGTAAAGGAAAGATTACTGCTGGGATCAGCAAAAAAAAAAAAAAAAAGCAGAAAAAGAAATACCCGGCGGCTGAAGTTAAACGTTGAGCGGAGACTTTGATTCCACCTGATGGTTTTTTCATATTTCTGTGGATTTGTTTTTTCTTTTCCTGGTTGCCGAGATTTAGATGGAGCAGGGACCCCAGCGCAGCACTGTGAGCCCAGCATTCTGCAGTGAATAAGATGTGCTGCCTATGATCAGAATCTACAAAGGATCTGCCTTTTGTCGCAGAAACGCTTAGGACCCGGCGTTTTCCATTTAAGGCCTTTTTTTTTTTTCCCCGAATGCGAATCTCCAGCGGCTTTGGAAATCTAACCTGCTTTCTCCAGTTTCGGGAAGGAAATCGCCTCTAGTGGTGTTGGTAGGCGCTTAGAATGCACGCCTGGAACTTTCCTTTTCCTTTGGCGGCTGAAAAATGTAAGTTGTATGGTAATCCTTCCTCGGGAGAGGCGTATGTATTAACCGTGGCGCTGCCGGGAGCACATGGTGGCCGACTGAGCAGAAAACCTCTGAATAATGTGAATTTCGCACCCTTAGGGCAGCAATTTAGTGGGTTTACAATAATGATGCTTCACTTCCTAGAACATTTATGCTTTATTTACTGTGCTCCAAGTAAAGAGGATCCGTAGTTTCTGATACAGGTATGGGATCCATTATCCGGAAACCCGTTATCCAAAGATCCATTTTATCCAAATTTTTGTCCACATTCCTTTTCCTCTGTAATAATAAGGTTTGCAATAATGATGCTTCACTTCCTCTAACATTTATGCTTTATTTACTGTGCTCCGACTAAAGAGGCTCCATAGTTTCTGATACAGGTATGGGATCCATTATCCGGAAACCCGTTATCCAGAAAGATCTGTTTCATGGAATGCCGGTCTTCCATAGACTCCATTTTATCCAAATTTTTTAAAATGATTTCCTTTTTCTCTGTAATAAAAAGGTTTACAATGATGATGCTTCGCTTCCTAGGACATTTATGCTTTATTAACTGTGCTCCGACTAAAGAGGCTCCCTAGTTTCTGATACAGGCATGGGATCCATTATCCGGAAACCCGTTATCCAGAAAGATCCGAATTATGGAATGCCGGTCTCCCATAGACCATCCAAATTTTTAAAAATGATTTCCTTTTTCTCTATAATAATAAAACAGTAGCTTGTACTTGATCCCAACTAAGATATAATTAATCCTTATTGGAGGCAAAACCAGCCTATTGGGTTTATTTAATCTTTATATGATTTTCTAGTAGACTTAAGGTATAAAGATCCAAATTACAGAAATCCATTATCTGGAAACCCCCAGGTCCAGAGCATTCTGGATAACAGGTCCCATACCTACTGTGTCTGATGTTTTATGTTGGTGGCTGCTGGGAATTGTAGTCAGTAACATCTGTAGGGCTGCCTTCTTTAAAACCTTTGCACAAACAATGTCATTGGCTAGAAAAAAGATATAAATATTGGCTTTCCTGAAAGGCCTAGATGTGTCATATTTTTATTCCTCCTCTGACCTATTTGCTCAGCGAGCAGAACAATACCCGGTGGGGCACATTTGCATATAAAGAGGTGAATGCTACATCTCATTGCATTTGATTAGTGGCTTGTATAAAGCACAGGGAGCCTTGGAGGCTGGCTCTGAAATGAATAAAAGATGGGTTCCGGGTGTAAAAGCAGCGCTGGTGGGGGGGGGGGTCTTCACAATTTTAAATGTGTGGTGTGATTGAGAAAAATGTATTTATCCACCCAGGAATAGTGTGACTCTGATTTACTCTTACAGTTCAGCTGAAATTGGGAAGTGACGGACATTAATTTGCTATGGTATTTTCTGATCTTGGCTGGGGGGGGGGTGTTGTTTATTCTGCTAAAGGCTCAGATATTTGTGCATTAGTAATAGAATGTATCAAAAGTGTCTTTTAACTATTATGCAAATTAGTGATGTGCGGGTCGGCCCGAAACTGCGGGACCCGCAGGGTAAACCCACGGGTCAGACGTGTTCGGGCCGACTCCTGCACAAAATCTTCAGGTCGCGAGTCCGGGTCGAGCTCTTCTCCTGCTCTCTCCGCCCACGACCTAGCAGTTCTGGCACCCGAATTTATAGACTTCCGCCTGCCCCAGCCCACCCCTTTTGTGACATCACTGCGGGGCGGGTGCGGGTCTATAAATAGAGGGCAACAGCGGGCCTGGCCCGTGGGGCGGTTTGGGAGGGGGCGGGTTAGGGTTGGGTACGGGTCAAGAAATTCTCGACCCGCACATTACTAATGCAAATCACTAATGCAAATGTAACCGTACCCAGTGGTGTAACTAGAAATTACTGGGCCAATATTTATTGAAATTGAAATTGAATTAGGGCCTTATGGGCCCCTATACCTCCTGGCCCCACCTGCAGTCGTAGGGTCTGCCTCCTCTGTAGTTACGCCCCTGACTGTACCCTTAGGGAAGGCCACACTAAGCGATAGCGCGGCGATTTGACTCGCGGCGACTTTTCGCCGCGACTTTTAAACGGCAATCGCTGGCGAAACTTTGGCGCTGGCGTCTATGGGGAATCGCTGCGTAAAAACACACGCGGCGATCTTTTTTCTATTGTCGCTCGAAATCGCCTCGCTAGGCGATTTCAAGCGACAATAGAAAAAAGATCGCCGCGTGTGTTTTTACGCTGGCGGTTTTGCGCGATTCCCCATAGACGCCAGCGCCAAAGTTTCGCCAGCGATTGCGGATTAAAAGTCGCGGCGAAAAGTCGCCGCGAGTCAAATCGCCGCGCTATCGCTTAGTGTGGCCTTACCCTTACTGAATGCAATATGTGTGATTGTAGAGAAGCAGATCCCAAAACTGCAGTCCCGCCTCCCCACTATGGGGTCTCAAGCAGCGAATAGCAGTGTTAAAGTGGACCTGTCACCCAGATATAAATAGCTGTATAATAAAAATCCTTTTCAAATTAAACATGAAATCCAAATTCTTTTTTTAATAAAGCATTTGTAGCTGTTGTAAGCTCATTTAAAAAATCTCAGCTGTCAATCAAATATTGCCTGCCCCTCCTCTATGCCTTAGGCAATTACTTTCACTTTCCATTCAGCACTTCTTAAATGTCACTACTCTCCCCACAAATTGTGTAGCCAGGGCATGGGGATGGACATCAGGTCCCCCATTCTGGTGCACAAACAAGATTCTGAGATGATACAAGGCTTGTCTTAATAACAGTGTCCACAAAATGGCTCCTGCCTGCTTGTTATAATTATGAATTCCCAGATTGATGGAAACAAGATTCAAAAAACATTTTATACAGTGTAATTGAAGTGCATTTTGCTTGACTAACATGATAAAATAGGATTTGGAATAATTTTTTTGGGGTGACGGGTCCCCTTTAAGACTAATTAGAGTAAGATTTGGGATGAGAGCTCATCTACTTTTCTGTATATTCCTGGAAGCCAAACCTGAAGGCCAGTTAGGGTGAGGCTTGGGGTGAGCATTTATTTGCAGCCCTACTTATAGGAAGTACAGTAGGATGAGTGATATTAAAATATATTGTATTTCTCTTGTCACTTGGAGACACACTTATTAACCCGCTAGTGGTATGTGGTGGGTACAAAGTTGTGTTTAACGGGGGCTAAACCGTATTATTATTGTAACCTGCTTGATGCCCATGAAGTCAACAGGGTGTAGCTACATTCCATAGTATCCCATATACGTTCTACATTGTCTGAGGTGCATCCAGTGTTTTTTTTAATGCCTTATTACCTTGATTACCATTAAGATGAGGCTCTGTAGGCCAATGGCTGTGCCACATGAAGTGCTTCCCCTCTTTATTTATTAGGGATCGCGGGCATTGTACCACAATTACATGACCTAGTCGACATGGTGCCTAAAAAGCTTCTCGTGTTCCACTGCCCTAACATAAGGAGACTGTTTGAGGCACACAATGGCTTTTGCCTGTTCCATTCCCCAGTTCTTCCCTATTGTAAAATCTGATTATGACGTAGGGAAGGCTCTTACAACCATCTGCCACTAACCCCTTAATGAACTCCTTTTCTTCCCGCTGCTCCTCGTTCTTCATTCCTGTAATTCCTAAAAAAAACACTGCAACCTCTTGTGTGCCGCCAATCGTTTCCATATAAAAATAGGCATCATTGATTTTATTTTTTCTTTGTTTTGATTTAAAGTAATTTTGTGGCAGTTCTTAAAGGAATACTGTCATGGGACAAAACGCATCAGTTAATAGTGCTGCTCCAGCAGAATTCTGCACCGAGATCCATTTCTCAAAAAAGCAAACTGATTTTTTTTATATTTAATTTTGAAATCTGACACGGGGCTAGACATATTGTCAATTTCCCAGCTGCCCCCCAATCATGTGACTTGTGCTCTGATAAACTTCAGTCACTCTTTACTGCTGTACTGCAAATTGGAGTGATATCACTCCCCCTCCAAACCCCCCCACCCAGCAGCCAAACAACAGAACAATGGGAAGGTAACCAGATAGTGGCTCCCTAACACAAGATAACAGCTGCCTGGTAGATCTAAGAACAACACTCAATAGTAAAATTCAGGTCCCACTGAGACACATTCAGTTACACTGAGTAGGAGAAACGACAGCCTGTCAGAAAGCAGTTCCATCCTAAAGTGCTGGCTCTTTCTGAAAGCACATGACCAGGCAAAATGACCTGAGATGCAACTACACACCAATATTACAACTAAAAATACACTTGCTGGTTCAGGAATGACATTTTATATTGTAGAGTGAATTATTTACAGTGTAAACAGTGTAATTCAGAAATAAAAACCACATCATAAAAATGACAGAATCCCTTTAACAGACAGTAATGTCAATTCTTTCACTACATGTGCAGAATTATTGGGTGGTTTTTGTTGGTCCCTAGGGGCCCTGCTGTCTTGTGTTGAAATGTATAGAACACAATTCAATTGATGCTTCCTAGACAGCCCTATGGTATTTATTTAGAATAGTTAATAGAGTAGGGGATGGCAGGATGACCTGCTTGGGAATAGGCTCTTGTTTATGGACAGATGGGCTATTGCTGTATAGTTTTTGAAAGTTCAGTAGAGGTGCAGGAGTTGCCTCTCTAGTCTGGACCTTTCCCAGCTGTGGTGTCCCAGCAATTAAGAGTCCTTTCAGCCATACGTCACCCCAAAGCTTGGAGAACCTATAGATCAATGGCCAGAGGGAACAGATGTTATTGTGCAGCCAAGCTTTCCAATAAAGCAGGGGTTCCCAACATTTATTTTACCAGTGAGCCACATTCAATTGTTGAGAGCAACACAAGCATGAAAAAGTCTCCTTGGGGATTCCAAATAAGGGCTGTGATTGGCTATTTGGTCCCTATGAGGACTGACAGCCTACGGGAGACTCTGTTTGGCAGTGCACCTGGTTTTTATGCAACCAAAACTTGCCGCCAAGCCTGGAATTCAAAAATAATCACCTGTTTTGAGGCCAACTGAACTATTGTGAAAATTAAAGTTTAATATAAGCTTCATCATACTGAAATAAGAAACTTTGTAAATAAAATCTATTAAATATTCTGTATTGTTTCTGAAATAATCAAGTTTATATTCACTATCCCTCTCTCAGCATCTGTTTCTCTTCATTCTCTCTCTTCATGCAGCAGTTGGGTGTCAGATATTCATTGACAGTTAGATCCAATATATCTTATAGGGGGGCTCCTTTTGCCTAGAAGATGTATTAGAGCTCACTCAAATAACTAAATTCAGTACAATTCAGTTGCCACTGAGAGCAATATCCAAGGAGTTGGTGAACAACATGTTTCTCATGAGCCACTAGTTGGGGATCACTGCAATAAAGTAATAAAAAAATCTTTCAACCTCAAAGTGCCACATGTCAAGGCATTCTTCACCCAATTACCCCCATTTTTTTTATCTAGCCCTACTATTTACCTGACTACTTTTAAGCCTTGAAGACTATGGAACTGTTCATTGGACCACTGGTAAATCGCCTGAGCTTCAATATAACTCCAGACAGGGTAGCTACGTACAAGTGTTATAGTAATAGTAACAGTGGTCTAGGCTACCTACAATGACCCCTACCAGAGTTGTCTTTCTGCACAAGTGCCATCTACTGTATTTAGCAGGTGTAAGCTTGAAATGCGTTGGGTGTTTATTTTTGATATCTTTATGCTTCTACTTTTGTATAGTTCTATTTAAAGGAACAGCAACACCAACAAATGAACATGTTTTAACTAGGGATGCACAGAATCCACTATTTTGGATTCGGCCGAACCCCCGAATCCTTTGTGAAAGATTCGGCCGAATACCGAACCGAATCCAAATCCTAATTTACATAGGCAAATTAGGGTTGGGAAGGGGAAATAATTTTTGACTTCCTTGTTTTGTGACAAAAAGTCATGCAATTTCCCTCCCTGGCCCTAGGATTCGGATTTGGTTCGGCCAGGCAGAAGGATTCGGCCGAATCCGAATCCTGCTGAAAAAGGCCGAATCCCGAACCGAATCCTGGATTCGGTGTATCCCTAGTTTTAACATAGTGTTGTCCTGCACTGTTAATACTGTTTGCTATTGACAAGCTACAATTGTGCAGATAAACACACTGCTGTGTAGCAATGGCTGCAACTAAAATAGAGATAAATAGCGGATAACAGACTCTGTACTTATCTGCTATGTAAACCTGAGCTTTTTCTCCTTTGAACTTAATTTAGTTTTTTTTGGTGTTACTGTTCCTTTAATCACCATTTCTACTGCTGCACCAAATCTAGATAAACGGTGAATGACTCTCCCCCTCTTTGTTTCTTTCCATTTTCAATAAGTTCCAAGGTCTCTCTATAAATTACCCTTTATTTATGGTATGCTGTCATATTCCCTCATTGCCTATAAAGCTCCTAATTACAAAGCACCACGAAAAGAAAATACGAGTCAAACGTGAAAATGTTCATCTGTTTAATCTGTATTTAAATGATGCGCACGTGAATGGGGCTCATACTAATTTATTACTCTAATAAATGAAATCCCCCTCTTAGCCCCCTCTTGTCTGCATCAGTAATGGGCTTTAGTCACCCAAATAGCTGCCTCCATATGGTCACTAAATGAATACAAAGTGGCCATTGCAGAAACTGCTCGGCACATCTTATAGAGTCAAGTAATATGTCAAACTTTGTATTCTTGTGTCCCTTTGCCCCTGATGGAAGAGCCCCCACATAATTGCATAATGATTGTTTTGTGCCATGATGGAGCCACCCACCGTAGGCCTTCATTAAAGGGGAACTATTGTGAAAATTAAAATTTAATATAAGCTTCCTCATACTGAAATAAGAAACATTGTAAATACAATCTATTAAATATTCTGTATTGTTTCTGACATAAACACGCTTATATTCACTATCCCTCTCTCAGAATCTGTTTCTCTTCATTCTGTCTTCATGCAGCAGTTGGGTGTCAGATATTCATTGACAGTTAGATCCAATATATCTTATAGGGGGGGGGGGGGCTCCCGTTCCTAGCAGATGTATTACAGTTCATTCAAATAACTATATTCAGTACAAACAAAATAACTGCCTTTTGCACAAATCCTGCATGTAGAGAGACATGATGTCTGGTGATTTTAATAGAGTGACCTCTAATACATTTTCTAGGCAAAAGGAGCCTCTTTATAAGATATATTGGATCTAACTGTCAACTGTCAATGAATATCTGGAAGATAGCAGGAGATATTGATTGATAGGGTTCAGATGCAATAAAGTGCCTTCTTAAAATATAACTACATTTGTTGTGTCTCTACGTTAGGCCCAGCCCGTTAAGCATTAATTGAGTACAAGACCTTTCTAACACCGCATTGTGATTTAATAGGAGATCTATAATGTGGCTTACTAGGTTTCTCCTCACTCGTCTAGAGCACCTTTAATAGAACCTCAAGGAGCCGTGAATGTTCCACGCTACTATTGAATTTGTGATTTTCCTTCTCCTTGGCCTTTGCAATTGCTTTTCTTTTCCTGGGTGAATTTGAAATGGATTTATTGATTTTGTTGTAAAGACATTGCATATTGCTGAACCGATGTTCCCCGGAGGACTCGCATCTTATCTTTGAGCAAAACGTTTGAAAGCATTTCTGAACATTAGTAGTCAGGCCAAGATACATCATATAAAAAAAAAATCCATTTAAGACTTTTTAACATTTCCATTGTAACATAGACTCCTTAAAGGGGCAGTTGCCTTTGCTATGTTTTCAACTGAAAATAACTTGGACTGGTTACAAGCTCATGGAGCCTGGATGCGTAGAATTAAATATGTTAAAATGCGCAAGGAATGCAAAAAAAACACTTGGACTGTGCTGTCTGTTTAATAGGAAAGTTTATTGGATATAATCACAAAGCCCTGGTATGATTGTATTACACAAAATTGTAGGTAGTCCATGCCTTGTCTATAAAACTGCTGGTTGAAATTGTTTTTGGGGGGCAGGATGAAGTACTCCTGGGGATTTCAGGAATTATTCATAGTCTTAGAAGGCCGTCCACCTTTACTCAATTTGGGTTGCCACGTGCTAGAACTGATTTAATTGTTGGGCCCTGGGCCAGTGATCGGATGATACTACGGACTTTCTAGAGACTGCATTGGTGTGTTGATGTGGTCCTCTTCCAATGGTGTTTTGATAAATGGCAAATTTGTAATCAGGTAGGGCAGGCTCCATACATGGGCCCATAAGCTGCTGGCTTGGTCTGGAATTGTTTGCAGGGCCGGATTTAGGGGCATGCCTTTTTTTTCATGCATGTGTTGCTCCCGAACTCTTTTTACAATTGAATGTGGCTCACGGCTAAAAAAGGTTGGGGACCTCACTTTTTCAGCAGGATAACAACATACTGTACACCTGCCCCCGGTGCCTTTGTTCTATTTATTGAGTGTTACCAGTGCAAATCCAGTCAAGCTGTGACAACTTATCCATGGATTAAGACCTAAATGTTATAACAAGACTTTCCTTGTCTTTTGTGGCTGTTAGATCATTGCTTGTTGCCCACCAAAGGCTGTTTGTGCATCATTTCTGCAAATACTTCATGCTTGAGTTCCTGTTTCTATACTGAAAGTAATTTGTGTTTCAATTCGTTCTTTCATACTGCCAGTACTTCATGCTTCAGTTCCTCCTTCTACATGGCAAGTACTTGCTTCTGGCCCTATTTATATAGTGAAATATTTTATATTTTCATATCCCCCACTCCGCTGCTGGAACTCTGTGCTTCAGTTCTTCCTTCTGTACTGCAAGTATTTCACGCTTTAGTTGCTCCTTCTATGTAGCAATTACATTTTGCTTCTAATATTCTTCTTTGTGTTCAGCAGGTACATCAAACTCCTAGTCTTTCCTGTCTTATGTCTATGGAGATTCTCATTCGTCCTGGTCATCATATACAGCATCTAGTAGAGTTAGGTGTAAAGCAACTGGACTTTCAGAGTTTTTTTTTGGAAAACGTTTTGCCTCTCGGATGAGGATGTTTTAGACTTAACTCTAAAGTATACTTTCTTGACATTCACCATCTTGTCCTTTTTTTAAAACCAGTGGTTGTTGGCCTTTTCGAGTTCAAGTGCCCCTTTGAGTTTCATTATTTGGTCATGGTTAGAAGAGCATGTAGACATCTTCTCCAAATGTGACCCAAACTGGTCTTCACGGCCATCACTCCTAACATCATTTAAGGGCCTATTTATAATGTAAACTTTGGATAAAACCATCACCGGTGATTTTGCCTATAGCAATTCGATTTCAACAGTCACCTACAAGTTAGAAAACAAAACAAATATGTGATTGGTTGCTATGGTCATCATCACCAGTAATACTTTTCTCCAGTGTGTTACACAGCTTGATAAATAGACCCCTTAGTCTCATATGCTGAGTTTTTTATGCTGCTGTTACATCCTTTCTACTATATCTACTTCCTGCTCCTACCCTTAACAACTGTTCTCCAAGTAATGCTTCAGTTCCTCCAGTGTTGTAAGGCCTTCAGGCTTTTATTCCTTCACCTCCCTGGCCCTGCAAGTACTTTATACTCTTTTATTTGTAAACTGCTATTGTCTGCTTGTGTGCAGTGTTAGACAATGTATTGTCTTGTTCTTCAACTTGGATTGGCAGCTCTAGTGAAAGGTCCTGGGGATGAACTGATAATTAGGACAATTTGTCCAATGTCTTTATCCATGGGATTACTGAAGCTGAATTGAAGTGGACCAGCAGTATTTTCTGTCATTTGACTGACGGCTTCTATGACTTGCTCTGGTTTGCGCTCGGAATCCCCTTCCCTGGCTCTGTTTTTGTTCTCTTGAGCTTTCTCTCCTGCTGACTCCCATTGTTGCCAAGAGGTGACACCCTAGACACGGAGTGCAGTCATATGCTTTTATTTGTCCTTTATAATGCTTGCTTGAAACTTATGCTCCTATGCACTAGATATGGGAGCTGGCCATAATTGGGTCCCCAAGACCTGCCAACTGTTATTAGCTAATGAAAAATGGACCTAGTGAACATTATAAGAGGAAAATGTAAAATTGTTCATTGTTCATAAAAGTTGTTCATTGTTTGACGGTATCCGCCAATACACCAATTCCTTGCATCTTTATTTCTATTGAACAAGGCAACGCCAAAGATTCAAATTATTAGCATTCAACTACTGGTTTAGGCCTGATCATTGTCTGTGGTTGTTCCGCCAGCTGTAAATGTAAGTGCATATTTGTTGTACGTAGGCACCAAAGTACAACCATTTGTTCTTCATAGTTGGTTTGTATAATTTTAAGCCTTTAAAAAAACTTGTAATGGAGGATTGATCTTTAAGGGAGCAGACTAAGGTTTGTAAGTTATGAAATATGATTATTTTCCATTAAATGTGACAGTGTTCTATTGTCCTTAAAATGAAACTAAGTCTAAGTGACATTATTAGCAAATGGTGAAAATAGAGTTCACTATAGGTTGCCAGTGGAGAACTCTGCAGCTCTCTATCTACCTGTATTTATCAGAACTCTCTTTTTACCTTTTAATACAAGGGTGTAGATCGGGATCTACCAGTAGACCTTTAGCTGGTGATCACTAGATCTCAAGACATTGTCAACAAACAGCTTGTCTAAATCACCCTCCTGTTTCATTCTTTTCATTCAGATATTTATTATATTAAGGGTACATTCTCTCATAAATCAATATTTAAGTAATATTTTTCATGGAACAGAATGCTAAGCATGCTTTTATGGGTGCAGATCCTAATGGGACAATATAACTTAAAGTAAATAGTGAATAAAGAACTGTGGCGTTTTCCTCAGGCAGATTCAAGCCGTACCCAAGAGACGGGTTTATCAGAACAATAAACAGTAATTTTGGTCAGTTCTATTTTCACGATGAGCTTCCCTTTAAAAGGGCACTAAAAGGTTTGGACTGGACTCTGCAAGATGGGAACATTCCATTTTAAGGTATCTCTCAATTCAGTATCTGGTATTATTGTTTATGTCACATCTGTGAACAGATTTAAGGTGGCCATAGATGTAACGATTACGATCTTTCCTGGAAAAGATGTTTCCAGGAAAGATTGTTTGCTTCAATACACACGTGTAGAGCTGAATTGTCAGATATACAAATAGAAACAATAGAATTCTACCTGTATCTGACGATTCAGCACTAACAATGGCTGATGTTCCGGTGCCTTCAAAGTTTCCCGGCCAGCCTGATTGATGAGAGGACTGATATTCAAGTCTTCTGCCGATATCGTTCAGCTCTTCTCCCACCATAAACACACCGAAAATCGTACCAAAATGTATTTCATTCAATATTATCGGTGCGTCTATGGCCACCTTTACTGATGCACTTGGTTGTGCACACTAGAGGTGCCAGGTCCCACCCCTGTTGGATTATGGTGGTTAGTGGTATAATAGACATGTCATTGGTTATTCTAGATGTTCATGGAACTGGTTGTATAGCAAATACAACATTGTTTAATGTATTGTAGTTCTTTCTTATAGGATTGAAAAAAGTAAAAAGGTTGAACTTGATGGACGTGTGTCTTTTTTCAACCATACTTATAGGGAAGCATCAAATACAGGATTTGGTTCAGGATTCGGCCTTTTTCAGCAGAATTCAGATTCGGCAGAATCCTTCTGCCAGGCCAAACCGAATCCTAATTTGCATATGCAAATTAGGGGTGGGGAGGGAAATTGTCACAAATTTGTCACAATACAAGGAAGTAAAAAATGTTTTTCCCATCCCTAATTTGCATATGCAAATTCGGATTCGGTTCGGTATTCGGGGGTTTGGCCGAATCCAAAATAGTGGATTCGGTGCATCCCTACTTACTTACTATGTTACTATGTATCTGTAACCATGCTATGGCGTAAGAGGAGCCCTGGCCAAATGAAGTTCTAAAATTTGGGGGTTTGAACCAAAAAGGTAAAAAAAAACGTTGGTCTGGCAATTTTGGCGGTACTCTCGGCACAAAGTGCTATATAGAGACACCATTTTTTCTTTTTATTGTACTCTACGCCTGCTAGGATGCAGACTCCTGAACCAAATGTGTCTGGAACCTCTGGAGTGACTTGCCCTTAGCTAAGAGCTAATATTTGAAGATTGGTCAAGTGACAAGTGATGTCTTTTATTGTGGTGCAGCCAAATGTGCATCTGTATAATAAGTGCTTGTTTGTATTTCAGTTCTGTGGTAAGAGCTTGAAAGTAAATGTGTTTGTTAGCTGCATTGCTTGGTTTGGGCTTATTGGACATCTCCTGGTTTTTCAGGTTAGAATAATTGAAGGAGCTGATGACTGCATTAAGTATTTGTCATAGGGCCCTGTCCTCAAAGAGGGGGGAAATGACACAATACCAGCTGAATGCTAGGCGTTGGTTGGCAAGCGTGCTGCTTGCGCATAGGGAGACTTTTCCAGTGTGTAGGAGGCCCCACAAACTGGAGGTGGAGATGCTTGGGATGTGTCTGATATTTACTTTGGCAGATTTCCCAGCGTCTTAAAAGTTTTCGTCCTTCCTAGAATGAAAGTAAACTGAGGACAGTGGCATGTCTTACTAGGCTTCCTAAAAAAAAAAAAAAGAAATCCGTGTTAAGTGAGATTTATAGAACCGCGCTTTAGGATGTTAGAATGACTTTGGAAAAGCTGGCTCTTCTTGGAGATAAATGTTCCACCGCAAGCAAAAGATCAACAGAATAAAGTTATGAAATTGGATTTATTCTAATTGATGGTGATTCAGTTGCATTAAAAAAATAAAGGTTTGGAAGGAAACCTGAGCTTCTAGGCCTCAAACCACAATTTTACAGATGTAGTTGTGTTACGGCCTGCCCATGGCCAATTACAACCCAGTCTACCCCTTACTGGGCCCACTTTGATTTGGTACTCCATTGTAAATTGTCAATGGCAGCTTTGGGGGCCCCTCAGTCACCCATATAAAGGAGATTTCACTAAATACTGTATAGATAACCGATTTAAAAATGAGCTGTAAGCATTATAGGTCTCCCACATGTGAAAGAGACATCATCACACACTTTTGATCTATATTATATAGTGAATAAAGTCCCCCCTGTTGTAAAATATAAGGATATTATTATAAATTAAGGCAGAGACACACGCTCAGATTCAGGGAGATTAGTCGTCCAGCGACAAATCTCCTCTTCTTCGGGCGACTAATCTCCCTAAACTGCCTTCCCATATTCGTGGTTCTTGTGTATTATAACAGTATAATACACAAAATCTATGAATATCTTGTAAATTATATCCTTATAAACGGTCAGTTCTGATGTCATCAGTTATAAACGGTTCTGATGAGTTCTGATGTCATTTCTGTCACATGACTCACTGAAATTTGTGTATTATAATAAATAAAGTACCCCCAGTTGCAAAATATGAGGATATTAGAAGTTACCTCGGAGTTCCATGTTTTCACATGGTCATGGAACTCCTCAGTGACTTATAATATCCTTATAATTTACAAGAGGGGGTACTTTATTCACTATATAATAACCGTCTTGGGGGCCACTTAGGACAGTGGCTTGACGTAATGGGATGCGCTGTGTCTTGTTCAAGTTGTGGCCAAGTATGTACTAATTTATTAAGTTGGTCATATTTTGAGATAACGGACTCTTGGAATTGAATTTTCTTTGTTTTTTTTAATTACCTGGCTAATGAATTCTATATGGTACAATAATCTAAACAAAAACATGTTCATGACATTCATCAAAATGTCACTGGTAATCCTAGTGTGGTGGCATTTGAAAAATGAAAGCTCCCAGGAGAATTCGGTTAAGACCTTTTGACTGGCACTTGGATAGGGAACAAGAGTAGAATATATATATATATATCTGTGCTTGTGCAAGAGGTTCTCTGCGAGCTTGTGAAAAATATAAAAACCAACCCATTATTCTTTGGAATCTAAATAATGGATTCCATGAATTCCCAATTAATATAATACTGACAAGAATATCTATTCAGGCGAATGTAGTATTAGCCAATCACCAAATTACTCCTGCTCACGGCCTCGTTAGCTGCATGCTGGTGGCACAACCATTCTCGTGGCAGACTTTTTTGAGCACATACTGACTAACCTTAACCTGCTGAGGGTAGACCATCACAGCTAGACCCCTGCGGGTTAAAAGGTGTTGTATGAAACATGTCCATACTAATGCCCTCAACCTGTGGTTGGTCATATTCCACTTACTCAATTTACTGCTGCACTAGATGAACTTGTGGGCCAGTATGGCAATGTTTGGGCAGATGGCTTCATACATGCACTGAGGGGAGCCAGTTGTCAACCCAGTGTCTGTTTTGGCTGATCAGCATTTGTTCAACTCCTCCATAGTTTGACCAACCAACTCAAGACAAATTACTAATGGACTTAAAACTAATGGACTTAAGCGTGGTGGCAGACGTGCGGATTCGGGGAAGATTAGTTGCCCTGCGACATCTCCTGTTCTTCTGGTGACTAATCTCTACAAAATGCCTTTCCACCAGCTCTTCTTCGGTTTTCCGAAAGTTGCCCAAAGTTTCCTCGTGAGGCAACTTCGGAAAACGAATCAATCCGAATGCCATCTCGCCGGCCGATTCACATTCTAAAGCTGTAGAAAGCAATAGCATCCCTCAGATACGTCAGTTTTGATCATATTATATCTCCTCCGTACATGTCTATAAAAGAGTTCAAGAGAGAAGTCAGTTTTGAACATATTAGATCTCCTCAGTAAATGTCTATAAAAGAGTTCAAGAGATTACATAACATGGCTTCGTTTATATAAAAGAAAATACTTGGAGCCGTATGGTTGACCAGTGACTGTTTTAACAGATTATTGTCATTTCTTCTGGAGCATTTCCACTGAATGGTTGGTGGACTTTAGTTGATCCCTTTTGAGGATCCAACCTTTTGTTAGACCACCCTTACAGTGCATAACATATTTACTAGAGATACCCCGAATCTACTATTTTGGGATTCTGAATCCTTCATGAAAGATTTGACCAAATCCCAAACCAAATCCAAACCCACCTAAGCATATTTACAAAGAACTGCGTCTGCGGTTTAAAAACAACTTTAACTTTCTTGTTTGTACGAAGAAAAGTCTCATGATTTTAAGGATTCTATTTGGCCGAATCCTGTAGCGCTTCCTGGCTTCAGTGCACCCCTAATGATTACAGATATAGAAATACATTGGCGTATCACTCATTTAGCTATGGTTCCAAGATTATTTAAGACAATAAATTGAGTTTTTACCCCAAGGGATCATCAAGCTGGCCTTTATGTGTATCTAGAGGACCAACTAGACCCTTTTCCCCAAATCCTTACCCTAAATGGCATGAGCACCCCCACACCCTACAGCCCCACACTGGCATAGATCTCTGGGCAAGTGGAATTCTCCTTCCTGAATCGAATGCAGTTGTAATATGGCTCAGTCAAGTTACATATTAGAGTGCCGAGTTGAATTTCTTGGATAGCAGGCCATCTATAAACCTTGGTTTAGACTATTATTAAATGAAGTGTTGCAAACATGTAAAATTGGTCCATAAATGTATATATTATATAGAATGTAGTTGTCTATGTATGTATGTATGTATGTATGTATGCAATTTGCATAATTAATTTAAATATTTTAGACAATCTGAGAAATCTTAACATTGTACAGAGATCAGCGGATATTGGTAATTAGAAAATTGGTACCAGATCCTACTAAATGCTTCACTGTTGATTTATTTATCACAATTCCATGGATTACAAGATCAATTGTAATCACTTTTTCTGTGTGTCCGTTTATTTTTTTGTCTACTGAGTGGTTCTTACTCTAATTCAGAGTGTTGGGTAATTATCCATTTAAAAGCTAAGGGAGACAAGCGTCAATAAGAACAGCAATAAAACCGTCTTTTGTCTTAAAGGCGCTGCCCATATGGTTCCCATTTGTACTTTTTCTTTCTCAGGCTTTACGTCCTTTTGGGGAGTCTTGGATTTCCATAGGAAAAGGATTGATGTGATGTGAGACAGTGCTGGGAATCTTTGTTATCTAATTGTTTTTCAGTTAGCCCAGAATTGAACATGGGGATTTTTTTTTGCAAAGTTTGTACAAATCTTTTTATTGACAATGGAGAGGCAGATTTATCAAAATGTGAGTTTAGATTTTAATAAATAAAAACTCACCCACAGTCTATTCATTCCTATGGGATTTTCTAACTTTCACAAATTGATACATATGCTTCTAGAAATCCCATAGGAATGAATAGAACAGGAGTGAGTTTTTAGTTATTGAAATCTAAAATCACATTTTGATACATTTGCCCCGGAGACTTCGTTTGACGCAGGTACTTTTGCCAACTTCAGTCTATGTATGTATGTGTTTATATAGTGAATAAAGTTCCCCCTATTGTAAAATATAAGGATATTATAAGTTACCGAGGAGTTCATGACCAAGACCTGCTACTGTCTACAAATCCTGATTCATAGGGTCCCTGTTGCCGATTTCAGGTGCACCCTCTCCCAATTCCGACAAAACCCAAGCTACAACCTTTTTCGAGGGGTGGGCCTGATGACATGGAGATTGCCAATTGGCTGATCACTGTGTCATTCACTTAAAGAAGAAGTAAAGTTCTTTTTACTTAGTGGTGCCAAAAGTTAGGCACCCCCAAGTGATCGCATTTACTTACCTGACACCCTGGGCCAGTGCTCCTATCAGGAGAAAACTTCACTGGCCTGGGGTTATACCAGTGACCACTGGTGATCCTCTTCCCGATTCTTCTTTCTTCAAGTTTCTTCCTGGGGCAGACGCATGAACAGTAGAATGAAATAGCTAGACAGACCAAAGGAAACAAGATTCAGATAAATTATATTGGGTAATTAAATTTTATTTTGCTTGACTAACGTGATAAAATAGGTTTTGGAATATTTTTTTCGGGTGATAGGTCCCCTTTAAAGTTCGGCCTTTCGCTCTACTGTGCATGCCCAGCCGCAAGAAGAAGCCAGGAGAGGATCACTCCGCGGTGCTTGCTGGTGCAGTTTTCTCCTGATATAAAGCATCGGCCCAAGAAGTCAGGTAAGTAAATATGATGACTTGGGGGTGCCTAACTTTTGGCACTTTTCTTCTCCTTTAAAAGCCCTGTCTGGCTTTTCTAATTTGGAAATCTGGACAGGCAATTCTCACCTGGACAGCCCTCCTGAAAACCAGACGGGTGACAACCCTGGCTGGAGGGGGGATTTTCCCCATACCAAGATGGACCAGACCAACACCACTAGGGTTTTGGACCTTAGCATGGCTATACATTTAAAAATCTGCTCGTTGATACCCGGCTGACTGATCATTTGGCCTTTGGGCCAGATGATCGGATCACAATTCAATACAACAGGTGTCAGGTGACGAGGACCACGTTAAGGAGCCCGACAGAATTTTTAAACCTTCCCGACTGATATCTGCTGCATTTTCTTACAGATATCTGTGAGGGAGGCCCAACGAAGCACCATGTCTGGCCAATTTTATGGTTTTCAGGAACATTCCACCCCTTTCCCAAAGACAGAACCACGTGCTCCCTCTCCTTTTATAGAACAGTGAAGAGGAAATTCCCATACTTCCCTGCACCAAATAAAAACACCTTCTTCCCACAGGGCATGGGTTGTACTTCCTCGCAGTAGAGACAATTAACTCCTTCTCATCACATATATATTTTTTCCTTTTAAAAGACACGAGCCATTGCAATTGATCTGGGGGATAGATTCAGATATTTGTCTCAAACAGAGAGATACAGTAGATAAATTGAAGCCCCTCCAGAGAACCTTGTGTGCCAAACTTCACACTGTTCAGGTCTTTGTTATTGTTGTTTTCCCTCGAGATTGAAAGTGAATTATTGCTTGCTCTGTAAAACTCCAATTACGACGACAGTATCTAATTGATGAATAAATAGTGCTTGTGCAAATCGGATGCGCTGAGCCCAGCTACCATTTTCCCCGTGTTGTCATAGAGACACAGTTGTTTTTATGCACTAATCCCTCTTAGCATTCCGCATTCAAAGGCCGCATGAATATGAAAACAATACCCCCCCCTCTCTCTCTCTCGCTTTATAATTAGTATTTATATCAGAAAACTGTAATTGGCTCCCACTGAAATTTCTCAATGAATTTCTCTCAGCCTCTGTTGCTGCTCTTCGAAACCCATCTGTGTTCATATTTATTTTATGCCTTGTAGTCATAATTGGCAGGGAGCCGTGCCTTGCATGTTTGATTGCAAATGTGGTGGTTTGATTTTTCTTTAATTTTATTTTTTTGATCGTAGTATTTCTAGTTTGTGGACAGTTTCACTCATCGTAGATGTTGATTTGTCATTATCCTTACCCCGTGTTGTCCGTTACAGAGTATGGCTGTCTTTATTCTGTTCATTTGGGCCAACAGCTCGAACAGTTGGAACAACAAGAAATGAAGAAGACTGCATTGGGCAACATGCTGCATCTCTAGATGAGATTCTCTAACATGCCCAATCGACTAACCAACTGATATCCTTGGTACATAGGTGTCATTCAGGATCATCAGGACATTTTACATTCTGTATGTCTCTGGCCAGTTCTAGTACTTTAGTTGGAGAGATTTTTGGGTCAATGGTAGGGTTGCCACTGGCTGGTGTTTCACCAGTAAATCTTTAATTTACTGTTATTCCGCCCACAGCCTGCCCCAATCTTCCAGGTTGCCTGCTCCTCTATCTCTCTTCCAAATGTATTCCTAATTGACACTTATCCACCCTCTTTATATCACTGATCCACCCCTTTTAAAGGTGGCCATAAACAGGCTGATATAAGCTACCAACAGACTGTCGGACACTTATTAGGCAGTGGATGGGGCCCTCCGACGAGAGTAGGGTTGCCATCTGCCTGGTGTTTCACCATTAAATTTTTAATTTACTGTTATTCCGCCTACAGCCTGTCCCAATCTCTGCTTCCAGGTCGCCGCTTTTTTCCCCTTGCCCCTCTATCTCTTTTCCAAATGAATTCCTAATTGACACTAATCCACCCTCTTTATATCACTGATCCTCCCCTTTTAAAGGTGGCCATTCACAGGCCAACAGATTAGGGGTGTTTGTTGTAGTTTTTGGGGAGGAGTTCAATGTTGGCGTGGATACAAAAAGGAGGCTATGAATAAAGGCTAATATCACATGGGTCGATTTGTTGCCTGCATGTGAGCATTATAAACCACAGAAATTGCCAAAGGTAAAACTTACACCATGTAAGTGTGCAAAAAATGTCTTCTTCTGCATAGGACGATAACAAATAAGCTGTATACAGTACAATGGTCTTAGTATTTAAAGATGGCCATAAAGGCCCAGTTCAACCATACTGCTCAACCATCTGGACATTAATGGCAGGTTGCGGAACATTTTTGAGAGATCATCTAGTGATCCTGCCAGATTTCAGGTCATATCTTATTCCTGACTGATCACTCCGCTATAAAACAGGCTATAAAATTGTATTTGCTGCCATTGGAAAAACAGATTTAATCTTTTAGGGGGTTATTTATTAATAAATATTAAGTCAAAAACTTTTTTTCAAGATTTATTATACCCCGAGGATACAAAAAGTCTGAATCCGAAAATCCACCATCTCAGACCTGCCAAGGTTGTATATAAGTCAATGGGAGAGGTCCCAATTCTATTTGCATATTTATGTGGTCTGCGCTAGAATTAGCCTGAAAATCTGACTTTTTCTTGGGCAGAAATCTGGAAAATTCAGGCTTTTCATGGAAAAACCTGGAAAAAATCGAACAATGCTGGAAAAACCTCTGAAAAATTGTACCATAAGATTTTTCATATGTTTTTTTTCGCGTTTTCCTTGACCAATTCATTTGTGCTTTTTAAATAATAATTAAAGGGATACTGTCATGGGAATTTTTTTTTTTTTTTTTAAATAAATCAGTTAATAGTGCTGCTCCAGCAGAATTCTGCACTGAAATCCATTTCTCAAAAGAGCAAACAGATTTTTTTATATTCAATTTTGAAATCTGACATGGGGCTAGACATATTGTCAATTTCCCAGCTGCCCCAAGTCATGTCACTTGTGCTCTGATACACCTCAATCACTCTTTACTGCTGTACTGCAAGTTGGAGTGATATCACCCCCCCCCCCCCAGCAGCCAAACAAAAGAACAATGGGAAGGTAACCAGATAGCAGCTCCCTAACACAAGATAACAGCTGCCTGGTAGATCTAAGAACAAGACTCAATAGTAAAAACCCATGTCTCACTGAGACAGATTCAGTTACATTGAGAAGGAAAAACAGCAGCCTGCCAGAAAGCATTTCTCTCCTAAAGTGCAGGCACAAGTCACATGACTTGGGGCAGCTGGGAAATTGACAAAATGTCTAGCCCCATGTCAGATTTCAAAATTGAATATAAAAAAATCTGTTTGCTCTTTTGAGAAATGGATTTTAGTGCAGAATTCTGCTGGAGCAGCACTATTAACTGATGTGTTTTGAAAAAAACATGTTTTCCGATGACAGGATCCCATTAAGGTCAAATTGTGGATTCTAGTTTGGTCAGACTTTTTTTATTTAAAAAATCAGAAAATGAATGTGAGAAAAGTGTGTTCAACTAGTCTCTCTGGAAGTCCCAGGGTGAAAAGGTGAGAGGGTTTAACCTATTAATAAGCCAATTAGTCTCCGTTGTGCAGGAGGCTGATATCCTGGGCAAGGGTTAGTCTGGGAAAGTTAAACATAACAAAGGGAGGCTGTGACCCAAGCCATCAAATTAGAGCAGGTAACCCCTCCACCCCCTCCCCAGTGTCAATAGAGAAGACAAACAGACACCCAGATGCCAAATAATTACTGCTTTGTGCAAAACTTGCTGCTATCAGCTACATTTCGGTTATCGAAACTGAAGGCTGAAATGGGTTCAGCGGGTACAATTCTTCTTTGTTGCACTAGTTCTAAAATGAACGGCGGAACATGTGTAGGGCGGAAGCCATTGATGGACAGAAGGGCCGTCCTTTGCTTATTCAAGCTCAAAGTCTTTCAGAAGTCATATTATTATTATGAGAGTGGCAGAGATAAGGATAAAGGACTTCCTCTTCTCTCACATACACCTTGAGTGTAGGAGTTTCCTCTGCATCAGAATCAACATGTGCCCTTGGCTGGCTATTTGCCTGGTGCTCTGCTTTGCTTCAGTACCAGGCCCCCTCTATAGTTGCCTGTGAGAACAAATTTCACCTATAAGTAGGGATGCACCGAATCCACTATTTAGAATCCTTTGTGAAAGATTCGGCCGAATACCAAACAAAATCCGAACCCTAATTTGCATATGCATATGCAAATTAGGGGTGGGAAGGGGAAAAACATTTTACTTCCTTGTTTTGTGTCCAAAAGTCACGCAATTTCCCTCCCCACCCCTAAGATTCGGATTTGTTTCGGCGAAGCAGAAGCTGAAAAAGGCAGAATCTTGGCCGAATCCCGAACCTAATATTGGATTCGGTGCATCCCTACCTATAAGGGAGAATAGTCACAACTTCTACAGTAGGTGTGATTAAGGTTAGTGATGTGCAGGTCGAGAATTTCTCGACCCAAACCCACCTCCTCCCAATCTGCACCCGGCCCGCTGCTGCCCCTCTATTCATAGACCCGCGCCCGCCCCGCAGTGACGTCACAAAATGGGAGGGGTGGCGTAAGTCTATGAATTTCGGCTCCGGAAGTGCTAGGTCGCAGGTGGGGAGAGCAGGAGAAGAGCTTGACCCGGACCCACCCGCGACCCGAAGATTTTTTGCAGTTGTCGACCTGAATCCGCCCGACCAGCGGGTCCCGCGGGTTTCGGGCCGGCCCGCACATCACTAGTTCGGGTTGCCACCGTTTATTTTTTTGGGCAAAAATGGGCAAGGGACGGGCTGATGATGTAGGGGGTAGGCTGAAAGCAGTGGGCAGGGGTGGAACTGATGACGTGGCGATCAGCAATTGGCTGATCGCGATGTCATTCACTTCAATGCCCTGTCTGAATTTTCTAATTTGGAAATCCAGACAGGTACTTTTCACCCTGGAAGCCCTTCCAAAAACCAGGCTGTTCAGGTGAAATCTGGACAGGTGGCAACCCTAGATGTGATAAGTGGAGCTACTTGTGTACTGTATATTAGCTGAATTGTCTGTTGTAAAACTTTTAGCATGCCCTATATATTTGAACTGTTTTACTATTACAGAGAAAAAGGAAATAATTTTTAAAAAATATGGATGAATTCTATTCAAGCACAGGATACACAGTAGATAACAGATAAGTACTACTATAGTTTATATAAACAAGCTGCTGTGTAGCCATGGGGGCAGCCATTCAAGCACAGGATACACAGTAGATAACAGATAAGTACTACTATAGTTTATATAAACAAGCTGATGTGTAGCCATGGGGACAGCCATTCAAGCACAGGATACACAGTAGATAACAGATAAGTACTACTACAGTTTATATAAACAAGCTGCTGTGTAGCCATGGGGGCAGCCATTCAAGCACAGGATACACAGTAGATAACAGATAAGTACTACTATAGTTTATATAAACAAGCTGCTGTGTAGCCATGGGGGCAGCCATTCAAGCACAGGATACACAGTAGATAACAGATAAGTACTACTATAGTTTATATAAACAAGCTGCTGTGTAGTCATGGGGGCAGCCATTCAAGCACAGGATACACAGTAGATAACAGATAAGTACTACTATAGTTTATATAAACAAGCTGCTGTGTAGTCATGGGGGCAGCCATTCAAGCACAGGATACACAGTAGATAACAGATAAGTACTACTATAGTTTATATAAAAAAGATGCTGTGTAGCCATGGGGGCAGCCATTCAAGCACAGGATACACAGTAGATAACAGATAAGTACTACTATAGTTTATATAAACAAGCTGCTGTGTAGCCATGGGGGCAGCCATTCTAGCACAGGATACACAGTAGATAACAGTACTACTATAGTTTATATAAACAAGATGCTGTGTAGCCATGGGGGCAGCCATTCAAGCACAGGCTACACAGTAGATAACAGATAAGTACTACTATAGTTTATATAAACAAGCTGCTGTGTAGCCATCGGGGCAGCCATTCAAGCACAGGATACACAGTAGATAACAAATAAGTACTACTATAATTTATATAAACAAGCTGCTGTGCTGTGTGTAACACATGGCTTTTACCAAAGCAGGGCAACAGTACATGATATGTGAATTACTTTAAAATGCTTTTATTTTTTGGTGTTACTGCTCCTTTGAATTGTGTCAAAGGGAATATGCCCCCTTTATATATCGTACCTCCTAACATTTTGGAAATAGAAAGAGGGACAAAAAGTTCTGCCTTGCGAAGCGCATGGGAAATTGTCTAGCCACGCCTATTTTGTGACCACACCCCCTAATTACCATGTTCATTTTACAAAATTTGTCAGGTTATGAAAGTTTGAACACATTTCTGTGGTTTTCATGTGTTATTACAGTTTTGCTAATGAAGGTGAATTGCCCTTTAAGCTGCAAGTCACAGATTCCCCAAGAGACCTGCTTATCTTAAACTGTTACAATTGTTTCTTTGCTTATCTTAAATTGTTACAATTGTTTCTTTGCTTATTTTAAACTGTTACAAATGTATCTAAGAGCAGCTGCCACGCATTTTGGGCTCTCTGCCAAAAGCCAGTTAAGTTTTAGAAACTTTGAATCTTTTTCTGGCTCTTCAGTGCAGGAGATCAAAGAGAAAGTCGGGACATTTCAGTGACTGCAGGTTGAGCTGTCAAAATCAGGACTGTCCCATGAAAAACGGGACATTTGGGAGGTATGAGATATGTGGCAGTAGTATACGTAACCAGGCTGATGGTAGTGAAGCAGATTATATTGTAGAGGAGGATTTCTTTGAATTGGTGCAACCCCTAAATAATGACTGTATCTATTAATAACTCCATGGGAGAAGCCATTGCGGTTTTGCGGAGTGATTGTTATTGACATTAAACACCACAATTCGCTGGGCCAGACTGTGTTTAAAAGCTGCTGTAAATATATTTCCTTGCTCTGCCGCTGTCTCTCCGTTCCTTCGTATCTCTCTGTACAACAACCCGAGACCTTTGGACGCATCGTTTGCTTGTGGTTTGAGCAAAACTCCTGCACAGTAATTCTTTTGTGTCTTTTTTTTTTTCTTTTTATTGTGATTACATGTAACCTGATCAGCCGGGCCAAGCCTGTGCCTGTTGTGTTTGGACAGCACTCTGTTGTTACTGGCTTAATCTCAGTCAACCAGTCCTGACTTTTTTTTTTTTTTGTCTTTTCTCCATTTTTTTCCTTTTTCCTGTTTTCCTTTTGCC
The DNA here is from genome assembly GCF_017654675.1 of Xenopus laevis. Classification (NCBI taxonomy): domain Eukaryota; kingdom Metazoa; phylum Chordata; class Amphibia; order Anura; family Pipidae; genus Xenopus; species Xenopus laevis. The sequence continues at coordinate 19,848,775 of NC_054371.1, read as the reverse complement.
TCTGCAATGAACTTGGCTCGCAGTTCAAATAACAAGCTGACTGGGGGCTCTTTAACTTTTCAGTTGAAATGAAACCTGAGACGTTAATGAATTGTATGTGAAAGCATGAAAAAAACTAAATTTTTTTGGTACTGTATTTTTCCCCACAAACTTTAATTCAGTGGTTAAATCTGCCGGGAATTTGAAAAATGCCACTTAATTGAATCTCTTGTGTATGTGTTAATCTGGTCATAGAGTTGGCAACCTCTCCCCTATAGGCCCACCCAACAGGGCCCACCCTTAGTGTTACCACCCGGCCGGTATTTTACCGGCCTAGCCAAGGCCGGGGCCGGTATTACAAATTTACCGGCAATGTAGCTGCTGGTAAATTTGTAATACACCTAAAAAAAAGCCCGTGGCCTGCCCCCAGCCTGCTCCAAACTCACCTTTTTTTCTGGGCTTCTTGCCAAATGCGCACGTTTGGCTCCATCCCCTTTGACGTCACGACCCGGCCAGCCAATAGCGCGTCACGACCCCGCCCCCTTTAGCGTCACAACCCGCCCTTTTAACCCCGCCCCTCCACCTGCCGGTGAAGATTATTTTAAAAGGTGGCACCCCTACCCACCCTAGGGCCCAACAATCGGATCAAAACGGGCAGTCAGGTCAAGGGCCGCATTGACAAACCGATTCAGTCCTTTATCCGACGGGATTTTTAAACCCACCTGATTGACATCTGCCTGACTTTTGGCCAGATATCGATCGCGGAAGCCCCATAGACTGCCCAATCTGACTTAATCTGTCGGCAGCCTATAGCTGCCTGTGTATGGGTACAGGTATGGGATCCATTATCTGGAAACCTGTTATCCAGATGGTAGACATCCTTTCCGTAATTCCTAGTATCCTTTCCGTTTAATCCTTTCCGTAATTCCTAGTATCAATTCGTAGCGAATTACGGAAAGGCTGTCTACCATAGACTCCATTTTATCCATGTAATTCAAATTTTTTAAAAACGATTTCCTTTTTTTCCTGTTATCATAAATCAGAACCTTGTACTTCTTATTTCAGTAGACTTTAGGCATGAAGATCCAAATTACAGAAAGATCTGTTATCAGGAAACCCCCAGATCCCTAGCATTCTGGATAACAGGTCCCACACCTGTATCGTTAAAGGGAGTTTGGCAGTTTTCAAATGAAACTAAACGGGGTACTTTGTACAGAATTGTTAGTAGAAGTCTTTAAACTAGGAATGCACAAAATCCACTAAATTTAAGAATCGGCTGAATCCTTTGTGAAAGATTTGGGCAAACCCGAATCCGAACCCTAATTTGTATACTGTGTATTAATTAGGTAAACAAGGGGGAAAGGGAGCCGCAAGCTCAGTGCACAGATAAAAAATGTCTGGTTTCCTTGTTTGTGTGACAAAAATTCACGTGATTTTTTTGGATTCAGATTTGGTTCAGCCAGGCACGTGGATTGCCTGAATCCATCTGAAAAAAACCCAATCTTGGCCGAATCTTGGATTTGGTGCCTACTTTAAACCAGAATTATGTAATGGTAAAAACAGGTCAGAGCCTGGGGAAACATTCAAGGCTTTGGCTTGGGTTCAAAACATGAGATGGAAGAATTATCCCATATTTCTGTTACATGGATCCACAGACAGAAGTGTGTACCGGAACCAAATAACCTTTGTATTTAAGCAAATCTCTCCATAGCTCAAGGCAAACAACTGTAATGAAAGTGTGTGTGTGTATTAGTCGGTCTGTGCGAACGTTTAACTACACAAATTGTGAAGGGACTTGGTTTAAGGGACTTCTGCCATTGACGTCTCCATGACCTTGACAGTTTTAAGGTGGTGTATTTTCCGATTGAAGCTATTTCCAGGGTCGGGATATAATTAATCTCAAATATTATAGTTTTTTTTAATAAAACTTGAACGGTTAGTATTTTTTTTTAACCCAAACATGAGTTGTGACCAATTTTCGAGGAAAAAGCTATTCCAACCTTAATAAATCTGCCCCAAACTGAATTTTTAGGGATTTGCTATATTGCATTTTCATTTGATTGCTTCTCTCTTTTGTCACAGGCATTCGACCTCCAATTATGAATGGGCCCATGCACCCGCGCCCCCTGGTAGCACTGCTGGACGGCAGAGATTGCACCGTAGAGATGCCCATTCTGAAGGACGTGGCCACAGTGGCTTTCTGCGACGCACAGTCTACACAAGAAATTCACGAAAAGGTAACCAACGCACTAGCGCTCGTCCCGTCCTGTGTGCAGAAAACACGGGGCTAAAGGCTGGCTGGTCATTTTGAGAATTCTTGTACCATGGTCCCCCCTGGCCACCATCCACTATTATAAGATCAGTTCATAAGAATGGCGAGTCCATTCAAGAAGCAGCTCATACACAATATCTGTACATTCATATGAAGAATTGTCATTTCAGTGATGATCATCGTCAATTCACTTCCTGTTTAAAACGATAAGTCTTAATACGAGTGCAAACATTTAAATGTAACCACTTCCCTTTCTTGGTATTATGTACAATCTGATTTACAGATCTGATCCTAACTACTGTATTGTTCAGCGCATATGCTACATAGGATTTCAGAACTAAACCCGGGCATTCACCTGACGTCCATGTGGTGGCCCAAGTTGTGTTCTACTGGCCTTTGGCTCCTGGACCAACAACTGGATCACAACATTGGCCTCTGCAGACAAAAACGGGTCAATGCTGTGCTTGCCCATTGGGATTTTGAATCCTGTTAAAGGAGGGTTTCACATTTAAGTGAATTTTTAGTATGTAATAGAATGGCCAATTCTAAGCAACTTTTTAATTGGTCTTCATTATTTATCTTTTAACGTTCTTGAATTATTTGCCTTCTTCTTCTGACTCTTTCTTGCTTTCCAGTGGGGGTTACTAACCCCATCAAAAGCTCTGTAAGGCTACAAATGTATTGTTATTGCTACTTTTAATTCCTCACCTTTCTATTCAGGCCTCTCCTATTCATAATCCAGTCTCTCATTCAAATCAGTGCCTGGTTGCTAGGGGAATTTGGAACCTAGCAACCAGATTGCCGAAATTGCAAACTGCAGGATCAAAAGCTAAATAACTCAAAAACCACAAAAAATAAAAACCAATTGCAAATTGTCTCAGAATATCATTCTCTACATCATACTAAGGGGCAGATTTATCAAAGGTCGCAGTGAAAATTTGGAATTTTGAGCTAATTATTAGTCCAAATTCAATTTGAATTCGAAAAAAAATTGAATATCTAAATTTATCATGTACTGTCACTTTAAAAATTCAACTTCGACCATTCGCCATCTACAACCTGTTGAATTGATGTTTTAGCCTATGGCGACGTCCTAGTCAATCGATGGACTTTGAAAAATTTTTTTTAAAAAAACTCGAATCAAATATGATCAAATGTGCTGTTACTTCGATTCGTATGATTCTAATTTGATCGGACACAGACCTATTCACCGGAATTTTCGATTGGTCTTTTTTAATTCGAATTTCGAAGTTAGGGAACTTAAAAAAAAACTCCCATTACTTAGAAATTCCACCCTTGATAAATCTGCCCCTAAAAGTTAACTCAAAGGTGAAAAACCTTTTAAATCCCCAGCCTGGACATAAAGGTGGGCCGATAAGTAACCAACTTGGGCTGGAGGTTGACTAGTTGCCTTTTATATCAGTTTGGTTTTATAGGAAAATAAGATCCAATCTAATAGCAGTTTTGTTGTACCCGCAGTACATGTGACGTGAGCAGGACCGCCATCAGAAATCGCAGGGCCCCATACGACAAAATTTCCTGGGCCTCCTGGGCTGCACCCACCTCAAGCCCCACCTACAGGTCCGCCCTCCCCACCCCACAGGTCCGCCCCCCACCACACAGTAAAAAAACAAAAAAAAATATTGGTGGCTGGGGTTCCCACATGTTAATAAAAAATAAAAAGATATTGGTGGTCAGGGCCCCCCATAAAAAACATTTGTGGCCAGGGCCCCCCCATTAAAAATATTGGTGGCTAGGACCCCACATGAGGAAAAAAAATTGGTGGCCAGCTCCCCCCCCCCCACATTATGAGAAAATTGGTGGCCAGAGCCCCTTTAACGTCCATGCCTTCCCGAAGTCAGCAGCTCTCAGAAAAATGGGGGCCCGCTAATCAAGTAAGTGTGGCGTGGCCGGGCCCCCCTTACCCTCGGGCCCCCTACAACTCTCCCCCCTGCCCCCCCCAGGGGCGGAACTACCGGGGGAGCAGGGGGTGCGAGCGGGCCAGGACCCGCACCCCCTCAGGGCCCCCCGGCAGTCCGCGAGCTGCGCATATCTTGGCCAGTTCCGGGTTTACGGAGGGGGGCGAGGGGCCCGGCTGCACGTCCTGCGCCAGGGCCCGCCCCCTCTAGTTCCGTTTCTGGTCCCTCCCTGATGGCTGCCCTGGACGTGAGGATCTTTTGTAGAAATATTTATTTATAGTTTCTTGCGTCAATGAAGGATTTATATGACCGGTCAACTTTACTTTTTGTTATGCCTTTGTCTAATGATTTATGAGATTAATGCACAGTTTAGTAGTATTATTATTTTAGGTTGCAGTTTCAGCCATGCCTAGGTTGCCATTGTCTCATGCCTTCTGGCCACAGCCTTCCTTATCAGCTCCCTTAGCTTTTCTGCATCATTACAATCCTCTTTTGGGCAGCAAGAGGCGAACGAACTTTGCAAACATTGGGGGTGTTGTTTGTTCAAAGCTTTCCTAGATTGTGGGGTTTCTGGCCACTATTTTGTAGAAAAAAACAAACACAAATTTAAATAACACCAATTAAACACCCGCGGCGCTTCTTGGAGTGGAGCTTAGCAGGAATCGGCACCTATTCAAAAAATCACTTCTCCGTTCTGCCGCTTTAGTAATGGAGTTCTCCCTCTCCGAATATTCGGATATCTGTATTTAAAAATAATATAGCGTCAAAAACAGGGAATCCTTTCTAAGTGTAGTATTTCGTTGTAGTTCAACACAATCCCCGCTTATAAATGACACTCACAGGATAAAATAAAATCATATAAGTTCCTTATCTGTCCATGCGTCTTGGTCTCTGTTCCACTCCGCGTGTGTTTAGTGCTCCGTTCCAGCCTCACTTCTGTACCAGCAATTGGTCCTTCAGGGATCAGGACTTTGAGCTCTCTCAAGCCCACACTCTTCTTGGAACGGTTACTTAGTTTGGACTCCTAACTTTTGTCCAACGCGTTTCGCGGACTCCAATCCGCTTTCTCAAGGACTTCTTTCCTCGTTCCTCACTTCCTTCTTATTCTCATCACACTTAACCCCCCCGATATTGGATGCACCGAATCCACTATTTTGGATTCAGCCGAACCCCAGAATCCTTCGTGAAAGATTCGGCCGAATACCGAACCGTAATTTGCATATGCAAATTAGGGGTGGAAAGGAAAAAAATTGTTACTTCCTTGTTTTGTGACGTCACGTGATTTCTGTCCCTACCCCTAATTTGAATATGCAAATTAGGATTTGGATTCGGTTCGGCCGGGCAGAAGGATTCGGCCGAATCCAAATCCTGCTGAAAAAGGCCGAATCCCCAACCGAATCCTGGATTCGGTGCATCCCTACTTTATTATTATCCAATCTCCCAACCCCATAATAATTTAATAAAAATGAAAGTTCATTATATGCTCTATTACACTTAGTTAATACCCTTATTACAATTAATCAACATTCCCCATTTATCTAAAAACATCCTAAAATCACATGTAAAAGTTCATAATGATACTCAATTATTTCCGACCATAAATGCTGCCAGATCAATGTCCACATTCAATCAATTCGGTACCATTGTCTTTAACTTATAGATCCAATGAGTCTCCCGTCTCCTCAGACTATTCGCTCAATCTCCCCCTCTCTCCTCATCTTCTACTATTTCTATGCCTGTTATTTTTAACCCCCTCTGAGTTTCAAATTTTAATAAAATTGACTGGAGGCCCATTTATCAAAGGTCGAATTTCGAATCCATTTGACTTTTTTTAAAACTCGAATATACTCGAAATTCGATTTGGAGGTTATTTGATAAAAAATATTGAATATCTAAAACTCAAACGAATATTACAGACCCGAAAACTCAAATCTAATTCGAATTGAATTAGACTAAACTCGAATCGAGGTTTTTCTCTGAAAAAAACTTGAATGCCAGGAAGGCTATTAACATCTTCAGATGGGGTCACTGGACCTCCTCCACTGACTTCTACATGAACTCAGGAGGTTTCAGGTGGCGAATAGTTGAATTAGAATTTTTCTAATTTATTTCTATGTTTTCCAAGGGCCAAGGTTTGATAAATCTTGATTTTCGAATTTGATCCCAAGTTAAAATTCCAAACGAGTTTGGATATTACCAATTCGAATTTGAGAATTTTGACCAAAAAACAAAAAAATTAAAATTTGAATTTACAATTTGACCCTTAATAAATCTGTCCCTTAGTGTCTTTCATTCCATTGCCTCTATTATTTTGTGTTGATTTATTTATACCTTTCCTTTTGCTTTTAAAGGAGAACTAAAGCTTAAGTAAAGAAGTGACTAGAAATGTTGTACATTATGTTTTGTGCTTCTGTACCAGCCCAAGGCAACCACAGCCCTTTAGCAGTAAAGATCTGTGTCTCCAAAGATGCCCCAGTAGCTCCCCATCTTCTTTTCTGCTGATTCACTGCACATGCTCTGTGCTGCTGTCACTTACTGAGCTTAGGGACCCACTCACAATATACAGTACACATAGAATAGAAATGTCACAATATAAGGCTGATTAGTAATTAATACACATAATTACTACATGGCAGCACAGAAACCAGTGCAATTAGCATCAGAATTTAATAATCAGCAAACCTGTAGCATCAGCTTATATTACAGGGGAAGCTCATTTTCTGCTGGATAATTAGTGACGAGCCCTAAGCTTAGCTTCTCAACAGCCAATCAGAGCCCACTGAGCATGTGAGTGTCACAGACACTTTCCAAGATGTTGACCCCCTGTGACAAGTTTGAAGTCCTGGATCATTGCTGCTATTGACAAGCTGAAACTTTAGCCTCGTGCAATAAGTTCTGTATATAAAATATGGCATTTTTAGCCCTATTAATTTTTAGGGTTTAGTTCTCCTTTACGAGCAATAATTTCCCAATGATCCCCATAAATAATGTGAAATATGGTTTTCCTCTAAAACAAACACTAATAGTAACAATGCTGTATTCTGAGCCCAGAGTTATGAGTGAGCAGGAAGAGACTCAGGCAGGAAGTGATGCCACACCAAGCTAATATGGCAGCTGCTATCCTAAACAAACAGCTTCTAGAGCTATTTGTTTTTAGATGGGGTCAGTGACCCCCTTTTGAGATCTGGAAAAGGTCAGAAGAAAAAATTCAAAAACTATACAGAATAAAAAAATTAAGGCCAATTGAAAAGTTGCTTAGAATTAGCCATTCTATAACATACTAAAAGATAACTTAAAGGTGAACCACCCCTTTAAAATACCAGGGTATATTCAATCTGGATAGAGAATATCTAGTCTACTGTTGCCACCAATTATCATGTGTGGAGATCCCATCCCCCAGTGCCAATGTAAGTCCATACAATCTGCTGAATATATCAGGACAGAGCAGAGGAACTGGACAAGTATATGATCATTTTTGTAGCCTGGAAAAGGCAGTTAAAAGTGTGTTTGTACAAGCAGGACCCTTCATTTAATGTTGTCCTTCATGGTGCACTAACTCCTCTCTATAGCTCAGTATTTATGCTGTTCTTTTCTGCACCATTCCGTAACCCACCTGTAATATTCAATTTTTGATATTTCACAGTAAGCCCCATACACACAATGGGCTAACAGATATCTTCCTTTTCACCAATGGCAACTGTGAAGGTGCAAGTCTGGACAACAGCCATCCTGCCATAAAACAATCCTTGTAATGTCCATATCAAAGAGATGCAAATAATTGGACACACTGGTATGGATTCCCAAGTTCCCAAGGAAATGAGACTCTGCTGGTCAACAAAGGGATACCCGAAACATTGAATTATGGGATTTCATTCACAATTCATCCTGACTTGAGTTCACTCCCTTGTCTATCTAAAAAGAGATGAATCATCTCCAAAAACAGCCAACTTTGACCTGATTGGCTGGGACTGTCTTTAGGGTGTGGCTGTCCTGGGGAAATGTTAGTATACTTGTTTGAATGTTCTTCCTCATGGACATACAAAGAGCATTTGTAAATACTTTGTTAGTTTAGGCACTTTCCATTTCCCTCTATTGCACCTTTCCTTATCCCTTTCTTTCTCCCTCCATCTTAGTAAGTTCCCTTTTTATTTTATACCTTTTAATTTCTTTGTAAATAAATACCACTTATTCAAAGATCAGTCTGTCTCAAATCATTAGCCTGGCACCCTAAAATACAGCAGACCCAACACTATTCCTAATACTAAGTCCCAATACCCGTTATTTTCTGAACAGCAAATGAACATTAACCCACCTCAGATTTACCCTCCACCCCTCTTAATTTTAACTTGCCACCTAGAATTTGGCATGAGCCCAGTCTCTTTGCAGCTGTAACTTAGTCCACACCCATCCAGTTCTCTCCATCACTTAAAAGTTTACATTAACCTACTAAAATTACTCACGTTAGCAGTATTACCCGTGTGTAAACATGCATCCAACCATTTTTCTAACTCGGTTCGATAAACAAGGCATTATATTATGCTACCTTAGGGTTGGCACCTTTTCAATTGTGTGAATCTGGGCAGGGGGCGGGATGGATGACGTTGTGTGCTGGCTGGTGCCGTCAAGGGGGAGGCTGATGGGCGGGGGCGGGACTGATGACGTGGCGATTGGCTGATCGCCATGTCATTAACTTCAATGTCCTGTCCGAATTTCCTAATTTGGAAATCCAGACAGGCAGTTTTCACCCAGACAACCCTTCCAAAAACCGGGCTGTTCGGGTCAAAACCGGACAGGTGGCAACCCTACTTTACCTTCTGGTGAGCTTTAAAACAAACCTCTACCATTTTCACCTTAATGTTATTCTTCCACAATAGCATTTACTCAAACCACACCAGAAAACTGGGGCATTGAGGGCTTCCCAATCTTCTAACAATTAGATGAAGGCAATGATAAATGAAAGACATGACATAGTAAGAAATACAAGAAAGGGCTTTGCTGGGGACCATTGGGAGATCCTCTGTTATTCCAGCAGGCCACCTCACGGCTATCAATAACCCAAGCCTTTCTCGTTCCTACCAGAACAATATCCTCTTATATACATGTTACCATACACCTAGTCTTCTACCTCCTTCGCTTCAGTAGTATCCTCCTACTATATAATCACTACTATCCAAATTTCTCCCTCCCTTACCTCCATCTACATCTACTCGTTCTTACATGTCAGCAGAAGGCCAACCCTCAGCTGCTACAAGCCATACATTATGTGATGCACATGCATAGACTAGATAAGAGGAAAAGTAAAATTGTTGTTGGTTTTCTTTTCCACATTGCTAAAGTGTACTGACATTTAAGTAAAATATAGGCTTCATTCTAAGGACGCTTTTAAACAAGCCACCTTGAGATTGCTACTAGTGGAAGGACTGTAGAAGGCCGCTGGACTATGGCTGGTAATTGTAGAAAAGGGCTGTCCTTGGTGGTGTTTGAGGATTGCAGATTACTGTGTATTCATGTCCTTGTGTCGTTAGAAAGCTTTTCGCACAGCAAGCCGAATAAAGAAAAGGACAGCTATTTTCCTTCTTGACAGTTTTATATCAGGGGGTAGCCTTAGTGAAGTGAGCAAGAAAATAGCTTCAGCCTCAATACACAGTACCTGCTGCTTTCCCATCAGGGCAGTGAATGTCGGCCTGTCTCCAATGGGTTTAATTTTGGAAGACCTTGCTACTTGGAGCCGGGCCAGGACATGTAACTGCACGTCCGCTTTCAAAAGAGGTCCATTAATTTGCGAGGAGTTGGAAACGCAGTGTATCTAGAGGTGCTGATTTGGCACGTTGTCCAGCGCCCAGACGCGTGAAAGCATGTAAATATAATTGCATTGATTCTTGCCTCTTGTCAGGCCGATTCTGCTGCCTTCCTTAAGCTCAGTGTGAAGCCCAACCGAAACGAATGTCAGCAGGCCCCTGGATTAGAATGAAACATACCCCTACTGGAACGGGAGCGTTTGTCCGTGCGCCTGTAGAAACATGGCCCCTGCTAATTAAACAGGAAAAGGGAGGCAGAATGAAAGTGCCCACAATAGAATATTCTTGCTTCACTACATAATGTCAAACGTGAAAAACACAAAGACTTCAGCCAAACAACACTTCGAGAAGGAATTTAAGGGTATCTGTCACATGCAACAGTTCCGTTGCCTTATTGCTTTAATTAAACACTCATTTGAATAAGAGACGTTCCTCCTGGCTCGGAAATGCTCTGCCCACTTTCCACTGTTTCTTTATACCAATCTCCACTCATGGAACATTCTAGGTTTTCTGTCAGGCCATGGCTTGCGCCTGGAGGCATTGTCTGCTTTGTGCAGATTGTATTTTTTTTTTATTGTAATCCAAGATGAAATGATGACAATTTATTATACAGTGTGTCCAAAGGGCTTACAGGGAGCAGTCAGCGGCAGATGAGCATTTTTTTTTTAATTAAGTGCTATTCCATTTAAACAGTGTAAAGACGGAAAGAGATCTCCTGACTCAAATGATCATTAAAAGGCAGAGGGAAAGGAATTGTGTGATGCCTATTTTGTGAAATCTATTGTGCATTTTACATTAGGATAAAAGGGATTACATGCATTATTAGATTTTTAAGTGTTACATCCCTCCCATGGCTAAACCTGAATATCATATTGCCCAAAGTGGTCAGGCTACAGCCACAAGTGCAAGTTCTTGGCCATAGCCAGCTTCATTTTATAGCTGTAGGACCATATTCGATGAAGTTGTAGGACCATATTTGATTAAGTTGGAGGACCATATTTGATAACATTGCAGGACCCTATTTTATAAAGTTGTAGGACCATATTTGATGAAGTTGTAGGACCATATTTGATGAAGTTGCAAGACCATATTTGATAAAGTTGTAGGACCAAATTTGATGAAGTTGTAGGACCATATTTGATTAAGTTGGAGGACCATATTTGATAACATTGCAGGACCATATTTGATAACGTTGCAGGACCCTATTTTATAAAGTTGTAGGACCATATTTGATGAAGTTGTAGGACCATATGTGATGAAGTTGTAGGACCATATTTGATGAAGTTGTAGGACCATATTTGATGAAGTTGTAGGACCATATTTGATGAAGTTGTAGGACCATATTTGATGAAGTTGTAGGACCATATTTGATGAAGTTGTAGGACCATATTTGATGAAGTTGTAGGACCATATTTGATGAAGTTGTAGGACCATATTTGATGAATTTGTTGGACCATGTTTGATGAATGCAGCAGCTGAGCGGCTTGGCTGATTTCAGGACACATATTCACATGTGATCATCTCCCAACATGATTTTCAAACCTGACAGCTTGGCATTTATTTGTGTATATCTTGACTGGGGACTGAGGGATGTGAATTTGGAAGGAACCTTCAGATTGACTGATATAACCATCTGGAGTGACTAGTGCTCTAGAGAAGGAACAAATAAACAAAAATTGCAAGTGTTGTTTAAAATGGCGTTTTTGCGAATGTTTAGTGCTGCTCACAATGTAAAATAATTTGCTGGCAAATCTGATATCACTAAGCACAGGTTAGCGCTAACACCTGATCTGGAGTTTCATTAAATACGCTTTGCGACTGCAAAATTGTATTACAAACACTATGAATGTTCTCAAAAGCTATTTGGTCACAAACTTTACGAATAAGTCGTTGAGGTCTGTAATCGGTCAAAAAGCAAGCAAACATGGTCGCTAACATTCGCAATGGACTTTGCGAAAGTTTTTTTGCTCTAACATAACACATTAGCCCGTAAGAGACCTGTGAAAATGTGTAGGACCTGGCTGCTCAATAAAAAAAGGCAGAATAAACAGCCGCATAAATGGAAGGGCAAAAGTGGGTAATGTCCATCACGTTAGAAACACACATGGGCTGGTTAAGGGTCAGTCTGGCTGAGATTGTGCAAATTGGCTGACTTGTGTTGCCAGCTTGAGAGAGCTATGTAATTAAAATGTTTAAAACTTTTCTGTAAATTTTGTGATCTTAATAAAAAAAATAGGGTTGCTTTGCGTTGGTAAAAGTTATGTGTTTGCTTTAGAAAGACTACTATATTATACAATTAGGCTACTTGGAACTTAGCAGATAACAGATGTAATAGAATACAATGGGATTCTACTTGTGATGTGCGGGTTGGACTCACTTCTCCTCTTGCAGGTCATGGGCAGGATTGGGTTGAGCATTTCTGCCTTCTCTCCCGCCCACGACCTTAGACTGACGACTTCCGGCTTCCTGTTTTCTAGGCTCGCACCTGCCCCGCTCCTTTTGTGATGTCATCGGTGGGGCAGGGCGGTGCAGTTCTATAAATGACGGGGGGTTCAGCTGGTTTTTCCCGACCCACACATCATTAGAGTCTACATATTGCATCTGGTATCTGCTATGTAACCTGTGCTTTGAATGGCTGGCCTTATGGCTAAACAGTAGCTTGTTTATATAAACTATAAGTGTTTCTAAAACAAACACGCCAGTTGTACCCAGGGGCGCTCCGCCAATGAGGTGAGCTGAACCGCTCACCTCAGGCGGCAGCGCCAGAGAGGATTCCAGGGGCGGCAAAAAGCCGCTCCTGCATCTTTAAGAGCCGAATTTCCATTTTTTAAACCGGAAATTCGGCTGTACTATTGCGAGAGAGAGCAGTTGCGCTCTCCGCAATAGCGTTCCAGCCTCCCCCCCGACAGGTAAGCCGGTGAGGGGGGGTGGCATTGCAGGAGCCTCAGAATCGGCGCTAGTTGTACCAGTGTAGAAAAACCAGTACATTATATTTTAATTACTTTAAAACACTTTAATTTTTTGATGTTACTGTTCCTTTACTGTCACTGGTCACTTGAATGCACTCCCTGCTTGTTTCCAGTAAATGGATTATCACACTGACACACTTTGAATGTGGATGACTTGGAAGGCAAGAACCTCCAGTAGCACCTTGCGTGTTAAAGAGAACAGAGTACATCCCCATTAAAGATATGAAACAGAGCTTGAGTTATTCCATCAATTCCTGTCTTGGTTACCAGATGAGGGATATAGATGCAAATTACATTCTCCATCTTCATTAATAAATCAGCCTACTGTCATACTAATAAATAGTTGTTTTACCCAAACAAGCTGTGAACTACCTAATTAGACCTACAGCACCGGAATATAGAAGAATACTGCCTGGGCCTGGATATCCAACATACTCTACGAAATATCCATTCTATAAGCTTATTTTTAAGTGTCTGACATTACTAAATGCTTGAAACACAAAGCAACACCATCATCTTCTTCTGGAGAATGCTAAAACTTGAAAAGGGAAACTAAGAAAAAGCTTAGAGGCAACAAAAGTAATCCTTACCTCAATCTGCCGTGAGACAGTGGATCTGACTTTTCCAACTTGTCTACAAGACTTCCTGGAACCTGATGGACATAAGCCAACCCACAGAAGTATCTACTCGTTCTTCATCTCGGCAAAGCTCTTCCATTTCCAGAACTGTATCTCCGAGCCGAATAGGAACCAGATAATGAAAAAGGTTTTAAAAGAGACAATTAAATGTCACCCAACACCCACAAACCAGGGTCAGCTTTATCAGAAGTGATTAAACTGGTCTGGATGCATTCCGATTTCCATCGGAAACAACATCTGAATGTGATCTTCACTTGGTCTCAACATCAAGACTGACTGATCACGATCTGAACAATCAGAGTTCAATGGATAAGCAATAATCTTTTTTCTAGACCCTCACACTAGGTGGTCAAGATGGTTGCCAAGATTTGCTGCATGTACGAGCCATTTATATCGATATGTAGATGATGAGATATTGTTGGGGTTACTTCTAACAAAAAGAGGAAGATTTATCTAATTATAAAGCTTCATCTTGTCAAATGTTCCGCATGAGAAATGTTGCAGAGCATTTCTCGTTTATTCCGTTCTCTGGTGTTTATCAAGTGTCAATTGAATTTTCTTTAGTGTGAGAATGCCAGTGACAATTTTTTGAGAATAGTGAAAAGTTTAGCGCTGTGTTTAGATTCATGTGAAGGGACATGAAACCCCCAAAAAGTATGCATTGTCCATTAATAAGGCACACTTACCATTACTGAACTGCATCATTTGCCAAGCCAAAAACCACTTAGTTTACAATGAACAAAGGCCATTAATTTAAACCCCTACAAACCAACCCCCACTGCACAAACGTATTAAGACCTATCAGTACAATTTGGGTTGCGTGTTGGTTTGTGTTGCTTTTCTTGGATTGGCTGCGAGTGACACATGACCCACACAGAGCAAGAGTCCGGCAGGTGTGTAATCATTTATTAAATGTGTTGCCCTTTAGGCCAGGGATCCCCAACCTTTAGAATCCGTGAGCAACTGGGGTGCCAAATAAGGGCTGTGATCGGCCATTTAGTAGCACCTGCTTTGAGACCACTGGGAGCAACATCCAAGGGGTTGGAGAGCAACATGTTACTCATGAGCTACTGGTTGGGGATCACTGCTTTAGGCTATTGTGATGAAGCATTATGTCCCTGCATTGCTATACATGGGAATAGCAGAAAATCTCATAGTGAGAAGTTCTAAGTCCAGTTGTACTGGAAAATAATTGCCCTTTGCAATGCTTTCTGAAATGTGTATTGTCAAACATTCACAGCTCTGATATCAAGTCAAGTTTAGATCCCCCGTCACCACTGAGTAGTAGGCGCTTGCCCTTGTGTTCATTTTCCCTTGAAATGGTTTATTACAGACATATTCATCTCTCATGCATTATCCATGTGTGTGTGTTGGAATCCTAATGTACGCTTTCCCTGCCTCGTTGTATTTAATGCTACAAGCAACAAAGTCAGATTCCGTCCTTTGACTACAGATCACAGAGCATGTGAGGATAATGGGAAATCACAGTGCCGCTAATAATATCCTACAGGAGCCCATTGTGGATGACGCTTGTTTGCAAATAACGACACGTCAACATCTTGTAACCATTTAAGCTCAGTCAGTGCTGGAATTCAGAGCAGCGGGAGGCGAGAACGAGAGGATCATTGGATTCTGGCATGACCAGCTTGGGTTTGGAATGTGAAATCCTGCAGTTATATAACTCAAGGTTCCCCACTGATTTCCCATTACTTTATGACCCTTCAAGGCTGTTCTGTCTCTTTATTGTCATGAAGAAACTTTCCAAGTTGAGTGCAGAAAGGCAAAACGTGCTCTTGGCATCTAAATTAAGAATTCTTTAAACCCGTCAGGGACAGAATGTATGAGAATTTACTGGCAATATTGGGTTCAGAAGGTTATATAGCACCAGGGTGAAAGAACATAGCCGTCCCTATATGTTCTGGAAAGTAAGTCTGTCTAAGCACTAGGAGTACACCAAATCCAAAATTTGGCTAAATCCAAGGCTTTTTCGGTAGAAATTGTCACAAGTGAGAAGTGTGCATGATAGTTTTTGCACTTTCTGAAGGATTTCGTTCACAAAAAAAAAACTGTTTCTCTTTGGATGGCGCCTGGTCCTGGTGGTGGATGTGCTGGGCAGCCTGGAGCATTAAGTAAGAAGCTCTGTGCCTTAAAGGGATACTGTCATGGGAAAAAAAAAAATTTTCAAAATGAATCAGTTAATAGTGCTGCTCCAGCAGAATTCTGCAATGAAGTCCATTTCTCAAAAGAGCAAACAGATTTTTTTATATTCAATTTTGAATTCTGACATGGGGCTAGACATATTGTCAATTTCCCAGCTGCCCCAAGTCATGTGACTTGTGCTCTGATAAACTTCAATCACTCTTTACTGCTGTACTGCAAGTTGGAGTGATATCGACCCCTCCCTTTTCCCCCCAGCAGCCAAACAAAAGAACAATGGGAAGGTAACCAGATAGCAGCTCCCTAACACAAGATAACAGCTGCCTGGAACAACACTCAAAAGTAAAAACACTCAATAGTAAAAACCCATGTCCCACTGAGACACATTCAGTTTAGGGTTGCCACCCAGCCGGTATTTTACCGTCCTAGCCGGTAAAATACCTGCCAAGGCCGGGGCCGGTATTACAAATTTACCGGCAATGTAGCTGCCGGTAAATTTGTAATACGATCAAAAGGAGCCCTCGGCCTGCCCCCAATCCCCTGCAACTTACCTTTTTTTTGCCTCTTCTAGCGTCCGCGGGTCTCCGTCGCGTGGCCCGCCCCTTTTGATGTCACACCCCGAACCTTTTGACGCCACGCCCCGCCCATTTGAGGCCCCCCCAGCAACCGGTAAAATTTTTTATAAAAGGTGGCAACCCTAATTCAGTTACATTGAGAAGGAAAAACAGCAGCCTGCCAGAAAGCATTTCTCTCCTAAAGTGCAGGCACAAGTCACATGACCAGGGGCAGCTGGGAAATTGACAAAATGCCTATCTCCATGTCAGATTTCAAAATTGAATATAAAAAAATCTGTTTGCTCTTTTGAGAAATGGATTTCAGCGCAGAATTCTGCTGGAGTAGCACTATTAACTGATGCGTTTTGAAAAAAAAACATGTTTTCCGATGACAGGATCCCTTTTAAGGAAAGGAGTGAAGTAGGTAAAGTGACACCATGATGATGAACAATGTATACATATCGGATCCTGTTATTGAACCCCCCTTAGGAGTGGTGAAATAGACAGGCTAGCTAGAAAGAGAAGCCTGTCCCAGGCAGGTTACGAATAAGCTGTTGTTGGGGAATTTAGTTACACTAAATTCAAGTGTTACAGGTCAGTATAAAGGAGTTCCTAGGGTCCTTCTTCTCACGAGAATGTCTAACAGTCTCTCCATAAGAACAGGAGAGGCGCCTAAAGCAACATTAAAATAAATGTAGCTGTGACCTGGCAGTTTATATTATGGAACATTCAGCAAGGGTTGTTGGGGGGGGAGTATGTGGTGTTGCACATGTCATGGGAAAACATGTTTTTTTCAAAACCCATAAGTTAATAATGCTGCTCCAGCAGAATTCTGCACTGAAATCCATTTTTTCAAAAGAGCAAACTGATTTTTTTTATAATTAATTTTTAAATCTGACATGGGGCTAGACATATGGGTTAGTTTCCGAGGAGCCCCCAGTCATGTGACTTGTGCTCTGATAAACTTCAGTCATTCATTACTGCTGCACTGCAAGTTGAGTGATATCACCCCCCCTTCCCCCAGCAGCCTATCAGAAGAACAATGGGAAGGTAACCAGATAGCAGCTCCCTAACACAAGATAACAGCTGCCTGCTAGATATAAGAACAGCACTCAACAGTAAAATCCAGGTCCCACTGAGACACATTCAGTTACATTGAGTAGGAGAAACAACAGCCTGCCAGAAAGCAGTTTCATCCTAAAGTGCTGGCTCTTTCTGAAAGCACATGACCAGGCAAAATGACCTGAGATGCACCCACACACCAATATTACAACTAAAAAATACACTTGCTGGTTCAGGAATTACATTTTATATTGTAGAGTGAATAATTTGCCGTGTAAACAGTGTCATTTAGAAATAAAAACGACACCATAAAAATCATGACATCACTTTAAAGGCTAAGCTGTGGCTTGGTACTATGGGCTCCCAGTGTAATGCATAGTTTCAGTGCTCATAGTGTAGACCCGAATATGAAGGCCGTGGAATGACACTATGCTCACTATGGTCATTTGTCAGGCAACTATGCCTCTACCTGTCCATTGTGTTTGTATTCCCATTGACTTGAGCACATCAAGCTAGAAGTCCTTCATTCGTTCACACGTATACGGCGTATCCAATCGGTATTCTTTTTAAATTGTGCAGGAGAAACCTCCTCAGTTAAAAATGTCTCGTCTCATTTGCAGGTACTAAATGAAGCAGTGGGGGCCCTGATGTATCATACAATCACGTTAACAAGGGAAGATCTGGAGAAGTTCAAAGCTCTTCGAATAATTGTCCGAATTGGAAGTGGGTTTGACAACATCGATATAAAGTCAGCCGGGGATCTAGGTATAAACAGCATGGCAACATATTCAAACATTCCATTAAAATTACAGTCTATTTCATTTCTTTTTTTGTGGTTAACGAAAGTCGACAGATATTTAGAAAAAAAAAAGTATCTTCCACAGAATAAAATTCTCATTGTATTCATGTATATATCCTGTGTTTCAGGTATCGCAGTGTGTAATGTGCCAGCAGCCTCTGTTGAAGAAACAGCGGATTCGACTATGTGCCACATTCTAAACTTATACAGGAGAACGACGTGGCTGCATCAAGCATTAAGAGAAGGAACTAGGGTGCAGAGCGTGGAGCAGATCAGAGAGGTGGCCTCTGGGGCAGCACGGATCCGCGGGGAAACTTTAGGCATTATAGGACTGGGTAAGCTCTTCTGCATACGCATCCCTTTTTCTCTATGCTGACAGCATGTTGATAGATAGATAGATAGATAGATAGATAGATAGATAGATGGATGGATAGAAAGGTAGATGGATGATGGATGGATAGATAGAGTAGATAGAGTAGATAGAGAGAGATAGAGAGAGAGAGAGAGATAGAGAGATAAATAGATAGGTAGATGGATGATAGATAGATAGATAGATAGAGTAATATATAGAGAAAGAGAGAGATGATGGATGGATAGATAGATAGATAGATAGAGAAAGAGATAGATAGATAGATAGACAGAGTAATATATAAAGATAGAGAAAGAGAGAGATGATGGATGGATAGATGATAGATAGATAGATAGATAGATAGATAGATAGATAGATAGATAGATAGATAGATAGATAGGTATATGGACGGATGGAGAGATAGATAGAGAGATAGATGATAGATAGATGATAGATACATAGATAGATGGAGAGATAGATGGAGAGAGAGAGAGAGAGAAAGAAAGAGATGATAGATGGATAGAGAGAGAGATGATGGATGGATAGAGAGAGAGATGATGGATAGAGAGAGAGATGATGGATGGATGGAGAAATACAGTAGATAGAAAGGTAGATGGATGGAGAGATAGAGAGCGAGAGAGAGAGATGATGGATGGAGAGATAGAGAGAATGAAAGAGAGATGATGGATGGATGCATGGATGGATGGAGAGAGCAATATATAGAGAGATCATGGATGGAGAGATACTGTAGGTAGAAAGGTAGATGGGTGGAGAGATAGAGAGAGCAATAGATAGAGAGAGAGAGGGATTATGGATGAGTGGATGGATAGATAAATAGAGAGAGATGATGGATAGATAGATAGACAGACAGATAGAAAGGTAGATGGATGGACGGAGAGAGAGTAGTTAGAACATACTTTGTAAGTTTAAGACTAGAGCCAGACGGGGCTGAAATGAGATCGCTAGCAGAATCCTCTTCTTATCTTCTTCAGCGGTGGCATCTGGAAACTGTGTTGGCTCCTGCTCGAACACACTCGGCAGATTTCAGCAGAGAAACGTGGACTCTCACTGATTTCAGCACTGTCTTGCCCTAACTTAAAGGAACAGTAAAACCAAAAAATGAAAGTGTTTGAAAGTAATGAAAATATCATGTACTGTTGCCCTGCACTGGTAAAACTGGTGTGTTTGCTTCAGAAACACTACTATAGTTCATATAAACAAGCTGCTGTGTAGCAATGGCGGAAATTGAAAAAAGACTATATGGCACAGGTTAAATAGTGGATAACAGAAAACACCATTATGTTCTACAGAGCTTATCTGCTGTGTAACCTGAGCCTTTTCTCCTTTGAATGGCTGCCCCCATTGCTACACAGCAGCTTGTTTATATAAACTATAGTAGTGTTTCTGAAGCAAACACATCAGTTTTACCAGTGCAGGGCAACACTGCATTATATTTTTATACTTTAAAACACTTTTTGGTCACCCCAAACGAACCCCTAGGTTACAGATACATGGGAATTTGGGCAGAAATATCTCCCTGCTAATGTTTAAAAGACATCAAAGTCAGCCAACATGCACCCATAAATCACCATATTGCAGCCCTCACCACCCACGTATTGCACTAAAACTCATCAGTGACCTAGAGGGAACTATGAATCGTAGCTGTGCTTCTCTAATCAATAACGACTGGGCTTGGCTTTGTCCCTTTGGCATAAATCACTGTTGAAGTTGTATGTAATCGAATAAGTTTTACACCAGCATAATACTGATAAATGTACTGGTTTTATCTGAGGCAGCGATACATCCAAAAACAAGCTCCGTGTGCCAACAACCCACTTAGCAGTTTGTTTTCCTTCTGAGAAGATGACACAAGCTTAACTGTCCCTTGTCAGAGGAATAGGAAAACTGCACTTAAAGGATTATGGATAGGTCTCTTTATTTATGATTCGTTTTTTGGCTTATTGGCTGCTATGGTTTAGGATTAAAGTTGTGGGCACTGAACCCTCATCCATCCATGAGTTTGTATGAAAGTGTTATATCGCCAGGGTACGGCCTGATTTCTTTGCCTCACAGTCTGATTGGATGACAGTGTGGAACCTAATTATTGACCTTGTTGCCATGGTCAGGGCATTCTCTGTAAAAGTATGGAGATATTATAAAATATATTGCCCTGTTTAGAGTCCTAAAGCGGGTCGGGTACCCGCGGGTTACCCACAAAAACATGCGTTACCCTGTGGGTTGCTGGTAAAAGTTCTGGGTGCGGGTATAGACGCGGGTCGGCGGTTTTGCGGGTCGGGCCGCGGGTCTTCTCAATAACTATATTTACTCCTTTTTTCTGATCACGTCTACTTCCGATAATGTCACTTACGGTTTACAATGACAGCACTTGCTGATTCTTGATGGTCAGCGGGTCGCGGTTCCGGATTGCGGATAAGGTACTTGCAGGTTGGTTCGTGTAGCGGGTCCAATCGGGTAAGAATGCGGGTTGCGGATTGCACTTTGCGGGTATGGGTTGGGTACTGGTTCCAAAAAATGGACCTGCGCAGGACTCTAGCCCTGCTCTATCGACGTTTATGTAGACTGACATCCACTAAGCAGACTGCAATATTCCCTCACATCCCTTCCGACAGCTTTGCCTTATTTGTAGGGATATTGTAGGCAAAATATGATGGATTGCAATCAAATCAATCTTAGAAGGGTGGTTCTTTCAACTGCGTGTGCCACCAGAGGGCTGGGACTTTGGAGAAGATGGATGGAACTATAACAGAGCACTAAACCTCTTTATTTCCTTTAGTATTTGAAATAACTGCAAGCATTTTGCTGGAATGTAAGGGGTGGGGGGCGCAAACACAGTCACTTCTCTCTGATGGACAAAAAAGGACACCCGGGTCTTTGTAGGGGAACAAATTATTTGGGGTAATGTAATAAAAGTCGGTAACGGAAAAAATATTTGAAATGCAAAAAGTTATGCCTTTGCGCAAAAATTTTTGCTTTGCGCCGATTCAATATACTTGAACCCGGAAACCGTTTAGTGACCTCCTCCGACAGTGTAAGGTTTGCGAATTTTATAGGGATGCACCGAAAAACACTATTTTGGATTCCGCCGAACCCCTGAATCTTTCGGGAAAAATTTGGCTGAATACTGATTCTGAATCCTAATTTGCATTTGGGAAGGGGAAAACGTTTTTTACTAGGGATGCACGAGTCCAGGATTCAGTTTGTGATTCGGCCTTTTTCAGCAGGATTCGGATTCGGCTGAATCCTGCCTGGCCGAACCGAATTTCAATTTGCATATGCAAATTAGGAATGAGGAGGGAAATTGTGTGACTTTGTCACAAAACAAGGAAGTAATTTTCCCCCTTCCCACCCAATTTTGCATATGCAAATTAGGATTTGGTTCGGTATCCGGCCGAATCCCCAAATCCTTCGCAAAAGATTTGGCCGCTTACCGAACCAAAGTCTAATTTGCATATGCAAATTAGGGTGGGAAGGCTTATGAGTAAGTGCCCATGAAACGCATGAACTGTGAGTATTTTTCTCCTCATTATATTTTTTTATATATATTTTTCATTTTGATTTATAATGGTACAGTTACTGGCATAGTGCACCAAGTTCATTAATGTTTGGCCTAGTTTTTATTTCCTTTTTTTGTGACAAAAAGTCACATGATTTCCCTCCCCCGCCCCAATTTACATATACAAATTCGGATTTGGTTCAGCCTCACAGAAGGATTCGGCCGGATCTGAATCCTGCTGAAAAAGGCTGAATCCTGTCCGAATTCTGAACCAAATCCTGGATTTGGTGCATCCCTAGAATTTTATAGTTTGCGCCAGTGCGCAGTAAATGTAATAAAACTTCTTGTTGAAAAAGTTATGTTTGCTCCAGAAGATTACGACACCTTCAAGCTCTTCTTAAAAGTGGGCAATGCACAATTAGAATTCGCAATACAATAACAGTTTAAGGGAGAGTATTACATTGCAGAATGCAAATTTTTATTTTTATTTGTACAAATTGTTTTCCTTTTTGCGACTTTTATTACATTCCCCATTTGAGTCTTAGAACATTCCTCTTCATAATTATTATAAATACCTCAGTCTGGAGCAGTGGTTGTCAGACCACACATTAGCACACATTATATGAACTATAGTAGTACTTATTTATTATCTACTGTGTATCCTGTGCTTGAATGGCTGCCCCCATGGCTACACATCAGCTTGTTTATATAAACTATAGTAGTACTTATCTGTTATCTACTGTGTACCCTGTGCTTGAATGGCTGCCCCCATGGCTACACAGCAGCTTGTTTATATAAACTATAGTAGTACTTATCTGTTATCTACTGTGTATCCTGTGCTTGAATGGCTGCCCCCATGGCTACAAAGCAGCTTGTTTATATAAACTATAGTAGTACTTACCTGTTATCTACTGTGTATCCTGTGCTTGAATGGCTGCCCCCATGGCTACACAGCAGCTTGTTTATATAAACTATAGTAGTACTTATCTGTTATCTACTGTGTATCCTGTGCTTGAATGGCTGCCCCCATGGCTACACAGCAGCTTGTTTACATAAACTATAGTAGTACTTTTCTGTTATCTACTGTGTACCCTGTGCTTGAATGGCTGCCCTCATGGCTACACAGCAGCTTGTTTATATAAACTATAGTAGTACTTATCTGTTATCTACTGTGTATCCTGTGCTTGAATGGCTGCCCCCATGGCTACACAGCAGCTTGTTTATATAAACTATAGTAGTACTTATCTGTTATCTACTGTGTACCCTGTGCTTGAATGGCTGCCCCCATGGCTACACAGCAGCTTGTTCATATAAACTATAGTAGTACTTATCTGTTATTATTTACTGTGTACCCTGTGCTTGAATGGCTGCCCCCATGTCTACACAGCAGCTTCTTTATATAAACTATAGTAGTACTTATCTGTTATCTACTGTGTATCTTGTGCTTGAATGGCTGCCCCAATGGCTACACAGCAGCTTGTTTATATAAACTATAATAGTACTTATCTGTTATTATTTACTGTGTACCCTGTGCTTGAATGGCTGCCCCCATGGCTACACAGCAGCTTGTTTATATAAACTATAGTAGTACTTATCTGTTATCTACTGTGTACCCTGTGCTTGAATGGCTGCCCCCATGGCTACACAGCAGCTTGTTTATATAAACTATAGTAGTACTTATCTGTTATCTACTGTGTATCCTGTGCTTGAATGGCTGCCCCCATGGCTACACAGCAGCTTGTTTATATAAACTATAGTAGTACTTATCTGTTATCTACTGTGTATCCTGTGCTTGAATGGCTGCCCCCATGGCTACACAGCAGCTTGTTTATATAAACTATAGTAGTACTTATCTGTTATCTACTGTGTATCCTGTGCTAGAATGGCTGCCCCCATGGCTACACAGCAGCTTGTTTATATAAACTATAGTAGTACTTATCTGTTATCTACTGTGTATCTTGTGCTTGAATGGCTGCCCCAATGGCTACACAGCAGCTTGTTTATATAAACTATAATAGTACTTATCTGTTATTATTTACTGTGTACCCTGTGCTTGAATGGCTGCCCCCATGGCTACACAGCAGCTTGTTTATATAAACTATAGTAGTACTTATCTGTTATCTACTGTGTAGCCAGTGCTTGAATGGCTGCCCCAGTGCTACACAGCAGCTTGTTTATATAAACTATAGTAGTGTTTCTGAAGCAAACACACCAGATTTACCAGTGCAACACAATAGGGCATTAAATTTTAATAACCTTAAAACACTTTCATTTTTTGACGTTACTGTTCCTTTAAATAAACCGTAGAGGCTGGTTGCTTCCAATGAGGATTCTTAGTTGGGATCAAGTACAAGCTACTGTTATTACAGTATGGATAATGGGTTTCCAGATGGGATCCTATACCTGTATTAGCAAATTTGGCACCGAAATAGCTGGCTGCAAGCTCCAGGCAAATGTCACAGTCAATACTATAGGAAAACTTCTGTAGAGCCTAAATTCCATATGTGGGACCTGTATGGTTTTTATTTTCCTTGTAGACTTTCTCTGAGCCCTGTGCACAAAACAAACGGGTCGCTTCCAGCTTTTACTTGCTGCACACAAGCTGGTGGTTCAAGGCCTCCCAAGCTGTGTGATTGCTTGCCCTCTGCAGGTGGCTAGTAAAAGATAGAAAAAGGCACAGGAACGATTCATATATATTGGAGAAATATTTACAGAGCAGAAAACAAGTTTAGGGTTTGAGCTTTACGTTCTCTCCAAGGCGGCACAATGAAAAGTACTGGGACTGGCTGAGCTAAAAGATGTTTTTTCCAAAATGTCTTCTTTTATCTTAAGTATGTTCTGCTTGGTTCTTTTGCAGGGCGGGTTGGTCAAGCGGTGGCGCTGCGAGCAAAAACATTTGGTTTCAACGTCTTTTTCTACGACCCTTACCTCTCCGACGGCATTGAACGAGCTCTCGGCCTCCAGCGGGTCAGCACCCTGCAGGACCTTCTCTTCCATAGCGACTGTGTAACCCTGCACTGCGGCTTAAATGAGCACAACCATCACCTTATCAACGACTTTACCATTAAACAGGTACCTCCATTTTTTTAACCCTGTTATATATATTATAATGGGGTCGGTGCACACAGAACACAAAATGGATGCCTAGGTGCTGGAGCAGTTAAACATAGTATGGAAGTAAAATAAGTTTGTCGTTGCCTAGGTGCTGGAGCAGTTAAACATAGTATGGAAGTAAAATAAGTTTGTCGTTTATTCAACGTTTCGGCCCAGTCACATGAGCCGTCTTCAGGAAGACTTCCTGAAGACGGCTCATGTGACTGGGCCGAAACGTTGAATAAACGACAAACTTATTTTCTCATTCAAGTCCTGTGTGTGCGGACCCTTTTTGTTACACACATATATATATATAGGAAAAACTAAAAATTGCATTCATCAGCACTTGGGGATATATTTTGTTCTCTGATATGAGTTGCCGAGCTCTCCTAGACCCCCAAAACAACTGCTCGTTAAAGGAGAAGGAAAGCTACCAAAGCAGTTTATTGCCAATAGATTAGCCACAATAGTGCAAGATATAACCCTATATTTATTCTGCAGAATGCTTTACCATAGCCAAGTAAACAGTTCTAGAATCTCTCTCTAATGTTTAGGATAGCAGCTGCCATTTAAGCTTGGTGTGACATCACTTCCTGTCTGAGTCTCTCCCTGCTCAGTCATAGCTCTGGGATCAGATTACAGCAGGGATGGGAGGAGGGAGGGGGAAAGGAAGAGAGGAGCAAACTGAGCATGCTCAAGCCCTAGCCCTGGAGGTTTAAGCTGAAAACAGGAAGTCTAATACAGAAGCCCATGAGTACACAATAGAAGGAAAGAAATGTGGTGTTTCTTTTGACAGAGGACTCAGAGCAGCATTACTTTGAGAGTTTACTAGTGTATTTATATAGACCTTTCTGATAAAGTTTACTTAGTTTTAACCTTCCCTTCTCCTTTAAATGAGCACTAAGGGCGCTCTCCTTGCACTTGTGTGAAGGGCCTCATGAGATGCACAGGAGGTGTGAACAAATAATTCATAATAAGAAAAATCTAACTACAGTATTAGTCTGATTTTGAGGCAAAATAGCCAAATAAGTAAACAAAAATATAAAGCTTGCACTGTCGTCATCATATTAAAGTTCATATAAAAGTTCATTTTAAAGCAAATCCCCATTTAAGAGTTAGATACACCATCATTTGAAAATGTGTATTTTTTAGGGCAGGGCAGGTATTGTGTAAGATTCCAGTGTATACAATGGGCTGGGTTGGGCTTTGTTTAGACAACAGATAAAAGATGGCAGCAGTAAAATCCAGAGCTTTGCCGTTTTGGTGTTACTGGGCCTTTAATAGTTTGCAAATACTTAGCATACCAACCAAATGGGAAATGCTGATTCCTCTTTGCAAATTCTAAATATAACTTTAACTCTGCTACAGATGCACACGTGTATGCAAAATTATATTTTGGGCGTTGCACTCTGTTTAAAGGGCATGTAAAGTAAAAAAATTCTTTAATGAAAAATAAACTTTTCTCCAATATACTTTATTAAAAAATGTGTACTGTTTTTATAAGAAACCTGACTTTATGCAGTGAAATTCTCCCTTTATTTACTGCTGTGGATAGGAATTGTCAGACGGTCCCTAACTGCTCTGCAGGGAAACAATCATACTTATGAACAGCAGGAGGAGCCCCCGCCTTACTTCCCAGCCATGCAGAACTCAAGCAGCTTTGTTTGTTTCCCTGTAGAGCAGTCGGCGACTGTGTAGAGATTTGTATTGGATTTTATTTTTGCATCCCTTCTACATCCCCTTTACTGTTTCCAACTCCAGCTGCAGGGACAAAGATCATGGAGCCAGATTTAAACAGATAAACTGGGATTCTATTTGGAGGCTTATTTTGCTGCAGCCACTGGTTCTGCAGAGTTTGAAAAAGTTTGTATTAAACAATACAAGACTATAAAATCCACATTAGATTACATGACAATACAGGACCCAGTGCAGTCTGTAGATTCTGATTATTAATCAGTCTTGCTGTATCGTCTTCTGGCAGATATTATTTGACTTGTGCTGTTTTGATCCCTAAACAGCCCAGACCACACTGAGCACGTGCACAGTCTTGGTCTTGCAAAGATGTATAACAAAGTTACAAGATGGTGACCCCCTGTGGGCAACTTTGAAAGCATAAATCATTTGCTTGATTAGGCTTGTGGTGCAGTAAGTTCATGTTTATATTTAGTATACAAAATACAGCATTTCTAGCCTTATTCTATTTTAGACTTTACTTCCCCCTTAAACAGAGTTAGCAAATCCAGTGCTATTTAAAGCAAAACTAATATGTTGCTCTTGTGTTCTAAATGCAATAAGTTCAGCTGAAATAGAACATTCCCCATTAGTGTGACTTTGCTGAACACCCCTAGTTGCAGTGGCTGTTTGGCTCCCCCTAGTGTTTGATCATTGCTCAGCACTTTTGTAGAAAATCGTTACCCTAAACATTCAAGCTCTTCTGCAAAAGTGTCCCTGTAGCTACTGTGAGACAATATGGCACTCTAGTGACACTCTAAGACTATTTGCAGTTATCTCATGTTTTTGTTTTTATTCTTTGTGGTTTTTTTAAATATGTAACTTTTTGTTCCACAGCAGCTGGAATTTAAACTTTGTCCTGATTGGCTGTGGTATGAGTGACAAACTGAAAGATGACTAGAAGAGGATCTGAATAGAAAGATAAGGAATAACAACAAAATTAGCCTTGGGATTATGGTTTTTTTTGATTGCCAGGGCATTTAACCTCTAGCAACTAGATAGCATTCAGGCTGGATAGAGGCAAATTCAAATAATAAATAAAGACCAGCTGCAAATTGTCTCATTTTCAGTTAAATGTTAATATTAAGCTGAACTGCCTCTTTTAGAAACCTTGAATGAAATTCAGCTAAACCTACTGCTTTTAGTTTGTAGTGCTGAACTTATTCAGTTCAAGCCTTCATTGAAGGCCCACATTTAACCCTAACTGGCCTTCAACCTGGGCTTTCAGGTGTATCTAGGAGTGTAAATAGGCATGATTCCTAAATGTCACCATAATGGACTTTCAAGCTGAGCTTTCAGGCATTTCTAGGAGAGTTCATGGCCATTGACCCTTATTCTCAGCATGACTGGCTTTTAAGTTGGCTTCCAGGTGTATCTAGGAGATTTAATGGACATTTTCACTACTTCTTTCAGGTATATCTAGGAAAGTAAATAGACATTATCCCTAATTCTCACCATAACTGGGCCTCCAGGTGTATCTAGGAGAGTAAATTGACATTATCCCTAATGTTCACCATAACTTGGCTTTCAGGTGTATCTAGGAGAGTTAATGGACATTATCCCTACTTCTCACCATAACTGACCTTCAATCTGAGCTTTCAAGTGTATCTAGGAGAGTAAATAGACATTTTCCCTAATTCTCGCCATAACTGGGCTTTCAGGTGTATCTAGGAGGGTAAATCAATAGTATCCCTACTTCTCACCATAACTTACTTCCAAGCTGGGCTTTCAGGTGTATCTAGGAGAGTAAATGGACATTATTCCTAATTCTCACCATAACTGGCCTTCAGGCTGGGCCTTCATGTGTTTCTAGGAGAGTAAATGGACATTATCCCTAATGCTCACTATAACTGACCTTCAATCTGGGCTTTCAGGAGTATCTAGGCGAGTAAATGGACATTATTCCTAATTCTCACTATAATTGACCTTCAAGCTGAGCTTTTAGGTGTTTCTGGGAGAGTGAATGGACATTATTCCTAATTCTCACCATAACTGACCTTCAGTCTGGGCTTTAAGGTGTATCTTGGAGAATAAATGGACATTATTCTTATTCACACCATAACTGACATTTAAGATGGGCTTTCAGGTGTTTCTTGAAGCGTAAATGGGCATTATTTTTAATTCTCACCATAACTAACCTTCAAGATGGGCTTTCAGGTGTTTCCAGGAGAGTAAATGGGCATTTTTCACAATTCTCTCTATAACTGACCTTCAAACTGGGCTTTCAGGTGTATCTAAGAGATTAAATGGCCATTATTCCTAATTCTCACCAAAACTGACCTTCAAGCTGAGCTTCAGGTGTTTTTTAGGAGAGTTAATGGCTATTGTCCCTTATTCTTGGCATGACTGGCCTTCAAGTTGTGCTTTCAGATGTATCTAGTAGAGTAAATGGACAATATCCCTAATTCTAACTATAACTGGCCTTCAAGTTGAGCTTTCAGGTGTATCTAGGAGAGAAGATGTCAATTGTCCAAATTTTTTACCTTAACTGGGTGAGTCTCCGAACCAGAGTTTTACAACTGGCGCCTAGTTGCCCTTCTCTGGCAAGCAAACACACTGAAATGATGATTATTATTAATAAACCTTAGTATGTTTGGCCACTTCATGCCTAATATTAGTAAGTATTGAGCGCACGTTGTACAAAGAACACTGTTAGTGTTCATACGAGTATGTTTCGTGTGTGTGTGCCACTGACATACTAAATTGTGTTTGTACCCACAGATGAGGCAGGGAGCCTTCTTAGTGAACACAGCACGAGGGGGCTTGGTGGATGAGAAGGCGCTGGCACAGGCCTTAAAGGAGGGCAGGATACGAGGAGCGGCATTAGATGTACATGAATCCGAGCCTTTCAGGTACTGTGCGTTGTGTCGGAATGATCATAAAGTGTCTATAAGAGTATTGTATGAGTTATGTGGTTTAATAACAAAAATTTGTAGAGCAGGCACGCAAATGAAGGCCAGGCAATAGTAATAAGTTAAATTATTTATTATGTCACATATATAGCCTTACGCGTTTCCAACCCTTAGTCATAGCCTATTGCCTGGTGGAAGATTGCCTTCATTTGAATGCCTGCTTTACAGAGTTTGGTTTGAACCGCTCTCCTTGCTGAAGGCTCATGGCAGTGCACTTGGGCCTCTTCCATTTTTTGGTGAGTTACCATTTTATGTTGGACTACTAAATGTTTTATATATATGTGTAGTTTAATAAGGCTGGTCATTCCTAGTGTCAACGGACACTGTCATCAAAGAAATGCCCTTCTAATAAATTATTACACAATAGTGGTTCAGCTTTGATATATCCATAACTGCAGTGTATCTGCTCAGCTAATCATCTCTGCGGCACTTACTGTATATCCAGAATAACATTCATGCTTTGTTTTCTGTGCAGCTTCACCCAGGGCCCCCTGAAAGATGCTCCAAACCTCATCTGTACCCCACACGCGGCTTGGTACAGCGAGCAAGCGTCTATAGAGATGCGGGAAGAAGCAGCGAGGGAAATTCGCAGGGCAATTACTGGTGGGTGATACCGTGAGCTCATTTCTCAGTTGGGAGCAGTGTTGCACTAGTGACAATGAGAGCGGCATAAAACTGCCTGCGACTTTTACACGGGTGGCTTTTACATGTAAAAATAAGTCAACCCTTAGCACCATTCCATAATCAAGACTAATTACGTTACATACAAACTAGATTAGTTATTAATAAGGATTCCAGATCTCGGGGAGGCCCAGTCTGAATTTCTCATTATTTTCTGAAAACTACTCCAACCAAATCTGCACAGGTTTTACATTTTCCCAAAAATTTCCTGTGCAGGAAAAAATCCCCAAAAAAAACCGAATCATGCAAATTTTTTTCGGATTTTCCACCCGGAAACTCAGATTTATTCAGATTTTTGCCCGAAAACCACAAAATCTTTGTATTATTGCATGAAACTTGGCATAGATCAAGATATCGTTGGAACTTCTCCCATTGACTTATATGCAACCTTGGCAGGTCTGAGATGCCGGATTTTCTGATTCTGACTTTTTCCATCCTCAGACAAATTTATTTTTTCCCCACTAAATATTCGGATTTTATAGTAAAAAAACATGAATTTTTCGGGGGTTTTGCCATTCAGACCTTAATAAATAAACCCCTACCTGTATTCTTATTCTATTTTATTTTCATTGTAACACAGGTCGCATTCCTGACAGCCTGAAAAACTGTGTTAATAAAGATCACTTAACTGCAGCAACACATTGGGCCAGCATGGATCCTGGGGTTGTTCATCCAGAGCTCAATGGCGGTGCCTACAGGTAAACATGGCTACTTAATAGCTTTTAGATAAATATGGGCATTAGATACTGTATATAGACAGTGGCGTTAATTCTCAAAACCCACCTACTGATCAAAATTGTGGGTGACTACTAAGGTGGGGTCAGCTTTCCCAGCAGCAACGGCACTGTATGTATTTGTGTATGCAGAACACGGTGGTGATATGGGAAATAACTGCTGAATATCTGAGCACAGGCAGATCCTGACTGCAGTAAATATTAAGACTCTATGGAGTAAATATTTGTAGCAGCAGGAGATTTCATTGGGTTAGGTTTGTTTTAACGGTCACCAGGAATGTAAAATCCTACAGTTCCCCAGAAAAAGGAGTTCAGCTTCAATGTCAGCCCAAGAGCTGGAGCTTTAACATCCATGATTTCTGCACTGACTTTAAATCTGGTATCATGTCAGCAGATATGTAGAGACTGAGCAGAGACACTGTGTTTGGTGAGGCTTTCGGCTCCGGCACAAATCTCTTTATTGTAGTCACTTGGCATTTAACATTTACTCCTGATTTTTACGGTGTAGTTTTTTATTTCTTAATAACACTGTTTACACTGCAAATAATTCACTCTACAATATAAAATTTCATTCCTGAACCAGCAAGTGTAATTTGTTATTCATTTTTTCATTTTGCCTGGTCATGTGCTTTCAGAAAGAACCAGCACTTTAGAATGGAACTGCTTTCTGGCAGGCTGTTGTTTCTCCTACTCAATGTAACTGAATGTGTTGCAGTGGGACCTGGATTTTACTATTGAGTGCTGTTCTTAGATCTACCAGGCAGCTGTTATCTTGTGTTAGGGAGCTGCTATCTGGTTACCTTCCCATTGTTCTGTTGTTAGGCTGCTGGGGGGAAAGGGAGTGGGGCGATATCACTCCAACTTCCAGTACAGCAGTAAAGAGTGACTGAAGTTTATCAGAGCACAAGTCACATGACTGGGGGCACCTGGGAAACTGACAATATGTCTAGTCCCATGTCAGATTTCAAAATTAAGTATAAACAAATCAACTTACTCTTTTGAAAAACAGATTTCAGTGCAGAATTCTGCTGGAGCAGCACTATTAACTGATGTGTTTTGAAAAAAACGTGTTTTCCCATGATCACATCCCCTTAAATCCATCTTCTGTTTTGCACATGAATATCGTTGGTGTGCAGTAGAGATGGGCACCAATAATATATCTGTACTTGCATCTAGATGGGTGTGTGTCTGGGTGTTAATGGGCAGAGTTTCCTCTTTATCATCCCACATCCATTCTGGGCTCCCCTTAACTCATTTTAAAGTTACACATATAGAAAATAATATCAGTGACCCTGCTAAAGTCCCAGGGGACCCATTACAGACAATAAGTATTCACCCCCAAATCACTGTTATTCTAGCATAGCAGATGTTCTTTCACCTCAAATATCTTTTGCGCCCCCATTCTTTACTCTGTGCCTGCTGGGGAAGCATCCCCATAGTTTGGGCCTCTATTGCAAAGAGGGGTTTCCACAAAACAGAAATGTATTTTCACTATTGTTCCCTTCTTTGTTAAATGATTGTAAGACCCCTAAAGCGTAACCAAACTCACAGCCATCTCTAGAACACAAAATGGTTCCACTGACATACAGTAAACATGTTCTGGTGGCCATACACAAAGTCAGCAGCTTATTGGCCAGTATATGGGGCCCTCCGATGGACTTCACAATCGATATCATACCGAAAACCAGCCACATGTTGATGGGGCAGGCTTAATTCCCGTCAGATTGAGGACTGCACCGATTCATTGATGTTGTCCTCAATCCCATCTCCTGCATTCCAGGCCTTGTGGTCAGCCCAACTCAAGGTGGACATATCGGTGCAAGATCCTCTCATTTGGCAATCTGATTAGTGCATGCTGCTTGCTTGCTAGGAATGCTGGGATCTGTAGTTTACAGCCATGTCAAGGTTGCAAGTTTCCCAGTAATAAACATCCCTCGTATCCATGTTACAGTATTTTTGCACTCCGGCGCTCAACATTAGAAGAACCATTTAGTCTTCACTCCTCCGTTATAATTTAACCCTGCCATTATCCTGGACATTAAATTGGATTTAGTGCGTCACATGGGCGAATGCTCCACCTCCCCATGTAACTGCACCGAGAGATAAGGAGCGAATTGATGACTTTCATGTTTAATATGCTAATAGACTGTCTGCAGTGGCAAACCCACTCGCTCTGTATGAGACGCCGAGAGGAACCTAAACCCACACACATTCACTCTTGTTTCCCACCCAAATGTCACACTGGTAATACAGGGCCACCCCCGGGGAATTATGTCCCCTCTTATCTGCTGCCCATCCGGCTCATCATGTTTCTTTCTAAAAAGTGACCTTTATTGCTACATTAACAGGTAGATGTTTCTTTATGTCCCATATCTGCTCATTTGTCATGGAAACATCCCCATTATATAGCACATTGCATGTCCCGTAATATTGACCCAGGAAACACAACGGCCAATGTGGGGAGAGAATATGGTGTCATTCAGCAGCTCAGGGTCTGGTCACACTATGGGGAGGGGGTTCATTCCAAGGTGTCGGAATCATCACAAACAGCGTTGGACTGGGATGGCATGAACCCACCAGAAAACCTTTTTCTAAGGTCACACCTGGAGATTCGGGGAGATTTAGTCTCCCAGCAAAACTAATTGCCTCTTCTTTGGGGCGACTAATCTCCCGAACGGCTTCCCCCTCGCGGCA
The DNA here is from genome assembly GCF_017654675.1 of Xenopus laevis. Lineage (NCBI taxonomy): Eukaryota > Metazoa > Chordata > Amphibia > Anura > Pipidae > Xenopus > Xenopus laevis. The sequence goes on along the minus strand of NC_054371.1, from coordinate 19,814,920 downwards.
CTTCGTTTTCCGAATACGGCTAAAGTTGCCTCACGAGGAAACTTCGGGCGACTTCGGAAAACGAATCGCGGAGAGTGCCATGCCTGTTAGGATGACTATTAGGATTCACAGACAGGAGCTACGGTGCTGGGTAACTTAAAGGTATTTATTAAACAAAAAATAATCACTGACCTTTGCAGAATCAGGCTGAAATTCGAGGGCAGGCAAAGCAACAGGTATTTTAGAGCCAGGCCCCCACCGCACCCCTACTGTGGCTTAAGCAGGAGGAGCAGTGCCTGGAACACAACAGGTCCCTGGTCCGAAACTAGGGAGTTCCTCACAATGTCGCAGGCGTTTTTTCATTGTTGCAGGGGGAAGCAGTTCGGGAAGATTAGTCGCCCCCAAAGAAGAGGCGATTAGTCGCCGGGCGACTAAATCTCCCCGAATCTCCAGGTGTGACATTACCCTATAATTTATCTACTATAATCTATTCTTCCATCTCTTTAGCCTCTTTGTTCCCATACAGAACTAGGGAATGACTATGAAATAGGCCAAATGATTAGGAGCGGACACCTGGGCTCCCTGGGAGTTTTCCGGGTATCATAGTGGGCCAGTCCGACACCAATCACAAACACAGTTCACTAAATGTTATCAAGGGGTAACACGATTAAAATGAAGGATTTGGTAATAAGCCAGGGGCAATTATTTAAGAATTCAATTTAAGAATCAAAAGTTTACTTAAAGGGGAGCTATCGCGAAAATGAAAATTTAATATAAGCTTCATCATACTGAAATAAGAAACTTTCTCAAAACAATCAATTAAAAATTCTAATCAAGTTTATCTTCACTATCCCTCTCTCAGCATTTTTTTCTCTTCATTCTGTCTTCATGCAGCAGTTGGGTGTCAGATATTCAATGACAGTCAGATCCAATATATCTTATAGGGGGGCTCCTTTTGCCTAGAAGATGTATTAGAGCTCACTCTATTAGACGGGCGGAAATATTTGGTGCCCTAGATATGGCTGAATGCCTGATACACCAATATTTCTGCAACTAAGTTATGAATTAAGGGGGCACTGACCTGAAGGGGGACTTCAACTGATCTCACAATCACTACCATAGAGTATCTCCTCCAGAGGAGAACAGCAATGCAATGCTAAATAGCCTCTGTTATCCAGTAATTTTACATTAAAGGGATCCTGTCATCGGAAAACATGTTTTTTTCAAAACGCATCAGTTAATAGTGCTACTCCAGCAGAATTCTGCACTGAAATCCATTTCTCAAAAGAGCAAACAGATTTTTTTTATATTCAATTTTGAAATCTGACATGGGGCTAGACATTTTGTCAATTTCCCAGCTGCCCCTGGTCATGTGACTTGTGCCTGCACTTTAGGCGAGAAATGCTTTCTGGCAGGCTGCTGTTTTTCCTTCTCAATGTAACTGAATGTGTCTCAGTGGGATATGGGTTTTTACTATTGAGTGTTGTTCTTAGATCTACCAGGCAGCTGTTATTTTGTGTTAGGGAGCTGTTATCTGGTTACCTTCCCATTGTTCTTTTGTTTGGCTGCTGGGGGGGGGGAAGGGAGGGTGATATCACTCCAACTTGCAGTACAGCAGTAAAGAGTGATTGAAGTTTATCAGAGCACAAGTCACATGACTTGGGGCAGCTAGGAAATTGACAATATGTCTAGCCCCATGTCAGATTTCAAAATTGAAAATAAAAAAATCTGTTTGCTCTTTTGAGAAATGGATTTCAGTGCAGAATTCTGCTGGAGCAGAACTATTAACTGATTCATTTTGGAAAAAAAAATTTCTCCCATGACAGTATCCCTTTAAAGGAGAACTAAAGCCTAACCAAAGAAGTAGCTAGAAATGTTGTACATTATGTTTTGTGCTTCTGTACCAGCCCAAGGCAACCACAGCCCTTTAGCAGTAAAGATCTCTGTCTCCAAAGATGCCCCAGTAGCTCCCCATCTTCTTTTCTGCTGATTCACTGCACATGCTCTGTGCTGCTGTCACTTACTGAGCTTAGGGACCCACTCACAATATACAGTACACATAGAATAGAAATGTCACAATATAAGGCTGATTAGTAATTAATATAGATAATTACTACATGGCAGCCCTGTAGCCCTGTAGCATCAGCTTATATTACAGACCATTAGTGATGAGGCCTAAGCTTAGCTTCTCAACAGCCAATCAGAGCCCACTGAGCATGTGAGTGTCACAGAAACTTTCCAAGATGGTGACCCCCTGTGACAAGTTTGAAGTCCTGGATCATTGCTGCTATTGACAAGCTGAAACTTTAGCCTCGTGCAATAAGTTCTGTATATAAAATATGGCATTTTCAGCCACATTCATTTTTAGGGTTTACTTCTCCTTTAAAACCCCACCTGGTGGATATCCCTGCTCCATCCATGTTAACTCCATGCTCATGAAGTAAATGTCCCTGTTTGTTCTCCTTGCAGATACCCCCAGGGGGTAGTAAGTGTGGCTCCAGCTGGCCTCCCAGCAGCGGTAGAAGGAATAGTACCAAGTGCTATGTCTTTATCACATGCTCACCCAGCTGTAGCCCACCCACCACATGCTCCTTCTCCCGGCCAGACCATCAAACCAGAAGCTGACAGAGACCATCCAAGCGACCAGTTGTAGCCCCCCATGAGCATTCCACCGGCATTGAAGCTTCAATTCCACAGAAGAGAAGAAGAAGAAGAAGACTCCGAGAGAGAGAGAAATGTGGATTTTGGAAAAAGAGGCAAACCTTCTGAACTTAACAAGTTGACCTTTATTGTTTTTAGGGACTGGTCCAAATATACGGCATAATGGGGAGGAGACGAGAGAATTTGGGACCTTTTCCCTCCCTCCCCCCTCCCCCTCCATTTAAAATTGTAGTTTGTTCCTGTCCGGTGGAATAACTTCACTGTTCTGTGTCCAATGGGTCCTTCGTTGCGCAAGAAAAGTCAGTAGTTAATTATATCATGAATGTACTTTGTTTGTGTACAGTTTTTAGAACAAAAAAAAAAGGGGGTTTGTTCGCTGAGCTACCAACCGGGAAGAACACGAGGGAGGCATCCAGCAAAACCACTTTTATGGTTCAAAAACAAAAACAAAAAATTAAAAAAATTGTTATTTTCTTTTATATGTTCAAATATGCCCAATAAAGCAGTCGGTTGGCAGACTTCTCAGGACAATACGTGATCCCACTTTTACTTTGGAAGCCACACAGTGCATTGTTTTTTCTACCTGCTTGTCTTGTACATTTCTTTTTTTTTTTTTTTTTATGATTTAGTTAAAACAGGATTTTTTTTTTTTTGTGTGTGTGTGTGGGGGTTCATTTCCCTTATTTTGACACGGATCCCCTCTTCTCAGATAACTATGGCAAGAATGATATTAAGGGAAAAGCAGGAATTTCGTAAGAAAAAAAAAAAGGAAAAAAAATAAAAAAAATAAAGCAGCAGTCGTTGTTGTTGCAAAAAAGTATATATTAATGGCGGTGTGCGGGAAATTGCGACTACTGAAAGTAGATCCATTTCATTGCCTACATTAATTCCTTCCTGGTAATGTGGTAGGCTAGCAATATTTTTATTTCCTTTTTTTTTTGTTTGTTTGTTTTTTGGGTTAAGAACATGTTTGTGAGTGTAACCATTTGTAGGAGTTATTATTTTAAGAAATAAAATCCCAGACAAATACACATTGCTCTTATTCATTTGTGTGTCTGTACTTCAAGTGCAATGATAATAATATAAATAATAATTATGTTCAGCATAGCAGGTAGTCTTCTACATTTATAGGGGTGGTTCACCTTTAAGTAAACTTCTAGTATGTTACAGAATGGCCAATTCTAATTAGGGATGCACCGAATCCAGGATTTGGTTTGGGATTCAGCCAGGATTTTGCCGAATCCTTCTGCCCGGCAGAACCGAATCCAAATCCTAATTTGAATATGCAAATGAGGGACGGGGAGGGAAAGCGCGTGACTTTTTGTTACAAAACAAGGAAGTAAAAAATGTTTTCCCCTTCCCACCCCTAATTAAGGATTCAGTTTGGTATGCGGCCGAATCTTTCGCAAAGGATTCAGGGGTTCGGCCGAAATCCAAAATAGTGGATTTGGTGCATCCCTAATTCTAAGCAACTTTTCCATTGGCCTTATTTTTTCTTTTTTTATAGTTTTTGAATTATTTGCCTTCTTCTTGTGACTCTTTCCAGCTTTGAAATGGGGGTCGCTGACCCCATCTAAAAAACAAATGCTCTGTAAGGCTACAAATGTATTGTTATTGCTACTTTTTATTCCTCATATTTCTATTCAGACCCTCTCCTATTCATATTCCAGTTTCTTATTCAAATCAATGCATGGTTGCTAGGGTAATCTGGACCCTAGCAACCAGATGGCTGAAATGGCAAACTGGAGAGCTGCTGGATAAAAAGCTAAATAACTCAAAAAAATGAAAACCAATTGCAGATTGTCTCAGAATATCCCTCTCTATATCATACATAAAAGGTAATTTAAAGGTGAACAATCCATTTTAAAGGAAATACTGTTTCCCCACAGCAGAGGGCCTGGGTTCCTGTAGAGAAAAACTAATTTTCCCCCAAAAAAAGTCCTGGATTATTACCTGAATGCATGTAATAATGGAGCTAGGAGACTTGCTCATTGTATCACCAAACATTGGCCCCCACACTGGGTAATTTCCTTCCTTCAACATAACACTTGCATGGGGCTTTTTTTAGTGGGGTGGGTATGTTTCAATGATAGTTGCTAGGGATGGGCGAATATTTCCGCCTTGTTTCGCCGCAAAAATGACGCCCATAAACTTGTATGGCGTCGTGTGTCAAAAAAAAGATGCAAGTCAACATTTTTTTGACGCCCATAGACTTTAATGGGCGTCGGTGACATTTCGGCCACTGCGAATTTCTAGCGAAATGAAATGGGTCAAATTCGCCCATCCCTAATAGTTGCCCTTTAATGGATGCCACGTGGGCCAGTAATTCACTTTTAGGACTTTATATAGCACAGGCAAGTGCAGAGAGGTTGGCATTCCGGATGATGCAAACGCTGCAATCCAAGAGTGAGAGTGAGCCCCATTATCAGTGCCACCAGGGCCGCCATTACGAATCACAGGGCCCCGTACAACATTATTTTCGGGGCCCCCACTAAAAAAAGGTAACACACACACACACAGGTTATAAAAAGCTTTTGATCGTCAGGGCCCCCTTATAAGTTAAAACAAACAGTGGCATAAGGGCCCCCCATAAAAGTTTTTTTTTTTTTTTTAATTGGTGGTCAGGGCTCCCCTACAAGTAAAAAAAAAATTTGGTGCCAGGGCCAACCATAAAATGTTTGTAAAAAAAAAACAAACATTGGGCCTCCCTTAAAAGTTAAAAAAAATTGGGGCCCCAGAGAATATTTTTTTTTGAGGTCAAGGGGGGCCCGACTATTTCAAAAAGTGCAGCACAGCCGGGCCCCCCTTCAGGCCCAGTACAGGAGTACCCCCTGTGCCCCCCTGATGGCGGCCCTGAGTGCCACATAAAACCTGACTGTAGAATTGTGCTTAGTATGGGGGTAACCTATTGGCAATGTACCAGATCCATCACCAACGATGTGGTTGAACAATTAACCTAATTAGCATATTCAAATTTGAGTTCAACAAACAATTGCCATGTTGTTCAGCACTTTTTAAACTCATGTAATTTTTAGGGTACATCCAAACTGAATCTGAACCACTGAGATTTGGTCAAATCTTTGCGCAAATTCACTCAGACTACGCCAATTCACTAATATGAGGGGTTTCGTCCTGGGCGCCGAACGCTGGTGACTTTTCGCTAGCGTTACTTCAGCTATGCAAACATTTCAAAGCCAAGATGCGCTAACGCTCATTTCTGCCTATCGAGAATTCGCTAGTGAATGAAATACCGGTTTCCCAGTTCATAAAAGAAAAAAACTAGACTCTATGGTGTATTAAACATTTTACAGGGATCGATCCGGCATTTCATTTAACAGCGCACCAAATCTCAATTTAATTGTTTGACTCGTGGACTAGTGGGTCCATAATTATATTTATTGGTGTTGCTCTATATTAACAAATATTGGACTTTGTGCGGAGTTCGCACCAACTCTCTCTATGTTTATTATTGGGAGCAGAACAAGGGGGTCAGTCCTGGATCCCCACATCTGCTGTTCCACTACCGACCCACTGTGTCCCCCACAAGCTCTCAACTAAGTCGAGTTTAAGTTGGTTGCAGCACAACATCATTCTTGGTACTCAACTATGTCAGGAATATTTTTCAGTAATTGTATTCAATGGAATGTCTTTTACTGGACCAAGAGAGCGACAAGGAAGCTGCATTGCAGTGAGAAGCTGATATATATACTGTATATATATATATATATATATATATATATATATATATATATAAGCGTAGGACTGGCCAGATATGGGATGACTTTGACGTAGTTGGCCAGCTTCAATATATTGCAATATATGGACAAACAATCCCTGTGTTGTTTAAAGGGTAAGGCATTTTTCAGTAGCAGTATGCACAAAATGTCTCTGTCTTAAATATATTGATATTGGGTTGAGTGCAGAGGACCTCTTGTAGTTGACTATATATATATATATGTATACAGTATATATACGCTGCTGGGCAGTGTGAGCATTATAATGCACTTATTGTTGGAGAAAAGTGGAACAGAGAAAGGGGGAGTGAACAAAAGCAAAAAGACTGAAGAGAAAGGGAACCGGGGAAGCAAAATATAAAGGGCAATGTGGAGAGATTTGGATAAGGAGAATAGAAGGTCAGAGAAGAATTTAGGAGAAGAAAGAGTGGAAGAAGGCAGAAGAAGAAAATGAAGGTGAGAAATATATGAAAGTGTGAGAAGGAATCAGATAAATAGAAAAAATATTTAAAAAAAAAAAACATTTTCTTGTGGGTTCTGGAATTTTCTCAGGTGCCAGTATAAATACCCAAACCATCTGCTGCTCTTCCCATTAGACCAGGGGTCCCCAACCTTTTTTACCAGTGAGCCACATTCAAATGTAAAAACGAGTCGGGGAGCAACACAAGCATTAAAAAAGTTCCTGGGTGCCAAAATAAGGGCTTTGATTGGCTATTGGTAGCCCCTATGAGGACTGGCAGCTTACAAGAGTCTCTGTTTGGCAGTGCACCTGGTTTTTATACAACCAAAACTTGCCTCCAAGCCTGGAATTCAAAAATAATCACCTGCTTTGAGGTCACTGGGAGCAACATCCAAGGGGTTGGTGAACAACATTTTGCTCATGAGCCACTGGTTGGGGATCACTCGATTAGACTGTCCTCATGTTGGCTCCATTCTAGGCATACTCGGGGCACATTCCTTGGTGTGGACGCTTTAGCCGGCCAGCCATGCCATGTATAAAGTTAACAAGTGAAACTCAAGAAATATGGAGATAAAAACCCTGTGTATGCTCTGTGCCTTTCTTCTCTGCAAGGGGAACTGGATTAGAGTCACATTCTGCTATTGTTATTCAACTGGAACAAATCCTCCTTTTTCTGTTGGGCCAATGGTGAATTAGAGATTATTTAGAAGGATCCGAGATGAAACACATCTTTGGCTTTATTATCCACATTGCAGTCAGATAAATCTTCTCCTTATTGTTATTCCTTGTGTTAAAGATGAGCCAATCAAACGTGGCAGCACAGGAGTGACACATAAAACATTACTAATTAGCTTTTAATTGAAGAGCCTGATCGTTTTCTTCTTGGCAGAAAGAGGATGTTTTTCTTCCTGAAATGGCAGCTTTCATAAAAACAAGTTCTGATGCGCTTGTCATACAGACGTGAGTCAGGAACAAGTGATACAAATGCACTGCCGGTGTTTTCCATGTGCCGGAATATTGTCTTTTCCTTCAGCAGCAGAGACATCGGCACAATTATACCTGCACCGTGTGTGATATTACTGTATGGATCCAGTGGGAATGAAAGTAATATTACGACTTCAATTTAACTGGCCAAACAATAATGAAAATTGGGTAATATTTATCATTAACTAGATTTACCAGAAACCCTTTATCCAGAAATCACTCCATTTTAATCAAATAATTCTAATTTTTAAAAATGATTTCCTTGTTCTGTGTAATAATTAAACAGTAGCTTGTACTTGATCCCAACTAAGATATAATTAATCCTTATTGGAAGCAAAATAATCCTATTGGTTTAATGTTTGAATATTTTTTTAGCAGACTTAAAGGGCATGTAAAGTCTAAAATAGAATAAGGCTAGAAATGCTGTATTTTGTATACTAAATATAGACATGAATTTACTGCACCACAAGCCAAATAAAACAAATAATTTATGCTTTCAAAGTTGGCTACAGGGGGTCACCATCTTGTAACTTTGTTATACATCTTTGCAAGACTAAGACTGTGCACATGCTCAGTGTGGTCTGGGCTGCTTAGGGATCGTCATAAACAAAGCTGCTTGAGTTGTGCATGGCTGGGAAGTAAGATGGAGGCTCCCCCTGCTGTTCATAAGTATGATTGTTTCCCTGCTCAGCAGTTAGGGACCGTATGACAATTCCTATCCACAGCAGTAAATGAAGGGAGAATTTCACTGCATACAGTCAGGTTTTTTATAAATATGGTACACATTTTTCAATTCAAGTATATTGGAGATAGGTTTCTTTTTCATTAAAGAAAGTAAAATGGGATTTCATTTTTTTGCCTTTACATGCCCTTTAAGGCATAGAGATCCAAATTACAGAAAGAAAGAATATCCTGAAAACCCCAGGTTCCGAACATTCCGGATAACGGGTACCATGCCTGTATAAGGTTTTCCCATGGCTATGGGTATGTTACAGTCATTTACTGAGTGGCATCATTCACAGTTGAACGGAATTATTTTAAGTATTTACACGAATTGCATAAAAGTTATGTTGATACATAAATGGGCAATAAACCCCCAATTTCAACATGAGTGCAATAAATAGGGCTTCTACTGAATTATTTTTACCTATTGTTTTAATCATTAAAAAAATAAATCTATGTTTTTTGTTTTTTCTTGAGTAAAACAGAACAAAACAGGGACATTGAATTACTCCATGTTTGGTCCTCCCAAATTAAATAATGAGATTACAAGCGCATGCCTCCTTTGTTGTGACTGTTTTGTTAGAAGGAGTGCATTATGTAGGAGTATCATTTATGCCCTGGGAATCTAATTAGCTACCTCACAAGGAACAAATGCTTCAAACCCAGCTTCAGTTTCTCTCTTTAGATCATGAAATAACAACAATTGATTTTGTTTATGATTAATACAATAGGCAAAAAGTTGACCCAGTACAAGGCCTATTCATTGCACTTATGTAAGGGGGTTTAATATGGCCTTTAATATCCTTCCTCAGAACCGGGGCCCAAAACTGCACTGGTGAGGCCTTATCAGGAAACCTACAAAGTTTCAATTCCTCAAAGTAATGCCTTTTCATTAGCTTTAGTAGCCACTGACTAACGCTGCCTAGAGCTGCAACGCTTGTTATCCAGGACAACCCCCAAATCCTTTCAATTAAGGAGGCCTTTGGGGCGTTGAAGGCAACAGTTTTAATATGTCTACCACTTCTTTGAGTCTGTGCGTATTTGCTCTCTGCTATAAGCAAGGCTTAACATGTTGTGGAGTCCGTACAAAGGACAGGGAGCACTTTTATTTAAAAAAAAATGTTTTTCTGGTTGAGCTTGAGATCATGAGCTTTGGAAACAAGAACTGATTTTCCCACCTTCATTTTCCAATACCAGGGGATTTGAGGGATGGGAAATGTTGATTAGGACTGTCCTCAGCTCAAATGAACCCATATCTTTTTGGAGTTTTAATTTGAAGCCATTAGGATTAGACCCTACCGGCAGCCAATCAGAGAAGTAGAATTCTAGTTATTTAGTAAAGCCTAAGATGAAATACCCAAATAAACCCAACATAAAGCTGCTGAGATATAATTCTACAGGGATAAAAACCAAGAAAATGTTGCTTCCTCAGAGGTTTCCATACTCCACATTTTAAGCTTCTCGGAGCAGCAACATTTAAAATATAACACCTTGGGCCTTGAGTATTTAAATAAAAAAACTCAGACCAAACTAGAATCCACAATGTGACCTTATTTATTATTAGAAAAGAACAATTAAATCAGATCGGGGACAAATTAAATCAAGTGAAACCCCGAATCGGATGATTTTTCTGTTTTTTTTTCCTGAATCGATCAATTCTTTTTCCCGAAAAGCCCGAATTTTTCGAACTTTCATCTGAAACTTCCGAAATAGTCTTTCGGTAGGGATGCACCAAATCCAGGATTTGGTTTGGGATTCAGCCTTTTTCAGCAGGATTTGGATTTGGCCAAATCCCTCTGCCCTGCCAAACCGAATCCTAATTTGCATATGAAAATTAGGGACGGGGAGGGAAATTACGTGACTTTTTGTCACAAAACAAGGAAGTAAAAAATATTTTCCCCTTCCCACCCCTAATTTGCGTATGCAAATTAGGATTAGGATTCAGTTCGGTATACGGCCGAATCTTTTGCGAAGGATTTTCAGCTGAATCCAAAATATTGGATTTGGTGCATCCCTAATTTTCGGGCTCATTCCAGCGCAGACCACAGAAACTTCCAAATAGGACAGGGACCTCTCCCATTGACAGTGTCGGCTGACGGATTTTCAGACTCTATCGAAAAATTCTTGTTTTTATTTTCCACTAAAATTCGGATTTAATAGTAAAAAATATAATAATGGCATTCAGACTTTAATAAATAACCCCCCTTGTCTTGCTTTGATATGCTGTTTAATCTGCGAGACGTGTTCCTTCTGAAGATAATCATGAAGCCTTTATTAGGGAATGAGAAATGTCCCGAGACGGTCGATATTAACGTCGGATCCAGCAAATAAGTTTTATGAAGTTGATGACAGTTGCAATGTCTCTGCAGTAAAAAGGAAAGTGTTTATTAAGAGGCGGGTATGAAGCACTTCCATGACTAATGAATCGACTCCCCAATTCCGGGCGCTTAGAAATTCAGTCTCAGTGCAAAAGCAAATAGTTTATGAACTGTGACACTATTAGTAGTCGGAGCTCTCAGTAAGGAGGCTAATTTGGTTTTTCTAGCAATACATCACCTTGGAAATTGTCTCTTTTTATTTCAGCTCCTGTAAGGGAACGGGAGGCTACGGTTCCGAAATAAGTCGACTCTGGAGCTAATGTGTGAATCGTGCAAAACCCGGGGAAAATAATGATCCAGTTTAGAAACAGTGACAGTGTTGGCAAATTAGAGAGAGAGAGAATCAGGCAGGACAGAATGGGATTTTATTTATCACAAGAGACGACGGCAGCAGATTCAAGCACCACGTTATAGAGTCCTGCGCGGAACCAATTTCTAAGACCCGGACCTGACCTGAACCAGCAGCCCACAACCCGAAACGCAACCGGCATCTTTACCGACTTTGATCCGCTAACCGACCCGGACCCGCAACTGCCTTATCCGCAACCTGACCCACAACCCGCCGACCACCATCAAACAGGAAGTGATGGTGCTGCAAACCGGAAGCGATGTCATCAAAAGTGGGCGGGACAGAAACAAGTTTTGTAAACTTTTAAAAACTTTAAAAGGAGCAAAATATAGACAATAGTACATAAGAAGAGACCCGCAACCTGACCTGCGGCTATAACCGCACCTGAAAATCCTCCCCTCATTCCGCAGGGAGCCTGCTTTTGTTGTGGGTAATAGTGATGGGCAAATTTATTCGCCCGGTGCAAATTTGAGGCGAATTCCTGCGATTCGCCGTTGGCGAATAAATTTGCAAAGCCACCGCAAAAATTCGAGTCAAAAACGAGACGCCAGTGCCGTTTCTTGAATTCTTTCGGCGAAACGGCCCAAATTCACCCATCACTAGTGGGAAACCGACGGGTACCTGACCCACTGCAGGACTCTACCACGTTATCCTCAGGACAGTAAGGGATAGGGGGCGACAATTTTGGTTACTTACTGAATAGGCTGCATCACCTGCAACTGGAATCCCCAACCAAATGCATGGTTGCTAGGGTAATAAGGACACTAGCAACAAGAGTGCTGAAATGGCAAACTGAATAAAAAAGCTACATAACTCAAAAACCGCAAATGATAAATAATAAAAACCAGTTGCAAATTGTCTCAGAATATCACTCTGTACATCATAGTAAAAGGTAATTTAAATGTGAACAACCTCTTTAAAGACCCACTTGATTTTGTTTTATTTGTTATTTATATCTGCCTTATGGAAATGTAAAGGGGTGAATCATAATTACTTTTCTTTTGCTTTGCTCCCCTAGCTACCATGGACCCCTATAACAGTAATTATCCAGGCTGTTAAAGCAGCTCCCCATCATTTTATTCTTGTTAGTCCATCTTCTGAGTGTCAGTGGCACTGCACATGCTCAGTGTGTTCTGAACGGCTGTTGAGGGTTTGGCAGAAATCACCAAGCAGCATAGTCAAGTTTTATTGCCTTAGTAGCTGGGAGCTTAGGACATTCTATTGAATAAAGAAGCCCAAAGCATAACATGCAATTCAATGATATCCTGCTGGCAGTATCTCTTTAAAAGGATTGTTCATTTTCATGTTAATTTTTAAGTTTCTTATAGAAAAAGAAACTTATCCTAACAACTTTGCAACTGGTCTTTATTATTTATATCTTATAATATTTGAATTATTTGTATTCCTCTTTTGTCAACTTGGGGGTCGCCGACCTTCATCAGCCAAAAATGATTGCTCTCTTAGACTACATTTTTATTGCTTATTACTTATCTTTTTATTCAGTCCCTCTCCTATTCTGATCTCTCATTCAAACCCCTGCCACCAGGTTGCTATGGTCATACCTCCCAACATTTTGGAAATAAAAAGAGGAACAAAAAACTTGCTGCGCATAGTGCGTGATTTTTTTGACCACACCCATTTTTTGGCCCCACCCCCTAAATACCATGTTTATTTTACAAAATGTGGCAGGTTCTGAAAGTTGGACCATATTTCTGTGTTTTTTTCAGTTATTACAGTTTTGCTAATGAAGGTGAATTGCCCTTTAAGCTGCAGTTTCCCCCAAGAGACCTGCTTATCTTAAATTGTTACAATTGTTTCTTTGCTTATCTTAAATTGTTACAAAAGTATCTTATCTGCAGCTGTGCCTGTTCTGGGCTCTCTGCCAAAAGCCAGTTAAGTTAGAAACATTGTTTCTTTTTCTGCCTGTTCAGTGCAGAGAAAATCTGGACTTTCCAGTACAAACGAGGGACTGAGGGTTAATCTTTCAAAAGAGGGACTGTCCCTCTGAAATCGTGACAGTTGGGAGGTATGCTATGGTAAATAATACCCCAGCAACCAGATTGCTGCTGAAGTAATAAACTGCTGAACAGAAAGAGAAATAACTGAAAAAAAACCCCTATAAAATGAAGATCAATTGCAAATAGTCTCAGAATATCATGTTTTGTCCACATTATACAGAAAGTTAATGTAAAGGTAAACTACCCCTTTAAGAGAAAGGAGAGCTCCGTGGCTCTTTCGTGGATCCAATAATAAAATAGCAACGTAAAAGAAGATATGTTTTGATATTAGACTTTTTATCATGAATAAATACTGGTCTTGTCATGAGATTCTAGTTTCCCTCGAGAAGAGACCCGTCTCCTTTGTAATAATCCCGTTTAATGATTATGCGGCGACTGTCGGCATTTGTTGTTCAATAAAGCAGCGCTGGTAACGGGGAGAATAATGGCTGCTGTTATATCACTGTGTCATATTGTATTTGCAGATGATTATATGAAACCCTGCTAATGTTTACAAGCAAGCGAGAGCTGTATACGTTCCCAGCAGATGGTATTTACTCTATAGCTCGGCAGTCGCACAGTTTGTACAAGCGCTTAGTGCCAGTTATGAGTCGGGGGGAGGGGAGCAAAAGAATTTTGTGATGTTAAATAATAAATAGGAATATGAACATTCTACTTACGTTTGTCTTGCTCCGACGTGTATTACAGGTATAGGATCCATTATCTGGAAACCCATTATCCAAAAAGCTCCAGATTACAGAATGGCCGTCTCCCATAGGGGCAAATTCACTAAGCCGCGAAGCGCCGAACGCTAGCGTTAATTTGCTAGCGTTTGGCATTTTCGCTACTGCGCAAATTCACTAACGAACGCTGGCGTAGTTTCGCTAGTGTTACTTCGCAACCTTACGCCAGGCGAATTTTCGCTAGCGACGAAACTACGCAAATTCACTAACTTGCGCAGTGTACTGAACGCTACCTTTTACGCTAGACTTCCTTCGCCACCTCAGACCTGGCGAAGCGCAATAGAGTAGATAGGGATTGTTTAAAAAAAGTAAATTTTTTTTCTAAGTCCCAAAAAAACGCTGGCGTGTTTTCTACTTGATGGCTGAAAAAGATGAAATTTTTTTGGGGCTCCCCTTCCTCCCCCCTACATTTCCTGTGTAGGGCAAAATAAAATTTTTATTTGCTGATTTGAAGGTTTTCTAGGCATTTGTAGTGCAGATACGAAATTTGAATTTCGCCCCGTATGCAAATTAGCCTTCGCTAGCGTAACTTCACTTTATATAGCGAATCAACGCTAGCGCAACTTTGCAACCTTACGCTACCCCTGAGCGCAACTTCGGATTTTAGTGAATTTGCGGAGCCCTGGCGGAACTACGCCTGGCGAAGTGCGGCGAAGTTGCGCCTGGCGCAACTTCGCATCTTAGTGAATTTGCCCCATAGACTCCATTTTATCCAAATAATCCAAATGTTCAAAAATGATTTCCTTTTTCTGTGTAATAATAAAACAGTAGCTTGTACTTGATCCCAACTAAGATATAATTAATCCTTATTGGAAGCAAAACCAGCCTATTGGGTTTATTTAGGGGGTTACTAAAATACGAATTTATTTCATAATATTAGGGATGCATCGAATCCACTATTTTGGATTCGGCCGAACTCCCGAATCCTTCGCAAAAGATTTGGCAGAATACTGAACCGAATCCTAATTTGCATATGCAAGTTAGGGGTGGGCAGGGAAAAAATGTTTTAATTCCTTGTTTTGTGACAAAAAGTCACATGATTTCCTCCTCGCCAATAATTTGCATATGCAAACTAGGATTCAGATTAGTATTGGCCGGGCACAAGGATTCGCCCAAATCCTGCTGAAAAAGGCCGAATCCCGAACCAAATCCTGGATTCAGTGCATCCCTACATAATATTCATAAAAAAAAGCTAGACCAAACTCCCATGCCCGATTTTATCTTATTTATTAATAAAAAAAACTTGATCTAATCAGATTTTGAAAAAAATTTAATAAAATCGAGCAAAAACCAGAATCATACAAACTTTTTGGGCTTTTTTTCCGAATTGCACAATTTTTTTTTAGTTTTTGCTGGAAAAGCCTGAAAAAGTCATATTTGTGGGCTAAACCCAGCGACATGTATGCTGTAAAGTTCATGCAATGCAGAATGCAGGTTACACAGGTTAAGCAATGTAATGGTTAAGCTGAGCTCAGGAGAGGTGGTTAGGAGAAAAAATAGGATCAGACAGCTGGAGTTTCTATGGGAACCAACAATGCTATCTCTTCATTGGCTGTTGGACTGGAGGGTGTGTTTAGTAATCTGAGCTGAGAAGAACTAAGCATGCTCATAAATCATCAGCCAAAGCAAATCCCTGAGGGAGGGGGCCGAGTGGGTTAGAGGAGTAGAAACATTTCTAAGTGATTAAGGGGATGCTGCAGCCTTACTGTTAACCTTTTAACCATAATGGCAGTTATCTAAAGATTTCAAAGAGGCTGTTCACTGATTACATTTTTGTGGGGGGGTTTACATGTCCTTTAAGGTGTGAATATCCAAGTTACAAAAAGATCAGTAATCTGGAAAACCCCAGGTCCCGAGCATTCTGGATAACAGGTCCCATACCTGTATAGGAAACAAGAGATGTCACTATATCCAACACCTACAAAGGATTTTCTAAAAAGTTTTTACCAAAACTATGGTAGACCCTAAATGTGTCTGTTTTTTAAATGAGAGCTAAGTATTAAAAAAAAGCAGTAGGGTGGAAATGCTATACAAGATATTTTGGAGTTCTGGTCCAGCCCAAGGCAACCGCAGCCCTTTAGCAGGGCCCAGATCCACACTCCGATGACGGACGCGGCAAAAACAATGTGCGCACATGCAAACACGTGAGACGGGGAGAAGTTGCCGGACTCTGAGCCCGAGGCAGAAGCCCCGGTGGGCCCCCAGTCTGACCCTAAAGATGGGTAGCCATCTTCTTTTCTGCTCATGCTCTGGGCTGCTGTCACTTACCTGAGCTCACAATGTACTGTACTTATAATATAATACAATTCGAAACATAGTTACCCCAATGATAGAAATTCCCAGCGCTCTTAGCTGCAAGAGAGCAACAAAAGTATCTACTATAGTGTAACGCTATTTTGGGCTACACGGCCAACTGGGTTAATGGGTTACACGTGACTCTAACACTTCAAGCTAGGGCCTTCATTACATGGAAGATTAAAGGTGTGGTGTAGTGCAACTACAACTTCCACAGGCTACTGTGCAATAAAACAGGAAAATAATGGGCGCCAGGAGGTTCTTGCAGTCAAACAGAATAAACTTTTATTTGTCAGAGACAAATGATCCACAGGTAACTTACATCAGTACAGAGGCATTTTCAGAATATATAGGCACACAGCTCAGACAGTATATCAGATTCCCTGAGGACGTAGTCAAGGCAGTACAGCACCTCCAGGCAGAAATACCTCACACGTGGTCTGGATCTCACCCAGTGGAGGGGTCAGGGAGGAGAACCGAAAGCCTGACACTCTATTCACTGTGTCCCTTCACTGTAGGCAAATCTTACAGCCTGGGAAGCTACTCCCTGATATTAGGGTTGCCACCTGGCAGGTATTTTACCGGCCTGGCCAGTAAAAATGATGGTTGATCCCAATGTTATTAATAGGGAAAAAAAGATAAATATATAAGAAGGCCGGTATTTTTTCTGGAAAAGGTGGCAACCCTACCTGCTAGACCTCCTTGGCGGAGCACAAAGCTGCTTTCTCTCTCTCTTCCCTCACTGTCTTACTCTCCTAGAGAGTCTATAACATTATATTCTTGCCACTCACTAGCCTCATTCACGGGGTCCCTGCTCCCCGACTTCCACACTAGAGGTTCGGGTCCTTCTAGAGCACATGGCTTTACTGGGCCTTGTGGTACCCAGGCTCCCTGGAAACACCCAGCTGGATCAGCAACCAGAAGCCAAAGAGGAAGATCCATCCCTTCTCACTCACTATCCTAGAGTGTGGCAGGAAGTGGTCACAGTGCCTCCTGGCCAATAACTTGGATATGCAAATTACATCTAGCTACATGCAGGGCCGGATTTACATAGTGGGCGCCCCTAGGCCCACTACCGTTTGTCGCCCCTGTCCCCTCCAGGGGGGACAGGAACAATGGGGATTGGCACATGCTGCCCCCCTAAAATCCTGCTGCCCTAGGCCCGGGCCTAGGTGGCCTTTCCACAAATCCGGGCCTGGCTACATGGGCATCTGCCCAGCAACTAGGGAGATCAGGAAGTGTAGGGAATTAAAGCCATAGGGGCACATTAACCCTATGGGTCCCTACAATAGTACTTAGTGCTTCTATTATACACAATGGAAACAGGTGCATAAAATGATTCCCAATTGTCCCCGGGGACTGCAAGGGTTAAAAACAAAGTAGACAGCAACCCAAATCCATTAAGCTTATTTAGATGGGTACTCACAGACCCCCCCCCCCCCACTTGGGTATCAGCAGATCAGCAGATAAATGCTGGCAGTTCTGGTTTTCATTTTTTTGGTCAAAATTCACATTTTTGGGTTAAAAAAAACTGGAATTTGTCGAGATTCATTATACATGAAAATACACCATCTAAAACCTGTCGCTGGTCATGTAGGAGTCAATGGCAGAGGTCCCTTGAACCATGTGAAGATGTTAAAAACCTTCATGATATTCGAGTCTTCTTCGGAGAGTTTGATCGATTCGAGTTTTTTTCCCTGCTCAAAACTCGATTCATTTGCTGATTCCAGTTTTTCCCCATTCGAGTTTTTTCTTAAATTAGAAACCAGTTGCGAGTTCATTCGAGGTATAAAAAAAACCTCTAAAATTCGACCTTTGATTAGTGATATTCTGAGACAATTTGCAATTGGTTTTCATTTTTTATTATTGAAGGTTTTTGAGTTGTTTAGCTTTTTATTCAGCAGCTCTTTAATTTGCATCTTAAACAATCTGGTAACTAGGGTCCAAATTCCCCTAGCAACCATGCATTGATTTGAATAAGAGACTGCAATATGAATAGGAGAGGCCTGAATAGAAAGATGAGTAATAAAAAGTAACAATAACAATACATTTGTAGCCTTACAGAGTATTTGGTTTTTAGAAGGGGTCAGCGACGCCCATTTGAAAGCTGCAAAGAGCCAGAAGAAAAAGGCAAATAACTATAAAACCAATTGAAAAGTTGCTTAGAATTGGCCGTTCTATAACATAATAAAAATTACCTTAAAGGTGAACCACCCAATTTTGGAATAGATTTCCATATGCTTTTGATATCCCTAGGCCGAATATACTGCATCTATAATCTGTAGCATTTCTCACAGTGAGGGCTATTCTTGCTCTATATCACTTGCAGAGGTTTCATATTAATACAGTGGGGGTGATTTATCAACACTGGGCAAATTTGACCATGGGCATTAACCCATGGCAACAGTAACGTAACTAGAGGGGGACGGACCCTGGTGCGTGACGCGCAGACGGGCCCCCGCCCCCCTCCGTACGCAACCCCTGACGGGGGGTGCACACCCTGCTCCCCCGGTAGTTCCGCCACTGCATGGCAACCAATCAAATTGCTGCTTTCATTGTTTTACTTGCAGCTGGCTTTAAAAAGCTCATCGCTGATTGGTTGCTATAGGTAACTGCCCATGGGCAAATTTGCCCCGTGTTGATAAATGAGCCCCAGTTGTCTCTTTCATGTCAAGAGTTGTTTTTCCTACTAAGGGCAAATAATAAACCTTTAACTGTGTAACTGGTATATAATTACACCTCACAAGTGAAATATAAAAGAAGTATTAGTAAATGAGTTTTCTTCTTCACTAATAGTGTTAGTGATGTTCCTTGGAATGTTTATAAGGTCACTTTATTATGTCCTTCCCCAAATTAAAATCAGCCCATGAGAGAAATCTTGTCTCCAGCAGGTGGGGCTGTGGCCTTGCTCACCAAATGGATCCCCACCAGCCGCACTGTCTGTTTCCCTTCTATTTTACAGAATTTCCTATCACATATATATAATAAAAGGCTCTAAGTTTGCCCAGGAGCAGAAATCCATTCGAACCAATCAGCAGGTAGAATGTATTGGTCACCTGTTTAAAAAGCAAACATCTTATTGTTGCAATAGGTTACTGTTCCTGGACAAACTTGGTGCCTTTTATTACATAACACCCTATATGTGTAATATAGATATATATGTGATAGGAAAGGCTTATTTATAAACATTGGGCAGTAACCGGTGGCAACCAGAGTACTGCAGCTGGCTGGAAGAATCACTGATTGGTTGCTATGGGTTACTTCCCAGGGACAGACCAAAGGATGTTTGTCCCTGAGTGACACAGCAGTACAGACAGACTGAGCTTTGTACAGTTATATCCTCCTCACAAGAACAAGGCTAGTATCAAACGAAGCACAACTAATACCACCCAAGTCTTCCCTCAATTCATCAAGTAGTGATGTGCGGTTTGGGATTTCCCCGACCCGCACTCGACCGTAGCCCGCCCTCCCTTAGCCCGTGGCCGCCCCACATCCGCGCTTCTCGGTTGCTTTTATAAACCCGCACCGACCCACCCCGCCAATGACGTCACAAAAGGGGTGCGGCAAGCAGACGCGGCGTCTATAAAAGACGAACCTGGAAGTCGGAAGCCAGCACGCAAGGAAAGAAGCGAGGTCGGCCAAAACCCACCCGACCCTCGGGTATCGGGCCGGTCCTGACATGACTATCCTCATGATAAATCCTATTAGACTATTACATTCATTCTAAAATATGCCCAGGGTGCCGGGGCATCTTAACGCTGTGGAGTCATGAGATGTGAGGCCCCTACACTAGACGGTTTACAATGACAGCACTTCCTGATTCTTGATGGTCAGCGGGTCCGGGTTGCGGATAAGGTACTTGCGGGTAGGGTCGGGTAGCGGTTCCAAGTGGGTAAGAATGTGGGTTGCAGATACGGGTCAGGTACATGTCCCAAAAAATGGACCCGAGCAGGACTCTACCATACACTACACTTTCCACAGGCCCCTCTTCTAGGCCACTCCCACTCCCAACAGAAAATACAACAATTCATCAGGGCCACGGCTTCACCTGGAGACACAAGGGATCCAACTTTTTTCAATCATTATTTGAATTTTCTTTTATATTTATTTTTATCTGCGCAGTTGGGTCTGGGTCCAGGTGCACTGTGTTTGGTGTGAGCTCTCTAAGACACCATTCACATCACTGGCCGCTGAACCCAACACATGTTAGAGAGCAGTAATGGAACTAGAAAGGGGGGCGGGACCTGGTGCAGGACGTGCAGTCGGGCCCCCCCCACCCCACTCCGTATGTGATTTTTTCCTATGGGAATCAGCGGTGCGCGAACTGCCGGGGTGCCCTGAGGGGGTGCACCCCCTGCTCCCCCCGGTTGATCCGCCTCTGTTAGAGAGTTCAGACACACGCCATGCACCCCAGTCCCATTTGTGAAGAGGAAAAAAGGTTAGCCCGTGGCGCGAGAGAGGTTGCAGCTGCGGAGGGGGTTGGACCTGGCTAATGCATCTTTCCTGCCGGAGAAGGGGGTGAGTCGAGGTGGGGGCCCCAAAGCAGCAGCCCCAGTGGGCCCTGGGCCCCCCAGCCCAACCCTGCTTGTCTATCTGTCTAATCTTCTCCCAGGTACCATACACCTGCCTGACCCAACCCAGACCCAGCAGTGCAAATAAAAATAAAATTTTAAAGAAGATAAAACAAAAATAATAATTGAAAAAGTTAGATGGGCCCCTAATCTGCAAACAACAATATTACACTGAGGCACCTTTAACAGCCCTCTACAGTGTAAACAGAGTTACGTGCTGAGAATGGAAAGAGGATCCTGATCTTTGTGCCCAAACTGGAGTGATGGACCAGAACTCATGAAGGACACTCAGCAGCCAGTCGTTGGCACAGATACTGTTCAGGAGAGAAGAGTTCAGCATAGGTGCTGCTTCTGCTTAACTCAGCCAGGAAATGAGCTGCACCAAGAAAGACCAACCTGTTACCTGCTAAACGCCCATGAGGTGCTGTGGAGAGTGTCAGTTCTACAGTACCCCGTGTGCCACTCTGGAGAGTATTCTTCTGGGGAAAGTCATCACTGGGGGGATATTGGCTGAGATACAAGTGTGTGGCCCCTGTGTGGTGTCTTATATATTGGTGTTCCTGCCACATAGAGTCAACTGCCCCTTGTCAAGGTGGGGTATTTTGGGGGACAGTAGTGCTACATGGGGTATTAGATCTTGGAAGTGACTTTGGGTTGAACTGTGACTCTAAATGTCCCACCTGGATAAAAACCGGCTGAATATGGGTACATTGCACACATTTTTTATGGGTATTTATCTAGTTTCCTTTTCTTCCATTTGTATTTGGGAGGCATAATAAACATATTATTACTATGTAGCTCTGTTTGTGAATCAGGACTGATGGGCCAGAGGAAGTCCTTTTAAATCCAATGAAATCCATGCCTCCTATTACATCCATTATCGGGAAACCAGAAAGCTCTGAATTATGGAAAGGCCGTCTCCCATAGACTCCATTTTATCCACATAATCCAAATTTTTTAAAATTATTTCCTTTTTGGCTGTAATAATAAAACAGTCCCTTGTACTTGACGCCAACTAAGATATAATTCACCCTTATTGGAAGCACAGGTATGGGATCCATTATCGGGAAACCTGTTATCCAGAAAGCTCTGAATTACTGAAAGGCCATCGCCCATAGACTCTATTTTATCCACGTAATCCAAATTTTTACAAATGATTTCCTTTTTCTCTGTAATAATAAAACAGTCCCTTGTACTTGATCCCAACTAAGATATAATTAATCCTTATTGGAAGCAAAACCAGCCTATTGGGTTTATTTAATATTTACATGATTTTCTAGTAGACTTAAGTTATGAAGATCTAAATTAAGGAAAGATCCGTTATCTGGAAAACCCCAGGTCCTGAGTATTCTGGATAACAGGTCCCATACCCGCCATATCATCTTTTTTGGCACGTTCTGCCTTCGATATTTTCCCTCTGAGACTCTCAGCACATACCCATCACTTATAACAATAAAGAGATTTTTTATTTACTTTGTGAACCCAAATCTGACATGTACAAATGACACATAAGAGATGGATAATGGCTGAACAAACTGATATATGTTGTTCAGATATAGATGGCCAACATTAAACAATACAATGAAGAGGACTGCTCTCTCCTAAATATCCAGCAACATAAAAGGAACCCAGAAAAGCCTCCCGAAATGATAAAGCGTCTCTGAGCCTTTCCACTTGCCATTCAGCCTGTGAAACACGAGGTTATTAATAATGAATGTAATTATAGCATTTCTCTAGGTTTCTCTAATTACAAAACAATTTCACATTGCAGCAGCAATACATTAGAGAGAAGCCTTCATATCCTTTAATCAATGTGCTGCCAGAGGAAGGTTAATATCTTCTCTCCTAGATTTCATTATGTCACATCTCATTGGCACTGAACCCCAGATAACTTGTCATGCAGCTTATAAGGTAAGGGCCGCTATTCAATCTGTTTTCTCATTTCCAACAGCAGCTATTTATTTTTTTATCTCTGCGCAAGGAAATATATTTAAATCATAGGAGGAGGTTGTTACGGCCAATTCCTCTGCAGGGAAACATAATGTGGCTACGGGTTCAGAAAGGCACAGCTTGACTGTTCTATGGCAGGAGGAATTATTCCCAAAAATAATATAAAAAGTCTTTAGGAATAATGAGACTGGGTGTGAATCTACTGTTGAAAGGGTTGTTCGATTTTAAATGAACTTTTGGTATGATGTAGAGAGTGATATTCTGAGACAATTTGCAATTGGTTTTCATTTTTTATTCTTTGTGGTTTTTGAGTTATTTAGCTTTTTATTCAGCAGCTCTTCAGTTTGCTATTTCAGCAACGTGGTTGCTAGGGTCCAAATTCCCCTAGCAACCATGCATTGATTTGAATAAGAGACTGGAATATGAATAGGAGAGGCCTGAATAGAAAGATGAGTCATAAAAAGTAACAATAAATGTGTAACCCTACAGAGCATTTGTTTTTTAGATGGGGTTTAGATGGGGCCATTTGAAAGCTAGAAGGAGTCAGAAGAAAAAGGCAAATCATGAAGACCAATATAAAAGTTGCTCAGAATTGGTCATTCTGCAACATGCTAAAAACCATGCTTAAAGCCTTCGTTTTCCGAGTCGCCCGAAGTTGCCTCACGAGGAAACTTCGGCCGACTTCGGAAAACGAAGCGCAGCGAGTGACATGCCACGGGCGATTTTTCATTCTAGCAGGCGAAAGACAGAGGGAAGCAGTTCAGGGAGATTAGTCACCCCAAACAAGTGCCGATTAGTCACCTGGCGACTAAATCTCCCCAAAATCTCCCAGTGTGACCTTCTTAACCTGATTAAATTGTGCTTTTTAATAATAAATAAGGCTATGTTAGCCTATGGGGACCTTCTACCTTCGATCGTACGCTAAAATCGTTCGATTTAATCGTTCCATCAAAAGATTTTTATTCGTTCATACAATTGCCAAATTAGGTGAAAAAACTTTGAATTTTATATTCGAATTCGAAGTTTTTCAATTCGATCATCGAATTTCGAAGTTTTTTTGTACTTCGAAATTCGACCCTTGATAAATCTGCCCCTTAGTATGCTATAGAATGGCTAATTCAAATAACAACTTTTCAATTAGCTTTCGTTTTTTTATTTTGTATAGTTTTTTTAATTATTTGCCTTCTTTTTCTTCTGACTCTTTCCAGCTTTCAAATGGGGGTCACTGACCCCATCTAAAAACAAATGCTCTGTAAGGCTACAAATGTATTGTTATTGCGACTTTTTATTGCCCGTCTTTCTATTCAGGCCTCTCCTATTCATATTTCAGTCTCTTATTCAAATAAATGTATGATTGCTAGGGGAATTTGGACCCTAGCAACCAGATTGCTGGAACCACAAACTGGAGAGCTGCTGAATAAAAAGCTAAATAACTCAAAAACCACAAATAATAAAAAATGAAAACCAATTGCAAATGGTCTCAGAATATCACTCTCTACGTCATACTAAAAGGTGAACAACACCTTTAAAAGGATATTGTGGGATGACTAACTTGTAAATATGTGAGATTTATATCAACCATATTATAATAGTCATTTAAAGGGGTTGTTCACCTTTCAGTATTTTGTAGTATAATGTAAGGAGTCCAAGCAAACATGCATTGGTTTGAATAAGAGACTGGAATATGAATAGGAAAGGGTCTGAATAGGCTGGAAAGAGTCAGAAGAAGAAGGCAAATAATTGAAAAACTAAAAAAAAAACTGAAGACCAATTGAAAAGTTGCTTAGAAGTAGCTATTCTATAACAAACTAAGGGGCATATTTATCAAGGGTCGAATTTCGAATTGAAAAAACATCAAAATTCGAATTCAAAAAGACCAATCGAAATTAAGTCGAAGTTTTTTTTGGTCGAATAGGTCCGTTTTTGATCGAGTAGGTCCGTATTCGGCCAAATTCGAATCTTACGAATCGAAGGAATAGCGCATTCGATCGAATTCGATTCAAAGTTTTTCCCCAAAAAAACTTTGATTTTCATAGTCCACCAATTGACTCCAAATAGGTTCTAGGAGGTCCCCCATAGGCTAAAACAGCAATTCGGCAGGTTTTAGATGGCGAATGTTTGAAGTCGAATTTTTAAAGAGACAGTACATGATAAATTTAAATTTTTGATTTTTTTTTTCAAATTCAAATCTCATTTGGACTATTCCCTAGTCGAAGTACACAAAAATAGCTTGAATTCGAAAATTCAACTCGACCTTTGATAAGCCTGCCCCTAAAAGTTAACTTAAAGGTGAACCACTCCTTTAATTATGGCAATGTGCTGTTACATTTGTCTGCATGGAAACATTCAGATTTTAAAAAATATAATCCAATAAATTAGAGATTGGTTCATAAAAATGATGCACAAATGTCCCTGCCACCGTTTACCCAGCCGTTGTTATCTACTTACCTAGTTACCTTTATTACTATATAAAAATGTTGTGGAAAAGGGGAGAGAGAATTTGCTGAATATGATTCTCCCCGGCACAGAAGTCTCATGGGTTTCCAATAGGCCGGTGTCTAATAAAACAAAGTTTATGGGAAGGTGTAAATGGTGCACAAGTTGTTGGCATCAGATGACTTCCAGTAAATGACAAACCTGTCTCAGCTGTGAGGATTTACCGGTGTCCTCACTCTGTAAAATCCTCTAACTGCCTGGAAAGAACTCATAAAAGGGCAGGGAAGAATGAAGATGGAGCTGGAAAGAGACGGACAAGTACAAAGATAGAAATACATTTTATTGCTGGGCTTTGCATCGGCCGGGTCACATCACGCAAGGAATGCCAGTGTGGTTTTCCATTCATTGTTGTCAAAACAAACCATTGAGGCACAAGGGTAACAAATATACAATATTCACTTATGTATGTGCTGCCCTAGTGTAGAGCATTGCGTGTGGCCCTTGCCTTGCCCTGATAGGAACTAATATCGCTGCTCTGGAATGAGCTCTGGGAACGTTTCTTCAGAAGTGTCCTGATAAAATGTTTCACATATCAATTATTTTGGGACGCGCTGTGACGTCCGTGCAAAGGAATCCTGGGGCCAAAAGATTAATCCCATCTCCACACTTTCAATCCAGTGACTTTAAAGGATGGAGCTCCGCATATCTGATTCTAATAGCGAAGGTTCCGGGTGGTTCAAATTTAAATTAACTTTTAGTATGATGTAGAGAGTAGTGATGGGCGAATTTGCGATGTTTCGATTCGCCAAAAAATTTGCAAATTTCCCGTGAAATTCGCAAAACAACGAAAAATTTGCGAAACGGCGCAGGCGTCTCATTTTTGACGCCGGCGTCCGTTTTTTTACGCCGACGCTAGTTTTTTGACGCCGATACCTGTTTTTGACGCCAATGCCCGTTTTTAACGCCAGCGCCCATTTTTTTGGACACCTGCGACAATTTTTTTTTCCGCGGCCGTTTCGCGAATAAATTCGCCCATCACTAGTAGAGAGTGATATTCTGAGACAATTTACAATTGGTTTACATTTTTTATTATTTGTGGTTTTTGAGTTATTCAGCAGCTCTCCCGTTTGCAGTTTCAGCAGTCTGGTTGCTTGGGTCCAAATGACCCTAGCAACCACACATTGATTTGAATAAGAGACTGGAATATGAATAGGCGAGGCCTGAATAGAAAGATGAGTAATAAAAAGAAACAATAACAATACATTTGTAGCCTTACAGAGCGTTTGTTTTTTCAATTTGAAAGCTGGAAAGAGTCAGAAGAAGCAAATAATTAAAATAAAAACTACAAAAATATTGCCTTCATGAACTTCTAAGGGCTTATGGCACATGCAGAGGATTTGAGTGGCAATGGCAATGCCTAAGGCCTTTATCATTATCATGTATTCATGACACACAGCACTTTACATGTATTTATTTATTTGCACTCATTTAACAAACACGTTTTATAGGATAAAAATGGGATCAGGCACTGTTTACAAGAGCTTACAATCTAAAGAATGGATCATGCAGCTATTTTTCAGCACAGACAGGGTGGATTTTTTTTCTCCAAAACCATCCCATGTGTAGCTAACAAGCTAGGGTACCTTGAGGGCAAGGTTGCTATTTTGGACATTTGTTCTTACTCAGACTACATCTGAATAACTTGTGACTTTACATGTTTATTGTAAAACTTTAAAATTTTAAGCACAAGCTAGGGTACCCCAACTTGCAGGCAGTTGCCATAAAAGTGAATGGAGGTGGTTTTGAGCATATTGTTCCAACTCTTCCGAGCTCAAAATCACCCTGTTTTAATTAACTGTTTTATCTATATACTATATATATGTATGTATATATACATATATATATATATATATATATACTATTATCTCTGTACTACTATAGTTTATATAAACAAGCTGCTGTGTAGCCATGGGGACAGCCATTCAAGCACAGGATACACAGTAGATAACAGATAAGTACTACTATAGTTTATATAAACAAGCTGCTGTGTAGCCATGGGGGCAGCCATTCAAGCACAGGATACACAGTAGGTAACAGATAAGTACTACTATAGTTTATATAAACAAGCTGCTGTGTAGCCATGGGGACAGCCATTCAAGCACAGGATACACAGTAGATAACAGATATTACTACTATAGTTTATATAAACAAGCTGCTGTGTAGCCATGGGGGCAGCCATTCAAAGCTGAAAAAGGAGAAACGGCACAGGATACACAGCAGATAACAGATATGCTCTGTAGTATACAATGGGATTCTTCAGAACTTATCCGTTATCTACTGTGTATCCTGTGCTTATTATGCCCCGATGCTACAAAAAGCCCTAATCCGGAAATCTGCCATCTCAGACCTGTTGAAGTCATGTATAAATCAATGAGAGAGTCACCTACTGTGTCTCAAATTCAAGTTATTGAGGTCTTCGGGGGTTTTCGCCAGAAAATTATACTTTTCAGGCAAAAACTCGAAAAACTCGAGCGAGTCGGGGGAAATAAACGGAAAAATTCAAGACGAGTAGGAACTATTGGGAAGCAACGGTCCTTCTACAAATTTGCTCAGTGTCCTTGTGTTTCTCATCTCTTTTCATTTTCTCTCTACTCTTATGCTCTCAATTATTTTTTTACTGAATCACAAAATGTTTGGAAAATGACCAGCTTTATTTAAAAAGCATTTGGCGGAGGAACAAACATTTAACAATGCTCACAGATCTACTTAAATGTGTTAAAGTGGACCTGTCACCCAGACACAAAAATCCGTATACTAAAAGTCCTTTTCAAATTAAACATGAAATCCAATTTCTATTTTTTATTAAAGCATTCATAGCTGTTGTAAGCTCATTTAAAAATATCAGCTGTCAATCAAATATTGTCTGCCCCTCCTCTATGCCTTAGGCATAGAGGTGGGGCAGACAATTACTTTCACTTTCCATTCAGCACTTCCTAGATGTCACTGCTCTCCCCACATTCCCCCGTTCTCTTGACCATTTAATTGTGTAACCAGGACATGGGGATGGACATCAGGTCCCCCATTCTGGTGCACAAACAAGATTCTGAGATGATACAAGGCTTGTCTTAATAACAGTGTCCACAAAATGGCTCCTGCCTGCTTGTTATAATTATGAATTCCCAGACTGAAGGAAACAAGATTCAAATAATTTATATAGTGTAATTTAAGTTCATTTTGCTTGACTAATGTGATAAAATAGGATTTGGAATTTTTTTTTTGGGTGACGGGTCCCCTTTAAAATCACAAAATTAATTTGTGCCCAGGATAAAAGTCTGATACCCGGTTGCTTCAAAGCATTAAGGCAAGTTGAAGGCCCCGCTGTTTACCTTTTGCAAGAGATTTGTGCGACATTCCATCACAATCTTCCAACACAAGCGGTCAGTCATCGGTGCAGAAGTGGAAAATATTCCGGCTTTAAAAGAGAAATTTATTATCTGTTTGAGAGATGAAAGATGAGAGGGGGATCAAATAAAAGCAGACAGAGAACTTTCGCAATAAATATTTTGAAGTAAGGGACATAAATTGCTTTGTGAGATGTTATGAAAGAGAAGGGGAAATGTGGAGATTGAGTAATAGTCCTATCACTTCAATATGATATTTCTTCTACTGACTTTTTCACTAAATTAAAAAAATTAAAACAACAACTAATTGGGGTTCTGCAACTGTGTCGAGATAATTACAGGAAATAAAAATGAGAATAAAAGCCCATCAGGTTCACACAAACATTACAAATAATTCAGTCCAAGAAGCCCAGCTGCAAATCAAACCTCATGTGGAGAAATCCAATTCCTTCCTGACCCCACAATTAGGGGCCCATTCACCAAGCTTGGGTGAATGAATAGAGGGAAAAAAAGCTCGAATTTCGAGTCATTTTTTGTGCTCCTCGACTATCGAATTGGCGTAAATTCGCCTGAGTAGAATGATTCAAATAGATCGAGCGCAAAAACGATGCGACTATTCGCCATTCGATAGTCGAAGTACTGTATCGAGCGCAAAAACGCTGCGACTATTCGCCCATTCGATAGTCGAAGTACTGTCTCTTTTAAAAATACTTCGACTGCCTTCTTCGCCACCTAAAACCTACCGAATTGCTTTAAAAGCCTATGGGAAAGTCCCATAGGCTTGTTTTCTAAGTTTTTGATTGAATAAAAAGGCATTCGATCGAATGAAAATCCTTCGAGTGAATATTCGATCGAGCGCCTATTCGCCTGGCGAATATTTGCCAATTCGACTATTCGCCAGCGCGTAAATTCGCCTGAATTGCCTATTCGATTCTATTCCCCAGTCGAATTTCGAGGGATTTAACCCCTCGAAATTCGACCCTTGATGAACTTGCCCCACACTGTTGGAAACCTATTAGTTCAGAAATGCATCACGTTCGGTGAGCGAATTTTTTTGGCAACCATGGATTTGGGGCGGAATTCTGCATTTTGCCACCTGCACAGGGTCGGACTCGATTACTCAAAACCTACAGGGGCCGCATGCGTGAACTCCGGGGCTCGTGTGCATGCCTGGTCCGATTTGACCTGGCTGTAGACGGGCCCTGTGCGCATGTGCATGTGGTGCAATTCACTGTATATTTCTTTTTGGGGACCAGCAGGGGAATGGGTCTGGGCCGGCAGGGGCCCATAAGGGCCAGGACCACCGGGTTTTTTTCCCGGTGTCGCGCCAGCCCAGTCCAACCCTGCATCTGCAAATTATTTTGCAAAATATTATTGTGCAAATTATTTTGCAAATTATTATTGTGCAAATTATTTTGCAAATTATTATTGTGCAAATTATTTTGCAAATTATTATTGTGCAAATTATTTTGCAAATTATTATTGTGCAAATTATTTGCCGCAGAACAATTCCCTGCAACAAAAAAAATTTGCCATGAGAAAAAACGCCCATTGATTTTAATGCATTTGTATAAAAAGTCTCAGAGGCCCGTTGACTTTAATGCATTTGGAGAGAGAAAAATTGTTGCCCGCATAAAAAATTGTCGTGCGTAAAAAAAAATTGACGCCCGTTGACTTCAAAGCGTTTTGTGAGCTTTTCGCTACTTTCGCAAATTTTTCAGTGAATCGTAACGGGACAGTTTCATTCATCACTAATCATGTTCGCACACCAAGAGGTGTCTAGTTATATTTACCAAACTGGTAGAGGTATGAGATTAATTATCCAGAAAGTTCCAAATTACAGGAAGGTCATCTCCCATAGACTTCTTTTTATCCAAATTATTATTATAAAAAATTATTCCCTTTTCTCTGTATTAATAAAACAGTAGCTTGTACTTGATCCCAAGTTTATGAACAGTTCATTAGTTGCAATTATGCTTTGATAACATTCAATTCTAACCAATTTATCTTTAGATTTCATTATGGTCTGGATTTTATTTTAAAAAATGCAGCCAGGAGAATAATAATAAATTGCCTACATTGCCATAAAATAAGCTTCTGGGTCAAGAACATAACATTACTGGTTAGGGTGGGCTAAAGGACATATATGTGACTTGCCTTCACACACAGCTGTGACCACTAACAAGCCTTGTGGGGCAATGCACTATAAAGTCTTAAATTTGCCAACTTGTAGTAACCCTTGCAACCAATCAGATGTTTATTTTCAGACTGCTGACCAGTAACTGCTACCTGCTTATTGGTTGCTACGGGCAAGTAGGAATCTTAAAGGGCACCTATCACAACCAAAATCAAAAACATATTAACAATCTGACCAGTACAAGCTAAACACGTTTAATCAAACTACATATATAGTTTTTTGAAAAAACTGCAGGTTTTAAAAAAATCCCTTACTTTGTCAAATGGGTTCTTTCACTGAGGGAGGCCATATTGAGACTCTAACAGAGACTCTAATGTGCAAATTTCAGGAGCATGCTCAGATTGTAACACTGCTTTGAGGATTCTACCCAGAATGCCTTGTTTTAGTAAACTCCTCCACTAGAAGTATCAGGATATTTCCCTATCTTGTCCCCTGCTGGTGATGTTATTATGCAAATGAAGGGCACACACTAACTTCCAGCAGGTGGCAGCACTACTGTACAGCAGCTAACACACAGGTTTGGCTGATTTGAAAATACCTCAGAAGAGTTGATAAGCAAGCAAGGAATTTGAACTGAGCATGTGCGAGATTTCAGAGCTACAGTTGGCTGGAAAGATATAGGTAGGAGGAGCCAGAGAAATCCAAGATGGCTGCCTCAGCTAGAACTGCAGGGGAGATAGGGGAGATCTTGCAGAATGAATAGTGAGCTGATCATTTACATACAAACAATTCTAACTGTTTTAAAAATCGGATTTCTTGAACTTTCACATAGTGTATTTACTTAGTAAATGATTTTGGTCATGATTGGTGCCCTTTAAAGGTATACTGTCAAACGCATCAGATAAGAGTGCTGCTTCAGCAGAATTCTGCACGGAAATCCTTTTTTCAAAAGAGCATCCTTATTTTTTTATAATTTAGAAATCTGATATGGGGCTAGACATATTGTCAGTTTCCCAGGAGCCACCAGTCATGTGACTTGTCACTCTTTACTGCTGTACTGCAAGTTGGATTGATATCACCCCCTCCATTCCCCCCCCCCAGCCTAACATCAGAACAATGGGAAGGTAACCAGATAGCAGCTCCCTAACACAAGATAACAGCTGCCTAGTAGATCTATGAACAGCACTCAATAGTAAAATCCAGGTCCCACTGAGACACATTCAGTTACATTGAGTAGGAGAAAGAACAGCCTGCCAGAAAGCAGCTCCATCCTAAAGTGCTGGCTCTTTCTGAAAGCACATGACCAGGCAAAATGACCTGAGATGCACCTGCACACCAATATTACAACTATAAAAATACACTTGTTGGATTAGGAAGGACATTTTATATTGTAGAGTGAATTATTTGCAGTGTAAACAGTGTAATTTAGAAATAAAAACGACATCATAAAAATCAGGACAGAATTCCTTTAAGACCATTGTTACATATTTACACCCATTACCCAGATTTTAAAAAACAGTTTACGAGTGTAATATACCCAATTCCAGAGTTATAGATGAAACATGGTAAAAATTGGCTTCCAGCATTTTTTCTTTAATTGATATAGATGAAACACTTTGGACATCAGACTGAGGGGTCCAGGAAACACTTCGGACATCGGACTGAGGGGTCCAGGAAACACTTCGGACATAGGACTGAGGGGTCCAGGCCCACCGGGGCTAAAGCATCAGGTCCCGCCCCAGCCGCAACTCCCCTCACCTCCCTTCCCCCTCCAGCGCATTTCTCTGCTCTTCCTGATCAGGGTGGTGGGATGTCATAGAGCGCATAATCTACTGCAGCCATTGTGAATAGATCTGGGCCGCCTGGGCCCACCGGGTTTTTTCCCAGTGTCCTGCCGCCCAGTCTGACCAAGGGGCATAGTATTACAGAGAGGGGCTAAATTTTAGTGTACATGAGCAAACCAGCCTTTTACCCGATAATCTGTGTAATGGGGAGGCTCTGGGAATATGTTCTTGTTGGCTCAATATCTAATAACTGTACCACTAGCATGATAAACGTTTTATAACTACAATGCTGACTACATCATTCTAGAAGAATATTGGATAATGAAAGCCTATGAATACAGTTATATATATATAAATTAAAGCAAGGAAATGCCACAGAGTAAAGTCATATATGTAAATCCGCTCATCTAGCTGCATTACACGCATGAATCCATTGCTATATTTCCTTCAGCTTCTCAGATTACTATTATTAATACAGGAATAATGAATGGAAACCTGGAAATATTCAAGGGCAGTCGCATTGTTTGTATTTGCTATGTGTATTTTAGATTGTTGAAACGGATGATTTTGTTATGCTGCACACAACGTCCCTATTCATATGCAGGAACAGGAAGCCCATTCTTCTGCGGTTGCACTGAGTATCCTAATAGTAAATGATTTGTAACTGAGCCGGGCCGTTTTAAATGCTTTCTCAAATGTCCTTTGTTATATCAGTTACAGAATTACTGTTCAAAAGGAAAATGTTTTAATGGGATCCGATTATTAGAGGTGAGGAACAGCTTGCCAATGCAGGAAACGGCTCCACGTGATTCAGTAATAATAAGAGATTGTGCATTGGATGCTCCAGCTGAGATTACAAAAAGCCAAAATATCCCAAGCACAATATATCATTCACAAACAAACAAATAGCTAGGAATGTGAGATGTGGCGTTTGGGGGGGAGTGAGCTCCAAGGAATGATTTTTGGAGAACACTGAGGGGGTTATTTATCAAAATCCAAATTTTTCTGATTGTTTAATTAAAAAACATCCAACCTTACTTATTATTAAAAAAGCATGATTTAATCACATTGCTCTATTTTTCTGGGCTTTTTCCAGAATTTTTTTTGGATTTTTGCCTGAAAAAGCCAGGATTTTTTGTATTTTTCCCTGAAAAGCCCGAAATAGTAGGATTTTGGGGGTAATTCCAGTGCAGAACTCACATACTTCCAAATAGGATAGGGACCTTTCCCATTGACTTATATATAACCTCGGCAGGTCAAAGGGCAGATTTTAAGATTCAGACTTTTTGCAGCGCCGGGTATAATAAAGCTCAAAAAAGTTTAGGGTTTTTCCACTTTTTTTGAGTTTTTAGCATTTTACTTTAATAAATATCCCCATTGGCAGAACTACCAGGGGTGCAGGAGGTGCAACTGCACCAAGATGCGCACCCCCTTAGGGCCTGCCGGAGGTTCCCATTCCTGCGAATCCTCTGCAATATCAGCTTTTGGAGGGGGGGGACCCAGCTGCATAGCCTGTACCCGGGCCCTGTCCCTGGTACTGACTAACCCCTAAGAGAATACATATGCAGAGAGAGGGAGAGATATGGATTGGAAAGAAAATTGGCTGCTGCACCAATGAACAGTGGGACACATGCCCAGGTACCACCAGAGGTTTCCAACTTGCGCTGGTTATTTATCTTTCAAAGACAATTCAAGACCATTGGACACTGGACACACCCACAAGTCACAATGAGAATAACGGAAAAGCTGCCTGAAAGTAAACCAAAAAGAAAGAACAGTAAAAAAAAAACTCTACTATGCTTTCAATACATACAAACTTATTTGGCGAGTACACCAAAATAATTGGGTCACCTGGGTGATCTAGTCTGCTGTACTAAGCCTTCATGAAGATGTCCCTGACATTTATACCCCACTCTTGCTTTACTGTGGCACTTTATAAAATGGCTAGTGTTGAATAAGTATTGTTTAATCACCCCAAACACAGCATCAAATGTCATAGTAATGATACACAATTATCTTTGTTTTATTTTGTAATCTTTTTCTGCCCCCTGTATACCTGGCTTTATTAAGAACTTCATCCAGTAAATGTTTATTATAACCCACCTTTGAAAAAAACAATTCTACATTCCATGAGTTGATGCACACCTATACAGGTATGGGATCTCTTATTCGGAAACCCAATGCCCAGCAAGCTCCAAATTACGAGATGGTTATATCCATAGGGTTCATTTTAATCAAATATTTCAACTTTCTAAAAATGTATTTATTTTTCGCTGTAATAAAACAGTACCTTGTACTTGATGGTAACTAAGCTGCATTTATCTATATTGGTGGCAAAACATTCCTCATGGCTTTATTTAAAGTGCACCTGTCACCCAGACATAGGATTTTTAATCATTTTTTCATTATTTCTCTGTAATAAAATAGTACCTTTTACTTGATGGTATCTAAGCTGCATTTATCTATATTGGTGGCAAAACATTCCTCTTGGCTTTATTTAGGGGCACATTTACCTAGGGTCGAATATCGAGGGTTAATTAACCCTCAATATTCGACCGTCGAAGTAAAATCCTTCGACTTTGAATATCGAAGTCAAATGATTGACCGCTATTCCTATGATTCGAAGGATTTTAATCCATCGATCGAAGGATATTCCTTCGATCAGAAAATTGTTAGGAAGCCTATGGGGACCTTCCCCATATTCTAACATTGGCCTCGGTAGGTTTTAGGTGGCGAACTAGAGGGTCGAAGGGGGTCGACAGTACTTTGACTATCGAATAGTCGAACGATTTTTTAGTTCGAATCCTTCGATTTAAGGTCGAAGGTCGAAGTAGCCCATTCAATGGTTGAAGTAGCCAAAAAAAACATTCGAAATTCTAACTATTTTTCCTCAATTCCTTCACTCGAACTAAGTAAATGGGCCCCATAATGTTTAAATGTTTTTTTAAGGTATGGACTTAAGGTATGGAAATCTAAATTAAAAAAAGATTCCTTATCCAGAAAATCCCAGGTCCTGAGAATTCTGGATAATAGGTTCCATCACCAATTTTTGTGTGTGGGGTCTTCCTACGCCATTGCAGCCCCCCCCCCTTTAAAATTTAATAGACTAAATAGACTGCATATTTAAATATTGCTTGACATGGCTGTCCTGAACATCTAGAATCAATTTGATCATTATTTAACGGTCTCAAAACCTAATTTAAAAAATCTGCTATTGCAATGCACCCATCTTTATCCTTTAACAGGAAGCTTGTATCTGCTTAATGTTTTAATAGTCTTTCTTAGTAGAGCTCAAATTTGGGTTGGCCTGCATTATCTGGTATCCAACCTAATGCACCGAGTACTAAAAGGAAAATCTTATTGTTATTTCTTTAAGGTAGGATTATAGTTGCTTTTCAGTCTTCATTATTTGCCCCTAAATGTAAGCTTCCATTTTAACCCAACTCAAAGTTATCAAATAGCAATGTAGAATCAAATAAGATGCATCTTTATGGAGAAGTGAAATGTTACCTGCCATTATAGTATGATTTTAGGGATTGTAGATAAAGTGTAGATATATTGACAAGTACAGGGCTTACTAGGGTGCCTCAAATTCCTCCTTATCCATTTTTTAGGTAAACTGTTCTGATGACATACTGTATAGCAGTGATCCCCAACCAGTGGCTCATGAGTAACATGTTGCTCTCCAACCCCTTGGATGTTGCTCCCAGTGACCTCAACGCAGATGCTTATTTTTGAATTCCAGGCTTGGAGGAAAGCTTTGGTTGTATAAAAATCAGGTGTACTGCCAAACAGAGTCTCCTGTAGGCTGTCAGTACACATAGAGGCTACCAAATAGCTAGTCATGGCCCTTACTTGTTACCCAGGAACTTTTTTTATGCTTGTGTTGCTCCTCAACTCTTTATATTTTTGAATGTGGCTCACAGATAAAAAAGGTTGGGGACTCCAGCTGTGTAGTTTTTATGACTTCACTGAAGATAAAAGCAATGTTACATTCATTTTCATGGTAATTTGGGCACTGGAAGAAAGTTTTCACTAGAGTCTACTGCACTATAAGACCCTGTCAGTCATCCTATTCATTATTTGCCATAAAAGAGTTACATACGGCAGCGATAAACACAGATCCGCCTACATCAAAATCTAAACTGACTGGCAAAAATAAACCCACTGAGCTGTCGGGAAGGACTGATTATTGTTTTAATACAATCTTAACCACTGTAACACGTCTGTCTGAGACAAAGACAGGCAGAAATTCAATATAGAATTTCTTAGTTTGATTTTGGAATCATTTTAACTGTGAGTGCAGCCAATCCTCATTGCATCATTTCTTGGAAAATTCGCAGTTGTGTCACTATGCACTTGGCCCTAGGTTTGGATTTTTTTCAGAGAAGCTACAGTCATCAATAAGGTCATAAAATACTTTGGGTATACATTGCCATATGGCCATTGAATATGTCTTTGTGCCCCCTTGTAAAACAAGTCATCTGCACCAAGGTTGGGGTTGCATAAGTAGTTCAAAATGTGTTTGTCCTGACTTCAGAACTTGCATAAAATACAATACTTTGCTTATTATTTAGGCCATTTCTGTGCTTGTATTGGACTTGTGTTGGACATGATATGGGCTCTTGACCATACACCACCAGCTAAGCCTTGATCATATATCAACAGGTGTAGATGCCCATAATATTCATTCCATATGATGCAGGTACATTTTTGGATCTTTTTTACTTTGTCTATAAAAACTTAAAATTTCCATGAAATGTTTGATGCACCAATTTGGTGCCCATGAAGTGTTTGATGCACCAATTTGGTGCCCAATTTTATTTTGTCTTTGTCTATAAAAACTTAAAATTTCCATGAAATGTTTGATGCACCAATTTGGTGCTCAGATTTAAAATTTCAGGTCTCATATATTTTTCGAAAACTCAAATATCATAAAATAATGCAAAAATGCATAAACTTAAAATCACACTAAAATCACATTCTACTCTTTATTTCCAATGAGCCTGCGAAATCACACATTTACATCTAAAAAGACTGAATTTTGAAAATATATTGAAACGTTGGTTTTTAGATGCTGAATTTTTTAAATCTTGAAATAGTTTGAAACCTCGAATTACATTGTAGAAAATATATCATGATTGAGTTTTTTTTTTTCTGAATCGCAGTAAAAACTTGATCTTAAATAGAATAAATCTGTCCCTTATGTCTGAGAAAGCCAGGCTTCAACATTCATGTGTGAAATGATAAGAGACCTATGAAATGGGAAAAAAAACACAATACACTGTATATGAAATCCCATGATGACTGAGTGAGATGATTGATGTGATATGACCTAATTACATTTCCCACAGTATATTTCCTGAATGTGCTGTGTTCATAAATGAGGTGTGTTACATATTCTTCTACTTATGGGTCCGTATCTTCCACAATTACCTCTATTCATAAGGAGATCCTAAGGAAACAGTGTATGGCATTGGGTGAGAGTACAACCTGAAAGGACTGGCATACAACTAGTAGATGGACAACATTTCACTTTACCTTGGCCAACACCATGTCAGCTATGTATGGGTTAGCTCCTCCCGTTTGACCCTGCTATAAGAGCCACACCCGACTCGGATTCGGTCTCCCTCCACCCGTGCCCGCCTGAGCCTGACTTCTTGGGTTCCTTTTATAGACCCGCTGATTATGTGACAGGCAAGCGGATATAAAACGGTAACCCGTAAGTCGGAAGCCAGCAGTGTAAGGTGGCTAATTGGGGTGCGAGGTCGGTCCGAATTTATTGGCCCGCACATCAATAACTCAGACACCTGTGTAAGGGAGATGGAAGGCTTTAAAGTTTTATGATAGGGGAGGGTCTTCTGTTTAGGATCAAAGGGAAGGAATTAACCCAAACATATTTAGTAGAAGTAAATCTAGACCAACTGGACTTGTTGATTAATCACTGATTAGATTTTTCACTACTTATCCTAGTAGCAGCATCTTCAGTTCAACTGAAGCTGCTCGGATGAGTAGTGAACCGTCTTCAATGATAATCAGCAAGTCCATTTGGTCTAGATTTACTTCTACTAGATATACCATGACCTGTATGAATGAAAACCTTCATAGACGTCATAACCCATACATAGTATACATGGAGAATGGCCATTAAAGGACAATCGAGATAAGCATGATGTAATTTTCCCATATCTACACTGTAAATCATTTCAGAAAGACCTGCTTTCATTATACTGGTTCCTTAAAGGGACCCTGTCTAGTGATGGGCGAATTTATTCGCCAGGCGTGAATACGCGCCAAATTCGCGAATCGGGCATGAAAATTTGCTGGCGAAAGTTTAGCGCATTTTTAGACATTTCGTGAATTTCGCGGGAAATTCGCAAATTTTTTTGCGAAGCGAAACGGCACAAATTCGCCCATCACTAATCCTGTCATCGGAAAACGTTTTTTTTTCAAAATGCATCAGTTAATAGTGCTACTCCAGCAGAATTCTGCACTGAAATCCATTTCTCAAAAGAGCAAACAGTTTTTTTTATATTCAATTT
Source organism: Xenopus laevis (assembly GCF_017654675.1). NCBI lineage: Eukaryota > Metazoa > Chordata > Amphibia > Anura > Pipidae > Xenopus > Xenopus laevis. Next base: position 19,775,796 of record NC_054371.1, on the reverse strand, counting down.
TGAAATCTGACATGGGGCTAGACATATTGCCAATTTCCCAGCGGCCCACAGTTATATGTCCCAAAACCCGTCATTTGTTAAAAATCTGAAGTTTTATTCAATATTTCATCATATCAAATTAAAATTAGTACATACTTACCCCATATGACCCACCTTACGCGTTTCATCACCCACCGGTGATACAGTACCAGAGGGTATGAAACGTGTAAGGTGGGTCATATGGGATCAGTATGTACTAATATATACATATATTTTTAATGAATGACAGGTTTTGGGACATATATTTTGTCTAATCAGGTTATATATAGACTTATGGTTGAACTTGATGGACATGTGCCTTTTTTCAACCTAACTTACTATGTTACGGCAAACATCAGCTCTACACTAAATCCATTTTAGCTTTTATCTTATCCTGGAGCCCAAGGATCCTCAAGACCACAAATCCAGAATTGAGAGATAAGCATAAACTGTTGTTCATTCCTCTGAATTAACTTAATTCTACAGGTATTGGACCTGTTATCCAGAATGCTTGGGACCTGGGGTTTTCTGGATAAAGAGTCGTTCTATAATTTGGGTCTCCATACCTTAAGAGTGGTGGCAGAAGTGGCTGCTGGTGAAGATTAGTAGCCCAGCGACAAATCGCTTATTCTTCGGGCGACTATTCACTCCTAAATGCCTTCTTGTCGGCTAGAATGTAAATCACTGGTGGGATGGCACTCGGAACACTTCATTTTCAAAGTTGCGCGAAGTTGACTCATGAGAAAACGACTTTGGAAGGCCGAAGCCATTCGAAATCTAACTGTGAAATCTTGTGAAGCAAATATTAGCAAATATAGATGGTACAAGTATGGGATTTGTTATCCAGAATCCCATTATCCAGAAATTTCACAGGAAGGGCATCTCCACTAGACTCCATCATAATCAAATAACTAAAATTTTTAAAAATGATTTCCTTTTTCTGTGTAATAATAAAACAGTAGCTTGTACTTGATCCCAACTAAGATATAATTAATCCTCATTGGAGGCAAAACCAGCCTATTGGGTTTATATAATATTTAAATTATTTTGCAGTAGACTTAAGGGATGAAGATCCAATTTATGGAAACATCAGGAAAACCCAAGGTCAAAAACATTCTGGATAGCAGGTCCTATACCTATACTAAAAACGAGAAGGGACACAAAAACTGAGGTAAAAACTGAACACTACAAATATGTGACATTTTTGTAGCAAAAAAAAGTAAAAACTATAGAAAATCACTTAAAAATGTACATGTGGAAAAACACCTGCAGTGATGTCATAAATCATAGAGAATGTAAATGTAAAATGCACAAAGAAAGCTAGGGGAAATGTGATCCACTTGTACAGAAGGAAAATCAGAGCAGAAATGTGCAGTGCAAGTGAGGATTTTTTGGAAGAATTGCCCTGGTAAAGGCCAAGGAAACTGGCAAAGGAAACAACAGCAGAAACAAAACGTGGCTTTGAAGTGATTATGTGCCCTCTGGCAAACAATAGGAAAAAAATACATACTGTTTTAATTTCCTAAACAGACAAATCTTTGAAACACAGTACAATGTTCCAACAGGAATGGAGCGTTTTGCAAACACTTTATAAGGTCAGCGCAGCAGTGAGATGTTGTTTCTCTGCCAATGACCTGCAGAACAATCCTGCTGAATCCTCCTGCACAAGGGGGTATGAAAGAAAGAGCCAAAGAACATGGATTATGTGTGTGAGGTTAATTACAAGAACAGCAGTGTCCATTCTGGCCAGGGATGGGCCCAATGACTTTGTCACGGACAACAGCAATTACTGAGAATATCTTGGTACTTGTACTTGGCACAAAAAAGGGGCATCTGCTTAAAGGGATCCTGTCATCGGAAAACATGTTTTTTTCAAAACACATCAGTTAATAGTGCTACTCCATCAGAATTCTGCACTGAAATCCATTTCTCAAAAGAGCAAACAGATTTTTTTTTATATTCAATTTTGAAATCTGACATGGGGCTAGACATTTTGTCAATTTCCCAGCTGCCCCGGTCATGTGACTTGTGCCTGCACTTTAGGAGAGAAATGCTTTCTGGCAGGCTGCTGTTTTTCCTTCTCAATGTAACTGAATGTGTCTCAGTGGGACCTGGATTTTATCATTGAGTCTTGTTCTTAGATCTACCAGGCAGCTGTTATCTTGTGTTAGGGAGCTGTTATCTGGTTACCTTCTCATTGTTCTTTTGTTTGACTGCTGGGGGGGGGTAAGGGAGGGGGTGATATCACTCCAACTTGCAGTACAGCAGTAAAGAGTGATTGAAGTTTAGCAGAGCACAAGTCACATGACTTGGGGCAGCTGGGAAATTGACAATATATCTAGCCCCGTGCCAGATTTCAAAATTGAATATAAAAAAATCTGTTTGCCCCCGGGTGCTTGTGTTAATTCGCTCCAATAGGGCTGAATGTAAAGTAAAGAGTGGAAACAATTGGTTTCATTGAGAGTGGAGGGAGAAGTCTTATATCAGCTATTGACTTTAATGATTACTGCAATACTATGGTTGCGCTATCATCGGTATTAGTGAAAGATTGGACACAATTTAAAATCTCAAATTGTCATGATATGAAGTGCACTGTGTAATTTCTAACACCATTTCCAAAGAGTCAGGATGATGTTCTTGCCAAGAATCTTACAAGACATGATATAACATCATCTCGGAATGACTGGGGGATTATTATCATCACATTATTATGTAACAGACTGTTACTAACAGTTCCTGCAGCTCACAGCTCTATCCCATGTCTTCAGGTGCGGCTGTTAGTGGGGCAGGCACCCCCATTTTACAATATCACTATAGTAATTCCACTGCACTTTTTCCTGGAAAGTTAGGGGTGAAAAAAATGCGAATTTTGAGCTATATTTGTGTACTTCGACTAAGGAATAGTCCAAATTAGATTCGAATTTGAAAAAAAATTTGAATATCAAAATGTATCATGTACTGTCTCTTTAAAACTTTGACTTCAACCATTTGCCATCTAAAAACTGCCGAATTGCTGTTTTAGCCTATGGGGGACCTAGAACCTATTTGGAGTCAATTTTGAAAATACTTTGAAACTAATTTGACCTAATACAATCTTACTTCGAACAGTTGAATACAGCCAATTTTTTTTTAATAAATTTCGGTTGGTCTTTTTTTTATTCGAATTTCGAAGCTCCCATTACTTCGAAATTTGACCCTTGATAAATCTGCCCCTTAAAGGGTGTTGATCTCCTTTGAGTTAGCTTTTAGCATGATGTAATATAAGACAATTTGTAATTGGTTTTCATTTTTTATTATTTGTGGTTTTTGACTTATTTAGCTTTTTATTCGGCAGCTCTCCGGTTTGCAGTTTCAGCTATCTGGTTGCTAGGGTGCAAATTACTGGTATATGGTATATGGAGACTGGTATATGAATGGGCAAGGGCCTGATTAGAAATATGAATAATAAAAAGTAGCAATAGCAATACATTTGTAGATTTGAAGAGCATTTGTTTTTTAGATGTGGTCCGTGACCCCTATTTGAAAGCTGGAAAGAGTCAAGAAGAAGAAGGCAAATAATTGAAAAACTATAAAAATGAAGGCCAATTGAAATATTGCTTAGAATTGGTAATTCTACAACATACTAAAAGAGGGATACCCTTTTGTATTTGTTGCTGTTGTTGAGGCCTGGTCAGTTCTATACACAGATAGTACGGGGCTTACTCACAGTATGTGGCCACCAAATCAGACAGACAATGGACATTACATTGCTCCTAGGAGGGACGCAGCTTAAATTACTACAGTAGATGTTGGCTCAGTTCTACAGGCAAGGGGTTTTTAAGAAATAATCTGGCAATCCTATTTCAAATAAAGAGTCAATGTTTGTTTTTAAAATATCAAAGAGAAAAGTAACAGGCACATGTTTCTGTTGTGTGAAACCATTCCCAGTAATGCATTTTCATACTATGAGCCAAACTGCTCGATAATCTTATATTAAATGCCTCATTTTGTCTGCAATTGTGTTTCCAGGAAACTGTAGTCGAATCATCATTACCATCATTTATTTATACAGCCCCGGCATGTTTTACAGCCCCATACGGTAAAATGTAACAAACAGGGTCATTGTTATAGTTTAACCAATAAGGGTCACAGAATAAAAAGGGAATCAGAGAACCCTGCTGAAGAGCTGACAATCAAAAGGGTGCGGAACAGTTGAGACAGAAGGATGTTGAAAACAATTGTTTATTCTTTATGATAAGTTGAATTCTGATCAATCAGGGTGGATTGATTATGCTTCTCTAAACAGGTTGGTTTTCGGGGAGCATTTGAAGGTTTGGGGGGAGAAGGGGAGAGACTGATAGGTGATGTTAGGGACTTCCAGAGACAGAAGCTCCAGAGAAGTTTGTGGTCGGGAATGGCATGAACTGACGAGAGGAAAAAAGAGGCTAGGTTTAGCACCTCTTTTTCTATCGAAAAAAAAAAGCAGAGGGAGGGCCAGTGACATGGTGATCAGCGATTGGCTGATCGTCATGCCATTCACTTCAAGGTCCTGTCCAGATTTCCTAATTTGGAAATCCGGACAGGAACTTTTCACCCGGGGCAGCCCTTCCAAAAACTGGGAATTGTCATTTTGGCGAATTTTTGCTAAAAAAAACCCACAATTCACCCTTTAGAAATATGCCCCCTAGGGAGAGGCTTCATGGTTACGTCTCTGAATGCAAGTACAGGTATGGGACCTGTTATCCAGAATGCTCAGGACCTGGGGCTTTGTGGATAACAGATCTTGTATAGGACCTGCTATCCAGAATGTTTGTGTCCTTGGGTTTTCCTGATGTTTCCACAATTTAGATCTTCATACCTTAAAATCAAGTAAACATTAAATAAACCCAATAGGCTGGTTTTGCTTCCAATAAGGATTAATTATATCTTGGGATCAAGTACAAGCTACTGCTTTATCATTACAGAGAAAAAAGAAATAATTTTTGAAAATTTGGATTAATTGGATAAAATGGAGTCTATGGGAGACAGCCTTTCCGTACTTCGGAGATTTCTGGATAACGGGTTTCCGGATAAAGGATCCCATACCTGTATTAGTAATCTTAATTGGATTTTGCGAGGAAATTAGGAACCAGTGAAGGGATATGCAAAGCGGAGGATAGAGCAGAAAGGAAGTCTGTTATTTGGGAAAGGACAGGAAAGAGGTCAGCGCTAGATACAGTAGGTATGGGATTTATATATTATTATAAAGATAGAATCCCACATTTCCTTGTAAGTTTATAATATCACTTGTTAAAAAATAAGTGTAACAATTTTTTAAGGCTATATTAGACCAATGGGGTTAATGTCCAGCTATGTCTATAGAGAATGGGTTACGCTTGACTCTAACACTCTAACAAGTGGAAGAGATGAAGGAATGGGGAAGTGCAACTACAACTCCCACAGGCTACTGTGCATAAAAAGGTAAAAGAAAGGACGCCAGTAGGTTTTTGCAGTAAAACAGAATAGAAACAGTTTATTTCTTAGAGACAAATGGTCCACAGGGTTTACTTACAGTGCACAGAGGCAAAGATATACAGTCAGTCCCCGGGTTATGTACAAGATAGGGGCTGTAAGTTTAAACATATACATTTACTTATTAAATGCAACAAGACAGATGTTTGTCTTAAGATAATATGTATTTTTACCTTTCTGTGCTCTGCAGTAGACACACACACAAGAGGGGATTGGGGCAGGTGGTTTATTAAACCGAAATGCTAATAAAGGCCAAGCAAACCATAGTACATTACTGTAAAAGCCTCTGTTTGTAAGTATGAGTTAGGACTCGCTGTGTAATCAATAGAGGATCAGGAACAATACAGTAAAGCTCCTTAAAGGACACATAAAGCCTTCATTTTCCTACCATGGATATAAGTTGGGCATATCTCCCCCACCCAAATGACATTATTTGTACTGTATATACCCCCTCTGTTTGCCAGTGTTATTTCATTTACCTAAAACAAATATCAGCTTTGACTCGGTGGTCATTTTCCCTCTAACACATCATCAATGCATTTATATCTACAAACTGCGCATGTGCGATGTAAAGTTCATTCAATTGAACAATGCAGGTGAACATGGGCAGAATTTACTATGATGACAAATCCTGCTTGGATTGAGCACTGTAATAGTTACTCTGAGCTCAGGAGAGGTGTTTTGGAGAAAAAAATAGGATCAGACAGATGGAGTTTCTTTGGGGACCAGCAATACCATCTCTTCATTGGCTCTTAGACTGGAGGGTGTGTTTAGTAATCTGAGCTGAGAAGAACTGAGCATGCTCATTAGCCAACAGCCAAAGGAAATTCCTGAGAGAGGGGGCAGAGTGGGATAGAGGAGTAGAAGTGTTTCTAAGTGATTAAGGGGATGCTGCAGCCTTACTTTTAAACTTTTAACAACCAAAGTGGCAGAGATTTAAAGATTTAAAAAAGGCTCTTCAGTGATTCAATTTTTGCATGTCCTTTAAGGACGTAGAAAAATATAACCCTCTAGGCAATAATGCCTCAACAGTGGTCCGGATCCTACACAGTGGAGTAGTCAGGGAGAACAATCTAAACTTGACACCCTATCTGCTTCAGTCCTGTCACTGTAGGCAATCTTATAGCTCAGGGAAGCTGCTACAATCCTTGATGGAGCCACGCTGCTCATGCTGTTTAACCTATTTATCTTACTCTCCTAGAGAGTGCTATTACAGGTAGTATCCTAGCTCTAGCTGGCCTCATTCACAGAGTCCCTGCTCCCCGACTTATCACTAGAGGTACAGGCCCCTCTTGGGCAGAATGGCTTTGCTGGGCCTTGGTGTACCCAAGCTCCCTGGAAACATCCAGCTGGGTCAGACACCAGGAGCCAAAGAGGAAGATTCACCCTTTTCCAAGCACTATATTTAAGTGTGTCAGGAAGTGGTCATTAAGCCTCTTGACCAATAACTGGTATATGTAAATTAATGACTAGATACATGGGCATCTGCCTAGCAACTAGGGAGGTAAGGAAGTGTAGGGATTTTGGGGACATTGTTAACCAAATGGGTCCCTACATAAGTATGACTGGAAGTTTTAGACAATACGGTGTATTTCTTTAGTATCAGTGACGTGGTAACAAGGCCTTCGTTTTATGTACTGTATATCTTAGTGATGTACCTTGAAGAAGTGGCCTTTTTTCCTCAGCATGAAAATCCATCTAAAACCTTGAGTAGCCAAGGATAAGAAACAAAAGAACAGTCATGTAGTATGTCTTATATTTGCCAACGAAATTTACCTCACTCTTACCTCATTCTTCTAATGTCTTCTGTTCATAAATTTGCACCATATTTCATATATTTCCACAGGATTCTCATATGACAGTTTGCTCATAGACATTTCACATACTTTCCTGGGAACGGGAACTTTCAGATTTCACCTTTTTGGCTCCTTTAAAACCTCAGTCTGTTTTTTCAATCCCTGTTTAAAAAGTGTGTCTGGAAATCGAATTATCGGTAGCACACATTTAAGCGGATGATATGAGCCAACAGAATGGTTTCTGCTTTTAGTGAGCAATAGTTTCACGGCATTTCATGTATAAGATCAGTATGGTTTCATAAAGGACGTTACATGTGTGGGTGTGTAAGCGTCCTTAAACTTTGTATCAGGGAATTCAAAGACGGTGGACATGACTAGAGTATGCTTCGATTCTGATGCAATCCCCCAACACCCACAAATACACTCCACTCACAGATCTTTTGGTGAAAAAGCCCGCAGCTTGTTTATTAAAGAACATTTTCATTCACTTATTCAATTTAACTCCCAATAAACATACCAGCATAAAATAATACTGCATAACACTTTGACATTTTGGGGTAAAAACAATAGCCGCTGAAGGCTGCACATAACATTTAACAATGTTTACAATAACTTCTCAAACCCCTCTTAGTCAAAACCCATTAACCAGCCTAAGGCTAAGACTCTGTCACCTGTTTTCTCACTTTCGGTGCCTCCTTGCCCCCTGAGCCTCGCCCCAGGCCTAACCAACCAACCTCACTTTACCTTCCAGCCCCCTTTTTGGCTACCCAGTAGGGCAGCCCCACTATGCTACTGCTGCGACGTAAGAATCCATCTCCATAGGGCAGGAGGGAGGGACGTTGACTCTCCTGTGCCCACTACAGGTAAGGTGATTTCCCGCACTTTCACCCTTATTTAAAGGTTAAGCCCTGCCCCCTTTTACTCCATACTACAATTCCCATAATGCCTGTCACCACTACCCCTTTATTTCCTCTACTCTCCCCTCAGTCATGTGCCCCTTCCGCTCCACCTGTCCCAGGCTCGCTATTTTGGGCTTCTGGTATACAGCACAATGTATTATATTATATTTTAAAGTGAATAAGGTAACTCCTATTGTAAAATATAAGGATATTATAAATCACCGGGAGTTTCATGGTCATATAAAATCCAGAGGCTGAAGGCTGAGTGTTTTTATACAGGTCAGGGAACTCCAAGGTGACTTCTAGTTGGTGTGCTAAGTCGGAAATATGTTATACATTATTTGCAGCCATTCGCTAGACATATAGTTTACCAATTAACATTCTTGAATTGAAAACTACGTTTTGTGGCTCAATGGCCCTGATCCACCTTGGCTCTGTCCAATTACAAATAGATAAGTCCTCTCTCCCCCCAAAACCCTGAACCCCCCAGAATCTGCACTGTCCTGCCTAAACAAGTAGAAGCGGGAGGTATGATATTGTTTATTGCCTTTTCAGATATTGCAGCTAGTTTCCAATTGTTTAACTTTACTAATTCCTTAAATGATTTACAATTACTTATGCATCAAACTTTTTTTTTTTTTTCCTTGCTAGGCCTATTTTATTTAAAGAGGGCATGTAAAGTCTAAAATAGAATAAGGCTAGAAATGCTGTATTTTGTATACTAAATATAAACATTAACTTACTGCACCACAAGCCTAATCAAACAAATAATTTATGCTTTCAAAGTTGGCTACAGGGGGTCACCATCTTGTAACTTTGTTATACATCTTTGCAAGACTAAGACTGTGCACATGCTCAGTGTGGTCTGGGCTGCTTAGGGATCGTCATAAACAAAGCTGCTTGAGTTCTGCATGGCTGGGAAGTAAGGTGGGGGCTCCCCCTGCTGTACATAAGTATGATTGTTTCCCTGCTCAGCAGTTAGGGACCGTCTGACAATTCCTATCCACAGCAGTAAATGAAGGGAGAATTTCATTGCATACAGTCAGGTTAATTCTAAAAATCGTACAAATTTTTTAATCAAAGTATATTGGAGATAGGTTTCTTTTTCACTAAAGAAAGTAAAAATTGGATTTTATTTTTTTGCCTTTACATGCCTTTTAAGATCTATCAAAGATAGTAACATCATTACTCTGTACATTCATCTCAAAATTTTCCAAACAATGTATGTAAAAATAAAAGCCCCCATGAAGAAATCAGTCTAGGTTACAAGATGTGGGATGGCGGAACCCCATACCCCTGCCTGGAAACAGGTTGAACCCTCCCAGTCCATCCCCTGACCCACCCAAAACCCCCCTCTGACTCATTTAAACCCTGCCACTTTTTTGGCAGTTTAAGGGAACTATCAGAAAATACTTTAGGAGACCCAGTAAGATCTTATGTCACAGCAGTCACTAGACCTAAATAAATAAATTACTCAATAGAAAAGTATCATCGAAAAGCTGTGCAGTAATGGACAGTAGTTCAGAGGCCTGTTCCCACAATTCACTAGTAAGTTGAAAAGCCTCAGCAAGATGAGTCCAGCACCAGAATGGCAAAGGAACCACCAATCTAGTAGAGTAGGGATCCCTAACCTTTTTTACCCGAGAGCCAAATTTAAATGCAAAAAGAGTTGGGGAGCAACACAAGCATGAAAAAGGGTTCCTGGGGATGCTAAATAAGGGCTATGATTAGCAATTTGGTAGCCCTAAATTGATTGGCAGCCGACTGGAGGCTCTGTTTGGCTATAAACCTGTTTTTTATGCAACCAAAACTTGCCTCCAAGTCAGGAATTAAAAAAAGCACCTGCTTTGAAGCCACTGGGATCAACATCCAAAGGGTTGGTGAGCAACATGTTACTCACGAGCCACTGGTTGGGGACCACTGTATTAGAGGGAGTCAATCTGTACTCCATCAAGGGGTACAGATTGACTCCAAAGGGACCAATAGCAGAACTGTGCAGAGACTAACAGACCACGCAGAAATAAATCTGGATGAGTCGGTACAATATCACAATAGCTTCATCATCTTATAGCATTAGAGAAAGAGGTATAAAATATGACAGACACCTCCTAGAGGATCACCATGAGCTGAGGCATTCAAAATATTAATAACAATTAGTAATTACTTATCTAACAACAATAGTCAGAATGTGCCTTGTGATACATTGACTTAGCACACCTTAAAATGGCCCACATGATTTCACAATATTTATAGTATTTAGAGGTTGGTTCACAATCCTTGAGGCATACAAGATAGTGATATGAGCGCTGGCCTTAAATCTCATGGGTAGGGTGGTTTCGGACCAGCTTTCACACATGATTGCCTGGTTGCAAGTAGGTTTGGGTTGAGCTTTCCTTCCTCTGTCTTTGCCCATGACCTTACCATGCTGGTTTCCACCTCCAGTTTTTACTTTTTATAGACTTGCGCCTGCATGCCCCACCCCTTTTGTGATGTTTCCAGATCTGAGAGAATGAATAGACAGAGATTACACCAGTATTTACTACAGCTGGAAGTTTCCATTTCTGGAACCCTCCAGTCCTATCAATAAGAGGAAGGACTGGACTGCAATGCTCTCCAACCACAAAATGGCCCAACTGTAAGTTGCTCAAGCCCTATTGGTTCCAGATCCAATGTCTCATTGATAAAGGATTATGTCTATGATATAGCAATGCACTGAATAAATATCCTTATCCTTTATTGGGACTAAATCTCAGTCTCCTTAAACAGCTGCTTTCATCCACTTGGCATCACAACAGGAAACTAAAGAACAGCATTTTAAAAGACTTTTGGAATGGTAAAGGAGAGGATTAGTGGTTTTAAAAAAGTGTTTGTTCAACACAAAAATCAAATGTGCTATTAAGTAAAAAATCATACTTTTCTATATTTTTTTTTTACAACGTGAAGCCACAGGAAAATAAATACTGCATGGAATAAAAACACAATGATGGTTACTAAGCAGGTGTTATAGATTTAAAATTTCATAAACGAAGCAGTTTCGGCAGGTTTCAGTTTCTGGTGGAATACATGTGACTATTAAGTATGCTAGAAAGGATGTTCTGTTTTGCAAGCAGCTTGTTACAGGGGGATGATTGGAAAAGTGCTGGTAATTGTACTAAAGCTGCCTAAAAACCACCCTGATATATTTGGTTTGATGATGGAAAATAAAAACATCTGCAAACAATCACATAGCGATGGATTTCTAAAAGCAACAACAAATAAAGACCATTATGTAATGGGAAAAAACAGAGCTACATAACGGTAGAAGGATGTGAAGATCAATAAGCGGATGCATTTCTTATTGGTTAGGAGTGTGGATAGACAGTGGATACAGTTGATAGAGAAGGGTGTAGGTTTTAAGAGAAAGACTCTATAGTAAGAGAACTGGGAAGCAAAGGGGACAAGAAGTCCTGAAAGTTATAGTGGCAGCTTCATTCTTCTTTATGAAACAGGAACCATTTTCACTACTAAAGGGAGGCTCAGAAAACATCAATCCTCCCACTAATGTCCTTCTAACTCTTTTGGCACCACTGGATTTGTGTAACACATAGGAACAAGGACCTATCTGTGGTTTGGCTACACATGAGCTATCAGTGGGCCACTAATACAGGGCTGACCAAGGCAGTCAGAGCTGTATTAGTGAAGGGAGTCCGGGTCTCTGTACTTTGAAGCAGACTACAAAGGCCTCCAGCAATTTACACAAGCCCAAACACAGTGTGTAAAGTGCAAAGAAATAGCTAATATCAGCCTTTTTTACACTTTGCATGCTGCATTTGGGGTTGCATTAAAGGGATACTGTCATGGGGGAAAAAATTTTTTCAAAATGAATCAGTTAATAGTGCTGCTCCAGCAGAATTCTGCACTGAAATCCATTTCTCAAAAGAGCAAGCAGATTTTTTTTATATTCAATTTTGAAATCTGACATGGGGCTAGATATATTGTCAATTTCCCAGCTGCCCCAAGTCATGTGATAAACTTCTGTCACTCTTTACTGCTGTACTGCAAGTTGGAGTGATATCACCCCCCTCCCTTTTCCCCTCCAGCAGCCAAACAAAAGAACAATGGGAAGGTAACCAGATAACAGCTCCCTAACACAAGATAACAGCTGCCTGGTAGATCTAAGAACAACACTCAATAGTAAAAACCCATGTCCCACTGAGACACATTCAGTTACATTGAGAAGGAAAAACAGCAGCCTGCCAGAAAGCATTTCTCTCCTAAAGTGCAGGCACAAGTCACATGACCAGGGGCAGCTGGGAAATTGACAAAATGTCTAGCCCCATGTCAGATTTCAAAATTGAATATAAAAAAATCTGTTTGCTCTTTTGAGAAATGGATTTCAGTGCAGAATTCTGCTGGAGCAGCAGTATTAACTGATGCGTTTTGAAAAAAAATATGTTTTCCGATGACAGCATCCCTTTAAAGTGTTGTGGCCTAGGGGTTGAGTTGGCCTATTACAATGCAATATCAGCAATATATAACAATGTGTACATCCTGCACTTGGGACCACCCGTTGTTAATTATGCCACTGAGAAGTAGCATGCTAAAGCTCAGTTATTGTTTTGGTGCAGTTGTGTGATGCATTGTCTTTGTTTGATGTCTCTTGCCACATCAGTACCTCCTCCCATCAATACCTCTTTCTCCATGCTTCAGCAGAGTTTCTTTATGATCATCTTTCCCGAATGTTAATATCACACATTTTCTGCTTCTGGAGGTTTGGTGGAGAATGAACCCGTTATTTGAAGACATAATGGGCAGAATGTAAGAGAAGGTGGCAATTGAGTACTTTTGACTTGGAAAGAAAATCTCTTGACGTTGAGATGAGTATACATTTTCTTTAGTTCTAGTTTTTAAAGTTGTTTCAACAAGGCCTTAGTTCTTTTTTTAACAGGGTGGTCAGTAGGTGGGGAACAGAGTCATGCCTGGATGATGTCCAAGTTCAAAAATAGAGCCTATTATAACATAGGAGGTGGTTTGTTGTTCAATTGTTTAACTATTTATGGCATTGCCAAGCTCATTGGGCTACTAAACTATGTGCTTGGTCTATATGCTTGTAAGCACACAGAGACATTCATGCATGGCAGTCTCATCTTGGAAATTCTGTGTATATGAAGCATTACGGCCCAAGTTATATAATCATCATATCATTTTGAATGAACCAACTTCTGCCCATAACCTTCAGTATCTAATATACATTAGCTGCTCATCTGCATAGTGTCTCAAGGGACATGTAAATTCATATAAGAAGAGACGTACATGAAATACTTTTTAAACATTGCTGTAACTGTCATTTATGGACCTATTTAACACGTATTAGGGTTGGAAAATTGAAGGTTGACATTATGGCCAGTTTTTCCAACTTTCACTCGGTTACAGTTCCTACTATTTTCTTTGACCAAAACATCAATGAAATTAAGTTTCAAGGTCAGTTCTTACTTCTCCAATACTTTGTAGCAGCAGGAAAAAAGCTCTGCTAAGCAGTTCAAACTCACTAACTTGTGATTTATTCTTAAGTGGGTTGTTTATCTTTGAATGAACTTTTAGTATGATGTAGAGTATGATATTCTGATTTTACAATTGTTTTTTATTTTTTATCATCTGTGGTTTGTTGAGTTATTTAGTTTTTATCCAGCAGCTCTCCAATTTGTAATTTATGCAATCTCAATACATTGATAAATAAAAAGAAGTAATAAAAAGAAGCATTAAAGGGATCCTGTCATCAGAAAACATGTTTTTTTCAAAACGCATCAGTTAATAGTGCTACTCCAGCAGAATTCTGCACTGAAATCCATTTCTCAAAAGAGCAAACAGTTTTTTTATATTTAATTTTAAAATCTGACATGGGGCTAGACATTTTGTCAATTTCCCAGCTGCCCCTGGTCATGTGACTTGTGCCTGCACTTTAGGAGAGAAATGCTTTCTGGCAGGCTGCTGTTTTTCCTTCTCATGTAACTGAATGTGTCTCAGTGAGACATGGGTTTTTACTATTGAGTGTTGTTCTTAGATCTACCAGGCAGCTGTTATCTTGTGTTAGGGAGCTGTTATCTGGTTACCTTCCCATTGTTCTTTTGTTTGGCTGCTGGGGGGGAAAGGGAGGGGGTGATATCACTCCAACTTGCAGTACAGCAGTAAAGAGTGATTGAAGTTTATCAGAGCACAAGACACATGACTTGGGGCAGCTGGGAAATTGACAATATGTCTAGCCCCATGTCAGATTTCAAAATTGAATATAAAAAAATCTGTTTGCATTTTTGAGAAATGGATTTCAGTGCAGAATTCTGCTGGAGCAGCACTATTAACTGATTCATTTTGGAAAAAAAAATTTTTTTCCATGACAGTATCCCTTTAACAATAAAAATTACAAAGCATTTGCTGGAAGGAGTCAGAAGAAGAAGAAGGCAAATAATTAAAAAACTATAAAAAATAAAGTCCAATTGAAAAGTTGCTTAGAACTAGCCATTCATACTAAACATTTGTTTTTTTTAGATGGGGTCAGTGACCCCCATTTGAAAGCTGGAAGGTATCAGAAAAAGAAGAAGAAGAAGGCGAATAATTATAAAAAAGAAAAAATTAAGTCCAATTGAAAAGTTGCTTAGATTTAGCCATTCATACTAAACATACTAAAACATAACTTAAAGGATGTAACTTAACCAATTTAATAGTCAAATATAATTTGAGATTCAGCAACGAGTCCTCTGGATAACGCACAGTTCAGTTAATCCTTCCTGTTTGTTTCTCTACACTGCAAGTCAATTGACCCCAATGTATTTTGATTTAAAAAAAGTCGCCACAAATAATAAAATAAAACATTGACTGTCATTGTATAGATAAAACAACATTTGATTCTTTTGGAACAAGACTTGTGCCGATTGATCAACTCTGTTGTGGGAACCCCTGGATTTTACCAACTGTGGTTTAAGATTAAGGCCACTTACACTATTAGTTTTTAGTAAGAGACGCCCCATGTTTCATGCTGGCTGAATGCGTTGAAACAGAAATACTCATTAATCCTGGCTTTTTATAAGGAATCTAAAATAAAAAAATATGCAATCTATGCATTTACATAATGAACACTGCTCATGCAATGAAGCCTGCTAAACTGGACAGAAACAAAACATTTGCAATGCTGACCTATAAATTGTTGAGAAGTAAAGCCAAGCCAAGAAAAACATCTTAGTAAAGGACAGCCTGACATTCACACTACAATGTTTGTTGAAATCTGTGCTCAGCATTAACACTTTTAAAACTCTGTGCATTCCATGTTTTAAAGGAAATCAATCATGATCCAAAATATTTGGCAGTTATTGAGCATGGGTTCATGACTTGGGCAGACTGCACATTAGCAAAGGTATAAGAAAGTCCTCATTTGAAACTGGGTATATTAGAAGTGAGGCCCTCCAAAGCATGATCATGTATTCATATGAATTGTACTAGACTAGGGATGCAAATCCACTATTTTGGATTCGGCCAAACCCCCCAAATCCTTCACGAAAGAAGTTAAATTAGTGGTGGGAGGGGGGAAACATTTTTTACTTCCTTGATTTCTGACAAAGAAAAATCACGAAATTTCCCTCCCGCCCCTAATTTGAATATGCAAATTAGGATTCTAATTTGGTTCGGCCGGGCAGAAGGATTCGGCCGAATCCGAATCCTGCGGAAAAAGGCTGAATTCTGGCCGAATCTCGAACCGAATCCTGGATTCGGTGCATCCCTAGTACTGACCCATAGGCACACCCGTAATCTAAGAAAAGGTAGATCTGATATGCAAGGGATAGGGAAGAAAACTGTAACCCAGGCTGGAGGTTTTTTAAAAAAAGTGTCAAGGATAGGTTACGGGGTGCTGTGGAGGCAGAGATAGGAATTGCAAGGCCTTCAGGGGCTGTAAGGGCAGGTCATGGAGAGGAAGGACAGGATCAGGGAAAAGAGAGAAAAGAGAAAAAATTAGTTGGCTGGAACGTTATGGTGCAGACGAAGAAAGTAGAATCAGGAGCAGATCAGGAGTAGATGAATAACAGTGCAGGACAAGATGGAGCAGGCGTAGAGAGAGGGTGTAAAGATCGAACATTGAATTGAAGCAATCAGATGGGAGCCTGTATGGTGGGGAACCAGGGATAAACCTGTAAATAGAGGAACTGAGTCTTAGAGTCATGATGATACAGGATTTAATGAGACTAAAACTAAACTAAACAGGTGCTCAATGAAAATATAAAAAAATATACTAGCCAGTGACAGAAGGAATCGGCAGACATAAACAGAGTCCAGGAATCCAGGAACAAGAATCAGCATGGCAAGATCAGGACTAAGAAGCAAAATCACAATGCAAAAAGCAAAGGTCAGGGGCAGGTTTATAAAGGGTCCTGATTACGGAATGACAAACACATGGGACTAATAAAGTGGATAGAGACTGGAACAAGAGCAAGAGCAAAACTGGTCAGGACAAGACAGGATTCAAGACAGATAAAAGAAAGGTCCAGACTAGACAAGGAAAGGTACAAAGTACTAGGTACAAGCTGGAGCAGGAAACCAGAGCTAGGGGCAAGCCACAATGCTCTGGAAGGCAAATGCTCAGGCACTGGTTGTGAGGAGGGCTGCCCTTACATAGAACATGGACAGCCCTGATTGGCTGACCTCAACCCACCAATTAGGATGCTGGGGTGAGATGAATCCAGAGATCCAGCAGAGGAATAAATGTGAATTTACAGGCTGCTCTACTGGCAAGGTGGTTAAGGCAAGCAGCCAGCAACCAGGAGGTCTCAGGATCAAACCCCAGCAGAGCCTGACAAGAAGACTAGCACTAGCCCAGGCTAACAGGAAAGCAACGGGTGGGGGGTGTCTAACAACTTTGCATCTCTGTGATTTTACCTTTCCTTGTACTTTGAGTTAGGCAGTCGTCACATGGTTGAAGACCCAATGGTAAAACATTTAGGAAGAGCACCCAGAGGGCATCAGCTTTATGCAAAGTTTACCATTTTGGATTAGTCTCTAAGTGAGTGAGTTTAAAATTTATACAGACCTCTGTAATGCCACAAATAAGAAGACCTACATATTTTTAGAGATTTCGGGTCATTCTTCATGTTTCTTTTAACCCTAGACTGCATTTAGTATTGTTTTCTTGTTCTACAATTCATTGGTACAATACAATGCTTTTCCCCCGCTGTAGGACCAATTTCAATGGAACAAAAGTAGAGTCAGAATGTTATACAAGAAGCTAACTTTTTTATTCAGCAATCAACCCAAACCAAGCAGACTTCTCTTTCTAAAATAATAGTAAATTTTCTAATAGTAGTAAATGTCCACCAGTCAAATGTTTCACCAGTCTTCCTTTGCCACCATATTGCTACAGTCATGCATCTAAATCCCAGGAGATGATGCTCTCTTGCTATAGAGCAGCAGAACAACTGCAACTTTAGGGTATTTGACTGGTATGCTACCCCCTCATTCAAAAAAGCTTAGAGGGATGCGACAGGCACATGCCAAGAAGATGCATCAGAAGTCTTGACTGACTGACTGAGATCTGATACGTGGTCTAATGAACCTTCTCCCCGAGCTACCATACATATGCCAAGGGGTCAAAAACAGTATTACATAATGTGTTTGAATACTACATAGCACAGATATGAGTCATGTATTAGTACCAACGTAAGTAAGTCTCAGTGATTTGTGAATACAGAACACATAGATTAGCACTATGAGCTCATGGAGGAGTATGATGACTTTTAAATATACATGAATTAAAATAACTTTGCAAGAGGTCTACGGGTATCCACAGTACCTTCCACTCCATTTACAGAACGTGTAAACACGACCAGAAAAGGGCCTAACGTCTGCTTTAAAGAACGTATGTATATATGACATAGTTACAGACTTATGTAAGATGAAAAAGTACCGTTAATTAATTTTTTGTGTGCAGAGATTTACTTTCATGTCGGATTTCATCTACATCACATTCTCTAATAATACAAGTTCCTCCTAAATTTTAGTTTTCTTTGTCATCATGTCACATATTGAGTATTCTACTTCCCCTTCAGACACAATCACCAAATACATAATAGATGCAACTGTCAGGCTTATACACCTCACCAGCTGCTCTTTCCCTGCCATGCTACCCTGCCAATCCTAAATGGGCTTCTAATATTCAAACTCACTGACCCCCTTTATCTTCAACACCTCACTCTAATGTGTGAGATGTTGAAGAGCAAGAAGTAAAAAGAGTATAATGAGTCTTTTTGAGTAGTAATGAGATAGAGTACATTTATGCACAAGCATTCAAGGGTTCATTAGAGCTGCACCCCTTTTTTGGAATTCCCTTACACATTCCATCAGGCTTTATCCCAATTTCTCTGAGAGTGGCAGGATTTCACTTTAGAGGACTGGGGTGATCTCTAACCTCACTCTTTGATAAATATACCCCTAGGACTCCTTCAGCTTACACTACATGCCAGTGCCAACTACCAAGGGCAATAATCCACTCAGAATGGTTGGTGAATGGTCCTGAATATACACTAAGCAATAACAAAGAAGAATAACAACAAAAGTCTCAAAGTCAGTATGTTTTTGGCTGCCAAGATCCCTGCAAAGTAATTCACACGGAAACCCATAAAACCCCCCGAAAAATTAGACCAGTTGAAACAGTGCTTAGAATAGGTCCATCTATAATTTACTACAAAGGTATTAAAGGCAAACATCTGCTTAAATAAACATCAGAAACAAGTTAAATGACGAATGGCTTTTTGACTGACAAGCTAATCTATAAAGGCAAAGGGATATATTATCCAAACTACCACAATAATCTGGAAAGTGAGAACAGTGAATTTTTTCTACATCTGTACATGTAGGGGGATTTTATTTATACAGACGAAGTAAACACCCCTAGAAAATAAGTTTACTACTGTACAATCTACAGGCATTATATGATGATCATGATGTCACTAAGGGGCAAATTCATCAAGGGTCGAATATCGAGGGTTAATTAACCCTCGATATTCAACTGAGAATGAAAATCCTTCGACTTCGAATATCGAAGTCGAAGGATTTTGCACAAATACTTCGATCGAACGATCGAAGGAATAATCATTTAAATCGAATATTCGATTAAATCCTTCGAATCGAACGATTTGAAGGATTTTAATCCAACGATCGAAGGATTATCCTTCGACCAAAAAAACGTAGCCAAGCCTACGGGGACCTTCCCCATAGGCTAACATTGGGTTCGGTAGCTTTTAGGTGGCGAACTAGGAGGTCGAAGTTTTTTCTTAAAGAGACAGTTCTTCGACTATCGAATGGTCGAATAGTCGAACGATTTTTAGTTCGAATCCTTCGATTCAAAGTCGTAGTCGAAGGTCGAAGTAGCCCATTCAATGGTCGAAGTAGCCAAAAAAACACTTCGAAATTCGAAGTATTTTTTCTTCTATTCCTTCAGTCGAAGTTAATGAATTGGCCCCTAAATGTTTCATCCCCTACAAATATGAAAAAATGATATGTATAACACCCAATATCAGAGATCAAGGGAACCTACACAACTTATTTTTTCCCTTTGTCTAGCTGAGCAATCCCAATGCAAAAGACATGTAGTTATGGTACTGTATGACTGTATGATATGGCAGAATAGCAAGACTGAAGACATTGCAAGAGGGGACCCCTTATTGTTGCTTCATGTGAAATTGTGGCCAACTTACAAATGTTGGTATCTGGGGACTACAACCTGAGCCAAGTCTGCATCACTTCTCATCTATAGCAGTGAAAATAAGTATTGAACACGTCAATGTTTTTTTCAGTAAATATAAGTCTAATGGGGCTATTAACATGAAATTTACACCAGATGTCAGTAACAACCCAAGTAATTCACACATCAAAATCAAAACAAATAAGTCCACAAAAGAAGTTACATGTAATAAATGGAATGACAAAGGGAATAAGTGTAACGATTGGTATCCGAAACCCAGAACTAACTCCAAGGTTCCGGTCTCGGCCCGCTCTTCTGCCTATAGCAGACACCTCTGGCTTCAAGTGGAGCCCTCTGCTACTTAGATAATGCCAGGTCTTATTGAGGGAGAACCAGGGAGAGAGTTCTGGGTAAGCACAGGAACCAAACGTGTATGGATAGGATGGAGGAGTAGTCAGCGAAGTCAAGGAACAGGGTAGGTCGAACCACACGAGCTACGAGGTACCAAGGCTGGTAACAGCAGCAAGGTCGGGGTCACAGGCCAGGGTACTATGCAGTACCAAACAGAATCAGAAGAGTGGTCAGACTTGGGTGCAGCCTCAACGTAGGAGGTCAAACTACCATTTTCTCCAAATAGACAAGAAAACAAAGGGTGCTCTTGGTCTTGCCTTGTTTACTTGATGTGCTACTTGTAAGTATACTTTTTATTTAATAAATTGTTGTTGCTGACTTTATGATATGGGAGCACACCCCTCTGTTTTCTTGTTGATTAAATTCTTCACAAATAATTTGGCAGAATCTGAACCAAAATTTTCACAATAAAGTGCCATTATCTGTGAACAAATTGTGTGTTCAGTATTCCAGAGCTTTGCTTAACTAAAATTAATCTCCGTTTTTATGAAAACAAAGTCGACCAAACTCCCTTCCATGAACTGAACTTATATATCAATCATTTTTCTCGAAAAATTTGGAGCGACAAAACAGAGAAATCCAACGTCAATTTCCCCTTGTATGATTAATGTTCTGAAAACTTGGTTTTATTGAATTTTCTCTGAGAAACTCAACTTTTTCAGATTATCGGACGAAAACTCTGACTTTATTGGTTAATACAGCACATTTCACAATGTCAACTTCAGGGACACCTGCCATTAACTTCTACTTGACCTCGACAGGTTTGAGACAAAGTATTTTCAGATTAGGATTTTTAGCAGCTTTGAGGTATAATCCATTTCTAAAAATTTGAGTTTTTATTTTTCCACGAGAAGAGTTTTTCCCCTAAAAACCTAGACCAGAAAAAAAATCGAGGTTTAATAAATGGGCCCCTAAGGGTTCCAAATCAGTATAGTGGTTAAATCAAATCTGAATCCTGCAAAGGTCCTGGGTTTGGCCGAACACTGAATCAAATCCTGGATTTGGTACATCCCTAATATGTTCCCATATAGGCTGCTAATGATGGACCAATGGCCCTTCACCATTATGTCTACTGTGTTTCTGTTTATTTGAGACATATTATGATAATACCATTTCTGGATTTAACCAAAATATAGGACTGATCAGTGCAATTCTGCAATATTTGATCTATAAAGACACAAAAGTAAAATATAAACCAATTTTCCTTTGTCATTCGATTCCGTATCTTTGTGAGAGCGCTTCACAATTTATTAAAGTTTCTCATATCCAAATCTTTCCATAGAAACGTTATATTTTATTAGTAATCTCACTTTTAAATAATTTTAAATCATCTTAAATTATTTATTAGGCCAGGTTTCAAATACTTTCCATTGGAAAAAAACGACGCATAAATGCATATTTTTAAAATGCGGTGGTGTAATTTATATAGGTCAAGTATGCGCGAGCAATTTATCAGCCTGTTAGCTCGCTTTAACTAACCTATTCTTAGCTTACATCTGGCTGTTATTTTTATTGGGATTCAAACACATACAGCAGATGCCATGTTAATATTTCAAAGGCATGGACTGAAGAAAGTGATTCTCCATTTCAGCCAACCAGATGCCCTTGGATTTTATTTGATAACTGACTAATGGCAAGGTTAAACCATGGGCCACATATACTGTATATATACTATATTTTATAGGATAGATATTAAAAAGAATAAATGAACATCTACATCTATTTATCTTATATATGTTTATTACGTATAGTGTCTCCAAATGACTTGGAGGCACCTGAACGGTTCCAAAGCAAGGTAGGCCAGTCTCATTGATAGCACCCTATTTCTAGGAAAATAATATATGGAACAATGTGAGTGACAGAAGTAATCCATAATCTATTATAATTACAGGTTTACTGGCCCAGATCAGAGCTATAATTGCTGAAGACAAGGTGCAGTGGGTCAGAGCTGATTCACATAAGGCCGTCCATAACAGAACATAAAGTACAGTAGCTTTGGGCAACTAATGAATGTTATTGACATGTAAGTGCAGTGCTGTCCAATTTATTACGGGGCACATTTACTAAGCTCGAGTGAAGGATTCGAAGTAAAAACACTTAGGGGCTGATTCTCTAAGGGTCGAATATCGATGGTTAATTAACCCTCGATATTCAACTAGGAACTAAAATCCTTCGACTTCGAATATCGAAGTCGAAGGATTTAGCGCAAATACTGCGATCGTACGCAGGGGTGCTTCGCCAATGAGGCGAGTTGAGGCTCTCGCCTCAGACGGCAGCGCCCCACTAAGTACTAGGGGCAGCAAAAATGCTGCTCCTGGTACTTTAAGAGCGAATTTCTGGGGGAGGGGGGGCAACAGCAACTGCTGCTGCCTCAGGCAGCAGAGGGGCCAGGATCGCCCCTGATCGTACAATTGAAGGATTGGAATTGGATTGGATTTTAATCTAACGATCGAAGGAATATCCTTCGATCAAAAAAACTTAGGAAAGCCTATGGGGACCTTCCCCATAGGCTAACATTGACTTCGGTAGCTTTTAGCTGCCGAAGTAGGGGGTCGAAGTTTTTTTTAAAGAGACAGTACTATCGAATGGTCGAATAGTCGAACGATTTTTAGTTCGAATCCTTCAATTCGAAGTCGTAGTCGAAGGTCGAAGTAGCCCATTCGATGGTCGAAGTAGCCCAAAAAATACTTTGAAATTCGAAGTTTTTTTACTTCGAATCCTTCACTCGAATTTAGTGAATCGGCCCCTTAGAATTTCGAAGTTTTTTTTGGGGTACTTCGACCATCGAATAGGCTACTTCGACCTTCGACTACGACTTCGAATCTAATGATTCGAACTAAAAATCGTTTGACTGTTCGACCATTCGATAGTCGAAGTACTGTCTCTTTAAAAAAACCTTCGACTACCTACTTCAGCACTTTAAACCTACCGAGCTACAATGTTAGCCTATGGGGACCTTCCCCATAAGCTTTCTAAGCTTTTTTTGATTGAAGGAAAATCCTTCGATCGATGGATTAAAATCCTTCGAATCGTTCGATTTTCCCTTCGATCATTCGTTCGAGGTCGAAGGATTTTACTTCGATGGTCGAATATCGAGGGTTAATTAACCCTCAATATTCGACCCTTACTAAATGTGCCCCAACATGTAGTGGGACGATTATTTCTCATACATTAAAATGATGACGTCCACTTGGTCAGCCATAATGTAAGAGATATTCAGAAGGTTTGAGGTACTTTTATAAAAAAAAACAGAGAAAGTGATTGCTAGGGGAGATGTCTGATTGTGCATCTTAATTATTATGTGATCCAGTCATTTCACTTAAGTGGCTAGAAAAGATACAAGACAGCTGGGTGATAAGCTAATTCTAAAATAAATGAACCCAGTTCATAAAAAAAGGCTCTACAGGCGAATGCCAAAACAATAAAACTTATCCATAATGAGAGAACACCCCTTGCATTTAAGGTGCCCTATTATCTTTTTGCAGTGTCAGAATGGGGGGGGGATACGGGCCCACCGGGGCTGCCACATATGGGGCCCACACAGTGTCAGACTGGGATGCCAGGGGCCCACCAGAAAGCCTAAGGCCGAGGGCCCATTTTTCAAGTTATTTTACCTCCTCTCCTCACTCAACCCCTTTAATCTCTTTAGTCTCTTTTCTCTACATACTATACTCTATTCTTCCATTATTAAAGGGGAACTAACGCGAAAATGAAAACATGGGGGCCCATTCACCAAGCTCGAGTGAAGGAATAGAGGAAAATAGAGGAAAAATTGTTAGATTTTTCGAATATTTTTTTTGGCTACTTCGACCATCAAATTGGCTACTTTGACCTTCGACTTCGAATCGAACGATTTGAACTAAAAATTGTTCGAATATTCGATAATCAAAGTACTGTCTCTTTAAAAATTTCTTCAACCCCCTAGTTCGCCACCTAAAACCTACCGAGGCCAATGTTAGCCTATGAGGAAGGTCCCCATAGGCTTGCTAACACTTTTCTGATCGAAGGATAATTCTTCGATCGATGGATTAAAATCCTTCGAATCGAACGATTCAAAGGATTTTCTATCAAACGATTATTCTTTTGATCGTTCGATCGAACAAATTGCGCAAAATTCTGTCAGTTGGGTGTCAGATATTCATTGACAGATCCAATATATCTTATAGGGGGGGCTTCCTTTCCTAGCAGATGTATTAGAGCTCACTCAAATAACTGATTCCAGTACGAACAAAATCCAACAAATTAACTGCCTTTTGCACAAATCCTGCATGTAGAGAGACATGATGTCTGGTGATTTTAATAGAGTGAGCTCTAATACATCTTCTAGGCAAAAGGAGCCCCCCCTATAAGATATATTGAATCATTCATCTGACACCCAACTCCTGAATGAAGAGAAACAGATACTGAGAGAGGGATAGTGAAGATGAACTTGATTATTTCAGAAACAGCACAGAATTTTAAATTAATTGTAATCAGAAAGTTTCTTATTACAGCATGATGAAGCTTATTTAAATTTTCATTTTCGTGATAGTTCCAGCTCTTGTTCCCATAAAGAAACAGAGAACGACCATGAAATAGGCCAAATGGTTAGAAGCAAGAGGCCCACTGGCACATGGGCCCACTGGGAGTTTTCCTGGTATCCTGTGGGCAGGTCCGACACTGGGCCTGCACACACCCTCCTAGGGCCCCCCTGTGCCAACTTCAAGGTCCCCTTTATAAGGCTTCTACTAGTGCCCCACAAAATATGAGAGGTCTGCTGCTGAATCTCACGGAAATTAAAGTGCATATCTCCACCTGAAACAGGAACTGAGATTTTAATTTCTAATGTGCTATTAGTAGTTTTAATGCACGGTGCTCCAAATTACGGAAAGGTCCTTTCCCCAGAAACTTTAGGATTCCATACCTGTACAAAATAATAAAATAGCTGCCATTTAACTTGAAAATGTAAACAGCTAGCTGATTGAGATTTGACTGTGTAAAGAACATCATGTTTGAATTGAGTAATTTGCATGCAGAAAATTTGTCAACAAGGGGCTGAAGAGGAATTCATCAGTGCTTTAAAAACATAATCTAAAGCCAATTTAGGTTATTGTTGACAGGGTTCAAAGGGATAAACTGTTTATAAAGCGTTGCGTGCTTGGAAAAAATGAGAAGGCAGCTCAAAAGAAGAAACACTTGTTAAAATAAATATGCAGATATTGCTTCAATCAAGCACTGGAATCCTCATATTTCTTGGCCTAAATTTTCTGCCCACTTTACTATGGCAAATGTTTACCAGAAGTTTTAAACTTTTCCAAGAAAAAAAAAACACCTTTTTTTCGTGTACCGTTAATCCACTACATAATTCAAGGAAGCAGAACCAGTTTTTATACAGAGAATTGCATCTCCCCTGCTGTAATTTAGAAGGATTTTAGAAGTCACTAAAGAGCTCTGTGGTCATTTAAACGTGCAAGGTCACACGCCTTGTGCTTGAGCTTCACATTCACATGTGCACCCCTCTGCAGTCCGTGTGTGTGTGTGTGTGTGTGTGTGTGTGTGTATGAGACTCCCTTGCCAGGTCCATTCAGCAGTAGGAAGAAGAAGATTTAGCATGAAATGCTAAATTTGACTGAAATCATATTCGAAATGTAATATATTAATAATAATTAATTAATATTAATATATATATATATATATATATATATATATATATATATATATAATTAATTCATTAAAATACTTTCCTGTTAATAGCTGCTAGGAATCCATCGGAACTTCTATGTTCAATTTTAAAAAAACAACTTTTTTTTGTTAATGTTGGCAAATACGGTTATTGCTGGTACAAAAGAAGAATTTGTGGTGCAGTAAATTCAGAGGCGTTTAATAGACATTTTAGGGGTTATTTCCTAAACTCTGGTCAGGCTCTTTTGGGCAAAACTCAAATTTGAAGAAAGTAGAAGACGGAAGAGGATCGGTCTGTGGTGCTCACTGTAATAACCCCAGGCTGGTGCAGTTTTCTGTTGATAGGTGCACCGGCCCGGGGTTTCAGGTAAGTAAATAAATTCACTTGGGGGTGCCTAACTTGGAAACCCCAAGTGCTAAACAACTTTCCTTCTCCTTTAAACAAGGTTTCTCAAGAGAGAGAGAGACTTAGACTCCTATTCTCCCTTCTATTATATTCAAAGGGTGCCTGAAAAACGGATTACCACCGTAGACATTTTTGTTACAGAAAATACTCTCAACTGAAAAAAATCTATTCTACTGTGGTCGTACTATTCCCAGAAGACAGCAAGGTTGCCATCTGCACAATATCTATCTCCACATTCCAAACCAAGTGTACTGTCCTGTAGGCTGTCAGTCATCAGAGGGGCTTTCAAATACTCAATCACAGCCCTTATTTGGCACCCCCGGAGATTTTTTTCATGCTTGTGTTGCTTCCCAACTCTTTTTACATTTGAATGTTACTTACAGGTACAAAAAAGTTGGGGACCCCTGAATTTGAGGCCTGAATCAGGAGTGTATGCTATGTAAGCAAATAATAGGAACATCACTAATGTAGAATTTCTATGTGAGTATTGTTCCTATTATTTACTGAGACCGGTTATATGGTGATGTCACCATTTTTGATTGCTATGTCCCAGAATTTTGAATTTGTTATATTTTCCCAACCAGGCGATTAGGAGAATCAAGCATCAGTAATTCTAGTCCATATTATTCTGAAGCCAGGTATATTAAACCAATGGCAAGTTCAATTTACTAATCAAGAGCATAGAGATTGAGAGGGAGACCAAGGCCTATCATATTTTGTTAGAAATATTTTTCTCCATAGAAGCCTTCCACCAATAAAACATTAGGAATCAACTTTCTATGTGGACCTATGGTAAAGGCATATCTCTTGCTCCTTCAAGTGAAATGTTTTTAAAAGTTGCTGGCTTCAAGGCAGATTGATTGAGAGTCATCATTTGATGAAGAAAACCTCTATTCGCCTCTTGAGATCCTTGAATCCCTGAGTGACTTTCAAGACCCTCAGGACCAATTGCATTCGTTTTTGAAAGTTCAATGCAATTTCAAGTCTAAATTATCATTAACAAAGCTTCAGGTAGATTTCACTCATAATTGAACCTACTTTCGTGAAGCCATGCCTTGCACTGCAATAAATTATAACCAATATGCAGAGACTGAGGTAGAGTTGGGTGCTAAATTGCAATCGACCATAGCAGCCAACCAGAACATATCTTTGATCAGTCTACCAGTTCTATAGGCAACTGCACTGGTGCACATATTTTTGTAAATCTGCCCCGGACATACCCACACTACCGAAAGCATTATAAGTCTGTTCCATAATTTTATACTAATTACATTTGATTTTTCAGTAATAGTGTTTTAATAAAAGACAGACAATTATTAATTCTCACAAATATCTTTTGTGAAATAGTAAAAGTCTAAAATATGTTGTTGTTTCTGCCTGCTGAAATGAGTTGAATTTGAGTTCTCCTCGTATGACCTGAAAGCTTTGCTCCTTTTTTCTAGTGTTGGTAAATATGACACAGCCTCTATGGAAACAATGTTCAAACTCATTCAAGTCATACCTCTTCTCCTGGGTGCAAGCCCACTGTTCTTTATTCACTAAATAACACTTCCAGATTTTTCCAACACTGGTCTGCAACTTTAGAATTAGAATCCAATTTTCTAAGATTTAAAGAGAAAAAGAGAGAGAGAGAGAGAGAGAGAGAGAGAGAGAGAGAGAGAGAGAGAGAGAGAGAGATTTTCAAATAGCATAGGTTTATTATTGCTCAAATAAAATTAATACAGTACAAATAAATAAAATTGTAAAGATTTATTATGCAGAATGCTAAGGACCTGGGTTCAGATTACAATACTTCAAAGGGCAGTTTTATCAAAATGTTTAAAAACTCACCCATGTTCTATTCATTCCTATGGCATTTTTAAAACAGCATTTATCCAAAGCTGAGTTCTAACTTTCACCAATTGATAAATACCGTTCTAAAAATCCCATAAGAAAGAACTTGGGTGAGTTGTTAGTTATTAAGCTCTAATCTCACATTTTAATAAATATGCCCCCCGATTCTGTTAAAAATCAATAAACAGTAAGGAGGTTATTTAGCAAAAGTCAAATTCGAGGTTTTTTATACCTCGAACTTGAACGAACTTGCAACTAGAGTAATATCTTTTTAAGAAAAAAACTGGAATGGAAAAAATGTGATTCTGCAGGTTCGAATAGCGAAACCCGAAAACTCGCTGGAACCCGCTGGAAAAATCTTGAATTATTCAGATTTCGGGCAAAACCCTTCACAAAAAACCTCAAACACGATACAGGCTATCAACACCTTCAAATGGTTCAAGGGACCTCTGTCATTGAATCCTACATGACCTCGACAGGTTTTAGACAGTGTGTTTTTAGCTTCAAGCTATTTCCAGGGTTGAGGTATAATAAATCTTGAAAATATTGAGTTAACCCAAAAATGTTTTTAGTTTTGACCAAACAAATCAATTCGAAAACTTGAATTGTCATGGAAAACACAACTCGAACCTTAATAAATCTGCCCCTAAATAAACCCAATAGGATTGTTTTTCCCACCAATATGGATTTATGCAATTTAGCTGCCATCAAGTACAACTTTAACTTCCATTTTACCTTTGCTAATCTCTCCTTGGTTTACAATGCAATTGTTGGAGGAGAAGAGGCAGTGAGTAAAATTAGTCAATTATTATGAACATTTTTTTCTTTTAAATAAAATAGATACCTTATACTTTAAAGGCAATGTATAAAAGCTCTAACCTTGTGGGTAGACCTGTCAATCAATGTAGGTTTGAATGAATATAATTTAGCTTAGTTACTCTATTTATGACCAATTTCTAGATGTTATTTTTAATGTGTATTCAATTATTAATGGGTATTTATCTTTTCCTGCTATTAAAGGAGAAGGAAAGGCTAAAATTAAATAAGCTTAATCAGAAACGTCTATATAAAAACACCAGTAAACCCTCAAAGTAATGTTTCTCTGAGTCCTTTGTAAAAAGAAACACCACATTTCTTTCCTTCTATTGTGTACTCATGGGCTTCTGTATCAGACTTCCTGTTTTCAGCTTAAACCTCCAGGGCTAGGGCTTGAGCATGCTCAGTTTGCTCCCCCCTCCCTCCTCCCCTCCCTGCTGTAATCTGAGCCCAGAGCTATGAGTGAGCAGGAAGAGATTCAGGCAGGAAGTGATGTCACACCAAGTTAATATGACAGCTGCTATCCTAAACAAACAGAGAGCTTCTAGAGCTGTTTACTCAGGTATGGTGAAGTATTCTGCAGAATAAATACAGTATAGTGTTATAGATTGCACTATTGTGGCTAATTTATAGGCAATAAACTGCTTCGGTAGCTTTCCTTCTCCTGTAATAATGTCTTTTCCCACCAGACTCATCACTTAGCACTACCTTCATAATGTGATTCATTATCAATCCTTGGTAAGAAGATATAGGGGCAGATTATCAAGGGTCGAATTTTGAAGTGCAAAAAACTTCGAAATTTGACGATCGAATAGGTTACTTCGGCATTCAAAGTCGAAGTACTTTTAACATCGTACGATCGTACTCCGATTGTACTTTGAATCGAACGATTCGAACGACTTGCAATTGCAATTCCATGTTCCAATTTTGCCATGAAAATTTCAAAAACTGCCTGCGTGAAGGTTGACTCACCTGCCACAGCCCTGCATCTGTTTACTTGCCTGCCACATCTTTATGTCAAGATTGACTCGACTGCCACAAGTATGCTACAAGACTGCACACATGGCAAACCACAAAAACACCTTAACCAAAATTTTATTGTGTCTGATCATTGACTGAGATGCTTTTCGCAAAAAGCTTTGCGGTTTCTCAAAATTTTCAGCCAAATTAAATGGACCAGTTTAGCTCATCACCAGTAAATCCCTTTTCCAGCATTTTAGCTGCTGGGTTTCTCACATCCTTGGGGGAAACCAATATGGTGGAATACAGCGGAGCAATATATCAACATCAATGTTTCATAGTTCTTAGGTAGTATATGCACCCTACATCTCACAAATACAAAGGAAGACAATGGTGTGAGAGCAAAGAAAAGGCAAAATACAAGCATGTGTCACAAAAGGTTGCTGTAATTCTGCTATAGGAAACTTGTGTTTTCAATAGCTGTTTGGAAAATGTGATCCATGAAGAGACAAAACACCACAGTAAATGTAATAAATGTGTGGTTTAATTGCAGGCCTGGTTTCATCAGCTGAGGCAGCAGCCAGATAATGTTGAAAGCTTCAGTATATTCATATCCTTCTCACTCAGATCCTTTGCTCTTTTGTGGGAAAAAATGTTTTTTTCCCCAAAACGCATCAGTTAATAATACTGCTCCAGCAGAATTCTGCACTGAAATCCATTTTTTAAAAGAAAAGATTTTTTTAGATTTCATTTTGACATTTTACATGATGTCCATTCCCCATGTGCCTCCAACCATTTGCTCACTCTCTACTGCCCATCAGCAGAACAATGGGAAGGCTACCTAACACCTCGGCTGAAGGAACTTTTTATTGCTTGGATGCTATTCTCATGTCTACCACTAGGTGGGTATGACTTGTGTCGTATTGAAGTACAATGGAAGGGAAACAATAGCTGCCACAAAGCAGTTCCATCCTGAAGTGCTGGCTCCTTCTCGGAATCAGGCACAATGCAATGAGATGGCTGCCTCCACACCAATATTACAGCTGAAGAAATACATTTGTTGGTTCAATAATACAATTTTAAATAGTAGAGTGAATTATTTGCAGTGTAAACAGTGTAGAAATAAAAAGTAAACCATAAAAATCAGAATCCCTATAATTTTATAGTATTCATCCTGATCTATAGCTCACCTCTTGGGATAATTCTAAACTAATTTTACTGTTCTTATGCACTTTGATATAGTATACTGTTATCTTGTCCATAGCAGTGTATCCATAGGTGTGTGTATATATGTTACTGCAGAAGAAATCCTCTAAACAAAACCTTTTGTCCACAACAGGCAAAACTCTAATATGAAGTTCTAAGTATCAAGAAGATTTCTTTGTTTTTTTAATGTGATCTTTGCCTGTCTGACCTTTACAGCTGCCCTGGTCTACTACTAATGGATTCTGATCCTGCCTCATGACTTGACCTTGGAGTTTCTGCTCTGAAGCTTTGTGAACCCTGCCCTCGGTCACATACAGCTTTGCTCCTGGTCTTCATTTCAGTCTATGAGGAGCTGAACTCTATCCTTCAAAAAGTCTGAGAATGCACACAAAGGCTCTGGGGTGCTAGAGGTGGTTTCAATTTCAACTATATGTTTCTTTAAAGGCAGAACAGGGAAGAAGAGGGGAAGAAGTGAATATAAAAGACATCGTCTATGCAAAGTGCAATTAACAATTCTTAAGAAGCAGCTATAACTCTAGGGCAGGGCTTTCCAATTGTTTCTTATACAAAGGCCAGGAATACCTAAAGGATGCATTGAATCCAGTATTTTAGGATTTGGTCGAATCCTGAATCCTTTGTGAAAGACTTGGCCAAATACTGAACTGAATCCGAACCCTAATTTGCATATGTAGATTAGGGAAACAATGGGGGAAAGAGAACTTCTTTGTTTGTGTGATGAAAAGTCACATGATTTTTTGGATTTGGAATCAGTTCTGAATCTTGCTGGAAAAAGCTGAATATTGGTCAAATCCCAAACCAAATCCTGGATTCGGTGCATCCCTAGTTATACTTAATGTCTACATTTTAGCAATGACAAATACTGTGGCATCTGATTCTTTTAATAAAAACCACCAGATCACAACAGCTCAAGTTGCATTTGAGCAACAAACCCAGTCTGATTCTCTACTGACCCCTGTTCCACACTAAAAAAAAAATACACCCGCGGTTGCCGCTACTATTAAGCACCTTTTGCAGGTCTTGGTGGATCCTTAAATTGAAGCACTTTCAGCTTGTGCTCTGTATGTTCAGTTTACACTGGCACCCTCCTGTGACATGGCTTCCAAACTGCACTAAAAATTTTACACCTACCGTACTGACATGCAATTGACATACTTACATGCATTGTTGGTGCAAAACAACTCTCTGGTCTGTGCCCTAATCCAGTGTTATATCCACAGCAATACTCATAAGCACAAGGGAATACTGTACCTATTGCCAGATGCATTAAGTACAAGGCTCCAAAGAGCATCGTGTATATCATGAATGCCTCCATCCTGCCCATTTACCGCTATATGGAGCACTGGAGGTACATGCAACACTGCATACCTTCACAATGCAGAATTCTATGTACTTCATTGAAGAAATGCAAAGATCTACAACTCAGCAGCAGGCACATCTCCTGGGGGCAGGTGCATTGTGGGCAAAAAAAATTTTGCCCTTTAAACTTCCCCCTGTAATTAATAAATCCTTATATGTGTTTGCATTTAAATGTATGGGCTACAGAAAAAGACCTCTCAAATTTTATGAAACTTGGAATCTGAAATACAATTTCAAACATTGGCCCTGTGACTAATTCATTACTAGTTTTGAGAGTATATATTGTTTCTAGATCCCTAGATTTGGCCTATGGATTTGCTGCGTCTAAACAGAAAATAAAGATGAGGAGCTCTGTGGTCACCTTGATGGTATATATCTACTGCTGGGCTGGTACAGTAAGCTAAAAACAGAAGGCTAAGAGGGTTATTCACCAAAACTCAAATTAATCTCAGTTTTTTATGAAAACAAAGTCAAGCAAACTCCTTCCATAAATTTAACTCATTTATCAACAATTTTTCACGAAAAATTTCAGGGACATCTCCATTGACTTCTACATGACCTCGACAAGTTTGAGATGGAGTAATTTTAGATTCAGATTTAGCAGCTTTGGGGTAGAATAAATCTTTTTTCCATGAAAAATTAGATTTTTCCACATTAAAAACATCGACTAGATGAATTCAATGTTTTCAATGGGCCCCTAAATGTTTGCCAGGCCTCAGGAGTTTAGACCTACATCATTAAATTGGAAATTATTAAAAGCATTAGATCTTTATGATTTTAGTACTTGGAATTAACATTGGCTATTATGTATTTTAATGCAAATGAGCCTAGAGATCCATGGACTTTTTTTTAATGGTACAGGCATAGAATCTAACAACCGGTGAAACCCATTATCCAGGAAACTCCAAAAATAACAATAATGTCCTGTTAAAAAATGGTTCCTCTTTTAAGACCTTTGCATTTTGATGGGGGTGCACCAAATGTAGAATTTGGTTTGGAATTTGGTCAAATAGCAGTAGTTTTTGAAAGATTTGGAGTCTTCAGCCAAACTGAATCCAAACCCTTAAATGGCAGAGTTGCTTCCTCTGCCAGAGGTTGAGGCTAATAGGACCTGCATACACATAATGATCAAGTTGAGGGGGCGAGTTGACCAATCGTAGACATGCTGAGCCCCAACATGGCAGCATATTTCTGGCAATATAATGTTGTTTCCCCCAACTGAAGCCCTCGCCTTTGGTGGGGGAAAAAAACACTATATATTTGTGTTTACAGTAGCATTTCTGGTTCTTCTTCTGCTTTCTTTGCACCATCGATCTCCACCTGCCTCGTGGCAGAAATGGCAGACCCTATATATAAACAATATTTTGTATAATTCTAAAAGTATCAAAGCTTTTTTTTTTTCCATTATGCATAAAAATACCACTATTTGATTGTGTTGGGATTCTGATTTAAGACTAGTAATATACCATTTTATGGATGAATGGACCATAAAATGAGTCTGGTTACTGACCCAATTCCTGCAGACATGGAAAGGCGACCTTGGGTAGCACAGGAGATCTAAAGTAACATAAGAATCCCTTTTCCATTGTGGAGTCAGAGGCAGGAATCTGTATCGCTCTCAGGGGTTGCAGAGAATTCAGCAGCTGCAATAATATCCAGTTCCTTTTTAAGGGTTTTGTAACTTTGCAACATTCCTGAGGACTGCAAATACTAGCGGCTGAGGAAAAGTAAATATACAACACACATTTACTCTCCATATCTCGAGCGGTCTGTGCAGGAAAAGACTAAAACCCTTCTGTGTTTGAGTTTTAAATTAAAACACTCCAGCTGAAATCCAATCCCTCGTAAACCCCGCTGACTGTCAACCGTTTATTTCATGCTGAGCAAACTATTTCACAATTAACAAAAAATATCCCCCAGGGGAGCAAATCATTTTCACTGAACAAAATGTTTTGCACTGTGCCTTTAAGGGAAACCGTTTCCAGCATGTTTTACAAGTTTAGGAACAGACAGGAGGCGAAACAGTGCAGTGTAGCTGTTAGCAAATCCTAATTCATTAGGTCAGCATTATAAGATTTCAGTTTATTACTGGAACCTAGTTCAGCTGGCACACAGACGGCTCTAATTGTTTCTCCAAAACTCCAAGAAAGAAAAAAAAAAAAAAGGGTTGTTTCATACTGACTTAATCTGCAAGGTCTTAAGGTTACAATCATTGTTGGACTAAGTGGTCCCTCTTAAGGCATAAATAGAACGTTCCTCCTTTTCTCTTCACCAGAACAGCTCAGCTGCCAGCAAATGCAGGTGCTCCCAGCCTCGCTCACTGCTGCTACAAAGCAAATTGTAAGTATTCCTGCTCTATATCTCAAACTAAATCAATGTTAACAACTAGAAGTCAGCAATAGGTGCTTTTCTGGATATTTGTCTACAGCAATGTCCAAGAGGTTTACAGTCATTGCTGAATGTAAACTGAATTATTCTTGTATTTTAGGTAAAAACAAACCTTGGAAATTAAAGTGGTGGTGGTTCACCTTCAAACAACTAGTTGGCTTCAGATATATTCACAAAAAATAACTTTTTCCAGTGACTTTCTATTTTCTATGTGTCACTGTTTTTCTAATATTGACGTGTAAAGTGTCATTTTTCACCTTCTGAAGCAGCTCTGGGAAGGGGGGTCGCCGACCCTGTAAACTGTTCTAAATTGATACATTTAGTTGATACATTTCTTATCTTTGTCCCTGCTGAGCAGAATCCCTGAGTTTCATTACAGGCAGCTGTTAGACTTGATACAATAGTTGCTAATACTCCAGAGATGCTGCTGAGAAATGTATCAACTAAATGATACAAAATTGTAGCAGTTTAGAGTCTGCACCTGAATTACTGAGCTGCCAGACTCAAACACCGGAGACACGAACATTCAATTTTCAGCTTAGATTTTGGAAAAACCGTAAAAAATAAATAATGGAAAGTAATTGAAAAAAGTCTTTATTTCTGGGGAACAATCTGAAAACAACTGAACTGAAACAAGTGTTTGGAAGGTGATTTCGGAGAGATTTTATTCACTGTATGTGACATGATATTATTCATGATATTGAGTGTTCTTTAATAACATACAGGGGCAAATTCACTAAAGGGCGAAGTGACTAACGCGGGCGAAAACGTCATTTCGGTACTTCGCCGATTTACTAACGGTTGCTGGCGTAACTTCACAAGCGAAGGAGATAGACTCTATTGGTACTTCGCTCCCTAACACCTGGCGAATTTGCGCTCTGGCAAATGGACATAACTACGCAAATTCACTAAGATGCGGATTTTACTGAACGTTACCTCTTGCGCCAGACTTGCCTTTGCCACCTTAGACCGGGCGAAGAGCAATAGAGTAGATAGGAGTTCCTCAAAATTTTTTAGTTTTTTCCTTTTTTATGGTGATAGGTTGCAAAAGATCGTAAATATTTTTTGGGGTAACCGACTTTCCCCCTACATTTACTAACATATGGCACATAAACTACGCACTGGGCTCATGTGTAGGGCAATATAACAACTTTATTTTATTAAGGTTTCCCGGGCTTGTGTAGTGTAATGTATTTGCTGCAACATATACGTCTATACAACTTTAACTTCCTGCCATATGCAAATTCGCCAAAGCTAGCGCAACTTCGCTTTGCTTGGCGCAGTAACGATACTGCAACTTCACTAGCGTTCAGCGCCCTGAACGCAGCTTTGGATTTTAATGAATTAGTGTTGTCCTCGCGAATCTACACCTGGCGAAGTGTTGCTCTGTGAGCGAAGCCCTCTCTGACGAATTTTCGGAGGTTAGTGAATTTGCCCCACAGTAGGAGGAAGATGTCAGTTCTTATGTATAGTTATGAGTTTGTTTCAGGTTCTTTATAGTTAAGTATATTATTATAATATGGATAAAAGTGGTTATTTTGTTATGTGTGCTTTATATGCAGAAAACGAAAACCATGTTTCTGGTCTACAAACATTGCACTGTTGTCCTGGCCATGCTATCCATGTTGGAGTATTCCAGCTGCCTTCCCTTGAGTGAAGATTCTATTTGCACGGCAGAGGAACTTGCTAAGTATAGCATCGTCTTTACAGGGAAGTGGAGCCAGGCTTCATTCCCTAAGCAATATCCCCTTTACAGGCCTCCAGCTCAGTGGTCATCATTGCTAGGTAAGTGAATATGAATATAAATAAATTAAAACCTAATTAAGGATCAAATCGTGGATATTATTACAGTAAAGTCAGAACGGATGTATAGGATCGTCTTTGCCTGTAAAGTATAAATGGCATTTTGAAATCAGAGAGTGAGTTTGCAGTTTAAGGGGACAAGTAACAACTTTACAGAGGCATTTTAATTTTAATGTACATGTCAGATCTGAAAGACTAAAGTATGGGAGTGGGGCATTTTACAGTGAAAAAGTTGTGGAGCACTGATGCTGCACATGTGTGAGTAGGGATACACAGCACTGTGCCAAGTAAAGGGTAAGTAACATCAGAAGTGAACATTTTAATTGTATACTGTAGATAATGGGGTTCATTTATTATTTGTGCAAGAACACTAAGAAGAGCTAAATTGTGCCCATTAAGGCCCATGCACAGAGCACTTGTGCCAGGGGATATACTGCATGTGTAGGCTGCACTATCTGTCTTAATGCAAGGTGTAATGCATAATGCTGCCCTGTACTTAAAGGAGAACTAAAGCCTAACTAAAGAAGTAGCTAGAAATGTTGTACATGATGTTTTGTGCTTCTGTACCAGCCCAAGGCAACCACAGCCCTTTAGCAGTAAAGATCTGTGTCTCCAAAGATGCCCCAGTAGCTCCCCATCTTCTTTTCTGCTGATTCACTGCACATGCTCTGTGCTGCTGTCACTTACTGAGCTTAGGGACCCACTCACAATATACAGTACACATAGAATAGAAATGTCACAATATAAGGCTCATTAGTAATTAATACAGATAATTACTACATGGCAGCACAGAAACCAGTGCAATTAGCATCAGAATTTAATAATCAGCAAACCTGTAGCATCAGCTTATATTACAGCCAGGGAAGCTCATTTTCTGCTGGATAATTAGTGACGAGCCCTAAGTTTAGCTTCTCAACAGCCAATCAGAGCCCACTGAGCATGTGAGTGTCACAGACACTTTCCAAGATGGTGACCCCCTGTGACAAGTTTGAAGTCCTCATTGCTGCTATTGACAAGCTGAAACTTTAGCCTTGTGCAATAAGTTCAGTATATAAAATATGGCATTTTTAGCCCTATTAATTTTTAGGGTTTAGTTCTCCTTTAAAGGCAAACTACCCTTTTAATGTTTACATTCTTTTAGCGCCCTTAAGACATGATGTATATTATGGAAAGATCTCTAAGCCACTGTAGGTAAAGACAAGGTAAATAATCTGTGTTTTTACAGTCATATAAACTCACTTGAGTGCATTTAGCGTTTAAAGGATTATACAATATCACCTTTGACTGCCCGAGGCCTCGCTGTGCTTTTCTATAAACTTATTAGTGGAAAGTTCCTGAGAAGCTTCCAAAATCCAACTGCTTCTCAGCACCTGACCCCTTGTTCCTCCCTAAAAGAAAGAAAAGACAGCTGAATGCAATGAATACAAAGCATCTCTACTGATTATTTAACTAGAGGTTTCTGTCCTGTGAGTTCTCAAGGCCTAATATAAATCATGTCAGCCAGTCATTCCAGTCTGGAGTATTTGGAGTGTAAGCAGGGGGTAACTACAGAGGAAGCAGACCCTGGAGGTATAGGGGCTCCATAATGCCCTAATTAATGAGCAATTTCAACTTATATTGGTAAAAAAGGACAACCTGTGGACATGTCACAATTAGTGATAGGTGAATTTATTCGGCAGTCGCGAGCTCCCGCGATTTGCGGCTGGTGAATAAATTTGCGAAACCGCCACGAAAATTCGCCAGCAAATATTCAACGGCGTCAAAAAAAATGGACGCCGGCGCAATTTCGCCAAAAACGCCGTTTCGCGAAATTCAAGAATTTTTCAGCGAAGCGAAAACGCCCCAAATTCGCCCATCACTAGTCACAATATAAAGGCTAACAACAAAATGTTTCTTATTTAAATCATTTTTTCATTATGAGAAATTCATTGCGGGCGGTTGGTTGAAATACATGCTGCCCCCCAGTAGGCATATTTTAAAAATGAACTGATATTACCTTACTGATACAGGAAGGAGACCTGTTATCCACTATACTCGAGACCTGGGGGTTTCTGGATAAGGGAATCTTTCTGTAATTTGGATCTCCATGCCTTAGGTCTGTTAAAAAAATAACTGCGACATTAATCAACCCCAATAGGATTGCATTGCCTCCTATACGGATAAATTATATTTTAGTTAGGATCAAGCACAAGCTACTGTCTTATTACAAGGAAATAGAAAATCATGGTTAAAAATGTAAATGACATGATTAAAATGGAGTCTATGGGAGATGGCCTTCCTGTATTTCGGAGCTTTCTAGATAACAGGTTTCCAGATAAAGGATCCTATACCTATGTTATTCTGTAATAACAGAATGTTTGGTATCTTGCCATCCTCATCACTGCGGTATATAGTGATGGGAAAATTTATTTGCCAGGCGCAAATTCGCTGCGAATTTTCGCCGCCGGTGAATAAATTTGCGAATTTGCCTTGAAGATTCAACAGTGTCACAGTTTTTTTGACATTAGCGACGGTTTCGACGTTGTTGACAATTAACAATTAAAGCACGCCCATTGACTTTAATAGGGGCCCGCGTCAAAATTTGTGAATTTCGCGGCAAAGCGAAATGGGACAAATTTGCCCATCACTAGCGGTATATAGTGATCCCATCTGGGTCCCATGGATGGCGGGTTGTGATGTGATTCAGTCGCACCCCTACCCCTACTAATTCCACCAATACAAATGATGTCCAATTGAAAAATTTTCACTTTGGGGAAGTCTGGTATTAAATGAGAACTAAACCCTAAAACTCAATATGATTAAAAATGGCATATTTGATATAGTGAACTTATTGCACGAGGCTAAAGTTTGAGCTTGTCAATAGCAGCAATGATCCAGGACTTCAAACTTGTCACAGGGGGTCACCATCTTGGAAAGTGTCTGTGACACTCACATGCTCAGTGGGCTCTGATTGGCTGTTGAGAAGCTAAGCTTAGGGCTCGTCACTAATTATCCAGCAGAAAATGAGCTTCCCCTGTAATATAAGCTGATGCTACAGGTTTGCTGATTATTAAATTCTGATGCTAATTGCACTGGTTTCTGTGCTGCCATGTAGTAATTATGTGTATTAATTACTAATCAGCCTTATATTGTGACATTTCTATTCTATGTGTACTGTGTATTGTGAGTGGGTCCCTAAGCTCAGTAAGTGACAGCAGCACAGAGCATGTGCAGTGAATCAGCAGAAAAGAAGATGGGGAGCTACTGGGGCATCTTTGGAGACACAGATCTTTACTGCTAAAGGGCTGTGGTTGCCTTGGGCTGGTACAAAACCCCAAAACATAATGTACAACATTTCTAGTTACTTCTTTAGTTAGGCTTTAGTTCTCCTTTAAGGCCTATAGCATGCAGTATTTCTGACCAGTTTTGTGATCTCAGTAAGAACCACTGTGTTCATAACTTATTGCCACCTACTGAAATCACAGGAAACACTATTTTTGGCAGATACTGACGGTGAATGACGGGTATTACTTGTGAAGCCAAACCAAACATTTCTGAGCTATGCCTACTTGTCACTGCCCATGTCTGCCAGAGCTTTTTTTCCTTTCAATGGAAATCAGTGACTATTTATGACGTTTAGTTCCTTGAAAGCCCTGACAGTTATGTGTCCTTCCCTCTAACGTGCCTCTTTTCAAGAAGAATAAGTCCAATTTTTCATGCCAGTACAGGTATATGATACTTTATCCAGAATGTTCGGGACCTGGGGTTTTCAGGATAACAGATCTTTCCATAATTTGGATCTCAATACCTCGAATCTACTATAAAATAATAGAAACATTAAATAAACCAAATAGGCTGGTTTATTTAAGGATTTATATCTTAGTTTGGACCTAGTACAATATACTGTTTTATTATTACAGAGAAAAGGGAAATCATTTTGTTAAAATTGGATTATTTGGATAAAATGGGGTCTAAAGGGGACAGCTATTCTGGATAACAGGTTTCTGGCTAATGTATCCTACACCTGTACTTGAAACTTTCATTATCCCTTAATTAATCTGGTAACTTTTCAATTATTTTTTCCCACTTGGACCTAATCCCCTTTTAATGCATTTAAGGATAAGTAAACATTTAAAATAAGTGAATTTAGAATTGAAGTGGGTGCTATTCCAAGCACTTTTGTCATTATTTATTTTTATTTGTTATTCCAAGATATCAAGGGATACATGTACTGTTACTATGATTAATTTTGTTACAACAGCGCCACCTGCTGGTCAGTTTCCCACCAGTCTGACCACCAAGTAGTCAAGGAAATTGTCAGGAGAAAGAAGAAGGCTGCTCTGATGTTCTTCTGCTTAGGAAAAAAATATATATATATCTCTCAAATCTTTCCTAAGCAGAAGAACATCAGAGCAGCCTTCTTCTTTCTCCTGACAATTTCCTTGACTACTTGGTGGTCAGACTGGTGGGAAACTGACCAGCAGGTGACGCTGTTGTAACAAAATTCATTCATATTATCAGCATGTGTATCCTTTAATTACATAAATAATGGATGTAAATGACAAAAGTGCTTAGAATAGCCCCCTCATCAATTTTACATTCACTTGTTTTAAAGGTTTACTTATCCTGTAATGCATTTAAAGGGGAAGGCCTGTCTGCCACCAACGATGAAATACTGAGCTAAGTGAAGGAAATGGGAGGGTTGCTGTAATAATAATGGCTTGGACAAATAAATCCTTTGCAGAATTAAAGCTTTTATCTTCATTTTCTTTACGTTTTGCTATTTTACAGGATTCGGTCTTTTTTCAGCAGGATTCGGATTCGGCCGAATCCTTCTGCCCGGCCGAACCAAATCCAAATCCTAATTTGCATCTGCAAATTAGGGGTGGGGAGGGAAATTGCGTGACTTTTTGTCAGAAAACAAGGAAGTAAAAAATATTTTCCCCTTCCCACCCCTAATTTGCATATGCAAATTAGGGTTCTGATTCGGTTCAGTATTCGGCCGAATCTTTCAAGAAGGATTCGGCCAAATCCAAAAAAGCGGATTTGGTGCATCCCTAAAAAAAGGGGAAAGTGAAAAGCTAATATATATTTTATTTTTACTTATTCATACTGTAAGAGATACTTTTTTTTTATCCATAATTAGACGTACAGGTGATAATTTCAAAAAATTTTATGTTTCACATGCTTTTAGAGAAGATTTCCCCTCCAATGACAATACACCTCACCCCAGCTGCCAGAATTGAACTGGTCAGCAGCTTTTCCCTGTGCAGCAGGAGCCAATGGGAAGTGACTGTACATGGCACCTAAGAGTGACATCACTGTTGGGTCACATGTAAACGAATATGTTATTGGCTTGCATTACACAATGCAGTGTCCTTCCAATTCAGTAGCATTAGAGCTGAGATGGCCAGGGACACCAGAGGGCATATAATTAAAAGAGAACCCCTTTAATTTTACTTGATGTAGAATGTTCTTACCCACTTTTCAATTGGTCTGCATTTTTTATAGTTCTCAAATAATTTTCTTTTTTCTTCTGCCTTTTAAAAACTGTCAGATGGTCTGACCCCTGCCAAAAAAAAGTAGCTCTATGAGGCTACAATTTTATAGTTATAGTTACGTTTTTTTTTACTTTTCTTTTCTTTCAATTCAGACCCTCTCCTATCCATAGTCCAGTCTCTTATTCCAATCACTGCCGGGTTGCTTGTGTAAACTGGAGCCTAGCCACCAGATAACTGCTGAAATTCCAAACTGGAGAGAGAACTGCAGAACAAAAATCTAAACAATTCACAAAACATAAAAAAGAAATAAGGAAATCCAATTCCAAATAGTTAGAATATGATTGTCTATATCATAGTAAAACTTAGTTTTACACAGAATTGCTGCAAAATAGAAGAATGCAAACATTGATTTATTCAGAAATGTACTGTATATGAGAAATGATTTAATTGAATGTCTCTGCAAGAATGTTAATGCAGGTGATGGTTACTGGGGAAATGGCCAGTCACTCAGGACTGCCAAATGAATATGGTTCCAAATACAAATGACAATATCACCCTTCTCTCTCTGATTCTGGAGTTATTCTTCGTAAACAAGTTACAGAACATATTTCAAGGTTGGAATCAGATTTCAGATGCTAAGGACTGTTCTTGTATAAATAATCATTTATTTCCTTTGAAAAGACACGGAAGGGCACATGGCCATATTTATTTTATAATTCATATCTGTGCTGATACCTTTATTTAACAGGAGTCACTCACAGCTCCGACTACCACATGTGGAAAAAGCTGGTGCCCGCCA
Source organism: Xenopus laevis (assembly GCF_017654675.1). Classification (NCBI taxonomy): domain Eukaryota; kingdom Metazoa; phylum Chordata; class Amphibia; order Anura; family Pipidae; genus Xenopus; species Xenopus laevis. The sequence goes on along the minus strand of NC_054371.1, from coordinate 19,732,755 downwards.
GTAATGGAGTGAGGGACTTTGCGGAAAAAGGTGAAGCGTGGCCGCTAATGAAAGAAATAGAAGCAGCCGGGGAAAAAATTCAAAGTGTGCACGGAATATTTTCGGCAGTCTCAATCTCTAGCGGCACAGGGCAGGCCTCTACTGAGTTTGAGGCACATTCAAGGCACCCCTTTGTAAGTACCCTAAAATATTTCTGCCACTGTATATTTGTGTTAAACACAAAAATGGATCATTGAAACAAAGTAAACACAGTTTGGGCCTTATTTATCAAAATCCGAATTTTTCTCTGAGTACTTTAGGCTCACAGTATAATGCAGTTCCTTTCTCATCTTGTTCCATTTTGAAGTGATGGTTCCGGGGACTTGAAGTCATACTGCTTTACATAGAGGGTGGTGCAAAGATTTTCTGGAAAGCAGAGGGACTTCAACTACCAGAATCTGTCGCTTAGAACAATAGAGAAAAGGGGCTGCATTTCATGGCACGGTGCCCCAAGGCCGCATGGTTCCAGCGCCTGCCGCTTCTTGCACGCACGCCCTTCCTCCCGAGGACGCATGGCACTAGCGCCGGCACCATAGCGCATGCACAACCTCCCTGCACACGCGAGTGCACTCTAAAGCACAGGAGCACTGGGGAACTCTGAGTCCCCAGTGCTCCTTAGGGATGCGGCTTGGCGGCATGCCGCCCCTATAATTTTGCCGCCCTAGGCCCGGGCCTTTGTGGCCTCTCCACAAATCCAGGACTGTGCATTGCACTGTGAGCCTAAGAAGGCTACTTCTCATATGAGAACTATGATTTCCTGTCTATCTGTGGAATGAGGTACAGTATAGGGGTTATTTACTAAAGTTCGAATGCAAAAACTCTAGAAAAGATTTTTTAACTATAAAATCAGAATTTTTAGTGGAAAACAAAACTAAAATTTTTCAATATTTATTATACCACGAGGATTCAAACAGTCAGAATGAAAAAACACTCCATCTTCAACCTGGGAGGTCCTGCAGAAGTCAATGGCTGAGGTCCTATTTGCAATTCAAAGATATTATGGGCTGCGCTGGGTTTCGTATGACAATCTGAACATTTTGGGCTTTTCCGCCGTTTCCATGAAAAAATTCAGACTTTTCAGGCGGGAATTTTTCCCCCTCTGGGCAAATTGGAGAGGCTTCAGATGGGTTTTTTTGCCTTCCTCTGGATCAATTGGCAGATAGGTAGTTAATAAAAAAAAAAAAGGTTGAACTCGATGGACATGTGTCTTTTATCAACCTTACTTACTATGTTACTATGTTACTATGTTACTATGTATAGAATATTAAAATAATACATTGGTGGCCAGGGGATTTAAAAAAAAACAAAAAAAAAACCCACAAACTGGTGTTCAGTAGAATTGAACTCAAGGCTTCAGGACTTCAACTTCGCCTCCTTTCATGACTTTTTCGCTCCTTCAGGACTTTAATTTCGGCTCACTTCCTTATTCAGCATCCTAAGGAAAGGCCGCACGTCTCGGGCGCTCGTAAGGGGGGCCCGGCTCTTTCAAAAATGCTGCACTGCTGGGCCCCCCTTCAGGCCTGGGCCACTTGTCCCCCCTGTCCCCCCTGTCCCCCCCTGATGGCGGCCCTGTTCTTCAGGGTCAAGAGAACAACAGATCTCATAATGTTTCATAAAGTAATCACCTCCCTTGCCTTCCCCAGTCATCAAATGATGTTCTGTGCAGTACAGATCATGAAGTACATGTATATCCCCTTTCATCTCTCAAAGAACTGCATGCTTCTCTTCTTGAAAAATGGTCCAGTATCCGACTACAAACATTTCTGGTCTTGCATGACAGCATTCCAGGATAGGCTGAAAATGTTCTGAATGCAAAGGGTGGCCCTACTAATACTATGTACTTGATATTAATATGTTACATGTTTTTGTTATTTTGTCCTATATATACACCCATTTATATATATATATATTGACGACTTGATAAAAAGACAAAATGATAGAAAGAATTAGTAGGGGTCAGAAGGATTCACTCTGATGCATCACCGCCTCTGATAACTGTATAGATGGAATTTTTTAGGTCTCCTTCATGGTGAGAATTGTGCCAAGCCCGGATTGGTTTGTTGGCGTTGACACTTTAAACCTTTGTGAAGGAAAGCACTGGAAACAATCCGCTACACTGGAACTTCATCCGTATGATGCCGGAACAGACAGTGGATTTACATTTTCATCACCGAACTTTGCTACTATACCACAGGGCACTGTAACTGAGGTATGTTTACTAGTATTCAATCATAGAACAGGTTACAATTCAAGTTTAAAATATTATAAAAATGGACATAGACATGGGTGTCTGCAGAACATTTGCCAGGGGGGGGCAAGGAGGCAAAGGAATTGCAAATTACTTGTACCAATATTTTGGTTTCAGAATCTACAAAGCTTTTCTATAATATATAAAGTAGTATACATTGCTATGTATGTGTAGCATTCTTATTCTGTTACTGACACGTTACCATCAAATGGATCATTCCAATTTGGCCCAACATGTGGGTGGCCTAATCAGGCTTAGATATGCTCATTCAGTGACCTCTTCAAGTGAGCGGATATTTCAGTGTATGGGCAACTTAGAGTGAGGAGGCATAAGGGTATTAGAAACTGAGAGGTGATTGCGGAGTAAATCAGAAGATTGAAAATATCAATATAAATATGAGAAGTGAATAGAGTTAAAGGAGAAGTAAAGCTTAACTAATGAAGTAGGCTAGAAATGTTGAACATTATATTTTGTGCTTCTGTACCAGCCCAAGGCAACCACAGCCCTTTAGCAGTAAAGATCTGTGTCTCCAAAGATGCCCCAGTAGCTCCCCATCTTCTTTTCTGCTGATTCACTGCACATGCTCTGTGCTGCTGTCACTTACTGAGCTTAGGGACCCACTCACAATATACAGTACACATAGAATAGAAATGTCACAATATAAGGCTGATTAGTAATTAATACACATAATTACTACATGGCAGCACAGAAACCAGTGCAATTAGCATCAGAATTTAATAATCAGCAAACCTGTAGCATCAGCTTATATTACAGCCAGGGAAGCTCATTTTCTGCTGGATAATTAGTGACGAGCCCTAAGCTTAGCTTCTCAACAGCTGCTCAGAGCCCACTGAGCATGTGAGTGTCACAGACACTTTCCAAGATGGTGACCCCCTGTGACAAGTTTGAAGTCCTGGATCGTTGCTGCTATTGACAAGCTCAAACTTTAGCCTTGTGCAATAAGTTCATGATATAAAACATGCAATTTTAGACATATTCATTTTTAAGCTTTAGTTCTCCTTTAAAAGATTCAATGGGACAAGGAACTGAAGGGGTCAATCTGCTTTGTGGCAAATGCCCTAGAGAGAATGGTTGTAGGCAGGGCCGGATTTAGACGACGGGCGTCCCTAGGCCACGCGGTCCAAACACCCAACTTGCACCTATGAGATTTAATAATGTCAAAATAAGTATTTATATTGCTATCTATACAGTGTCGGACTGGCCCACCGGGATACCAGGAAAACTCCCGGTGGGCCCAGATATCAGTGCGCCTAACCATTTGGCCTATTTCATGGTCATGAGAACAAAGAGGCTTAATGAGAACAAAGAGGCTTAATAATGGAAGAATAGAGGATAGTATGTAGAGAAAAGAGACAAGGAGACTAAAGAGATTGAGTGAGAAGAGGAGATATAATAGTTTGGAACGTGGGCCCTCAGCCTAAGGTTTTCTGGTGGGCCCCTGGCACCCCAGTCTGACACTGTATCTATATACAAGTTCATTTATACTCTCTATCACACACACAACACACACACTTTTCCAGATGCCCACCTGCTCTGATTTTCTTCTTCTTCTTCCCCCAGAGGAGGAGCAGGAAGTTTACTGTGGGAAGGGGCGGATCTAAGACGGAACTCATGAGAATAGGCAGCAAACTCAGCTGAAAAGTTTTGGGATGGTCCATTTTTGAAGGGGTGCTAACCCCAGGATTTAAGCCTTGCTTAAACTTGTGGCAGCTCTCTAATGGAAATGTGCTCATATAATAAAAAACAAAAGAATAAGTATATATATGGCAAGAGAATCTAATTCATTATTAAGTACAAGTCCAGGGAGGAGCAAATGCCCCTATTTGTGGACACCCATAGCCATAGAAATCACACACCATATAATTCCATTTGTGATTTTACTTATACGTAAAATGGGGCTTAATTGGGAGGACAACTTGGTTATTAGCATTTCCTCCTCTCCAACTGCTCTGACCAAGTGACATCGATGATATTTCTAATTTAAGACTGATTTATGTTATAAATACGCATCGCATTTCACTTTAAAGTCACCTAATGTTGTAGGACTTTTCATTTGTACAGATTACAGCCTCATCGCCAAGTCATCCTGCCAACTCATTTTATTATCCCAGACTAAAGAACCTGCCACCCATCGCCAAAGTTGTATTTACTAAAGTGAAAGGAAGGCTTTCGTCGTTTCTCGATATTGTTTCCAATGTCACTACAACAGGAAATGAGATCGATGAACATATCTCAGGTAAACGGCATTTATTTAACAGCTGATACCAGCAACAGTCAAGCTGAATGGATAGGATAACTCAGTGACTGGATATTGGCAAGATATTAAACATACCTTTCCAGCAAATTAGGTTGATGATTAGTGATGGGCGAATTTGAGGCATTTCGTTTTGTCGAAAAATCCACGAATTTCCTGCAAAATTCGTGAAACAGCGCTGACGTCTCATTTTTGACGGCGTCGTCCATCTTTTGGACACTGCGTAAATGCGCCGGCATCCAAAAAAAAAAACAGACGGGAATTTGCCTCGAATTCGCGTCTGGCTAATAAATTCGCCCATCACTATTGATGATTTTGATGATTGTTATTTTAATCGTTACCATGAATTATATGTTGTTCTGCTCACACGACTGATAAATTGATTTCTATCCATTGGAACATATTTGCATTTATATTAGTGCTTTGCTCAGGGAACCTCTTACCCATTGAGAATCTGTTAGCATTTGCTGCAATATTGCAGTTTTAAAAATAAAAGGAAATATTTTTGTCTACTGTATGAGCTGCACTTTAGATAACCAGTAATAGTCAATAATTAACATTCTAAGGGGCAGATTTATCAAGGGTCGAAGTGAAAATTTGAAGCAAAGAAACTCAAAAACTATTTTTGTGTACTTCGACTATCGAATAGGCCAAAATTCGATTAGACTTTGAAAAAAATGTGACTATTCGAATATCAAAATTTATCATGTACTTTATCATGTACTGTTTAAAACTTCGACCATTCGCCATCTAAAACCTGCCAAATTGCTGTTTTAGTCTACGGGGGACCTTCTAAGTTTTTTGTGGCAAATACTTATTTTCTAATTCAATCCAATGCACTAAAACGTCGTTTCGAATCATTAAAATCCAGCCTATTCACCCGAAGTTAAAAAATTCGATTTTTTTTAAATAAATTCATTTTTTTATTCGAATTTCGAAGTTGAAAAAACTCCCATTACTTCAAAATTTGACCCTTGATAAATCTGCCCCTTAAAGTGGACCTGTCACCCAGACACAAAAAATTGTATAATAAAAGTCCTTTTCAAATTAAACATGAAATCCAATTTCTATTTTTTATTAAAGCATTCATAGCTGTTGTAAGCTCATTTAAAAATCTCAGCTGTCAATCAAATATTGTCTGCCACTCCTCTATGCCAGTGGCATAGAGGCGGGGCAGACAATTACTTTCACTTTCCATTCAGCACTTCCTACATGTCACTGCTCTCCCCACATTCTCCCAGTTCTCTTTACCATTTAATTGTGTAACCAGGACATGGGGATGGACATCAGGTCCCCCATTCTGGTGCACAAACAAGATTCTGAGATGATACAAGGCTTGTCTTAATAACAGTGTCCACAAAATGGCTCCTGCCTGCTTGTTATAATTATGAATTTCCAGACTGAAGGAAGCAAGAATTTAATCATTTATATAGTGTAAATAAAGTTCATTTTGCTTGACTAATGTGATAAAATAGGATTTTGAATAATTTTTTTGGGTGACGGGTCCCCTTTAATGTTCTAATAATTACAATATAAACATAGGAATGCTCATTTTGGTTTCCCCCAGACATATATGATAAGTTTATACCCTATGGCAGATGTACTTCTTGCCTTACACTTCTGTGCCACTACAGAAATTGATGAATTTTATCCATTCAGCCTAATAGCAAAAAAAAAATTGTAATTAGTTGTCTATGAACCATCAGACAACCTGGGTTTAAAGGTGGCTACACAGCCATATACGAGTTTGTCATTGAGTGGATCTGGGGTTATTTTGGACACCCACATGCCGGCCAAATCGGCTGATCCAATTGCTAGCCCTAGGGTCAACTGGAATGTATACTGGAAAATTGCTTAGAATTACATTTTCTTTCATTAGGCAACAATTTAACCCCTTTTATTTCGGAAACACTGTATAAACACTGTTAACTCCCCTAATCAACTCGCAATTTATTTTTGGTTCCCAGTTTACTAAGGTGCGAAAAGCAGCAATAAAAGCCTGCGCCAGAAAAAATGCCAGAAATGACAAAAGAGCAAGATTACTAAAGTGCAAATATTCTGGCAAACATATATATTAACGCCTATTATCGCATTCATGCTACGTAAATTGTCTCGCAAGATTTACTAAAGATTATTGCCAGTATTATCTCCAAATATAAACAAAATTGTCTCCAATTTTATTGCCAACCAGAGAGTGGCATTATGTGGAAAAAAAGACAGAAATCGTATAGTAAAAGAGGAATAGAGTCAGTTTTTTTAAACATAAGCAACGAAAATTTAGTGATTGCACTGGCGTAGAATGATACTTAACTTTGTAGTATTAGTTAATTTAAGAAAAATATGTATAAAGGGACAATAATTTATTCTTTATTGGTCATAGGTATTTTTAATAACATAAACTGGTAATAAATACTATTTTATATAAACTCATTGATATACTATATATATATATATATATATATATATATATATATATATATATATATATATATATATATATATATATATATATATATATATATATATATATAATATACACATTAGTGTTGCCATTGGCAGTGGTGCCCTAAAATCTCAAGATTTAGGGGCAGATTTATCAAGGGTCGAAGTGAAAATTCGAAGTAAAAACTTTCTAATTTCAAGTTATTTTTGTGTACTTCGACTATTGAATAGGTCAAAATTCGATTCGAATTTGAAAAAATTTATACTTTGAATATCGAAATTTATCATGTACTGTCTCTTTTAAAACTTTGACTCTGACCATTCGCCATCTAAAACCTGCTGATTTGCTGTTTTAGCCAATGGGGGACCTCCTTTGAAAAATCTAAGTTTTTTTGGGCAAATACTTTGATTCGAATTCAATCGAATGCGTTAAAACTTCGAACAATTCGAATACAGCCTATTCACCCAAAGTGAAATTTTCACCCAAAAACGTTTTTTTTAATACATTTCGATTGGTATTTTTTTATTTGAATTTCGAAGTTATGGGAGTTCAAAAAAAACTCCCATTACGACCCTTGATAAATCTGACCCTTAAAGTAGATTATGCAGTTAACCTAAATGACCTCCAAAAAACTCACAATGCGCCAGAAATAGCGCTGCGATTAACTGCTACGCTTGCATAATTAACGCCACTTATCGCAAGACAAATTTATCTCATCGCACTTTAGTAAACATGTGAGAGGAGTTAATTTTGTCGCTAGAATATTCTCATCGATAATGGGCGATGGGTTATAGACAATTTTTACAAACTTTAGTAAACGGACCCTTAGGGGCAGATTTATCAAGGGTCGAATTTCGAAGTTGAAAGTACTTCGAAATTCGACCATCGAATTTAAATACATCCAATTTAAAGTTTTTTCATCGAATTTGGCAATCTTTCGATCTAATTAAAATCGAACAATTCGAAAGGATTTCAGCGATCGAAAGGTTTTTACTTCGATGTGTAAAGACTTGGAAAAAGTTTGAAGAAGGTCCCCATAAGCTAACACAGCAATTCGGCAGGTTTAATTTGGCGAAGTATTGAAGTCAGTGTGGGACATTCGCTAAGATTCGTAGTTGCGCCGGTGTCTGCTTCGCGGCACTTTACCAGGCATATTTTCGCCAGCTCTCTGCAAATTTACTAAAATCCGAAGTTGCGCTCAGGGGTAGCGTAAGGTTGGGAAGTTGCGCTAGCGTTAATTCGCCTACTACGCTAACGATGCTTAATTTGCATATGGCGCCAAATTCAATTTACAATGGAAGTATTCGTAGCAGCACTACACAAGCCTGGGAAACCTTCAAAACAGCAAATAAAATGTTTATTTTGCCCTACACATGTGCCCACTGTATAGTTAAGGTGCCATGAGTTAGGAAACGTAGGGGGGAAGGAGGGGAGCCCCAAAAATGTTTTCGATCTTTTTAAGCCTATCACCCATAAGAAAGAAAAAACGCCAGCGTTTTTTGGGACTTAGAAATTTTTTTAACTTTTTATGAAGCAATCCCTATCTACTCTATTGCACTTCACCTGGTCTGAGGTGGCGAAGGAAGTCTAGCGTAAAAGGTAGCGTTCAGAACACTGCGCGCGTTAGTGAATTTGCATAGTTACGTCCGTTGCGCAAATTCGCCAGGCGTAAGGGTGCGAAGTAACACTAGCGAATGTACGCCAGCGTCCGTTTTACGAAAATTAACGAAAATGCCCAACGCTGGTGAATTCACGCTAGCGTTAGGCGCTTTGGCGTTAAGTGAATTTGCCCCAAAGTTTTTTTTTTAAGAGTCAGTACTTTGATTATCGAATGGTCGAATAGTCAAATTTTTTTTTAGTTAGAATAAAGTCGGATATGGCCTATTCGATGGTTGAAGTACCCAAAAAATGACTTCGAAATTCGAACTTTTTTAACTTCGATAATACACTCGAACCTTAGTAAATCTGCCCCTTAAACTTGCAACAGAAGAAACAAAATGGTTTCAAACAAAACCCACATTATTTCAGTAAAAACAATCAACCAAAAATCTCATCGACATACTCAAATCTCTGCATATGGCTTTCCAGTAACTAGTTTTACTGCTTATTTTTTAGAAACACCACTGGACTGCGAGGTTTCCGTATGGTCGTCCTGGGGTCTCTGTAGAGGCAGCTGTGGGACCGCTGGGGTTAATAGTAGAACAAGATACATTCGCTTGAAACCTGCTAACAATGGAACTGCCTGCCCAGCCCTCAATGAAGATAAAGAATGTGAACCAGAAAACTGTGTATAGAACAAAAAAAAACGACTGCGCTAGATAACTTATTATAGACGTATGGTACATACTTACTTATTGTAAATAACAGTTTGGGACAATATATGTTATCTAAACTGACAGTTTGGATACCTTTTCACTGAGAAAATGAATATTTCCTCAGGCCGGTGCCATGTTTTGATTCCTAATTCCAAGTTTTATATCGAATTCCTTTGCGAGACGAGTAACAATTTTTTTTTTTTTTTACACATTACACCTATGTTGGAACGTTTAGTACAAAGTAATTCATTTTACTACCGTGCTGTGTTTGTATATACATAGTCAAGCTCACAATATTGGGAAAATGTTCATAATAAAGATTTTAAGGTTTTTCACCGTCTTCCAAAATTAAGCACAGCGGATGTGGTCATTTAAAGAACATACAGTATGCATACTGATAATACAATAGATATCAGAGGAAAATGTACTTGTCCTAACCATTTACAGGTATGGGATCCGTTATCCGGAAACCCGTTATCCAGAAAGCTCAGAATTACAGACCCCATTTTATTCAAATAATCCAAATTTTTCAAAATGATTTCCTTTTTCTGTGTAATAATAAAACAGTAGCTTGTACTTGATCCCAACTAAGATATAATTAATCCTTATTGGAAGCAAAACCAGCCTATTGGGTTTATTTAGTGTTTACCTGATTTTATAGTAGACTTAAGGTATAAAGATCCAAATTACAGAACAATCCCTTATTCGGAAAACCCCAAGTCCCGAGCATTCTGGATAACAGGACGTAAAGATCAGAGATTTGGGAGCACCAGCCATAAATCATAGAGGATAGTGTGCAGGGCCAAGTAAATTGAACACATATCAGAAGAGAAAAAGAGCTGACCCATGTAACTGCACCCTCCCATCCATTACATCCAAAAACTTGTGTAATCATTAAAAAAAACGTAACTTTTAATAAATTATTAAAACAAAATATCCAGTGTGAATTGGTTAAAATATAGCAGGAGAGCGGATCGAAAAGGTGGACGCACCCATATAAGGTTTACCAGCGACACGCTGTCGTTATTAGACGGCCTAACAAATAAACTATACTGTGTCTCAGGCACAACTCAAGCAGACACTGACCCTCAAATCTGATAGAATCTCCAACCCCTTTACCCAGAGTCCTCTCCCGATCCGTAAGGAAATCACGGCCCCTTATTCTCAGTCCCTATCCAAAGTCCTGCCTAACCATCCACTAAAGGCTCACTGGTGGCTATGAACAAAAAGTAGCTGCTTACCTCATCTGGAGGATGGTCCCTGAAAAATTTTAAATGGCATGTAAAGGAAAAAAATAAAATCCCATTTTTACTTTCTTTAATGAATAAGAAACCTATCTCCAATATACTTTAGTTAAAAAATGTGTACCATTTTTATAAGAAACCTGACTGTATGCAGTGAAATTCTCCCTTCATTTACTGCTGTGGATAGGAATTGTCAGACAGTCCCTAACTGCTCTGCAGCGAAACAATCATACTTATGAACAGCAGGGGGAGCCCCCGCCTTACTTTTCAGCCATGCAGAACTCAAGCAGCTTTGTTTGTTTCCCTGTAGAGCAGTCGGCGACTGTGTAGAGTTTTGTATTGGATTTTATTTTTGCCTTTACATCCCCTTTACTGTTTCCAACTCCAGCTGCAGGGACAAAGATCATGGAACCAGATTCAAACAGAAAAACTGGGATTCTATTTGGAGGATTATTTTGTTGCAGCCACTGGTTCTGCAGAGTTGGAGAAAGTTTGTATTAAACAATAAAAAAACTATAAAAATTCCACATTAGATTCCATGACAACACAGGACCCAGTGCAGTCTGTATATTCTGATTATTAATCAGTCTTGCTGTATCAGCTTCTGGCAGATATTATTTGTGCTGTTTTGATAATTTATGACGATCCCTAAGCAGCCCAGATCACACTGAGCATGTGCACAGTCTTGGTCTAGGTTTAACAAAGTTACAAGATGGTGACCCCCTGTGGCCAACTTTGAAAGCATAAATCATTTGTGGTGCAGTAACTTCATGTTTATGTTTAGGATACAAAACACAGCATTTCTAGCCTTGTTCTATTTAAGACTTTACTTCCCCTTTAATGGATTCTACGGTCAAATGTGGAAATAGGAAATAACCCTGCATTCAGGGCTTTAAATTATTTAAACCAAAAGTAGTAGCTGGTGTCCTCCTGGATAAAAGAATGATTCCTAAGTAGTTTTGGCTACACTTGGTTATTCCATGATTGAAACAAAGTCATAAACATACATGAAAAACTGTATGACAACAATAAGTATAAAGTCCAAAGTGAAAAGAAGAGTTTCTATTCACAAGTAAGATATATAGGAGGTAAACTAAACCAAGGAAAAGATTGAAAGGAGCCATAGCAAGTATTATTCTAAGAGAAGGGCATACGTGACAACATTTAGGTTAAATGAGCTATCGGAGCTTCACAAGAAGCTGTCAGTAAGTTACTCTGTCTGACATTCAAATCTATGGAAGAAATTGGAGTAGACTGCTAAACGGTATATTTCATTCCATGACCCCTTCATCGTAACGAAAGCTGGTTTATGACCTGTAACAGAGTTATGTAAAAGAGAGCTCAAACCTGCCCACCAGGAGATGAATCAAGCCGCAAATTTAAAGATAGAGGTGTTAGTATTTTAAACAAATACCTCTCCTTTTTAGTTGGTTGCTAGTATGACCCTTTGATTCCATTTTTATTCTGTAACCCTTGTTTGTCAACTTATTATAAGACCCCTGTTTGCTATAAATGAATGTAAAGTGCTGCATAACTTGCTGGTGCTATATAATTAAATGATGATGGTGTTTTCTAAAGGAAACATGAACCCATGAAAAAACAATATTTGAATTACCGGAATTAGTAATGCATTCACAATTAAAGGGTGGCTATATATATATATATATATATATATATATATATATATATATATATATATATATATATATACTTTATAGAAACGAAGATGCACACCAGGATTTGGCAAAAAGGTTAAAAATCCATTTTTATTAATTTACATTAAAAAAGAGCTGGTCAACGTTTCGGACTAAATCTAAGACCTTTATCAAGACCCTGTTCACAGTAAGCCCTCCGTGAATAAATAACTAAAAAACATGTCACTCACCAATTCGTGCCCGCCCACATGATCATGTGACTGAGAGGAAAGCCAACACCAGAGTATAGGAATAAATGGTATCTTGCTACTAAAATATAAAAACAAAAATGTTACATATAACCATGTTAGATGAAACATTCAGAATCTTAGACATAAAAACATGTTAATACTGAAAGGCAACATAGTATAGATTGCAAAGTAACCCTTAACATTGATTGAGAAAGCATAGGTAAGAGCAGTATTCGTTTAGACCCAAAGGAGCAGTAGTGTTTAATTTACGTATCCAAAACGTTTCACATTGCAACAGTGCTTTCGATCTCTCACCCCCCCCCCGCCTCAAAGGGGGGATGTGGTCTATAGCTGTGAATCTAAACGTAGGTAATCTATTTCTAAAAAATGTTTGGCAACTGGTTTATTAGTTGTATTATCTCTAAAGGCCGTACTAATTGCGGAACGGTGGCCGTCCATCTGCAATCTTAATGTTTGGTCAGTTTTCCCAACATATGATCAAGAGAAAACTGCACCGGCCCGGAGTTATTCCAGTGATCACCACCGAGCGATCGGTTTCCTTCTTCTTCTCTCTTCTCGCTGCTGCGCATTCGCATGTGCATCAGAGCGAACAGCTGAACTTTAATGAAAAAGTCGCTACTTTGTTTTACTGAGCATGTATCTGCCCTGGGTAATTTGAAGAAAGAAGAAGCATGTGTATCACTTTGAAGCAGCCAATATTATGCATCCCAGAGCAAAGAACTCAATAATGTGTTCCATCAAACCCTTTAGTAAATGAAAATAAGCACAGGCCAATTCCTGATAAAGTGATCAGCAGTTAAAAGAACCCTGGGACTAGGCTGTCCAAAACAGAAGAGCAACTGCCAGTAATCTTTAAAACAGTGGTACTAAAACCACCATTAAATAGTCGGTTAAAATAAATTCTGAAGCATTCAACCCTGCATAACCAAGGTCATTTTTCTCTCTGAATAATATAGGCATGGAATCTATTTTCTGCAATGATTGGGGCCTGGGTTTTACCAGGTAAGGGGTCTTTCATTAATTTAGAGCAAAATTCCTAAATTACCAAAAACAGATTTCAAATACAAATATTGTACTCTCTAAACCCTTGTAAATCCACCATTTATTCCCTGTTTGTTATAACCAAGGTATAGCACTGCGTATCTTGTCGGCGCTATATAAATAAATGATGATGATGAAATACAGGTATGGGACCTGTTAACCTGAATGCTCGGGACCGTGGTTTTCCAGATAATGGATCTTTCGGTAATTTGGATCTTCATACCTCAAGTCATGTAAACACGGTTGTCTACTGATAATGAGCCAATAAATCACAAAGAAAGTTCACAGAAACAACGTGTCAGTGTGCTGCGGTCTGTTGGATATTGCATGTAAACACGGTGAGACACGTTTATAAAAAGGTTGAATTTCGAATTAATGTGAGGTTTTTTTACCCTAATAAGTTCGAATATATTCGAAATTTGATTGGGGGGTTATTTATTAAAAAAAAATCTAATATCTCAAACTCGGACAAAGTTTACCTGAAATTTTGCACGAAAACTCTAATCAAATTTGAATCGAATTCAACTTAAAGGACATGTAAAGGCAAAAAAATAAAATCCCATTTTTACTTTCTTTAATAAAAAAGAAACCTATCTCCAATATACTTTAATTAAAAAATGTGTACTGTTTTTATAAGAAACCTGACTGTATGCAGTGAAATTCTCCCTTCATTTACTGCAGTGGATAGGAATTGTCAGACGGTCCCTAACTGCTCTGCAGGGAAACAATCATACTTATGTACAGCAGGGGGAGCCCCCGCCTTACTTCCCAGCCATGCAGAACTCAAGCAGCTTTGTTTATGATGATTCCTAAGCAGCCCAGACCACACTGAGCATGTGCACAGTCTTAGTCTTGCAAAGATGTTTAACAAAGTTACAAGATGGTGACCCCCTGTAGCCAACTTTGAAAGCATAAATTATTTGTTTGATTAGACTTGTGGTGCAGTAAGTTCATGTTTATATTTAGTATACAAAATACAGCATCTCTAGCCTTATTCTATTTTAGATTTTACATGCCCTTTAACTTGATTCAAGTTTCTTCTCCGAAAAAACTCAAATGTCAGGAAGGCTAGTAACATGTCCAAATTGGTCCCTGGACCTCTGCCATTGACTTATACATGAACTCGGCAGGTTTTAGGTGTTGAAAAGGGAATTTTGAATATTTAAAGGGCCAGAGTTCGATAAATCTCAAAATTCTAATTGAAATTCAAATCGAGTTTTGGATAATTCACAAGTTGAATTTGAGAGTTTTGACCATAAAAAAATTAAAAAATTCAAATTTTCAATTCAACCCTTAATAAATCTGCCCTTAAATGAACCCAATAGGCTGGCTTAACTCCCAATAAGAATTCATTATATCTTGTTGGGATCAAGTACAAGATACTCAAATTCAACTAAAGTTGATTCAAGTTTCTTCTCCAAAAAAACTTGAATGTCAGGAAGGCAAGTATCATGTCCAAATTGGTCCCTGGACCTCTCCCATTGACTTATACATGAACTCTGCAGGTTTTAGGTGATGAATAGTCAAATTCAAATATTTAAAGGGCCAGAGTTTGATAAATCTCGAAATTTGAATTCAAATTCAAATTCCAATCGAGTTTGGATAATTCACAATTCGAATTCGAAAATTCAAATTTTCAATTCGACCCTTAATAAATCTGCCACTAAATGAACCCAATAGGCTGGCTTTACTTCCAATAAGGATTCATTATATCTTGTTGGGATCAAGTACAAGCGACTGTTTTATTATTACAGAGAAAAAGGAAAATATTTATAAAAATGTGGCGTATTTGGATAAAATGGAGTTTATGAGAGATGGCCTTTTCGTAATTTGGAACTTTCTGGATAACTCAGAGTTTTCTGGATAAGGGGTATTCAGATAATGGATCCCATACCTCTACAAAAAACATGGATTTATGCTCATTTATTTACTGTTTTTATACAGAGGGAAAAGAATAATAAAATAGATAGAGATGTGGCTCTATGGACAATTTACATATTTATAAGCTTTCTAGATAATGCCTTCGACAATATGTAGAAAAATAAAGGGAGTTATTAGTAATGAAATTATTCTTATTTGAAGACCCCTGGGTGTGCTTAATTTCCATATTGTGTATATATGCGTGTGTTTTTTTTTTCATTTTGTAATTCAAATGTTATCCTAAGAAAGCTGTATGTGTATAACTCTTCACATGTATTTGTATAATATTCCATTTTGTGTCAGTGTTAATTATTAACACAGAATCAGCCACCAGATGCCATTTCCCATGAGAATCAATATCTGACACAAGCCCTGAAATTATACTGAACGCGTTTATTGCAGACACTGCAAACACCAGGAGCCACAATGAATCCAAGAAATACTCCATATTTCATTTTTCTATTCTTCTGGCCTCTGTCTTCTGCTATGTATTTTCATGTAGCCGAAAAAGAGGAGAAATGCCTAATAGAAGATCTCCCATCCGAGACACTGGTCACAGGTAGGATCTTGCTTATACTGTACATAGAAATACTCTATTTTTTTTTAGGGTGAACGTTTACAACCATTTAAAGGGACATCATGGGGGATATTGTGAATTTTGGCCATATTTTGCACTTCACCTTAAGTATTAGATTACTCCCATGCTTTTTCTTGGAGATGCAAGAGACCAATCTAATAATTAAATATCCAATTTTAACAATTTAGGTGCAGTTTTTAGTTTGGATGACAGAAAACTTGTTGGTACTGTACGAAAATTTTAAACTGTCATTTCAATATGGACATTTCTGGTTTTCTCTTTTTGATGACCATGAAGAGTATTTTCCAAAATACAAATTTCCAACCCCGCCCCCCAGAAAACCAAATTTAACCAGGGATGGATTTTCTTTTGGTTAGATGTGCATATAGTTCATAGCACATTGGAAGTACAGCCAAAGAACTAAGCCCCATTTTGGGGATTATCAAAATCCGATTTTTTCTGATAATTTTGTTAAAAAAGTCAGAGCAAACTAGAATCCACGATTTGACCTTATTAATTATTAAAAAAAAGCACAATTTTATCGGATAGGGGAAAACCTCAATAAAATCAAGCAAAAATCCGAATCATACAATTTTGTCAGTGTTTTCCCCCCGAATCGCTCGATTTTTTCTGCCTTTTTTGAAATTTGAATTTTTCGGATTTCTGCCTGAAAAGCCCGAAATAGTCAGCTTTTCAGCCTAATTCCAGTGCAGACCACAGATGCTTCCAAATAGGAAAGGAACATTTCCCATTGACTCCCATTGACTCTCATTGAGGTTGAGGATTTTCAGATTCTGACTTTTTCCATTCTCGGGTAGAATAAGGGGGTTATTTATTAGAGTCCGATTGACAAAAACTCCAGTTTTCTTTACTATAAAATCCAAATTTTTAGTGGAAATTCTTTTTACATTTTTCAGAGTTTATTAAACCCAATGGTGTTAAAAGTCTGAATTAAAAAATACTCCAATTCAGACCTGCCGAGTTCATGTAGAAGTCAATGGGAGAGGTCCCGAAGATATGCTAATCTGCACTGGGTTTTGTGCACTAAAATGAAGATTTTTTGGTTTTCGGGCAAAAATCTAAAAAAAATCTGGGTTTTCGGAAATTTTCAGAAAAATGTATTGATAAATAAGGGGGAAAAAACGTTCAGATTTGGTTGGTGTAGATTTCAGAAAATAATGAGATATTTTCCGATTTTGATAAAATTTAGTTTTTTTCCCCCCACTAGGGGGCCAATTCACCAAGCTCGAGTGAAGGATTCGAAGTAAAAAAACTTTGAATTTCTAAGGGGCAGATTCATTAAGGGTCGAATTTCGAAGTTAAAAATACTTCGAAATTCGACCCTCGAATTGAAATCCTTCGACTTCGAATATCGAAGTCGAAGGATTTAGCGCTAATCCTGCGATCGATCGATCGAAGGATTTTTCGTTCGATCAAACGATTAAATCCTTCAAATCGAACGATTCGAACGATTTTAATCCAACGATCGAAGGAAAATCCTTCGATCAAAAAAAGGTTAGCAAACCTATGGGGACCTTCCCCATAGGCTAACATTGACTTCGGTAGGTTTTATCTGCCGAAGTAGGGGGTCGAAGTTTTTTTTAAAGGGAAAGTACTTCGACTATCGAATGGTCGAATAGTCGAACGATTTTTACTTCGATTCGTTCGATTTCGTTCGAATTCGAACGAATTTAACCAATTCGATGGTCGAAGTACCCAAAAAATACTTCGAAATTCTAATTTTTTTCATTCGAATCCTTCACTCGAAGTTAGTGAATCTGCCCCTAAGTGTTTTTGGGCAACTTCAACCATCGAATGGGCTACTTCGACCTTCGACTTCAAATCAAAGGATTCGTACTAAAAATCGTTCGACTATTCGACCATACGATAGTCGAAGTACTGTCTCTTTAAGAAAAAACTTCGACCCCCTAGATCGCCACCTAAAAGCTACCGAACCCAATGTTAGCCTATGGGGAAGGTCCCCATAGGGTTGCCTAAATTTATTGGTTGAAGGATAATCCTTCGATCGTTGGATTAAAATCCTTCGATCGTTCGATCTAACTATTTGCGCTAAATCCTTCGACTTCGATATTCGAAGTCAAAGGATTTTAATTCGGCAGTCGAATATCGAGGGTTAATTAACCCTCGATATTCGACCCTTGATGCATCGGCCCCTAAGTATTCAGATTTTATAGTAAAAAAAAACAATTTTACGAGTTTTCTGCAATGTTTTTTAATAGTTCTTACTAAGGCCAAGTGCTACTAGGTGCAACGTGACTTTTCCTAAGTGATAATAACACCTTTTTTTTTTTTGCACCTGGCAACAAGTCTGCTTGATATATAAGGCATGGTGGGTCTTAAATACCAATCCTCTCATAGACATAAGAGAAAATTCAAGGGATTTTGTTGTTGAGGTTTGTCACTGTTACATTTCTGGTGACATCTGGAGACATTAGTATCCCAGAAGAAGAGTCTGTGTTTTCAAACCACCAGTTAAATGTGAAATACAGATACCTATCTAAGCGTTCCATGGAGCAATAATCAAGCTTTTTTTTACCATCCCATGAGGTCACAGACTTTATTCTATTCACTGCAATTTAACAGCAAGATTTTATTACTCACAGCAAATTGTTTGCAATGGTTCTATCTCTCTATTCTATAGCAATCCCATACTGAACTGAAGTTCAGAATAAACACCAGCATAACTCTACTTACCTTCTGTTATTAATTACCTTCTCTTATTAAGGCCGTTACAAAATACAAAAATGGGATATTAAAGAACATGACTTCCTCCCATCTGCCCCTGGACTAGGAATGGTTGTCACTATAACGGCACCAAATGGAGAGGTAAGTTATATTTTTGCCACATTTAAAAAAAAAAAAAAATCTTTATTTTATTAGTTTTAACTATTGATGGGCAAATCTGTGCTGAAAAACGCGTAGGGGTATATTTATCAAAGAGTGAAGTTAATAGTGAAGTTCCGCCACTAGAGTGAAATTCCGCCACTCTCCATTCATTTCTATGGGATTTTTATAGGCGCATTTATCAAAGGGTGAACTTTCCCTTCACCCATTGATAAATACGCCTTTCAAAATCCCATAGCAATGAATTGAGAGCTGTGGAATTTCACTCTAGTATTGGAACTTCACGCTTTGATAAATTTACCCCATTGAATGGTCAATGGACGCCAAAATAATTTTGCGTCAATCAAAGCGTCAATTTTTGTATGTGCGACTATTGGGTCCAAATGCATTAAAGTCAACGGGCATCCGAATATTTTTTATGTGCGGCAGGTTTTTCGCTGGCGAATTAATTCGCTTGCAGCGAAACACGGTAATTCGCCACCAATTCACGTCTGGCGGATTTATTCGCCCATCACCAGTTTTAACAGTAAAAAAGGGTACAGAAAGGAAAAAGGGAAAAAATGCAGGTCCCTGACTGGTTCAAATTTGATGGCACTATTTAAGCCTTTTGTAATATCTCTGAAATCTTGAAACAGTTTGATACTCTAGTGAGGGTATATGAGAAGGATGACTTTTGTTGTTTAAAAATTCTGTTTATTTTACTATATTTATCCTCCCCCCTTAATGTTCTTTTTATATTGTTGTTTCTGATACACTGACAAGAACAGCAATACAAACAGTGGTACATGGGAAGATTTGTTGCCCACTATTTGGCAGTAATTGACATGGTGGAATGCCCAACTGATCTCTAAATTGCCCAAAGATGCCTCCAGAGTAGTGTTGGGCGAATTTCTCCCGTTTCGCTTCGCTGAAAATTTCGCGTATTCCCCCAAAATTCGCAAAATCTGCCAATTTCGTGAAATGGAGAAAAATTCACGAAAAATCACGGAAATCTGAAAGTTTGCTGAAAAAGTCGTGAAAATCAGAAAATTTCACGAAAAAAATTGTGAAAATCTGAAATTTTCACAAAAAATTGACGAAAAAGTCAATTTTGACGCTGGCGTTAAAGTCAATGGGCGCCTGAATAGCGTTGACGTGCACCGACTTTTCGGACGTCCAAAATTTTTTTGATGCTGGTGAAATTTCTCTGCCGTATTTTCGCAGGAGATTTTTAATTTATTAGCTGGAGGCAAAACACACAAAGTCGCCACAAATTTGTGCCAGGCAAATTTATTCATCCATCACTAATCCAGAGGAAATTTCAGGTGATTTAGCGATCAGTTGGACACAACTGCCAGAGGCATTTTCGGGAGATTTGTCGCCCACAGTCGGTGACAAATCTTCCCGTGTGCCACTGCCCTAAAAGTAAAGGCTGAAGTTGATGGATGCGCATGACATTGAACCTCAACAGCCGTATTAGTATGTAACTAACGACCAGTAGAATTTATGTATTAGTATGTAACTAACGACCAGTAGAATTTATGTATTAGTATGTAACTAAGGACCAGTAGAATTTATGTATTAGTATGTAACTAACGACCAGTAGAATTTATGTATTAGTATGTAACTAACGACCAGTAGAATTTATGTATTAGTATGTAACTAACGACCAGTAGAATTTATGTATTAGTATGTAACTAACGACCAGTAGAATTTATGTATTAGTATGTAACTAACGACCAGTAGAATTTATGTATTAGTATGTAACTAACGACCAGTAGAATTTATGTATTAGTATGTAACTAACGACCAGTAGAATTTATGTATTAGTATGTAACTAACGACCAGTAGAATTTATGTATTAGTATGTAACTAACGACCAGTAGAATTTATGTATTAGTATGTAACTAACGACCAGTAGAATTTATGTATTAGTATGTAACTAACGACCATGCTTCAGTAGAATTTAGTATAAATAACTTTTCTGTCGAACATCATATTGCTATAGATGGAATAACAGTGTTGATGATGTTTTCCCTAGATATTACTGTCAAAGTTATATGGGCCAGATGGAAAATTCACTTTCACTTCTCATTCTCCCGGAGAACACACGATCTGCATGCAGTCCAATTCAACAAACCTTATAGCTTTTGTTTCAAATAAACTGGTAAGTATACTTTCATAAATCATGTATTCGACAGGCCATCCATTTTTCATAGTTAACCGAAAGCCGCAAACCATTTTTTTTTGACACACTCTTCTTTGTTCATATTTGTCATGCATTTAAGATTTTTGCATCACTCAGCAGTAAGTCCTAATGCATTTCGTTTATTGCTTATACAGTACAAAAACAAGCTCAGCGTATGCATTCAGCAATGGCTTTTTTATAGGGTAAATGTTAAGATTCTACAAATCTGAACAAAATGGCTTTCTAATATTTATTCTTATACGTGTTCTGATTGGATTTAAACAGTCGCACAAGTGGATTTATATTGGTTATTGCAGCATGAATGTTTATTAAAACTATACCAAGAAATTCTTGGGGCCTTCTTGAAATGTAATTTACCCGGCACAGGCCCAGCACCGAGAAGTAAACAATAATTATCTTGGAAATAACATGTCATGAAAAGTACAGAAGATATTGTTACACACAGCTTATGAAAAAATATTTAAATGGTGGGGTTGTCCATTTTATTTGTTATGTCTACTTTTACACAACCCAGTAATACTTAAAGGTGTATTTACTCTTACACGTGGGTGTTTCGTCCTGCGTTCTCCCGCAGTGGACCTCTCCAGTGTTCCACCACTTGAAAACCACAACCCATTCTGCAGGGTGGGACTGTACAGGCACAAGCAAACACTTGAACGCGGATGAACGCATCAAGCAGCTTCCGGAGATACTACTTTTTGCACAGAACATTCATTCAAACTGTCAGAAAACAGACACCAATCCATAATGTCAGTCTCCTATGGCACATTGAAGACAAAAGTCACTTTGATAGCAACTCGTTTTAACTGAAGGACGAAAATCTGACCTGTGATCACACCACTGACCAGGGAGGAAAATAAAGGGGTTGTTCACCTTTAAATTAACTTTTAGGGTCCGATTCACAAAGGGTCGAATATTGAGGGTTAATTAACCCTCGATATTCGACTGGGAATTAAAATCCTTCGACTTTGAATATCGAAGTCGAAGGATTTTAGCGCAAGTAGTGCGATCGAACGATCGAAGGATTATTCCTTTGATCGAACGATAAAATCCTTCGAATCGAACGATTCAAAGGATTTTAATCCAACGATCGAAGGAATATCCCTCGATCAAAAAAGTTAGACAAGCCTATGGGGACTGTCTTAAAGAGACAGTACTTCGACTATCGAATGGTCGAATGGTCGAACGAATGGTCGTAGTCATAGTCGAAGGTCGTAGTAGCCCATTCGATGGTCGAAGTAGCCCAAAAAACACTTGGAAATTTTAAGTTTTTTTACTTTGAATCCTTCACTCGAAGTTAGTGAATCGGCCCCTTAGTATGATGTACAGAGTGATATTCTGAGACAATCTGTAATTGATTTTTTATTTTTAATAATTTGTGTTAGAGTTATTTAGCTTTTTATTGAGCAGTTCACCAGTTTGCAATTTCAGCAATCTGGTTGCT
The DNA here is from genome assembly GCF_017654675.1 of Xenopus laevis. Taxonomy (NCBI): domain Eukaryota; kingdom Metazoa; phylum Chordata; class Amphibia; order Anura; family Pipidae; genus Xenopus; species Xenopus laevis. Next base: position 19,710,250 of record NC_054371.1, on the reverse strand, counting down.
AGGGTCCAAATTACCCTAAGCAACGATGCATTGAATATGAATAGGAGAGGACCTGAATAGAAAGATGAGTACTAAAAAGTGGAGAAGGGAGTTGTGCGTGAGATGCTGGATCATGCGTTGATAAATAAACCTTTCCAGTAATTTGGATGTGAATGGAAGAAGGAAATCTGGACTGTAGTTGGTGGGAGAGCCGAGGAAGGTTTTTTGAGGATAGTAGAAAGGGAAAAGTTAAATAGGTGGGTAAGTGCAGGAGAAAGTGTATCAGAGATTGGATAAAGGAGGTGAGAGGGTATGGGGTCAAGGTTGTGGGTTTTGAGCAGGCTAGAAGTTTGTTAACTTCATCTAGTGTTGTGGGGTGAAGGAGTGCAGGAGTTTGAGTGGACTGTAAGTTAGTCTGAGATTGTTCTCAGATGATATGAGCAGTCTAATAAGATTGATTTTTTCTTGAATGAACAAGATCTTGGGCAGTTACAGTAATGGGTGGAGAGTGTGGAGGGTATTTAGGGGATAGAGAGGAGATTATAGAAGAGAAGTACAGTTCTTTAGCTATTGATAGAGCTCGATTGTAGCAGGAGAGTTGATGATGATGATTGCAATGTTTTGTTTTTAGCGGATTCACTTTGACGTACAAACAGGAGAAAATCCACTTGATTTTCATATTATTAATGCAAAAGACAAAGTCAAAGAGTTAACATTTGGCCTTGAACACCTCAGAGGAGAAATAAACCACATCATCAAACAACAGGAATATCAAAGAGTAAGTAATAAATCTAAATATTGCTTTTTAGAACATGTGCATTAGTTCACAGATTTGTGCTAAGTCAGTATAATAAAATGAAATTAGAAATATTAGCAGATCATTCTTTAATTCAGTGGATGCAATCATGCAAATGGATGAGACCTCAAATTCATTTTACCTTATACATAATTGGACTGCAACATAGGACTGAACATTGGACACTTAGGGGCACATTTACTATGGGTCGAATATCGAGGGTTAATTAACCCTCGATATTCGACCATCGAAGTTAAATCCTTCAACTTCGAATATCGAAGTCGAAGGATTTACCGCAATTCGTTCGATCGAAGGATCGAAGGAACAATCGTTCGATCGAACGATTAAATCCTTCGAATCGAACAATTTGAAGGATTTTAATTCATCGATCAAACGATTTTCCTTCAATCAGAAATTGCTAGGAAAGCCTATGGGTCCTTCCCCATAGACTAACATTGGTGCTCGGTAGGTTTTAGGTGGCGAAGTAGGTGGTCGAAGGTTTTTTTTAAAGAGACAGTACTTAGACTATCTAATGGTCGAATAGTCAAACGATTTTTAGTTTGAATCGTTCGATTCGAAGTCGAAGGTCGAAGTAGCCAATTTGATGGTCGAAGTAGCCAAAAAAATACTTCGAAATTCGAAGTATTTTTCATTCTAATCCTTAACTCGAGCTAAGTAAATGTGCCCCTTAAGAGACTCACTTTGGGGGTTATTTACTAAACGCTGAATGCAAAAATCATGAAAAAATTGTGATTTTTTTAATAAAAAAACATTTTTTTTTAAATTTATTATACTCCAATGCTGCAAAAAGCCAGAATCCGAAAATCGGTCATCTGTATAAGTCGATGGGAGATGCACCTACCTCAATTTGAAGTTATCTCGGTCTGCTCTGGGTTTAGCCCAAAAATCTGCCTTTTCTGAGTTTTTGAGCAAAAACTCAAAAAAGTCGAGCTATTCAGGTTTTTGCGCGATTTTATTGAGTTTTTCCTCAATCCAATTAATTTGGGATATTTTATTAATAAATAAGGTCAAATCGAGCATGGGAGTTTGATTGTGGCTTTTTTTTAACAAAATATGAGATAAATTTGGATTTTAGTAAATAACCCCTTGGTGTGTAAAAATTCCCATAAAACTGTAATACAATACTTTGGCATCTGAAAGCTGCTGAGGTCATATATAAGTTAATGACAGGGGTCCTTAGCAAGTTGTAAGATCTTAATTTACTTTGAGGGTTTAGAGTTTTTTTGTATACTCTTTGCTTGCAATCGCATTCAAATTCTTTTGTATTCATATTCATTCTGCATTTTTACTCCTTTGCGCTTTTTGTTTATGAATTAAAATCAGCATTTTAAAAATGATTAGAAGAGGTGGAAAAAAACTCTAAGAGGTTTATTTATCAAAGTCGGATTTTATCTCAACATTTTCTGCTGCAAACTCGGATCAAATCTGGTTTTTTATGCTTATTTATTATTACATTTTCCCGAAAATTGGCTTTGCTGGAGAAAATCCGATTTCACGAATCACGATGAAAACTCCGATTTCTTATGTTTCATGCTGAAAAAAAATCCGAAAACAGGGTATTGCACGAAACCCAGCGCACATCAAAAAATCATTGGAACTTCTCCCATTGACTTATATGCAACCTCGACAGGTCTGAGATGCCGGATTTTCTGATTCACACTTTTACATCGTCGGGGTTTAATAAATTCCTGAAAAATTTGTGATTTTTTAAAAGTATGATTTTATAAAAAAAGATTTTTTTTGTGATTTTTGCCATCGGAAGTTTAGTAAATAACCCCCTAAAACGACACAAATCTGAATTTTGATAAATAATACTCTAAAACAAGGCTATCCAGTGAGAGCAAAAAATAGTCTTGCTTGCTATTAGCAATAAAGAGATTAAAAAAAACTAAATGAAGGACAGAGATAAGTAAAATGGGTAACTTATGGTCTTCAACACCTATAGGAGAAATAAACCATCAAACACTAGGGGGCCGATTCACTAACTTCGAGTGAAGGATTCGAAGGTAAAAAACTTTGAATTTCGAAGTTTTTTTTGGGCTACTTTGACCATCGAATGGGCTACTTCGACCTTCGACTACGACTTCGAATCGAAGGATTCGAAGTAAAAATCTTTCGACTATTCGATCATTCGATAGTCTAAGTACTGTCTCTTTAAAAAAAACTTCGACCCCCTAGTTCGCCATCTAAAAGCTACCGAAGTCAATGTTAAGGTCCCCATAGGCTTAGCTAACTTTTTTTGATCGAAGGATATTCCTTCGATCGTTGGATTAAAATTCTTCGAATCGTTCGATTCGAATGATTTTATCCTTCGATCGTTCGATCGAACTATCTGCGCTAAATCCTTCGACTTCGATATTCGAAGTCGAAGGATTTTAATTCCTAGTCGAATATCGAGGGTTAATTAACCCTTGATATTCGACCCTTAGTGAATTGGCCCCTAGGAATATCAGCATCTGGGCTAGGCTTGAGAAAGGGTGAGTGTGAGCCCGAAATGTTGCCTGGTTGTCGGACGTAGTAAATTAAATTTTTCTCTTTTGCTACTAAAAGGTGCTGTAGCAGTATTTTTTTCCTGTATGTCTAAGAAACCCCTGGCAAGGGTTTTTGGACTACTTTGCACCCACTTCACAAGTTCATACAAGGTAGATGAAGCACACACAACTTGTACTATTTTGGACATCACATAAGGAGGGTCAATGCTTCTTCATCAAGCAATAGCCTCAGAAGCACCTTCTATACAAATCCAAGTAAACCAGTGGATGATTCCAAGGAATCACAGCTATTACTTTGCCTGTGATATTTTACTATTTATTTCATGCTATAATAAATGAATGTTTCTCATTTGTACAGGAGAGAGAGGAGAATTACAGACAAAAGAGTGAAGAAACAAATAATAATGTCTTGTGGTGGGCTATTATACAAACTGCGATCCTAACATCTGTTGGCATATGGCAAATCAAGCACTTTAAGGATTTTCTGATTGCCAAAAAAGTTGTGTAGACTTAAAATACTCAATAAAATGTTATTATGATATAATAAGATCAACATGACATTGTGTTTTTTAATGTTACTTTAGAATTTTATAGAGTGCATTTATATTTGGAACAAGAGTTCATACTGCTGATTATTCATACATTTTTCACTCTCTGAACCACATTATACAAATAAAAATATAAATGATATTATTGAGCTCACACTGAAAATAAATATTGCATTCATTATTTAACCATACTTGCAGTTGAAATCTTCTTATTCCTGTAGGCTAATAGATAGTATACAGGTATGGGATCTCTTATCCAAAACCATGTTATCCAGAAAGCTAAGAATTACGGCAACGCTATCTCCCATACAGTCCATTATAAGCAAATAATTCTAATTTAAAAATGATTTCCTTCTTCGCTGTAACAAGAAAACAGTACTTTGTTCTTGATGGTAACAAAGCGGCATGGGTCTATATTGGTGGCAAAACAATCCTGTTGGGTTTATTTAGGGGCAGATTTACTAAGCTCGAGTGAATTTTCGAAGTTAAAAAAGTTCAAATTTCAAAGTAATTTTTTGAATACTTCGACCATCGAATAGGATACTACGTCTTTGAAATTAATTCGACTTCGTTTCGAAGTAAAAATCATTTCGACTATTCGACCATTCGATAATCGAAGTACTGTCTCTTTAAAAAAAACTTCGACTTCATACTTCGCCAAATTAAAGCCACCGAAGTTAGCCTATGGGGACCTTCCAGAGCACTTTTCTACTTTTTTTTTTGATCGAATAGAAATCCTTCGATCGATCGCTAAAAATCGTTCGATTCGAACTATTTAATCATTCGATCATACGATTTCTATTAGATCAAATATGCTAAAAATCCTTCGACTTTGATATTCGAAGTCGAAGGATTTCAATTCGAGGGTCACCTTTCGAAGTTTTTTTAACTTCGAAAATCGACCCTTACTAAATCTGCCCCTTAATGTTTAAATGATTTTTAGAAGACTTAGGGGCCGATTCATGAAGCTCGAGTGAAGGATTCGAAGTAAAAAAACTTCGAATTTCGAAGTGTTTTTTGGGCTACTTCGACCATCGAATGGGCTACTTCGACCTTCGACTACGACTTCGAATCGAACGATTCGAAGTAAAAATCGTTCGACTATTCGACCACTATTCCCCATAGGCTTGCCTAAGTTTTTTTGATCGAAGGATATTCCTTCGATCGTTGGATTAAAATCCTTCGAATCGTTCGATTCGAAGGATTTAATCGTTCGATCGAAGGAATAATCCTTCGATCAAAAAAACTTTTGCGCTAAATCCTTCGACTTCGATATTCGAAGTCGAAGGATTTTAGTTCCTAGTCGAATATCGAGGGTTAATTAACCCTCTAAATTCGACCCTTGATGAATCGGCCCCTAAAGGTATGGGATCCATACATAAAACCCCAGGAAACTCCCTATTTGTGTAGGCAATAATGAATACTTGATGGTGCTCATATTACTCTGGGCTAATAATTAGGGGGTTATTTACTAAAATCTGAATTTATCTCATATTTTATTAAAAAAAAACTCCCATGCCCAATGTTATCATATTTCTTAAGTAGAAAACTCAATGTGTAAAAACTCCATAAAATTGAGCGAAAACCATAAATGTTCTAATTTTTCTGGCTTTTTTCCAGATTTGCTTGAATTTTTCTGGCTTTTTTCCCACATCTTAGACCACAAAAACTTCAAATTGATATAGGTGTCTCTCCCACTGTGGATTTTGAGATTCTGCCTTTTTGCAGCATCGGGGTATAATAAATCTCAAAAGAATTTAGTTTTTTTTCCCCTCTAAAAATTAAAGTTTTCTAGTGAAAAAAACTTGAATTTTTCAAAATTTCAAAATTTCGATTTTAATAAATAACCCCCATAATATCACCTAAATATGGCCCGTTTATTGGTGCTCTCCTATGGTCCCTGTCCGTGTTTCAAATGGGGGGTTGGTCCATGCCAGAAGCACAGTACGAGGGGGGTAGCCAATAACAGCCCTGCAGTAACACAAGCAAAGACAAGCTTCAGTTCTCTATCAGGTCAGTCTAGTTGCTGATTGGGCTGAGTGTCGCTGGCTTCCCGGCACAACCAGAGAATTCGACCAGCAGTAGGTGGAACAGATGGGTGGGACAAGTAGGGATTTTGCAGAAATTCTCAATAAATCAGCCAAAAATACGACTTTTTTTTTTAAGCATGTTCCTTCTATATTTAGAGGAGTATAGTGAACTGGCACATTCTAGTTTTTCACACAGTAGGTCTCCTTTAAAGTAATTGAAGTTGGAGCTCAGGGGCAGTTACAACGGTCTAACAATTAGCACCCTCCCCCATTGAATTGGGATTTTCCTGTCCTTAATGTCTGCAATATAGTCTGGAGCAGTGGGCAGCACCCATCCTTTCTTTATTATTAAAAACATAGTATTCTTGCACTTTTATCATCAGTCTATAGCAGGGATCCCCAACCTTTTTCACCCGTGAGCAACATTCAGAAGAAAAAGGAGTTGGGGAGCAACACTAGCAAGAAAAATGTTCTTGGGGTGCCAAATAAGTGCTGTTATTGGCCATTTAGTAGCCCTTATGTGAATTGTCAACCTACACGGAGACTCTGTTTGACAGTACACCTGGTTTTTATACAACCAAACTTGCCTCCAAGCCTGGAATTCAAAAATAAGCTCCTGCTTTGAGGTCACTGGGAGCAACATCCAAGGGGTTTGAGAGCAACATGTTACTCACGAGCCACTGGTTGGGGATCACTGGTCTATAGCATTACTAAAGCTGATAAAGCCTGCATCCCTCCTTGTCACATGCAAACAAGCTGTAGCCTCCTTTTAAGGATGTCACATCAGATGCAGATTTGTTGGACACAGCTTCTTAAAGTAACAGGTCAGTGGAAAAATAAAAACTGGTTAAATAAATAGACTGTGCAAAATAAAAGATGTGTCTAATATAGTTAGTTAGCCAAAAATGTAATGTATAAATGCTGGAGTGACTGGATGTCTAACATAACAGAACAGAACACAACTTTTCAGCTCTCTAACTCTGAGTTAGTCAGTGACTTTAAAGGAGAACTGAAGCCTAAATAACGAAGTAGACTATAAATGTTGTACATTATGTTTTGTGCTTCTGTACCAGCCCAAGGCAACCACAGCCCTTTAGCAGTAAAGATCTGTGTCTCCAAAGATGCCCCAGTAGCTCCCCATCTTCTTTTCTGCTGATTCACTGCACATGCTCTGTGCTGCTGTCACTTACTGAGCTTAGGGACCCACTCACAATATACAGTACACATAGAATAGAAATGTCACAATATAAGGCTGATTAGTAATTAATACACATAATTACTACATGGCAGCACAGAAACCAGTGCAATTAACATCAGAATTTAATAATCAGCAAACCTGTAGCATCAGCTTATATTACAGCCAGGGAAGCTCATTTTCTGCTGGATAATTAGTGACGAGCCCTAAGCTTAGCTTCTCAACAGCCAATCAGAGCCCACTGAGCATGTGAGTGTCACAGACACTTTCCAAGATGGTGACCCCCTATGACAAGTTTGAAGTCCTGGATCATTGCTGCTATTGAGGAGCTGAAAATTTAGACTGGTGCAATAAGTGCAGTATATAGAAAATGGCATTTTTAGCCACATTCATTTTTAGGGTTTAGTTCTCCTTTAAGGGGGGGCACATGGGACATAACTGTTCAGTGAGTTTGCAATTAATCCTCAGCATTCAGCTCAGATTCAAAAGCAACAGTTACGACCCATGTGGCCCCCTCAAGTCTCTGATTGGTTACTGCCTGATAAACAATCAGTGGAAACCAAGAGAGCTGAAAAGCAGGAAGTAGTGTTCTGGCTATTATGTTACACATCCAGTCACTCCAGCCTTTATACATTAGATTTTTGCCTAACTAACTATATTGAAAGTTTTTGATCTTTTTGGGTAAAAATCTGAAAAATTCTGGCTTTTCGGAAAAAGCATGAAAAAAACGTACGATTCAGGTTTTCGCTCGATTTTGAGTTTCTCCCTGATACAATTAAATCGTTCTTTTTTAATAATTAATAAGGTCAAATTGTAGATTCTAGTTTGGTAAAACTTTTTTTTTTAATCAAAAAAAATCAGAAAAATTTGGATTTTGATAAATAACCCCCTTAGTCTCCATAAACTCTGTAAGCTTTTGAATATATTTTAGAACTTTAACTAACTGTGTTATTTTGCATTGTCATTGTTTCACAAGCAGTGCTGAGGAATAATGTCTTTCAACTTGTTTCTGCAGATAAATACTCAGGTTACTCATTTTGCATTTTAAGTAGTGATGGGCGAATTTGTCCCGATTTGCTGCGCCAGAAATTTTGCGAGTTTCCCACGCCATTTCCAAAATGGCAAAAAATTAATGAAATGCGAGTTTTGATTTGCGGGCATCAAAGTTTAATCCAATTGCATTAAAGTCAATGGGCGTGCGGTAAATTGATGATGGTAATTTTGCTAATTTTTGCACCGAATTCGCGCCAGGTGAATAAATTTGCCCATCATCACTAATTTTAAGTGTTACAACAGAAGTCCACCACCTTATTTATTTATTTTTCTACTTTACTATGGGGCATATTTATTATGCTGTGTAAAACTAAATTAAAACTAAAATAAATGGTACTGTAATTTTATCAAGGTGTGTGTAATTTTACAGCATGTGAACACCACATTTGCCATGCTCTTTTACATTGCTTCCGGAAGTCACTCTAAGAAAAAACACGTAAAAACTTTACGCAGTTTTTTTACACGGTAAAGCTTGGTGATGTGTGGATTATTATCTCATATCATAATAAATACGCCCCTATGTGTCTATCACAACAATCACCACACCTAACAGACCTGTTCATCACTCACACTAAAGAATTTAAAGACTGCAAATGTATAAAATAGTAACAATTTGGAGAGTCACCGTCCAGGTTCACTGGGACACTACTGGGAGTCCTATATGGACCTTTGGTAAAGGGGAACTATCATTTGTAAAATCAGCTTTAAATGGGTGGTTCACCTTTAAGTTAACTTTTAGGATGTTATAGAATGGCTAATTCTAAGCACCTTTTCAACTGACTTTCATTATTTTATTTTTTTTATAGTTTTTGAATTATTTGCCTTCTTCTTCTGGCTCTTTCCAGCTTTCAAATGGGGGTCACTGACCCCATCAAAAAACAAATGCTCTGTAAGGCTACAAATGTATTGTTGTTGCTACTTTTTATTACTCATCTTTCTGTTCAGACCTCCCCTATTTATATTCCAGTCTATTGAAATCAATGCATGGTTGCTAGGGTAATATGGACCCTAGCAACCAGATTGCTGAAACTACAAACTGGAGAGGAGCTAAATAACTCAAAAACTGCAAATCATAAAAAATGAAAACCACTTGAGAATTGTCTTAGACTATCACTCTCTACATCATACTAAAAGTTAACTTAAAGACAGCGCCGATTCTAAGCTAAGAGCCGCCTGAGGCGGCTCCTGCAATGCTGCCCCCCTTCGCCGGCTTATATGACGGTAGGGGAGGCAGGAACACTAATGTGGAGAGCAGGCCCGGACTGGCAATCTGTTTATTCGGGCAATTGCCCGAGGGGCCGTTTACATTTAATTCAAGTGGGCCGCTCCTGATCCTAATTTGAAACTGTACTGCAGTGTCTCTCCCACACTACTAACTCGCTGTTTCTGAAAGCCATGTGACACACCCCTTCGTAAAGACTGATTCCTACAGCCAGTGTGATACGCGCCCCCTGCATCCCAGGAGATAAAGTTGCAGATTGAAGCTGACAAGTCGCCAGGGCAGGAAGGGAAGCCCGTGTGTCGCAGCTGCACAGGAAGGGAGCCAGGCGCGTAACAATAGAGGAAGCGACTCCACGGTTTCTACTCCGCTCCTGATTGGATGAAGGCAGGAGAGAGAGGCGAGCAAACAATTTTTTGTCGTCTCACAGTGCTCCTTCCGGCCCGGGAACTGTCACGCGAAGCCGTTGGAACTTTAAAAATGCCGCACAAGAGAAAGTAGATGACACTTCACGGTTGTTGTGTCTTTTATGCATTCTTTGGCCGTGTATAGACTTCGGGTATTGTATTAAGGGGGTTGCATTTGTGGAAATAGCGTAATGTGTATGTGAGGGTTGCCCTCCGTTCTGACTTAAGGCTGGGCTCCTTGTTTTGTAGATCATGATAAACATGAAACTGCTCATTGGGGTAGTAAATAGGAAACTTTTATACATTCATGTTAATTTGTTTAATAAATTAGGGATTTTTAATTTGTTAATTCCTGCAGATAATATATTATTGACTTGTCTACAACAATGACTTGGATAAAGCAATCTGGTTAAAGTTTTTGAAATATAGTCTATTATTATGTATTGTTTACATATACTGTACATGACATTGCTCTTAAATATTTACATGGGATCAGAGACCTTATAACCTTATAATGATTCATGTACAGTATACAGAAACAACACATCATCAAAGTTTTGTTCCATGAATACTTTTGGAAGACACCAAATATCCCATCCACTTCACTGGGCTCTGCTTTTTATGCTTTATGGGGAAATTTCTGCCACACTAAATCTTAGGCATCATGCCAGCAACAACCATTAGTACCCTTCCACATTTTGCTTGAAGGCATTTATATTTATAGAAAACACTGTTTTTTAAAAGGCTGAGCAATACAGGGAATTCTTAGTATCACTCGTGTATTATAAGGGATAATGTACTCACTACTGTAAATGATAAGGATATTAGAAGTCACTGAGGGGTTCTGTGACCATATAAAGACACAAGGCTGCAGGCTGAGTTATACAGGGAACTCTTAGTATCACTCGTGTATTATAAGGGATAATGTACCCCCTACTGTAAATGATAAGGATATTAGAAGTCACTGAGGGGTTCTGTGACCATATAAAGACACAAGGCTGCAGGCTGAGTTATACAGGGAACTCTGAGTATCACTCATGTATTATAAGGGATAATGTACCCCCTACTGTAAATGATAAGGATATTAGAAGTTACTGAGGGGTTGTTCTGTGACCATATAAAGGCACAAGGCTGCAGGCTGAGTTATACAGGGAACTCTGAGTATCACTCATGTATTATAAGGGATAATGTACCCCCTACTGTAAATGATAAGGATATTAGAAGTCACTGAGGGGTTGTTCTGTGACCATATAAAGGCACAAGGCTGCAGACTGAGTTATACAGGGAACTCTTAGTATCACTCGTGTATTATAAGGGATAATGTACCCCCTACTGTAAATGATAAGGATATTAGAAGTCAATGAGGTCCATGCCTTTTTCACTTAAGTGTAATTAATGTAAAATATGTTAAAGATTCTGCAGCCTTGTGCCTTTATATGGTCACAGAATCATGAGTATAAGACCATCGCGTGTTTACATTTGGGCTGCTTTGATTTTTTTGCCTGGGCTGCTTTTTACTCCCAGTCCGGCCCTGGTGGAGAGCGCAATTGCGGTTTAAAAAACTGAAATTCGGCTCTTAAAGGTACCATGAGCGACTTTTTGCTGCCCCTGTAAACCTCTCTCCCGTTGCCGCCTGAGGCGAGTTTCTCAATTCGACTCATTGGCGGCGCGCCCCTGCTTAAAATTGAACAACTAGGCCGGCAGGACATTGGGAAAAAAGAACTTCCTTCTGTCCTCCGGTTGCCACCACTGAGGCGGGGGGCCTGGGGGGGGTTTGGGGGCCCTGAAGTAGAATGCCTGGTGGGCCCTGGGCCCCCAGTCCAACCCTGCATCTTAGATTTTAGAATTTACATTTATATTCAATAGGGATGCACCGAATCCGCTATTTTAGATTCGTCCAAACCCCCGAATCATTCAAGAAAGATTCAGCCGAATACCGAACCGAATCCGAATCCTAATTTGCATATGCAAATTAGGGGTGGGAAGGGGGAAAACAATTTATACTTCCTTGTTTTGTGACAAAAAGTCACGCAATTTCCCTCCCCGTCTCTAATTTGCATATGCAAATTAGGATTTGGATTTGGTTCGGCCGGGCAGAAGGATTCGGCCGAATCCGAATTCTCCTGAAAAAGGCAGAATCTTGGCCGAATCCCGAACCGAATCCTGGATTCGGAGCATCCCTAATATTCAATTACAATTTTAACAATAAAATATCTGCACATCATTAACATCGCTTAAAATAAATGTAAACCATATGCTGTAATTTTGCAAGAGGTCGTTGATTTGTTATGATGTTTTCGTTACATTTGAAGTGATCACAATTTGTGGCCGACATACACTTACATGTTTCAGTGTGTTGAACAAGTTTACTTGGACTTCTGAGGTCCTCTAGTGAGGGCTTTGAGAGTTACAAGAGTACAACTTTCATATTCACTTTAACATGTTATTCAGTTATCTAGAAAGGCATACCCCCCAACATTATGGAATTAAAAAGAGGGATAAAAACATATTTTGGCCACGCCCGTTTCTGTGGCCACACCCCCTAATTACCATGTTCATTTTAGAAAATTTGGCAGGTTATGAAAGTTTGAACATATTTCTGTGTTTTTTTTCCAATTATTACAGTTTTATTAATGAAGGTAAATTAATAAAAGCTGTGACTCTAATTTTTCCCAAGGGACCCCTTTATCTATATTGCTACAATTACTTATTTGCTTATCTCTTAATCTTAATTGTTACAAAGTATCTTAGTTGCACCTGGTGGCTGTTCTGGTCTCTCTGCCAAAAGCCAATTAAGTTAGAAACTTCGTTTCTTTTTCTGGCTGTTCAGTGCAGAGAAAAGTCGGGACTTTTCTGTACAAACGCTGGACTGCGGGTTGAGCTGTCAAAAGCGGGACTGTCCAGCTGAAAACGGGACAGTTGGGAGGTATGGAAAGGTTATGTTCATAACTGGAGGTGTATGAAAATAATTCATAGAAATTGCATGATCTCAGCATCCTGTAACATTTATCATTTATGGCAAATTACAAGGCAAATACATTTAATATTTGATATGTACTATACTGGGCCCCTTGTGTAGGGTTGCCAAGTTTAAGTTTCGGCCCTACCGGCCGGTGACGTAGAGGGCGGGCCAGAGAGGGGTGGCTTGTGCCATTTTGGGGGCAGGGTTATGATGTTTCAGGGGCGGGTTTATGAGTTCATGGAGTTTCACCAGGAAGGGACTGCAGCACTTGGATAAGTTGAGTAGGGGAACGGGGGAGAGGGCGGATTTGAAGGGGGCCTGGGGCCGAACAATAGGGATTACAAATTTACCGGCTAATACATTGACAGTAAATTTGTAATACCGGCCCCGGCCTTGGCTGGTAGCAGGTGGCAACCCTACCCTTGTGCAGTACCAATAATAGTGGACCTGTGACACCAGGGGCGGGGCTGATGATGCAGCAATCAGCGATTGGTTGATCAACATGTCCTGTCCGGATTTCCCAGATTTTCACATGTTCAGTCCTTCCAAAAAATGGGCTGTCTGGGTGAAATCCAGACAGATGGCAACCCTAGCTGGAATGGAGTAGCCGGCCTGCCTGTTCCTTTGCAAAATACTCCAGCTTCCAGGAACTAAAGTCTTTAAACTAAGAAAACATTCTCTGTTTAGCAACACCATTGGTGTTTAATGGCTAATTCTAAGCAATGTTTCTGTCAGGACTGCCGGAAGCACCCGGCGGCGCTGCTTACCTTCCCGGCGGTCGCAATGAAAATCCAAGATGGCGGCGCCCATGCTGAACACATGATGACGTCATCACTGGTGCCGGGATTTTGTCATAAAAGGGTGCTGCTGAAACCCTGCCCAATTATAGGTCTTCAATGCTGTGAGTACCTGGGTGTACCTGCTGACTCTGATCCTTATCTGCCAGCCTGTTTGAACTCTTGCCTGGACTTTAACTAACGATTGTGCCTGATTCCTATTTGTACTGCATACTCGGACTTTAACCCTTGTTGGGCTTCCTCCTTGGTCCTGACTACTCCCACTGGGAGCCGATAGGCCCCCTGACAGTTTCAAGCAAGAAGAAAGAAGAAGCCGGAAGACAATTGCTCTGTAGTGCTCGCTGGAAGAACCCTGGGCCAGTGCAGTTTTTTGCTGATAGGAGCACCAGCCCGGGTATGGGTACCTAACTTTTGGCACCCCCAAATGTAATTTGCCTTTTGTTTTCCTTTAAAAGCAGGAAATGTCAGACGACTGGAAGCCTTTCTTCACTTTGGTATTATATCCATTTCCTCTCATCCCAGAATATGTCAAGGGAGCCTAAAGAGGTCATGGCTTCAGGAACATTGTTGTGGCTTATGAATTAATCCCTTCTTTTTCAGCATCAGATTATACAGAGATGCACACAAGTTCCAATTTCAGGATGCAAGTTAATTACAGGACACATATTTTGTGTTCTGCTGTTTTTTTTATTAGGTAATAAAGACTTAAATAGTGAGTGTAGATTGTATAGTCCTGTGCTTATTGAGAACTGTAACTGCAGAAAATCCACAGGGTATCCAGTCTTCAAAACAAATGAAAGCATTAAGATTTGCACTAAACAACCATTAACACGGTGTACCCAGAGCTTTAACACTATAAGGTGTCCCCAGTAAATTTTGTCTACAAAAATACATTTGGCGTACAAAAATATCCCCAGTTCAGAGAATGAATGTCTTTCAGAATACACATGTAATTGTGGCCATATACAAAGGTAAAAAATATACAAAATACATTTTTTCTACTGAAGAGAGAAAACAAAATCATTATATGCTGTCGATTTTAACCCACATTCTGTCTCACAAATGTATAACATCCATATAACAGAATCAAGCTAGATTTTAACGACTAAACAGATGTGACAGAAAGGAAGATTCGCTATTATCAACGTTTTCAAAGAAGTCATATCAACAAACACTCATGTCCCTTCCTCTCTTTATGCTCTCCAGCATTGACTGCTGTGATGCATAATTAGTTGGTCACCTAAAATCTTGTCTCCCCTACTGCAACCCAGCCTTACTGCTACAGCCGAGTCCTCTTACCTCTCTCCATCACCTTCATTACTTGGTTCTCTCCTGAATCCATTTCAAGGGGCACATAAACAAAATTCTCATCTTGTTCTTCAAAACCCTGAATTCAGCTCTTGTGTCTATAGCGTCCCTAAACATCCAATACATTCCCTCTTGGTCCTTACACTGAGCTCAGGACAGTCCATTGTCCATACAGTTCACTTTTGGAGCTGAGTCATGAATTAAACCATTTACTCTGATTACCCCAAGTCTCTGGAATACTCTAACATCTAGCATCAGACAAGTCCCACTTTAAATTTGTACTCAAACTTCCAAATGAAACCCTTCTGGCCCTCTCCACAGACCTCCCTCCCCTCTCCTGATCCATACTACTGGGGACATTACAAACAGAACATATTGCTTTTGCTGACTGTATAATATGCAGCAGGGTTGACAGGCGCCATATTAAATCTTCCATGTCCTTCACCAGGTCTAGATCATGGTTGGGTAAAGAGTGCAGTGGAGAAGACCTAAGTGATGACCCTGTGCAATACTGCAGGAGGTCACAAAAGCAATATCTTCTGTTTGCAAAGTCCCCGATAGTGAGATTGATGGGGGGTCAAATGTGGGGTGGTCAGAAGCTTTTTGTTGTCCTTAAAGAATCTCTTTCTAGAGAATGCATTTCAATAGTCTTCTCCTGGAACAACGCTCCTGTAACCTGCACCCCTCTCCATTTTATCTGTATACTCTTCATCGTAGACTATAAGGGAGTAACCTCATTCCAACTATTTCCTGAAACTGCTAGCACATATGTTTATTTTTATTTATTTATTTTATTTTCTGAGCACCACAGTTAGTAAATGCAGGTTTAGTTACCACTGCCAGTGTACACAAGAGAGCTGGGTCTCAACAATTAGAGGTGGTTTTTCTTAGTGTATATTTTTTATTTAAGAATTTTATCTGTTTGTGTTCTAACCTGCCCCCCCCCCAACTGTATTCGGCCCAACATTCCCCCTCTATTTATAGACCCGTGCCCACTCCACAATGACATCACGAAAGGGGCAGGGGCGGGAGTGAGTCTATAAATTAAGTTGTTGGAAATTGGCAGTGCTAGGCACGTGACACAAAGATTTTGTGCAGGAGATGGGCTGAACCTTCCTGAGTCGCAGGTAAACCTGCGAAGGGCCACCATTAGAAATCATGGGGCCCCATACAACAACATTTTCGGGGCCCCCTGGGCCCAGCCCACCCTGGCGCCCAAGCTCCACCCCACATCCCACTCACTCCATATAACAGTTAAAAGACCACACAGGCATCAGCGCTAAAAAAGTATCCCCCCACACACTCAAGTTATAAAAATCTATTGATGGTCAGGCCCCCCTTACAAGTTAAAAAAAAATTGGGGCCCCAAAAATATTTTTTAAAAAAACATTGGTGGCAGGGGCCTATAGAATAATAAAATAATACATTGGTGGCCAGGAGATTTAAAAAAAAAACAAAAAAAAACCCCAAATTGGTGTTCAGTAGAATTGAACTCAACTTTGCCTCCTTTCGTGACTTTTGGGCTTTTTGACACTTCCATATTTTCAGCTGTTCGGGACTTCAAAAATGGCAGCAAATCTTCGCCGCTCTCATGATAGGCCCGGCTCTTTTCAAAACTGCAGCACTGCCGGGCCCTCCTTCATGCCCGGGCCCAGGACACTTGTCTCACTGTGTATATTTAGTATATAGACCTATTTCATTTGCTGCTAAGAGCAGAATTCCTAACAGATCAACCATTTCCAAACGTTACAGTTTCCTCATCCATTAAGACATTAATTAAAACAGATAGATGTGTCATTTTGATTGCTTTGAGAAGTGAAACACTTTAATTTCCAGTAGGTGTCTTATCAGAGCTCAGAGAAGGGCTCAGGGCAGCCATTAGAAATTACGGAGCCCCGTACAACAAAAAGTTTAAAAAAAATACCGGTGCCAGGGCCCCTCTTACAAGTAAAAAAAAAATTGGGACCCCAGAGAATATTTTTTAAAAAAAACATTGGCGCCAGGGCCCCCCTTACAAGTAAAAAAAAATTGGGGCCCCAGAGAATATTTTTAAAAAAAATATTGGTGGCAGGGGCCTATAGAGTATTAAAATAATACACTGGTGGCCAGGGGATTAAAAAAAAAAATAACACACATTGGTGTTCAGTAGAATTGAACTCATGGCTTCAGGACTTCAATTTCAGCTGTTTTCGTAACTTCGGGTCTTTTTGCCGCTTCAGGACTTAAATTTTGTCTGTTTTTGTGACTTTGCCTCTTTTTGCAGCTTCATGACTTCAGTCCTGGCTGTTTTCGTGACTTCAGTTTTTTTCGCCACTTCAGGACTTACTGTAAATTTAGGCTGTTTTCGTGACTTCTGGTCTTTTTGCCGCTTCAGGACTTTAATTTTGGCTGTTTTCATGACTTTGGCTCTTTTTCGCCGCTTCAGGACTTCAATTTCGGCTGTTTTTGTGACTTTGGCTCTTTTCGCCGCTTCAGGACTTCAATCTCAGCTGTTTTCGTGACTTTGGCTCTTTTCGCAGCTTCAGGACTTCAGTCTCGGCTGTTTTTGTGACTTCCGTTTTTTTCGCAGCTTCAGGACTTCAATTTCGGCTGTTTTGGTGACTTCTGGTCTTTTCGCCGCTTCAGGACTCAATTTCGGCTGTTTTCCTGACTTCTGGTCTTTTCGCTGGCACCAGGGCCCCCCTTACAAGTTAAAAAGAACATTGTAGGATGAAGTACATAGATTAATTAATTTTATTTATATATTTATTCACATATTTAGACCATATGATTCACAATGGTTTATTATTATTTATACACAGATATGTACATACATATCTATTCACAATTTTTAAAGCATATTTTACCTTTAAATTATGATACGCATTCGTGATGCCATTTAAACATGGAGGCTCAAGTGCCAAGCATGTAGGCAAGAAACGCCTTAGAATTGCTCACCCCCATTGTAATGAAATTTAGATATGCACCTGAATAATGCCAAAGTTGTTATTAAATACACCGGGTTCCGAAGTGTTCCAGTAGGAAGTGCTTCCTATATAGTATAGCATTTCAACCAGCCCACTGATTAAAGGTCTAGGATCCCAGATCCAAACAAACAGACATTTGATAGAATGAATAGGAAAAGATCTGAAATAACCCCAAGAAATGTAAAATAATATTAATAAAATTACTTGGAGTTACAAGTATTTGGAGGTAAAGAAGAAAGACAGTAAATAATATTTTTGTAATATAGTTGGTGATGCAGAAAGGTGATTATATATTATATTATAATATAACACCAAGATCATATATAATCTAGTACCTTATGTGCATATAGTATGGCTGTAAACACCTGACTTAAAGCAAAATGGAACACTTTGGAGCAGAAACATTAAGGGGGTTATTTATCATAGGTCAAGTTAGTGAGGTTTTCTATAAACTCACAACTCAAATGTTTGCATATTTATGAAGAAATTCAAATGTAAAACTCAAATCAGTGCAATGGGGGGGGGAACTTGCATACTCAAATTGATTGAGTTATCGAGTGAAACCACTGAAAAAAAACAGAACATCATGAAGGCTACAAAATTTGAAATAGTTGAAGGGACCTCTGCCATTGTCTTCTACATGACCTTGACAGGTTTTGGCTGGAATATTTCCGAATTTCAGCTATTTGCAGCTTCAGGGCATAATAAATCTCAAACATTCAAGGTTTTTTTTAATCCTAAAAAATTTTAATTTTCTTTTTTTAAAATTTTGAGTTTTTACTTAAACTACCCTTAAAAATACACGATTTTTTTCGAGAAAACTCAACTTGACCTTTGATAAATCTGCCCCATAGCTACTCTGTTGAGCCCTAAGGGTAAAACAGTACTGCATCAGCTTTATGAACATTAAAGTTAAATCTAACTTCCTTCCCATAATTCTATACATTTCTTTGATGGAAACTATAATATAAAATAGCATACTATGCTCCTCCCTTACAGATGCATTTTAATTTAATTTTGTTTTTTACTATATATTCCAGATATAGGTGTGCAACACAGAGAATGCATCTATCAGCACCCCTAGTTCGTACACCCAGTTTGCAGCACATGTACCTTGAGTCATGTCTGCCCAGGTGCGATGCCAGGGAAAACTGCGGCACTTTGAGGCAACTGGAGTGGGGTCATATACCATTCATATTGCCATTCTGCTTAAGAGATGGGATAACCGGTAGCTATTGGCTCTATGGGGTCACTCCCATCTTGCTTGTTCCAACAGAGAAAATGTCCTGTGGATATGTGGGATATACAGTGCATTTAGTAATGTTGTCTTTACTCTGTTCCCTTTGCTGTCAGTCAGACACACTTCTGCATCACCTCTCCTCAGCGCTACACCAGAAGTCTTTTTACTGTTCACCAACTGCATGTAGTGGTTCTCTGGCTTGAATGCCTCATCAAATCTTTTAAACTTTTTAATGTTTGCAATCATATGTTATGTTGCTCCTGTATCCACCATTAGAACCTTCAGTGTTAAAGGAGAACCAAACCCTTAAGTTAAAAAAACCCTACCCCCCTACCCTACATAGACCCCCTCCTTCCCTCCAGCCGAGCTGCTACCCGGGCACATGCCCCTAAGTCTTTACTCACCCCTCCGTGCAGATTCAGTCCAGCGGAGTTAACGGGCGCCATCTTCTTCTTTTTTGGTAATCTTTGGAATGAGACCGGTGTAGCGACAAATGCGCAGTTGGAGCAATTTTCTGTTTCTGTGCCTGTGCCGAAACTCACGAAAATTGTCGAAGCACCGGTCTCATTCTGAATATTACCGAAGTGGCTGAATATGGCGCTCGTTAACCCCGCTGGACAGAATCTGCATGGAGGGGGTAAGTAAAGACTTAGAGGCATTTGCCCAGGTTAGCAGCTAGGCTGGGGGGTAGGAGGGAGGGGGTCTATGTAGGGTAGGGGTAGGGTTTTTTTTAACTTTAGGGTTTAGTTCTCCTTTAAACTGTTTGACTGCCTCTCTCTTATTTTGAAAGACAAATGTTTGCTCTGTGTCATCAGCTGCTTGCTTTACTTTGTCCCACCCCATGTGTCTGCAAAATGTCTATTTAAGTGTTAGGCTCTTGCAATAGTTACACCAATGTGCCCTTCATTTATTTAGTTTGCTTGGGTATGCGTTAGCTTTGTGGCCCTTTTTGTCGTGGACAGGGTTAAAGTTGTCTATCTCCCTTTCTGTTGTAATATGGGCGCTGACTTGCATCACATTATCAGTGTTTGGGTTGACACGGTATTTCTCAGTGTCCTCAAAACTTCTTAACTGTGTTTTAAACTCAGTAAAAGTCACTTTTCCGTCACCTTGTATGATATGGATAGCAAAGGGTTTAAATGTTTCAGGTAGGCCCTTAAGAATCATTGCAATCAACAGTCCATTACTTAATGTCTCTCCAGCATTTCTGAGTGCTGTATTGGCTGTTTCTGCATGTATTATATAGTCTGTGACACTTTCATTTGCAGCTTTCTGAAGAGATGCTAAGTCTGTGTATAAGCTAATTATTAGTGGCTTACATTTGCCAGCATAGTGGTTTCTCAGGATTTGAAGCGCTTTCCTTCCATCATCAGCTGCTTCTTGCAGAGATAGACTTTTATCATCCAAAAATTGAATTAACTCAGCATCAGCCTCCTCTTTCTTCCTTCTGTCCTCATCCAAGTCTGTGTCCTCTGTGGGTTCATGCAGGATGATTTCTTTAAGATTCATCAGGTGCATATGGCTGTTCAGTGCAGAGAAAGTCGGGACTTTTCAGTAGAAAAGCAGGACTGCGTGTTGAGCTGTCAAGAGCAGGACTGTCCCGCTAAAAACTGGACAGTTGGGAGGTATGCATATCTTAATAGGTCAGCAAGCTAAAACCATTGTCCCCAAGTGTCGAAAACTCATTTTAAAATAAAACTTGCACTCTCCATCTCAACCACTAGATGGTAGCAAATCAACATCAAATTTGGTCCAGGTTAATCATGTACCATTTTTAGTGTTTTCAGAGATGTTTGCAGGTTTGGACAGTGTTATTCTTCAGGCTTTCAACTCAACAGCTTTCTTTGATGGCCATGTCAGTGACCCTAACTGCCTCTGTACTTTCAGAATTCAGGTAACTCATGGTTGCCTGACTCTCAGTTGAACCACAAGCCTTGTATTAGAAATCTGGAAATGGGCTAAAAATAGAAAATGAATGAATCTATTACAAACGTTTTCAGAGAAATAAGTTAATAAATCATTTTTTATGGGTTTAGCTCTCCCTCTTTTATGCATATTCCAGTCTCATACATTTCATGGTTGCTAGGGCAAGTAAGATCGTAGCAACCACATAACGGCTAAAAGTGAAAACCAACATAACAAAAGAATAAATAATGGAAAACTCGCATCAATTAAAAAATGAAATGTTGCCAATTGTTTGGAGTCAGAGCCCATGTCCTAATAAAGGCATTTTAAGAAAAAAAACCATTGACTGGTGCCATCAATAACTAATGTGATCAAAAAATGAAGACCAATTGCAAATTGTCTCAGAATACCTCTGCCTACATAGCACTAAAGGTTAAATGGCAAAAAATTTGCAGGATAATCGTGAAATCGGAAAGGTCCCCAAAAGAATAGTGAAAATTGAAAATGTTTACGAAAAAATTGGAAAGAGATGAATAGACAAATAATTTAAAAACGATAAAAAATAAAGTATTAAGACCAAATGAAAAGTTGCTTAGAATTGACCATTCTATAACATACTGAAAGTTAACCACCCCTTTAAGTGCTATGTGGTAAAAGACATAGTAGGAAGGAGGTCCCTGCCCCACAGAGCTTACAATCTAACTGGGAGGGTGGCTAACATACAGGCAAAATTTGGAGAGATTGAGAGAGGATTCCTTATGGAGGAATTCATGCATGGATTTCCAGATGTAAAGAGCAGTAAGATAGAAGGGTTTGAGACGAGAGGTGGCAGTGGATGTGGATGGTGTGAAAAGAAGGTGAATCTGACAGGAACGGAGGAGACGGCCAGGAACGCACAGTGAGACAAGTGAAGACCTATTATCCGAAATGCTCAGAACCAGGTCTTTTCCATTTAAGGGATCGTTCCGTAATTTAGATCACCATACTTTAAGTCAAGTATAAAATCATTTAAACTTTAAACATGAATTAAACTGAATAGGCTGGTTTTGATTCCATTAAAGATTAATTATATCTTCACAGGGATCAAGTACAAGCTCCTGTTTTATTTTTGCAGAGAAGAGAAAATCATTTTTAAAAATTTGAATTATTTGCTTAAAATAGTCTATGGGAGATGGCCTTCCCGTAATTCAGAGTTTAATGGATAATGGGTTTCTGGATCCCATACCATGTTATTTTCACCTGTTTGATGGGCATGCCACTTTTTGTGGCTTTTCACTTTCTCTCCTTCTGATCTTTTTAAGGAATTTAGAATTGTGTTGCTCTACCAGCACTTAATCTAATGTTTGATCTGAACATCCTGGATTTTTGTTAAACACCTGCTCGTCTCCTTTTTAAATTCCTTCATTTAAGAGATTTTTTTTAAATGAATCTTGTGAAATCTTCAAAGGCTTCAGTGCCAGGAATTGTGAGGCTTCTGGGTATTTTCCATTAAGAAAAAAGTAAAAAAAAAAACAATGTTTAATGACATTGGACTTACCAGCCTGGTCACACAAGTGCCTATTTGGACTGGATGTCAATGGCTGAACAAGCAAATTTGTTCGATTTAGTCACCAATGTACATGGAATAGTTGCAGACAGATCAGCATTGGGCTAAATAAATTGGACTGATGACGCATTATAAACTGGATCCAACATTGTTACATTTGAACTTAAAGATAATGTTTTGCAGAAGATCAGGAGAGTGTTATGGTGCTGTAACTTATATACTTTATGCTATTATGGTCAATATGAGCCTAGGGTTTCCACCAAGCCGGTATTTCACTGGCCTAGCCGGCAAAATTGCCAGCTAGGGCCTTTGCCGGTTATTAAAAAACTACCAGCTATAAATTTACCAGTTAATTTGTAAGGGTGGCAACCAGACCTACAAATTCTTCCCTTCATTCCCCCTCCTTTGCCAATGTTGGAAAACAACAACAGAGATTGTTCCAGTGGATGTTACTTAATTCAGGGAGGGTCTATTGTTGCCTAGCAATGTGATGTCATGTTTGACCTGTAACCCTGTGTGATTTTCTTCTTCCTCTTCCTGTGTATGCTCGCTATGAAACTTCCTGTTCCCAGACATGCTGAAGTGTTTATGCTGAGTTCTATAAAGCAACCAAGTTACTGTTCACACAGAAGTTGATGTGTCTGTCCTCACTTACAGAGAAGCTACACATGTAGTTCAGATCAGCTCTCTGCTAACAGCCTCCACATGGCCCATTTCCTACTATTATCCCTTGCCTGCCCAACCGCCCCCATTTCCACACCCTGTTTCATCATCCCCCAACCTCGAATGATGTCATCACCCGCCCCCCAAACCCAAAGGCCGGTATTATCAGCATAGAAAGGTGGCAACCTTACATGTGCCCTGTTAGATCATGGGTACATTCCTGAACTCTAACACTCAAAGGTGAGCATCGCTAAACTCAGGGCCCCCAGTGCCCAAAGACCCAGCGTCAAAGCCCCCCTTCCTGAGCAGCAAATCCCCCTTTGGCCCCCTGCACATACATTTTTATTCTTGCGAATGCAGAGGGTCCAGGTAGGGAGAATTAGGAGCAGCATCGTTGTGCAGGGAGCCAGTCTGGGCCTTCAGAGCCAACTAAGGCCGGGGCCCACCAGGTTTTTCCTGATGTCCCAACAGCCCAGTCCGACCCTGAAGGTGAGCCCTTGAATGGCATGCACTTTCTTGCATCTGCACCAATCTATAATGATTATTATAAGGTGCTACAGTAATTGCAATTGGAGCTTAGTAGTATCACAATACACACAAGAGGTCTCAGGGACAGCATTCACATTAGGATTCAGGAACTGTAACGTACTCGTCAAACAGGAACCGGGTACACTCAGACGCACTTGGGTTTTCGGACCCTTTTGGGGCCCGGGCTTTCTGCTGCGGAACCACAGTGGAAAAAGTACATCATAGATAGCAACTAGTCCGAAATGAGGTACCGGCAGGGATTAGGCAAAAACATAGTCAAACAGGCAGAAGGGTCGAGGCAGGCAGCAGGAATCAAGGTCAAGAAACAGGCAGTAATCAATCACAAAAAACGCTTCAGCAGGATCTGTAACAGAATCCAGCTTGGGCAGTGTTAAAATGGCGATTTGGCTCTTTAAAGGGAATCTTTGGTGCCAAAAATTCAAATTTGCTCCAAATGAGGACCTCATGACGCGCGCGTCACAACACTGGCGAAGTGACGCCGGCGTCACTTCAAGGACTTCAACGTCAGCGCTGGAACTTTAGAAAATCTTACAGGAACATTCCATAGTTCCCTTCTTTATGCAATCTCCTATATTCCTCTTCCATGTTTTCCCTGCAGTATGTTAATCTGTTCCGAGCATATCATGAATATCACTAACTGGGACAAAAAATGAAAAGGACAGAAGGAATGCTATAAGTGCTCCAGCCGGCAATAGTTCAGCGTGTGTCAGTAGCTTATTTACTATATTGCTTTGGAGCATGGAGAAAAAGATATTTTAGTAACTGAAAAGCCAGGTCGTCCACACAAGGAAAACAAATTCTCATAAATCTATTCAAACCTCTTCCAGAACTGTCATCTCCCAGTCATCCGAAACATCCATGCTAAACGCATATACCTTCCATTTGCTTCCATTTGCAAAGGCAAACCCGCATGATGAGGCCTAATCAGCAAAAGCACTCGTTCCTGGAGACATTTGGAATTAAAGCAGTCCGGGAAACGCCGTTCCGAAGCCAGGATTTAAAACCGTGGAACAATGGAAAAGAAAAAAATATATATAAATCAAATTAGGGACAATGATTTTGCCTCGTTTTTTTTTTTTAAATGCACTTCTATGATTGCCATCAGGCCGATGTAACCCATGTGGAAATGATCGGTAGGGGGGGGGGGGAAATTCATGTGATCAGGCAAAGCAGCCTCCACCTGGAGCTCATTAGCAATAAGGCCTGGATACAAAATGACAGCTACTATTATTTGTTTGGGCACAAAACAATCTCCACTTGTAGCTCTTGGCAAATCCAGTTGGATTTAACAATACGGCACAGAGACAGCTAGAAGTAATGCAACCTTAATGTTAAATAATTGTAGCCAGGTTGAAAAGCACGCCAGGGTGGAGCAGAAACAAAGTGTTCTTTCTCTGGAGCTGGCAATAAGGAGCAGTTTAATTTCGGCGGCTCCCTTTTGGGCCTGTAAGAGGTGCCATGTTTCCTGTGCTGAGGGACTGTCTTGTGTTAGGAATTACTTAAAACACTGTTGGTGTTTTAATGTCGCACATCATTCATGTGTACTGGGTCTTCTGCGGAAAATAAACTCCTTGTTACTATGTAAAATTATTTTTTTCTTGTTTTAAGAAGCAGGGGGATAAATCCTCTAAAATGTCATAAAAGAGATCATCGCTGTAAAACTTGGCTCATGCAACAAGTGTGGAGGCTGCGTAACTATTTACAAAAGAAGTTGATTCCCAAGCATGAGAACGGGAAGAATTCTGCTAGCAACGTGTTTGGATATTTAATGCCTGGAAATGAAGAGTGACTTCTTCAGGTGTGATAATGGCCCTGTCTAGTTAATGCAGCTATAATACATATAGGGTATAACCTACAGTACCCACTAGTGTCAAATATTATAAGTTACCAAGCAGTTCTATGACCTGTATAAAAGCTTGCCAATCAGCCTTGTGCTTTTATATGGTCATGGTACTCCTTGTTGACTTATAATATCCTTATATTTTACAACAGGGGGTACATTTTGCCATATATAATACATAAGTTTCAGTGAGTCATGTGACACAACTGATGACATCACTAAAAGGATAAAAGAATAAAATTAACAGGATATACATGGCTCTTGTGTACTCTGCCGAGAACGCCTTAACTAACCTTAATTTCATAGCCATCCAACCAATCAGCAGTGTTCATGGAAGGTATGAACACTTAGGGGGTTATTAACCAAAGGCTTTTTATACTGTACCTCGAATGAACTCACAACTCAAATGGTTTCTAATTTAAGAAAAAACTCAAATGGGAAATACTTGAATCAGTGGGTTCGGGGTTAACAACCCCTCAAAAACCCAAAAACCCTCAAAACCCAAAAAAACTCAAACATCTTGAAGGCTATTAGCATCTTCAAATGGTTCAAGGGACCTCTGCCAATGACTCCTACATGACCTTAACAGGTTTAAATAGTGTATTTTCAGATTCAAGCTATTTCCATGGTCGGGGTATAATAAATCTCATAAAATTCAAGTTTCTTTTTGTAAGCTTTTTTTTTTGGATAAAATGGAGTCTATGGGAGACAGCCTCTCCATAATTTGGAGCTTTCTGGATCCCATATCTGTACTAGTCGATGCCCCTACTGTAGTGTTGGACAGAGGTCTAGAGAGGGATAGGGTAGTCAGCGCCGGATTTCATTGACGGCCGCCCCTAGGCTGCGCGGTCCGACCAGGCGGCCGCACGGTCCTAGCGCCCACCTACACCTCCCCTTCCCAGCGCGCCGGCGAAAAAACGCCGGCGCAGCTGCTGTAATTGAATGGGGACGCACACGGCCCCATAATGCGACTGGGCGGCATGCCGCCCCTATTTTTTTGCCGCCCTAGGCCCGGGCCTATTCTTGCACAGGGGGTGAAATGGTGCTCTAGACTTAGCTGTTATGTTGCTGAATTTATTTATGAGGCTATTGCCACACAGGGACTTGTGTAAAAAGACAAGCTGAAAATCAGCCACTACTCTGCCATCAACCCTCCTTTTTGGCTGCACCTGGAACCACTGCTTAGGCCTGAGTGTAGGCACATGGACATGCGCAAAATGCATACTCACGTATTATAAGTGTGCCGGCCAGGGGCGTTTCTGCCATGAGGCAAGGTGAGTACCTTGCCTCTGGTGGTATCTCCCCAGTAGTTACCAGGGGTGGCAAAAAGCTGCTTCTGGTAACTTTAAGAGCTGAATTTCCGGTTATTTTTCTAGCGCAGATAGCTCTATTTTGTTCTCTGCGCCAGCGATACGGCCCCCTCTGGACCCTTGTCAGCAATCTTTAGATAAGTGCGAAGGGCGGGGTGGAGGCAGCATTTCCAACGCCGCCCCAGGCGGCAGTAATAGTTGAAGCATGTCTAGTGCCGGCACCAGGGCAGATGTAGTGATTTAAAGTGCAAGCAAGGAAGAAGGCTGATATCAGCCTAGAGCCCTATTCTCGTCCATTGGTTTGTTTGCAAGCTGAGAATCATCGCAGCCTTTGTGCAACAACCTCAATGGAAACTTATTCCCAGACATACTGTAACATACTGTAGATAAGACGTGGTAAGAGAATGGGGTGACGATGGGGAAAAACTGATTTTGCCCAGAGTAAAACCTATGGTTGCTTCCTCTGCCCATGAAAGGCTAAATCCTTTGGAATGGTATGGGATGCTAAAGTAGTTATGAATAAAATATCAAAATATCTAATGCTTGAGTAGATGGCCTGTTTATAGACTTAAAGGGGGGTTCATCTTTAAGCAGGGCGCTCCTGCCATGAGAACCTTACCTCAGGCAGCATGGCCAGCTACCAGGTGGCAAAAAGTTGCCTCTGGTAACTTTAAGAGACATTTTAACACAGAATTCGGCTCTACAGAGTGCAATAGCTTTGTTGAAATTACATTATCTGTAGAAATGCTGAATGAAAAACTAAATACCCCCCAAAAAGCACAAATAATACAAAATGAAAACCAGTTAATTGTCTCAGAATATCACTTTCTACATCATACTAAAAGTCAATTGAAAGGTGAATAACCCCTTTATAGGAGGACAAGAGCCTAGAAAAATGAATATATTTTATTTACTGAACTTACTGTACCAACCCTGAGATTCAGCAGCACAAAACATGTGCAGTGAATCAGTAGAAAAGAATGGGGAGCTACTAGGGCATCTTTGGAGACACAGATCTTTACTGT
Organism: Xenopus laevis; assembly: GCF_017654675.1. Classification (NCBI taxonomy): domain Eukaryota; kingdom Metazoa; phylum Chordata; class Amphibia; order Anura; family Pipidae; genus Xenopus; species Xenopus laevis. Next base: position 19,682,399 of record NC_054371.1, on the reverse strand, counting down.
TAAAGGGTTGTGGTTGTCTTGGGCTGGTACAGAAACTCTATGCATAAGGGGCAGCATCTCTGGCCTAACTGTTCAGTTCTTCATCTTCTGAATGTATTCCTTACTGCATCTATGCAGCACTTTTCACCCTTGATTCTTGGGTAGTCAACTAGGGTAGATTAACCAATAATTAGTCACTCAATACTGGAATCCACAGTTCTTGAAATTAAGTAATCTCATGTCAGATGTTCTGTTTTAAAAAGTCTATGTATAGATTGTTTGCTGATCAAAAGCATTTTCCTAACCCACAATTAAAAAAAAATCTCTTTCGTCAACAGAATCATTCAACTCTATCCTTGCGTGATGTTGTTAATGTTCCGGTGCAGCAGCAGCAGCAAATGAGATCAATTAAAGTGTTTAAATAAATGGCGGTGATGTTGCTTGAAGCTGAATGAAAAGAGGGTTTCACAACCTGGAGCTTCATTTCTGTTCTGCTACCGAACAATCCGCGGATGTAATGATGGGGACATGACTTGTAAGGGCACGGTGTTTTCTGTAGCACGTCAGCTATGTTGCAGAACCAAACTATGGGGCAAATTCACTAAAGGACGAAGCGCCTAACGCTAGCGTTAATTTGCTTGCGTAGCGCATTTTCGTTAATTCGCCGATTCACTAACAGACACAGGCGTAAATTCGCTAGTGTTACTTCGCACCCTAACTACGCAAATTCACTGACGCGTGCATTTTTCTGAACGCTACCTTTTACGCCAGACTTCCTTCGCCACCTCAGACCAGGCGAAGTGCAATAGAGTAGATAGGGATTGCTTCAAAAAAAGTTACAAATTTTTATAAGTCCCAAAAAACGCTGGCGTTTTTTCTTTTTTTATGGGTGATAGGCTGAAAAAGATCGAAAAAATTTTTGGGGCTACCCTCCTTCCCCCCTACATTTCCTAACTCATGGCACCTTAACTATACAGTGGGCACATGTGTAGGGCAAAATAAAAATTTTATTTGCTGTTTTGAAGGTTTCCCAGGCTTGTGTAGTGATGCTTCATATACCTCCATTGTAACTTCAATTTGGCGTTGTATGCAAATTAAGCATCGCTAGCGTAACTTCGCTTTGCTTGGCGAATTAACGCTAGTTCAACTTCGCAACCTTACGCTTCCCCTGAGCGCAACTTCGGATTTTAGTGAATTTGCGTAGCGCTGGCGAAAATACGCGTGGCGAAGTGCGGCAAAGTGGACGCTACCGCAACTACGAATCTTAGTGAATTTGCCCCATAGACTGTAAGACTTCTGCACCTGTTCATTGCACTTATTGTGCCCAGGCCCGGATTTGTGAAAAGGCCCAGGTCTAGGGAGGCAGAATTTTAGGGGGGCGGCATGCCTCCCAACCACACCCGCATTGATCGGAAGCACTGGGGATTCGCAGGATACAATAGCTTTTAAAATTTCCTGCACACCAATCCCCAGTACTCCGGACTTGATACTGAAAATTTGTTTATATTATCATACTTTTCCAGGTCAGGGTAACCCTTATACTGGGGTTGATAATAAAAATATTACCAGTAATGTTCCACTGTATATTCTAGAAGCAAAAGCAGGCTCGGACTGGCAATCTATGGGTTCTGGCAAATGCCATATAATATATAATGTGCCGTAGAAAGCCAGTATTTAGTGGGCTGGTGGGGGCTGTTTGGGCCTCTGTGTGGGCTGATTGGGCCTCTGTGTACCTGAAATGCCAGGGCCTATTTTAATTCTCAGTCCAGTCCTGAGCAAAAGGATAACATCATAAGCAATGGCAAATTAATGACATGAGGGCCCTAGGCTACATCCACACAGGGCCCCCTTCTAGGCTACTGCTGGGTCAGGATCCAAGAAAGCATGCACTGAGCTCTCTACGCCGGGTTGGGTTTGGAGAGTCAATGATGTCAATGATCTGCAAGCATCCGAGGGTATGCACGTGCCTTGCCTGCTGTCTTCTCCCAGTATGTATACCCGACCAGACCCAGCAGTGCAAATAAATATTAAAAGAAAAGAAAATAGAAATGGGCCCCTGATCACTGTGGGCCCCTAGACTATATCCTACAGCACCCTGTGCATTCATTTGCGAATAAGGATAAACGCCAGGCAGGGGAAACCAGCTTTACGCGTTTCGTGACCAAAGTCACTTCATGAGAAGCTTAGACGCCCCCTATGGGTACAAGACTTATAAAACCACACCAATAAAAAGTGCATATTAAAATCAAATAGTCACTATACATATGTAAAGAAATCTCCAATAATTAATATAATTGGTAAACACCATGCATTTAAATTAAATGAATAGTCATAATTATTATCATAAATATTGAAACAGCAGATGAAACATGATACAGCCCATCATAAATGCATTCATTTGCCCCTTATCATAAGCGACATTAAGAAAACATCCTCTAAAACAAGCTATCCTCATCTTTTAGTCTCATACACTCACCTGGTAATTGACAGTCACAATAAAGGATATAAAAAAAGGATTTCCAATTTAATTCACAAGATGGCAGCATTTACTAATGATAGAAAACAATATTTCATAACTGATATATATTCATGTCAAGTTTCTGCTGCAGTAGCTGCTGAATATTAGCAGCTTCTGTCAATTTAAAATTCATTTAATCTTCTTTTCTGAAACATTTTGTTTTGATTTTCTTGCATTTTGGGATGAAAATGGAAATGGGATTTCAGTACCTGCTCATTCAGTAGATAGTAATTTTAAGATCATAAAGTATTTTGTTTCTGCAGAAGAGAGATGTAATGCAGGACAAAGAAAGCAACCCTAAAAAGTTTAGTTACACCCAATCATGAAATGATATACATGTGAAGAAGCTTCATATTTTGTTATTAGATGGTGTATTCTGGGCAGAATCTAGATATTTCTCAGTCCCAAACATTTGTACTTGAGAGACAAGCAAGTTTAGCATCTTTCCCTCATGTGAACCTTCCGCCTATAGCTTCCCCTTCTCCCTTCAGGTTGAGCCCACCAGCACCTTCCAGATAAGAACTTCCATAAACCTAAGGCTTATGTCATGTCAAGGCATCCAAAATAGCACTCGCTATAGCTCCGTACTGGGGTCATGGAGGAGGTCAGCGACCAGCTCTACATTAGCTTAATTTCCTTGATGGACAGACTGATTGAGTTTAAACATATACACTGAATATTCCGCATACCAAAACTACAACCAGATGTGTCCACTTGGTTCTAGGTGTAACAACTTACCTGGCCAAAACACTTCCTTTGCCAGAGGTTTTATCCATCAAGCCACACCGTTCCTGGAGAAATAACTGACACTGTTTATGAAAAATAAGCCACTGCTTTAAATATGGATGAGGTCAGAGCCTCTAACTTTGTCAGTAGCAGAATGTATTCAATAAATCAAAATCAAATTCACTTACAGAGTTTGGGGCTGCCCCTCCTACACAGGAAAATCTGGAACCAATGGTTCGAGGCCAAATGTATAAACTTATGATGTATGATTTATAACCCTTCTATCATCTCATCAATGTAACAAAGTCAAACATGCCAACAATAAGTTTGCAATATACACTTTGAAGATTTTCTCAAATTCAAAATAACATGAAAACTCCCAAATCTTGAATGTACACATATTGAAGGCAAAATTTAAAACATGATCACTTTTCAAAAATGTGAAAAACCCCAACTTGTATGCAGTTAAATCACAAATTGAAATGTATCTGGAAAACTATGTAAACTATGTGAACATGCCAGAGTTTTTTGCTCTTAATAAATCTCAAAAGATTTTTTTTGTGTTTTGGAAACTTGAATTCAAATGAACAATTTGAGCTGTGCAAACTCTAATTCGAATGTTGTGTAACAGGGTGTGGTCAGGGTTTAGCAGGTCATGGTCATAATGTAGAAAGGTGTGGTCAGGATGAAATAGGGTGTGGTCAGGGTGTAACAAGTATAGTCATGGTTTACCAAGAGATGGAGAAAAAAACCAAAAGAAGAATGTGCCAGGCTGATATCTCTACAAGTATTGATTGAAAATATCATTAAATGCCATGTCAAATATATGTGGGCATCTTCTTGTAACTAATGTGTTTGTGTATTTAATGTAAGGCAACTACAATAATTAAAAAATTAAAAGAATAGAAGAGTTGGTGGAGCATTTATTTGGATGCTTAAAGGGCATGTTAAGGCAAAAAAATAAAATCCCATTTTTACTTTCTTTAATGAAAAAGAAACCTATCTCCAATATACTTCAATTAAAAAAATGTGTACTGTTTTTATAAGAAACCTGACTGTATGCAGTGAAATTCGCCCTTCATTTACTGCTGTGGATAGGAATTGTCAGACGGTCCCTAACTGCTGAGCAGGGAAACAATCATACTTATGAACAGCAGGGGGAGCCCCTGTCTTACTTCCCAGCCATGCAGAACTCAAACAGCTTTGTTTATGATGATCCCTAAGCAGCCCAGACCACACTGAGCATGTGCACAGTCTTAGTCTTGCAAAGATGTATAACAAAGTTACAAGATGGTGACCCCCTGTAGCCAACTTTGAAAGCATAAATTATTTCTTTGATTATACTTGTGGTGCAGTAAGTTCAAGTTTATATTTAGTATACAAAATACAGCATTTCTAGCCTTATTCTATTTTAGACTTGACATGCCCTTTAATGCCACTTCCAAGATTCATGAACCGGTTCCTGCCCAAGAGTTGACAAAGCCACTGATCAAGCACCTCATGATCTGCTCATCACGCTACACCTTGGTTTTGCATACAAGAAACAAGATCTGGAAACTTCCCGTGGAAGGTTTATTTACAGTATTATATGTATATTAGTACTTATTGAAAAGAGACATTCACATTTAATAGCCCTCTGATTTAGCTATTGGTGAACTTCGAGTACAGACGATGCCTGCGCCAGGTTCAGCTGTAGTGGTGGTGACGTAATTTGAAATAACTTGGCTGAATTTAATCAAAAACTTTTATTGACCATAATTTCAATAAACTAAGCTGTAAACTTGGTAGCTGTTATTATGCATTTTCCTATGGTTTGCTCCAAAACATAAACGTTTGTTTTCCAAGACCAACAGTTATAAATATAGCAACTGATGATGTTAGTCAGTTTTTAGCAGCTCTTTGGTGTTTGTAAAAGTAATTTATTAAGGCTCAACGTCTCCTTCAAGATGATCTCTGAAGAAATACAAAAAGCCAATAACTGTGTTGGCCTTAAAAAGCTGGCAGAAACCAGTGCCCTGTGCTTCTTGCCCATGGATTTGTTCAACTGTCCCAATGGAACAGATGGATTGTGAGGTGCTTCAAATGAAATGCCCAGGCATTGCTCTGGATTTCTTTCCACCAAAATTAAATTCAATGTTGTTGCCTGAAAGGCAAGGTCTTTGAGCAGTGTATATAACAATGCTCTCTAATTAAGCTTTTCTAATAATATAATCTCAAAAGTCAAAAAGATTAGAAGCCAGTGACTGGTATGGCACCAGTCAGTCCCTCACTTGGTCAGTCTGTCTTCTAATGAGAATGCTAAGGCATCACAGTGACGATGATGTTCTGGAGACTGGCATTATAAGAGCAGCAGGAATCAGCATGGCTTTATAATGGACAAATCATGTTACCATTCTGCAGGCGTTTCCAAGCTGATTGACCAGTTCTTCCTTCACTTCATGGCGTGCACTTGAGGGAACTGATTGAGAAATAGATATAATTTGGCCAAACAAATATGGACCAATTTTGGACTGCCCAGCCAACCAAAAAGCAAAATACTAACGTGTATCTATAACCCTATTTTGGTTACACTCTCTTAAATAGCGATGAACCCTTTGCAATCCAGGGCCCTGAATTCTCTTTGTGTATGAAAGATACTGGGAGAACTGGGATTTAAAGTACAGTGCCTCCACCTAGTGGACACTGAGGAGCATACCTCAGGAGGATTCCACTAGGAAAAATAAATCACACAGTTTGCAGTAACAAAATAAATTTTTATAAAAACAAAGGTAGTAACTGTAAATACAAATGCCCGAACCTCTCACATAAGGCTATTTTTCTCTCACATCAGTGTAAACTAGTTCACTCACTGCTCGATATACGTGTTCCAGGTGCTGCACCTTGAACCCGCAGCAAGGGTAGAACTTCACCAATGGATGAACCACTTACAGCGGGCCCTTCATTTCTTTGGTGCTGCCTTGTGTAGGATCAGATGTTTCCCACGTGCCTATTGCATTGCCACAGCGGCTAATGAAGGTCCTGCTGGATGAAAGTATGAAATAGAAGAGATTGTATTAATGACTACAGTCAGTTGATGTCATATCTGTGTCGTAGCTTTGTGCATCTAAAACAATACCTTAAAACTTATTTATGACTGCAACCACAGTTGCAGCTGCAGAAAAAAAGGTGCAGTCTTTGCACAAACCAGCACCATTCATAGAAGGTACTTGCATACAACCCCACTTCTTGCACCTTTGTACAGTATATGTAGGGACCCTGAGGGCGTAAGTTCCCCTTTTTCATTTGGAGCCTCATGGTGTATACAGGGTTTCCTGATTGGTGCAGCATGGCTGATCCCAAAAGCAGCCACAAGGTGTCGCTGCTGTGCTATATAAAAGGAGATTGCCATGTGCTCGCAGCCAATGCCATTACTGCTGGAGGATTGCTGCTGATTGGTTTCACTAATGAGTAGTGAGTTCAGCTGCCACAATGTAGAGGCAGGAAGGCCTCAGCGGCTGGGGTGCGACCCCATGCCTGGGAGCTTGATCAAGAGGGTCGGAAGGTCCACATTTGCCCAACTGAAAGTGAAACACTTGTGCTATATACAGTGCTGGGAGCTGCAGTTCAGTTTTGGATTTAGCAACAGTGTTCTCGTGCTATAGACAATGCTGGGAGCTATGTCATGGAAGCTAATACAAGCTGCATATGTTATGGAATGGATTAACAGCTATGGATGCCTGCTACAGCTCTAGGTGAGCCTACCAGCTCTCTGTGTGAGCCCTCGGGTGAGTGATGGCAGGAGAGGGTGGAAAAAGAGAGGATCCAGCAATATTCCATTATGATATGGGCTTTGTTTATGCTTGCCACGAGGGAGTCCGTACCTAACCGTAGGGAACGTTATCTTGGGCTGCTATTGCTACTTGTGACCTATTGTACTCGTTTGGGATGAGGGACTGAGACTTAAATGTGCAAATGAGTGGTGCGGAACTTTGCCTGGCATGGAGGGTCAGGAAATGGACTGCCATAGGTTCCCATGGTAGTGGGTTATATTTGATATGATGTAAATGTGTTTTACTTCCCCTTTAAATTACACTTTCCTTATATAAAGTTGTTGTTTTTATATAATAAAGTATGTGTTTCATGTTATTCCTAATGGGGCCACCCACAGGTGTATTCCCAGATACCATTAGGTGTCGGCACCATGGACAACATTCTGACATCAGATATTCAGCAAATCTGATTCAAGTCAAAGCACATACCAATTGCCCTCATTGTAATACATCAGACACAACTCTGTTGTATTGTTATCTGGGGGTGCAATTAGGCTGAAATTGTATGAGAAAAGTTGCATTGTTGATAAAAAAACATGGTAGATTGCACCTAAAATTGCATTTTGTAGTCGAAAATGAACCCTCTTATCTTAAGCTCTGTATGACTAGCGTTTATATGGTTTCTTTTATTGTATTTATATAGCACCGTCATAGACACAGCACTTTGAAGGAAACAAGGAATACTGCACTAGCCATACACAAATATAATAATATAGAATAACTATAGAATAAATATTTGTACTTGTGGGCTCGAGAACAGCATAAAGTTTTACTCCCATAGTGCATGAGTTTCAGAACTTCCCACCAAGAGTCATTGGCAAATATCCTAGGAAATTATTTTATTGCTCTGTAGCCATCATGCCAATCCAACATCCACCATCCGCCTATTTAGGCACCAAGTTCAAGGGCCAGCTTAGTGATCTCCAACCTAGAATCCACTCGTTTACAGGAAGAGAACTCAATGAAGACTTTAAGGGGGAGTAACAGTAAGCCCTTTACATTTCTTGGAAACTGTAAACCTAATTCCTTAAGTATTTCAATATGAGGTGCTAACTTTTTCATTTGTGTTTCAGGGCAAGTGTACGGGAGTTATAGCTCCTTTTCCACCAATAATGACCTCGAAGTTGCACTGCTAGCAAAAGCACTGCCTTTGAAAGAAAACATTGTTGTGCCAGAGATATGCTAAGCAATAAAAATCTGACATAGCCTTATGGGGTTTGCAAAAACCTTTAAAAAAACATTTAGAGTAGGGAAGTTTAAACTCACAAATCATGGGAATGGAAGGGACGGTGAATGGACATGGTCAGGTGGTAGATACCCTCAAGCACACTATATAATGGGGTACAATGTTGAATTTAGGACCTGAAATTATAAAGCCTGGTGTCAGGGGGCATCATATTAGTAATAAACACCAGGTAAATCATACACATAGTGTAATGTGACCTGGATTACCAAAGATTCTGTAGATTGGAGACTGCAGGTGCTCTGCAGTAGGCTGACTTACACAGGGGGGACATTTTTCAGAGCGTATGGTGGATCTGCAAACAGATCAGTTTCATTCAAACCGTTTGAAGAATAACAACATAAATAATCACTCAAATTATGCGACTCTGGTTAAATAGAAGCAAACATTGCTTGAGCCACACCTGCACACACACAATTAAGAAATAGATGGATCACCTTAACAATCCGAAAGGCAGAGGTCTTAAATATTTCGTTACTCCTCCATCTGCCCTTATTATTTGCATAATGATTGTAACAATTATAGGGACATGGAACCAAATACCCATGATGAGCACAGACTGCAATGAAATATTTACCTTCACCCCCAAAAGCCCCCTTTTTTCCAATACATTTGTATCATTATTTATATGCTGCCCTCTAGAAAGGATTATATAAATCTACACAGTTTTTATGAGTTGCAGTTTTAGTCCTTTTAGTGCAGCACAGCTCATGGGCGCATCTTCCGGATCTTCTGTCTTTTTCTGGTCCTCTTTTGGCGCATGCGCAGTTGCTACAATCTGGAAGACTACTCCAACGGTGCAAGATCTGGAAGATGCTCTTACTCTGCACAAATATGTGAGCAATGTATTCTGGACACTTTCAAGGGAAAAGAACTATGCGCAGGGGGGGGGGGAGCAGGGAGGGGGACTATTCTAGGGTAGTAGATAGGGTTTTTTTATTGGGGGAGTATTCCTCCTTTAAAGGGCACCAATCATGACCAAAATCATTTACTAAGTAAATACACTATGTGAAAGTTCAAGAAATACGATTTTTAAAACAGTTAGAATTGTTTGTAAAATGTAAATGATCAGCTCACTATTCCTTCTGCAAGATCTCCCCTATCTCCCGTGCAGTTCTAGCTGAGGCAGCCATCTTGGATTTCACTGGCTCCTCCTACCTATATCTTCCCAGCCAACTGTAGCTCTGAAATCTCGCACATGCTCAGTTCAAATTCCTTGTTTGCTTATCAACCCTTCTAAGCTATTTTCAAATCAGCCAAACCTGTGTGTTAGCTGCTGTACAGTAGTGCTGCCACCTGCTGGAAGTTAGCAGGTGGCAGCACTTCTAGTGGATACTTCTAGTGGAGGAGTTTACTAAAACAAGGCATTCTGGGTAGAATACTCAAAGCAGTGTTACAATCTGAGCATGCTCCTGAAATTTGCACATTAGAGTCTCTGTTAGAGTCTCAATATGGCCTCCCTCAGTGAAAGAACCCATTTGACAAAGTAAGGGATTTTTTTTAAAACCTGCAGTTTTTTCAAAAAACTATATATGTAGTTTGATTAAACGTGTTTAGCTTGTACTGGTCAGATTGTTAATATGTGTTTGATTTCGGCTGTGATAGGTGCCCTTTAAGACGGTAATATGATAAATTTGGGAAAAAAGTTGAAAAAAACTAAGATTTGCGTTTTCATCTGAATTTATGGGGTTTTTTCCTGATCCATTTTATTCAAGTGATTTTATTAATAAATAAGGCAAAAAATAAGGCACCGCCCTGAGCCCTCAGCACAGGGAGCAGACAAATCGAAAATTCTTTGGAGCAGGCACTCAAAAAAGGCAATCTTCCACCAGGCAATTAGTTCAAAGTGAAAAAGCAGTTTATTGTGTCTTACGCGTTTCGTGTTACAAACACTTAATCATAGGCTACTCTACACTGTTTCCACTAGCACTTTATTTATTGCCTGGTGGAAGATTGACTTTTTTGAGTGCCTGCTCCAAAGAATTTCCGTTTAGTAAATAACCCCCTAAAAGTGAACAACACCCCAAAAGTAAATTTAAAAGTAAACAACCCATTGAAGTGCTCTGAAATGCACAGGATTAACATAGACGGTAGTGTTGTTGTCATAGATTATATCAGGCCCATATGTGCCCAGGGCAACTGTGTTGTATAGATCAAAGACACAACTGCAGCACTGGGATTATTAAACATCATGGATTATGGTTGAATTTCAGTGCAGAACTGTTGTAACTGAATAGGTTCATTCACAGATTGGGAATTAGGGATGTTTCCACCATGAAGTTCCATTGCTTTGATATATTCATGACAATGTCCATCTAAATGATTCTTACAAAGTTCTCATCGCTCTATATGAAGCCAGACTCACAGTTACGGTGGTCACATGAAAAAGCGGATGCACGACTTTGATCATTGAGGTCCGAGTTAGATGATTGCTCCTCATAATGACTATTATAAATGATGATTGTGGCAATGAAATAAGTATGTTTTATATACAATATATCTAAATTTGATTTATGACTGGGAGACAGTAAGGGGGTTATTTATTAAAGGTTGAGTTGTGAAATTTCTAAAAATATTCGTTTTTTTCACTAGAAAAATTGAATGATTAGAGGAAAAAAAATCTAGATCCTATATAAGTCAATGGGAGAGGCACCAATCTCAATTGGAAGTTTTTGTGGTCTGCGCTGGGTTTAGCCAAAATCTGGGTTTTCGGGCTAAAAACTCAAAAAATTCGAGCAATTGTGGAAAATAGCCTGAAAAATTAGAGCATTTCGGGAAAAAAGCCTGAAAAAGATTCAGCTTTTTGCTCAATGTTATTGAGTTTTTCCGCAACAGATTATTATAAATAAATAAGCTAAAATAGGGCATGGGAGTTTGGTTGTGATTTTTTTTTTAATAAAATATGAGATCAATTCTGATTTTAGTAAATAATTTTGCATTGTGTATTTTATGCCTTTAATAAAGGAGGGTTTTGCATTTGTCCATGTCCCAGCATGAGTGCAATTGTGTGAGTTGTGAAGCTTTCTATTCCCTGGCTGGTGTTATTATACTGTATATAAGAGAGAACCACTGAATACCCAGACAAGCGCCTCATCGTCTATAAAATGACATGCAGGATTGTGATTATCGTTTCAGCTGTGTACATAGCTACGTGAAAGGGAATATCAGTGTAAATAAAATATTACATTTTTTTAAGTATAAATACCATTGAAAAACACTGATTTCTTCTGTAATAATAATTCTCCAGCTGTCTCTAAGGAAGTAATGTACTAAAGTCATAGTTTTTTTAGGCATGAATAGGTATTGAATACTTTTTAAAAAAAAATTAAATTGCATCAGCTCAAAAAATGGCATTCAGTGTCCATTACTTTTAAAGGAGAAGGAACGGTATGATCACTAGGATGCCTAATGTTAGGCAACCATAATAGGAGAAAATACCTAGTGATGGGTGAATTTCTCCCATTTCGGTGAAAATGTGGGAATTCTGAACAACGTTTTTTTTTTTGGCAAGATCTGATGCAAGAGCAATATCAACAGATACACCAAAGGATTCAGCAGATCCTACTAATCAGGCAGTTGCAGGAATAGCCCAGCCTTGCAAATCAACTGACCCAATTCCAGGCCACATAGTCCAGTCTGGAGACAGCATCCATGCCTCCACCTCCTCTGTTGAAAACGAGACAGTCTGAGGATCCAGAGACATTTCTCTTAATTTTTAAAAGAGTAGTCAGTGCCCAAAAATGGACGAAAGACCAGTGGGACACTACTAGCACTGCTTACGACTGGTGAAGCACAGTAAGTTTACAGAAGCCTGTAATGGTAGATGGTAATGGTGACTATCCTGGACAGGTTGGACCTCACACCAGAGGTGAACCATCAAAGGTTCAGGTCTCAACCCAGGTCCAGAGTCTTAGCCCATTAGCTAATACAATTTTTCATCAGCTGGATCCAACCCACATAGTTTATAGATTTGCTCTTAGAGCTCCCTGGTAAAGGATAAACAGACTCAGAGGTGAACACTAGATCTCACCTGTACAGCCTCCCTCGCATCAGAAAAGGTCTTGTGAAGAAGGAACTAGCAGAAATACTTAAGTTACGGAATATTGAGGATTGATTGAGGAGTCTAACAGTGACTGGTGTAGCCCCATAGTCCTGGTGGCTAAGCCAGATGGGTCAATAAGGTTTTGGGTAGACATGCACAAGGTCAATGCAGTATCTACGTTTGATGCCTATCCAATGCACTGGGGGTCATTTCTGGAAACAGACCATCCAAATACACAAGTACCTAACCAAAGACCTCTTAGTATTAGTACTAAATTAACAGTGACCAAAAAAAGACTAGCTTTCCAGGACTTCTGCATTTAACGCCACATTTCAAAGGGAGACATCAATATCTTATTCTCCCATCACCTCTCCCCAACCATCTCTTTTACATTGGCCGCACACATAGAGGCAGAGATTAAATCGTCGAATTTAGTCCATTCTAACCAACCTACATGGTCACTAGATCACATGTGGTCCCTCAAGCTGGCCATACACTATAAGATCAACTCATTGGCCAAGAACGCTAAACAAGCAGATCTTTCCACCCAACTTGCCCACCCTAGGTGGCCCTAGGACCAATCAATTTTATTACAACAGCAGGAATTTGAGCCAACAAAATAAAACCTGCCGGATCAATATCTGCTCCTTTTTTAGCCAGATATGGGCTGGGTGGACTCGTTGGAGGGCCCCATACACGGGCAGATAAGATGCAAAATCGGTCTAAAGGGCCCAAATTAGCCACTTACAGTAAATCTGCTCATATATGGCCACCTTTAATGTTAACATTTTGGATGATTAAATTAACCCAAATAGATTAAAACAGTTAAGCCAATGACTACCAGTCAGTACTCCTTTATCCCAGTGGTCATTCTATCTAAATGATATCATGGCATGTCCAAAGTTATGTCACATTCCAGGCTATGGTATTCTGCTAGAATGTTAAAGATGGCTGAGAAATGTAGAATGTAATAAGGATTTAGGGAGCAAGAAGCAGAGCACTGGCAGAGACCAGGTCCTCACTGAAATCCGTGAGTAGACAACATTATTGCTGAAACCTGGTGAAAACCTGAACATATATATTTAATTATATTAATTATAATGATTATTTTTGCAGTTCTCTGCATTCACAAAAGCAGAAGAATGGCCTAATGACCTTTCAGCATGTGTTTCCTCTAATATGTCTGATAACATGTATGACATTTGTGTGTAACTATACAGTGGGCACCGTTATTGGGTTTTCAGCAGCAGGTATTTTGTAAGACGCTTTTAATCCTAACTGCCTACTCTCCGGCAGGGCTAGAAATCATCAGAGAGCCTTCAGTCGGCAGCGTTTGGGCTATGGCAAAGGCTTCCGTCCTGTTTTGTTTGGCCGCCTCTCTTTATATTTTTATATTATGCAAAATGACATTTTGCTTACATTTAGGAATCCATGGCTTTAGTGTTCTGCGAGGCTCACTTGTGCCATGTGTAGCCAGGTGCCAAGTCTTGCACATCATTATTTAGTTCTCTTGGAAATACGCGGCTCCACAGTTACGATTAGTTACAGTAAACCACTAAAACCTGCTCACTTAATTATCTACGAGATGACTTGACAATGGAAGAGTGTCTTTTTAACCCTTTAGGGTGCTGGGCATCTTATTACATTTATCTTTCTTGAAAGCCAAGATGTTTGGCATCCTGATGACTATTTGCTTAGGGACGGGTGATAGAATGGAAAAGAGGAATATGTATGCACTATATACAGGGAGTGCACGTATACTTCTTTGGCCTCATGCTGAAATATACAGACTGGTGCAGTCACTGATAGTGAAGGGGCGAATTTATTCGGCAGGCGCGAGTTCACCGCCGGCGAATAAATTCTCGAAATTGCACATTTTTTTGGACACTGGCGACAATAAAAGGTGCCCATTGACTTAAATGTGCGTCAGAATTGTCGCCAGCGCCGGAATTGTCGCTGGCGTCAAAAACATTTTGATACCGACGTCAAAATTCACGTTTCAAACCGAAGCAGGAGAAATTCGCCCATAACTAGTCACTGAGGTTGCATGCCCAAGTAACTGCTTTTGGCATTGTACAGGTATGAGGTTTTCTGGATGAGAATTCTTTCTGTAACTTTGATCTCCATGCTTTAAGTCTACTAATACGTCTAATAAGATAAAGATATAGGATCCCTTATCCGGAAACCCGATATCCAGAAAGCTCCGAATTATGGAATGGCTGTCTCCCAAAGACTCCATTTTATCCAAATAATCCAAATTTTTTTCTGTAATAATAAAACAGTAGCTTGTACTTGATCCCAACTAAGATATAATTAATCCTTATTGGAAGCAAAACCAGCCTATTGGGTTTATTTAATGTTTAAATGAATTTCTAGCAGACTTAAGGCATGAAGACCCAAATTACGGAAAGATCCATTATCCGGAAAACCCCAGGTCCCAAGCTTCCTGGATAACAGGTCCCATACCTGTACCAGGATACATAAGCTGTCTATTTACAGGCAAGAACTCACTTTGGGCAGTCATAATATCAAAGGCTATTGTGATACTAAGCTATATATAGCTAATATAGAATTTAATTAAAAGTAGGGAGGGGTGTGTGTATGGATGCTGGGTTTTCATTTGGAGGGGTTGAACTTGATGGACTTTGTCTTTTTTCAACCCAATTTAACTATGTAACTATGTAACTCCATTTGCCTTGGAACATGGAGGTGATATCAACTGAGGGTAGACGAAAGGCAGAGCAAGAGACAGAGAAGATATGAGAATGCTCGGGACCTGGGGTTTTCAGGTTAAAGGATCTTTCTGTAATTTGGATCTTTATAACTTAAGTCTACTGGAAAATAATTTAAGCATTAGAGAAACCCGATAGGCTGGTTTTGCTTCCAATAAGGATTAATTATATCTTAGTTGGGATCAAGTACAAGATACTGTTTTATTATTACAGAGAAAAAGGAAATTATTTTTTAAATGTAAATTATTTGGTTAAAATGGAGTTTATGGGAGACAGCCTTCCTGTAATTCGTTGCTTTCAGGGTAATGGGTTTCTGGATAATTAATCCCATACCTGTACAGTGATATACAATGATAACTAAATTTTAGTGATGGGCGAATTTATTCGCCAGGCGCGAATTCGCGCGTTTCGCCGCGAGCGAATAAATTCGCGAAACGCCCGCGAAAATTCGGCGTCAAAAACGGGCGCCAGCGTCAAAAACGAGACGCCGGCACCGTTTCGCAAATTCGCCCATCACTACTCAATTTTACATCCCTTGAGTTTTAGCGTTCTCTCGTTTATTTGTGGTCCCACCTATAATTTCCCCGATTTGACATTTTCCTGGATTTTACACCATTTTTTCTGGCCCCCTGAAACATGAAAAATTGGGGTTCTATTGTACTTAGTATGTGTGTAATATAGCAGCAAAGATTGACTGAGAGAATGCACAGTGAAAAAAATAAGTTTTTTAAATGGAACAAATTCCTGAATAACAAATCAATGTGTGCCCTTGAAATGTGTGCCAAGGAGGAATAAATAAAGGGGTGGTTCACCTTTAAGTTAATTTTTAATATGCTATAGAATGGGTAATTCTAAGCAACTTTCCTATTATTCTTCATTATTTTTTTATAGTTTTTCAATTGCTTGCCTGTTTCTTCTTTTACCTTTGAAGGCGGCGGTTAGCCTTTATGTTAACTTTTAGTATGTTGTAGAATGGGCAAATACAAGCAACTATTCAATTGGTCTTCATTTTTTTTTAGTTATTTAATAATTTGCCTATTTTAGTCTTACCACAATCTTATATATTGACAACAGCATTTAAAAATGCAGATTTACACCGGTTCCATTTTCTCCTATTTGCAGAGAAGGAGGATATTTTTGGAGGTAAGATAATGCTAATGGTAAAATAATGGAACAGTTTCTAATAATATTCTGATACAGTACACGGTCCATGTAGGTCCTTTTCTTGGCTGATAGAGGAAGATTCCGTTATTGTCTGCCCATTGATATGAATTTATATGCTGATCTATAGTAGAGATTATCCTTTAACTCTAGTTGAAATGAGGGTTAATGTATTCTGCATTATCTGATGATTTCACACCTGACGCACACCTGTGCTGCGTGTTCGTGACAGTACTTTATAATGCGGTTTGCCTCTGACAATCACTAAAAATAAAAGAACAAACCACACGGGGTTACAGCTGGACTGAACAAACATGAGAACAGAAGGAATTTACCATTTCCAGAGAAGTGAAAAAAATACGTGACTTTTTTCTTCTTCTTTTTTTTCTTGTCTATTACAATAGCAAATATTTCACTCCGCGTGTAACTTTATTTTTCAGGCAATTGGAGCTGATTTAGGAATTTGGGGAAAATGTAGTTTCCAGTGATGCAGTACATGCAAAGGGACGGTGATAAATAGCCAACGTCATATACTTTTATATTTACCAATAACTCTACAATTATCATAATACATAAGAGGAGGTCATTTACTGAGTCCAGGGTATAAAGTAAAAAGACTGTGCTGCTTATGCAGTGGCTTGTCTGGAAGTAACTGGGCCCCACAGCAAATTTATATATATATGTGTATATATATATGTGTATATATGAGACGTTGGTACTGCATGCAATTTACCTTTCAATTAACTTACATTGATGCTCTCGATGCAGTGTGGGTGCACAATGAGCTATTTGCCCTTTCAGTGCGGGTTCTCCATACATTATATCTCCAGTCCGAACATGCCTTCAAGTCAGGTGCAGAGGATGATGGGAATCTGATCACGGCCTTTGCCGTACGAGGCACCCACATTATACATGACCTGATAGGCAGAGACCGGTGTATACGGTTCAAGCTGGAAAGATGCGATACATGTACTGCCGGTTTCTCCCGAGTAAGTTAAGCAATCCAACCTTTGTGATGAAGATTGCAAGCCTTCTACCTCTGATGCCCAGATGAACATTTTACTTGTTTACACTGAGTATATTTCTTTCTTACACGGAGCATACTCTTCTGGGAACATAGACTTTCTATACATCACTTGATTGACTTTGGGTTTTTCTACTAATTTAATTTTTAATTTTTTAATTTTTCTGTTTTTTGCTTTCTCTGATCTGTACTCTAATTATATCTATTATATGTTTTATATTAACATTGGGATAAGTTTAGCACAGACATTGATTTGGGGATTGTTAAGGTAGATTTTTAGACAGGCTTGATACTCTTTAATTGTATATTTCACTTACTTTTTTACTTTCTTTACCACCTTATGCAATAATTGGCATTAATTGACACTAACACGGAAACATTTTGATTTGCAAATAATATCCTCTTTCAGTAGTACACTTATTTTTTCGGGCTCTTTGGGATTCTAACAATGAGGGTTTACAAGCTATTCTCGGCCTAACACTGACAGGTTAACGGCTAAATTAATAGGCATGTCACATGAGATAATATATCGCTTATATCTATACAATGAAAATTAGTCCGCCTAGGAATATCTAATCCGCTACACCCGCATCTAAATAAGGATTGAGTGTAATTTAGTTATCGCTATTGAGGGGTTTCTGAAACAGACCTTTGATCTTTACTCAAACGTTGCTATTTGTAACATAAGTAACATTTTAGACTGTGTATCACAGAGAGTTACAAAATACATGATTTTAATTTTAACTGTGTGGTTCGCCTAACAAGGGGTTTTAACATAAATGTGTATTTGTTTGATTTGTTTAATTTGTTTAATAATTATATAGAAATGCTTTATGTCATTTAACAATTTGACGCATAGTGATGATGATGATGACGTTAGCCAATTAAGTTCTTTCTCCCGCCATCATAGGTATAAAATGCATTTTTGTATAGCCTATGTCACTTTGAGAAAGGCCTCGGAGAGGCCAAAACGTTAGTCGTTTTGCCAATAAAACATTTTTATTTCAATTTAAGTCCTGAGAGTGCGGACCTTCTTTGTGCGATATATATATATATATATATATATATATATATATATATATATATATATATATATATATATATATATATATATAGCTCAAAGCACGAGTGATGTGCGCAGTCTGCCAAAATTAGTTACTTTATTTCAGTGTTAATCACATTGACGATTCGGTTCGAACCGAAACTTCAATGTGATTAACACTGAAATAAAGTAACTAATTTTGACGGAGTGCGCACATCTCTCGTGCTTTGATGTGAATATACAACTTTGACCAGCACCCGGAATCACTTGAGAGACAATTAGGAGAGTGCGCCCTATGGATGTATATATATATATATATATATAGGTATGGGACCTATTATCCAGAATTCTCGGGACCTGCGGTTTTTCCAGATAACACATATTTCCATAATATGGATCTTTTTACCATGAAAAAAAAACTAGAAAATCATGTAAACATTAAATGGACCCAATAGGCTGGTTTTGCTTCCAATAAGGAATAATTATATATATATATATATATATATATATATATATATATATATATATATATATATATAAATGCGTTTCGGTAAGGACCAGCACTCCAGTATTTCTTCAAATAATGTGATTTATTTCAACATGCTGTGGGACCTTTATCAAGGATGGGGACTGAAACGTTGGATACAGCATGTTGAAATAAATCACATTATTTGTAGAAAAAATGGAGTGCTGGTCCTTACCGAAACGCCTATAATGCAGATTGACCGTGCACCCAGGAAATAAGCAAGGTTAGAGTGCGAACACTTGGACTAAATACATATATATATATAAATATGGAACAGCTGGAAGCCAGCACGTCTCGTCAATTGGAGGAAAAAATGCCTGGGTGCAATATGCCGATATAAGGATAATAGTCTGCTGCAGTACTTTTTGCTGAATAAAACACCATTTTCTTTGCATAAGACCTGTGAGTGCTTGCTTTTCTATCAGGCTATATATATATAAAATATGCCCACTAGACATTCTCTACCCCAGCTGCTGAATTATTCCTCCTGTAGAATAACGGCGCATGTTATATCATGGATATGCTACGTATACGTTCCTCACTTAAAATCAGCAGACATAGAAATGAATGAATGTTTGGGGGGGGGGTATAAGTAATCTAGGCAGCAGGACTGCAGTAGAATGAAACACTGAGGCTGAATTTGGAAGGATACTCTTTCACTGGAATTATGAAGTTTATAACATTCTGTTCTCTATGGAACAGGCTAATTGTGCATAGTATATTCTGACCAACTGGGGAAATCAGAAAAATCAAGAGGATAAAAAAATAAAGGAAACATTGGGCTTGGGTTGGAGTCTTGGGCAGAATGATTAGTCAGCGGAAAGATTAAACTTCTGTTTTAAATGTCACAATAGGACTTTTGTATCTGAATATTGCGTAGTTTTTATCTTAATGCTATGTTATGTCGTTCTAAGCCCAACTGACCAGTGTCCAACGTGTTCCTCCTTAGTGGACATTCCAGGGAATGGACTTCTACCCTAAATTTCCCTACAGTGGCGTAACTAGTTGTTACTGGGCCCCATAGCAAATTCAATTTAGGGCCCCAAAATATTTATAAGTTGGCCTATTTTACCAAGATATATTAAAATTGCTAATTAATTAGGGTCTCACTGGGCCCCCTACACTCCTGGGCCCCCTGCAACCGCAGGGTCTGCTTCCTCTATAGTTATGGCCCTGTTTCCATACTTCAGTTCTTTAATTGGTAGGGATGCATCGTTATTCAGGATTCGGGCCTTTTTCAGCAGGATTAAGGATTCGGCCGAATCCTCGTGCCTGGCTGAACAGAATCAGAATCCTAAATTGCATATGCAAATTAGGGGTATTAAGGGAAATTTTGAAACTTTTTGTCACAAAACAAGGAACTAAATTTTTTTTTCCCCTTCCCATCCCTAATTTGCATATGCAAATTAGGATTCAGTATTTGGCTGAATCTTTCAAGGAGGATTCGGCTAAATCCCAAACAGTGGGGAAATCAGAAAATCAAGAGGATAAAAAAACAATAAAGGAAACATTGGGCTTGGGTGGAATTCTGGGCAGAATGATTAGTCAGCAGAAAGATTAAACTTCTGTTTTAAATGTTATAATAGGAATTTTGTATCACAATGTTTTTATCTGCTTTTAATGCTATGTTTTATTATACCCTTCTAAGCCCAACTGGCCAGTGTTTCACATGTTCCTCCTTAGTGGGCATTCAGGGGAATGGACTTCTACCCTAAGTTTCCATAGGGATGCATTGAATCCATGATTTGGTTCGAGATTCAGCCAGGATTTGACTTTTTTCAGCAGGATTCGGCCCAATTCTCCGCCTGTTTGAACAGAATCAGAATCCTAAGCTGCATATGGAAATTAGGGGTAGAAATCTGAACTTTTTGTCACAAAACAAGGAAGTAAAAAATGTTTTTTCCCTTCCGGTCCCTAATTTGCATATGCAAATTAGGATTCTGGTTCGGTATCTTTCATGAAGGATTCGGGGATTCGGCCGAATCCCAAATAGTGGATTTAGTGCATCCCTATTTATTGGTAGGTTACTCATCCACTCTACAAAACCGATTACTATCCCTAATGGAACCAATGCTCTTTCATACCTTGTGCTTCTAGAATGTCTTCTATTTGGAGCTGAACCTCATCTCAACTTGGGCTCTCTATAAGGCAACCCTGCATTGGGTTATGCTCTTTACTGACACATTCTTCTACATTCCCTGAACTACATCCTTCCACCTATATGGAAGGGTTTGGAAGGGTCCAAGAGAAAGATGCTTGCTCTCCATTTTATTCACAAAGGGTCATTATTAGTGATGGGTGAATAAATTTGCCAGGCATGGATCTGTGTAGAATTTTCATGTTTCGCCGCCTGCTAATGCTTTTGCGAAACTGCGTTGAAACGAAATTCTAAAACAATATAGTGTATTCCCCCTTTAAGAAATTTCAAGGTCTATTACCCTGTATGTGATCCTCAATGACTGAGAGCAATTGCCCCAACATTTGCAAGATGAACTTTCAATGCACGCAATTTTTCTAAATGTCTTTTTTTTAATCCCCTCCTTTCTCAGAAGAGCAGGCGGATTCCTGACATCCACATTTGTGAATAAAGGTGATATACACAAACCTGTGTTTTTGTTCCAGTCTGCAAACCTTCCCGATGAATTAATCGCTGTCTCATTCACACAGTCATTTCCAGCGCAGCCCGTAATTAGTCGCGCTCAGCCGAGACACCCTGCCAAGGTATGCACCATCTACATTAGAATAAAGTTCATATTAAGTACCACTCCATAAATCTGCCACAAGTCACACTGAATTAATGCAACTTTGCAGCTTTTTGTCTAAAAAAATATCTATATACAGTATAATTGGTCTTAAATGATGGAAAATTCATCAGCATCCAGACCATCCAAAATTTTGATTTTGTGTTTATTTATCTATTGAATAAATCTTATATTTCTTGGCTTTTGTGTAAGGAAGTAGGGACACCTATAAATAATAGGTAGATAAAAGTTTCCATAAGAATATGTTGGGTCTGGTCCTGAGACTGGTTCCATATAGGGATCAAAACATTGCTTTGGAATATGAGTCAATACAAACTGATAGAGATAGATAGATAGATAGACAGACAGACAGACAGACAGACAGACAGATAGATGATTAATGGATAGATAGGTAGATATATGGATAGATAGACGATGGATAGATAGATAGATAGATAGATAGATAGATAGATCATAGATAGATAGATAGATCATAGATAGATAGATAGATAGATAGATAGATAGAGAGATAGATAGAAAGATAGATAGATAGATAGATAGATCATAGATAGATAGATAGATAGATCATAGATAGATAGGTAGATAGATAGATAGATAGATAGATAGATAGATAGATAGATAGATAGATAGATAGATAGATAGATAGATAGATAGATAGATACATAGATAGATACATAGATTGATCATAGATAGATCATAGATAGATCATAGATAAATAGATACAGTAGATGATAGATAGATGGATCTGCCCACACATCACTAATGGATAGATAAATGATAGATGGATAGATAGATAGATAGATAGATAGATAGATAGATAGATAAATATATAGATGATAGATAGATGTATCTGCCCACACATCACTAATGGAAAGATAAATGATAGATGGATGGATAGATTGTATGCCTTCACATTGAGATCTCTAGTAAATATTTAGGAACCCCCGGTGAAGTGGGGCAGTTCCTCTAGATTCTATATAGTTGGTATGAATAAAAAAAATATAGGGGTCTTTTATCAAGTTTAGTGCTTCCAACGCCAGTGTCCTTCTCTTGGGTTCTTCTCTTTTGGTTAGGGATTAACCAAATCCAGGATTCGGTTCTGGATTTGCCCAAGATTCTGACTTTTTCAGCAGTTTTCAGATTCGATTGGAACCAAATCCAAATCGTCACACAAACAAGGAAGCCAAAAATCTTTTAGTTCACTTTTCCCCTCATTACGGTAGTTTACATATGCAAATTAGGGTTCAGATTCAGTTCGGTATTCGGCCGACACTACATTGAAATTTCCCCAAAATGTTTCAATTTCCCCGTTTAGCTGAGACTGATTTTTTTATGATTTAAACAATAGGCAAAAAAGTATATTTTGCACTGTTCATTGCACTCATGGTGAACAAGGAATATACTGTCTCTTTAAACCCCTAATGGAACTTGTTTTTTTTTAAAAAAATCTAGAATTCAAGAGACTTTTCTTTCCCAAGTCTGTGCTGTCTATAGCAGAGTTCATCAAAAGAAATACACTTGAAAATGCAAAAAAAATCTAATAATTAGGTGATAAATTAATGAACTGGCCACTTCACACATACTCGTGTTTTACATACTGAAGAAGCAAAACAGGGAACGCTACCACTATAAGCATTTGGCCAAAGCAATTGAAAGTATTCAAGTTACAAGAATTTGATATTGGAACATTTTGGATTCCAAAGAAAAGTAACCCAAACCATAGGAGCCATATATTAGAAATCTTAAGCAAAAGTACAAACATTGGACTGAAGTCAGAGCCAGTAACATAGACATTGGGAGAGGGGAGGTTATGGCAAGGATATAATATTCTTCATCCTAACTGAATAATTGAATGAGACTGGGGGGAATGTGAGCACTCTATTATACTGGCAACAATTAACTGCACTGTGAAAATACAGAAATGTTAAATATTTATTACCCAAAACTGTAATAAGTTATTAAAATATCAGAATAAATTTTGAAAAAAACAGGAACTCAAGTGATAGGCATACTCGTTTCAGAACAGAAAGATTTTTCTTGTTCCTGAAAACACTATGTAGCCATATGTAAAGTGCTGGACTTTGGGGGAGAAAAATACTAGGGCCGTTGCATTCAGGGGATTTTGGTTCCAGATGCTGCTACTTGATGTAGGTTACTTGTTGTAGTGCAGGCCATCTGGTATTTGGTTATCACCCAAACAGCCCACAGTGCAATAATCTTAACCAGACCAGATGAGAGGACTTCCCTAATATTAACCCCCATAGAATACATTGGGAAGCACTTTTTGAATACCCCAACTATATCCCAAGACATTGTAGGTCATATAAATCACCTATTGCACTTTGAGCTATTGCAGTGCTAAATATGGCTGAATGGCGGTGAAGGGTGCTCTCATACTGTGCTTCATATATTGAATTTGAGTAGCAAGCACAAAAGGACAACCTACTCATTAAGGCCATTTCACATCCTACAAAATGATTTGTACAATTAGAAATCCTATTGCTTATTCTGTAACCAGAAGTAACTATTATGGGGAAGTACATTTAGAAGTGACTAGTACAGTCATGAAACGCGTAAAGGTGTGCTCTCCCGTGACTGCTCCATTTTTTGTCCTTCTACAATGATTTTATTGGAAAACCTGAATAAATTTGGATTGTTATTTATCTATACACTCGTGATGTGAGTCCTGCAATATGGTGAGCCATTGGGTCAATGATTGACTGTGATTCAACCACGTGACTAGAGATTCTTCGTTCCCCGGCCACCAGGTAATGGATTCCCTTTTATCATGTTTTCCTCTCATGTCATTAGATAAATATATAATCAGAACTGTGTAAGAGAGTATGAACACATGACTTTTCAGTAATCCGTACACAACATTGATATACAACATGTTGGAACAGAGGAAATTCATAATGGAGGTTAATGAACAAAAAACAAAAAATACCTCCTTACTGTAAAATATTAGGCAGAAGATTGAGCAGTGACTGGAACCTTGGCCCTTGTTCTGGGTTTGGGACTCTCACCCAATGTTTGTCTTTGTAGTGAGTAATGATATAGAAGGGTCAAACCTCCAAAAATTGCCCAACTTCTGATATAGCTGATGCATTTGTATCGACATATTTCTTTGTAAATTGACTTCCTTCAAAAAGGACACATAACTTGCAAGACAAAGTACATAAAGAAAATATGTATGGGTAGATCTAGAAATGTCAGTTTTGGAGTCTACCACTGAAAAATATTCAAAATTCACCTTTTAAAACAAAAAATGAGAATCTGGTCAAGTCAATTAAGAAAACTTTGGTGAAACTTTCATCTGCAGAAACACACAATATACATTTCTGGGTTCATGTTCCATCACTTCTAACAAATGCCTATCACTTCTTAAAATGCCTATTGATGCAGAGGACCCTGGAACTACCACCACCCTGGACCTGGTAGTAGCTCCAGATTGCCAACAGTGGGTTGCATCAACAAAAACTTGCACCCACTGAAATGGATGCAAATACCCATACCAGAAATGAATCACTCCAGAACCCCCACTCTGAAAATGCAACTGACTTACATCAAAATGCTTTAGACACAACTGCAGCAGATATAACTTGAAGTGTAGCTGCAAGTTCACTGGAATTAGGTGTAAAATACTGCATTATGGGTAGAAATGGCAATTTGCTCTTTGCACACTGCACTTGCATTCGTAAGAAACCCTTTGGACAGCATCTCATAAGCATTTCTGATAAATATAAAATTATATATATATATATCCTCCATTCATAATTTTAATAATCTCTAGGACATAAACAATGCCAGGTCCCCCATGCCAATGTGCCCTAGATAGCCGCCTCTGTTTCCTACTCCTAGTTCTGGCCCTTTGAATTAAATGTTTTAAAGATAAATGTTCCTGCCAAGTTTTACCCTAATTGTACTCCAGGCTGAGCTTCCAATCATATCTAGAATAATAGAAACATCCAATTACTCATTTATATTCTTGGTGCCTAAAGGTAGCCATAGACATACAATCACGATCTTTCCTGCGACCATTGGTCAATACAGACATGAAAGAGCTGAATCGTCATGTATGTAGAAACAATAGAATTCTACCTGTATCTGACAATTCAGCAGTAAACAGTGGCTGTTGTATCAAGATTTGCTGACCTGGCCGATTGAAGAGCAGTCTTTTGCCGAAATCAGTCGGCTCGTCTCCTGCCATACACGCACCAAATATCGTATGCAAATACTTTCCATTTGATATAATATTTGTGCGTCTTTGCAACAGGGAGGAAGCACACCAATACACTTAGCAATGCCTTTAGAACACTAATTCAGCAGAATGTGGCACTGGCCAGTGCCACATTCTGCTGAATAAATGTTTTAAAGTCATTGTCGAGTTCATTGGTGTGTTTGCACCCGAATGCAGTAAGTGGTGTGCTGAAGAATTGTATATTGATCCACCTTACGTTAATTTGCACCCAGTGCCCCAGATGGACCACTTCTAGTGCAGCCTCTAGTGGTGCACAATTCACTTTAATGAACAACAAGGTATACGAAGTCAAAACTTGTCATTCTAGGTAAATATCATGGATAAATACTGTTTGTTATTCATTCGTGGGCATCACCTCTAAAGGAGGTTAACGTTAAGCCATCAATCACTTTCATTCCATTGTATGTAAGAGGCTGGGGCAATGTGCCCCACTGCTGTCTACTCTGCATCTACTCTACTCTGTCTTTTTCATCTCACTCAGATACCTGCTGTTAGTAGAAGGCTCACTTCATGGTTACTTTGTTCATCGGCACCTTTTGGGAATAAGAAGCTTGAACCTCCAGTGCTGAACTGGGCCTGGAGTATTTCAGCACTTAATTTATCATTTTTATGGTTTATTTAAGAAACTTCTGAGGGAATTTAGAAAAAAAAAGTTGAAAGCACGGTAGAAAATGTAAGATTGCCTGTGAGCTTTATTACTTCTGGTTAATGTCTTCAGTGGAATATTTGAAGGCACAGGTAACTACTAATATAATGGAAATTATAATATCAAAATGATTGTTTTTAAAGCAAAGTACAGTGCTTATGGACACAAATAAGTTCTGGAAATATAACCTGCTTTGTGGAGGTGTTGCTATCATGAGTCCTTTTGCATTAAAATGCCACTTAATTCTACATTTCACATAGATGTTTATGAAGTTTTCATGTGATAAACCATGAAATAACGTTTTCTCATTCATTCATTTAAATTGGTCCATTGTCGGGAATGTGGATAGTAGAAGTCACCTTGGAGATCCATGGCCTGTATCAAAGTAGAAAAATGTTTTTTTGTACTTATTTGTAGTTTATAATTGTAATGCCCTAATATTTTCTTCTGCTGTACTGTGCTTTGTTCTTCAGTAATGCTATATAAATAAATATATACATACATAAATCCAGCTTGAAGAATGTAGCACTTAGAGGGACGTCTATATTTTCATAATCTTTAGGTATTTCTCAAACTGTTGTGGGCCTTTATCAAGACTAGTGCAAATCCCCCCCAACATCCCTTTTATATTCATATCCGCACCTAATGACATCATCACCCTAACGGGTCACGGTAAACTAAACACATCAGAGTGATGGGAAGAGCTTCACAAAATGAACAACTGTATATTCTCCATATAACAACCCCTCATACAAATAGGGGCATATTTATTACAGCGCCAGGCATCGCCGTGTAAAAAAAACTTCCACTGGAATTTACTTACAAAGGTCTGAAGCAGTGCAAAATAGAGCTGAAAAATGTGGCGTTTGTATGGCATAAAATAAAACACAGCTTTAAAAATTCACCATTTATTTAACACAGCTTTTTACACCGTTTTTGGCCAATTTCATTTTACACAGCATAATCCCCATAGAGTGCTCCATTCTTCAACCTGGATTATTATTCTAGTAGTTATTCTACTGGAAGCACCAAGACATTCATTTTGGTTAAAGGCCCCCATACATGGGCTGATAAAAGCTGCTGACAGATCGAGTCGGCACCTTATTGGTCCATGTGTGGGGCCATCCGACGGGATTCTCCGACCGATATCTGCCCGAAAGTCGGCCAGATCTCGATTGGGCAGGTTAAAAAAATCCTGTCAGATTGCGGCCGCATCTATGCAGTCCCGCAATCCAACCGCCCGTATAGTAGGCATTATGATCTGATTGTTGGGCCCTAGGGCCGACAATCAGATCAGCCCGATATCGCCCACTTCAATGTGGGCATATCGGGGAGAGATCTTCTCCTTTGCAGATCTCTAAGTCTATGGCCACCTTAAGAGTCCATATATATAAGTTCCTACATGGCACACAGTCGTCTCAGTGGCTCGATCCCAATCTATTCACTCCTTGGGGCAAATTCACAAAAGTAAGCATTTTCGCCAGCGACCACTTTGCCATACTTCACCGCACTTTACCAGACGCAAATTCATTACCACTGCGCTAATTCACTTAAATGTAAAGTTGTGTCTCAGCAGCTGAATGCTGGCGAAGATTCACTAGTGTTAATTAGTCATCACGAGCATTTCTTAGCGATCCTTCACTAACGTTCAATTCTGCCTAGGGAAAATGTGTTAGTACTCTTACGTTAAGGTCAATTTGCATAGGGTGGGTACATATAGCTCGTATAGACATCTTTATTAGAGATATGGGTTGAAATGCTTGAAGTGGCCACTTATTATTACAAATGTCCAAGGAAGCAAAATAAAGACAAAAGAGATCCTCTAATGCCCTAGACATGAGCCCACCCAAAAACAAATGTGGGATGTCCCTCAAATTGGTTAAAAAAAATTGTCAACACAAAAATCTTTAATAGTTAGGACTTTTGAAGGCAATCCCGCTTTAAAAAATGACGCCAGCGTATTTTTGGTACTTTTATGACTTTCCGGCATACAGGATATGTATATGACATAAGATTGAGGAGGATGTAGCTTCGTTTTATCTGTTTGCTTGGTCTTAGGTGGGGAAAGAAACTCTGACGAAAGAGAGAGATTATTATAATAATATAATAATATATTCTGTCAAATTTGCGGAATTACGACCGGTTCGCCTGGGCGAAAATGCACCTGGCATAGGGTATGAAACTGCGCTAGCGATGGTCTCTTTCGCTAGCGAATTGTTCTCTACGTTTGTTAGTAAACTGGTGATGTCCCTGCGGATGAGATTTCTGGTGAATTTTCGCTAGCGATGGCCACTTCGCCCTTTAGTAAATGTGCCCCCTTGTCAGGAAAACAGACTGTCCTTTCTAACTATTCTACTAACTATCCTACTAACTAACTTACACACCCTTCTACCCACTAGCTAGCCCTGAAGGAGTCAGTCTCCCAAAAATGATCTGGCCATGTCAATCTTGGTTCTGCCTCTATGTTCGTATACCTAAGAGGAAGTATACAGCACTTCCTTATATGGTCTCATGCAGGGGAATTCCCCTACAGGCCAATTATAGGGGTTGGCTAGAATATTGCTAAGCTATTTACACATGAAAAATACAAATTATTTTTCACCTCGTCAAATGGCCATGGAACTCCTCACTGACTTCTAATAGCCAGATGCTTCATCATATGTGATACATTATTCCCTATCTGGATTGCTCCTTTTAGCTCTGGTTTGTTTGTGAACAAAACCAACTAAAACCGACCATGCAGTTTGCTCAGGCTTGTTCACAATTATTTTTCCTTAAGTTGTTTCATTGTAATTTAGACCATAAATACTGCTGTTCTCACTGCAGAATAAATGACATCTTGGCTTATTTACAAAACTAACAGAAAAAAAAAGAATAAAAACATTAATAGCAGGAATGAGTACGGAGCTTTTATACATTCCTTCAGGAATCTAATTTACAGAGCATGAAGTAATCAAATTATGAGACATAAAATGAATAAATTGCAGTATATCATTTGCCACTCAGTCCAGGGCTTGATTTAGTGGATGAACAGTCACAGTTTAGTAAAATCTCTTTAAAATGCAGCAAATAAAATGGTCATGTTGTGATGTTGTGTTTTCGACGGCTAATTCATTTTGCCTCTTGGATGACGGGCTATGAAAGATAAGTGTAATGTAAATGTAAGAAAGGTTCACCTTTACAGTTAACTTATATAATCACAAATTCTAAGAAACTTTCCAATTTGGCTTCAATTTTTATTTTTTTATAGTTTTTTTAATTATTTGCTTTCTTCTTCTGACTCTTTCCATCAACAAAGGCTCTGTAAAGCTACACATTCATTGTTATTGCTACTTTTTATTGCTCATCTTTATATTCAGGCCTCTCCTATTTATATTCCAGTTTCTTATTCAAATCAATGGATGGTTGCTTGGGGAATGTGGACCTACAACAATACCAACAACCTTGACCTGTTTTTTTCCCACAGTTCTTTCAACTGGCTTGCATAAGTTTGTCCTGCATTGTTATCCTACTTGTTTCGGAGCAGGGCCGGAATTAGGGGTGGGCAGAAGAGGCACATGCTTAGAACGCAAAGAACGCCTATTCTAATTGCCATTATCCACCTCTACCCCTCTCCCTCTCTTTTTAGATATACCGTATATACTCGAGTATAATCCGAGTTTTTCAGCCCCCAAAATATGCTGAAAAACTCTACCTCGGCTTATACTCGGGTCAAGCGCAAAAACGGTAGCCGGCGTCTAAGAATAGTTGCCGGTGTTTAAGAATAGTCGCCGGTGTCCAAGAATAGTCACCGGCGTCCAAGAATAGTCTCCAAGAATATTCGCCGGCGTCCAAGAATGGTCGCCGACATCCAAGAATGGTCGCCGACATCCAAGAATGGTCGCCGACATCCAAAAATGAGACACTGGCACCTCCAATGGGAGCAGAAACCCTTAATTTTTTGATTGAAACTTACCAGAAGCTGCTGCATTTCTCACCCTAGGCTTATACTCGAGTCAATAAGCTTTCCCAGTTTTTGGAGGTAAAATTAGGTACCTCGGCTTATACTCGGGACGGCTTATACTCGAGTATATACGGTACTGCAGATATATATGTTCAGGTGACAATACTGATTGGAACCTCTCAGAAGTCACAGCTGGGCATATACTAATGATAGTGGGGATGTACCACATGTTCTGCATACACCTTTAGTCTCGCCCATGCTAAATACTGTAATATTCTCAAAGGTAAAATTATGTCAAGGTTCTCAAATATTTCTGAATTCCTTCATACACACTGTAGGGAGGTGCAATGTATTTTATTAGGCAGCTGTTTTGCTCATTGGTGTGAATGGTTTGGCTAAATTAATGGCCATCTTGCAGCACACGTTACAATTATATTTATAATGCAATTTTAAACTATGGGGCCCGGGCCAGACAAATCGTGTGGATTCCTTTGAAACAAAACAATTTCTCAGAGTAAAACAAAATGTTTTCATAAAACTGTACAGCCGCATAGTAACTTCCTTAATAAAAGTAGGATCGCATCCTCTTTCAATAACCCCCAAACATTTCTTGTAAATCCTTATCATATAAAGCGTGCAGCCAATTATTTGCAATCAAATAAATAAACCCACGTGAGTCCTCTGTAATAATGTTTGGATTATGCTGCCTGCTGGATATTGCTCCAGCCATTTGGCTACATGTGTTCCTATATAAAATGTTATATCCATTCAATTTTGAGATAACTTAAAATGATTTCATGAAGGGACCATGGAATCCCTTCATTTAAATTCCAGATTCGTTTCCAAAAGTTTGGTTTTCGCTGCAGACTTTGAATAGATACAATGCCACATAGGATTTCTGAATTTAAGAAATATTATATTCAGTGTTGGATGGGCATTTTATGAATGGAGGCAATATATCTGGCTAGAAGTAGCTGAATACATACTAAATACATATTTCAGTAAAAAGAGTTGGATAACACCCTTTTTCAGTAAACTAATAGCTGTTTTGCCAAATAAAATAGGAAATTCCTATAATCACTAGGAACCCAGTTTTGTCAATTTCAGATCTAAAGGGTAATTTACAAACACCAGTCTCAGACTGGGCTGCCAGGACACCGGGAAAAAACCCGGTGGGCCCCCGCCTGCAAAACCATGTTCCCCCAAATCGGGCGCTCCCATGCAGGCTGCTGCGCTTCCATGCAGGCGCGGGTGCGACAGCATTTGCGCAGGCACGCGCCGCACTGGCTTTCGCACAGGTGCACAGAGGGAAACCGGAATGGGGCCCCCGGTGAATGCCTGGAGGGGTCTTCATGTGCCAGTCCCAGTGGGCCCCCATTACTCAAGTCCAACCCTGACGAACACCCTGCTAGAGCACTAAAGGGCATTGGCAATCTGTGGGTTTTGGAAAGTGCCACAGGGGCTGCTGTAATTGCCAGGATCTCTTTGATTCCCAGTCCAAGCCTGGTTTTGGGGTTCTGTGCCAGCCCAAGGACCCAACAGACCTTTAGCAGTAAAGATCTGTGTCTCCAAAGATGCCCCAGTAGCTCCCCATCTTCTTTTCTGCTGATTCACTGCACATGCTCTGTGCTGCTGTCACTTACTGAGCTTAGGGATCCACTCAAAATATACTGTATATATAGAATATAAAAGTCATGATTCAAGGCTGCATTCGAATTTAATAATCAGCCCTTGTAGCATCAGCATCTGTAACTGACAAACTTAATTTTCTGCTAGCCAATTTGTTAAGACCCCTAAGCTTGACTTCTCATCAGCTGTCCAGAGCTCACTGAGAATGTGTAGTGCCACTGACACTCAAAAGATGTCCTAACAAGAACGGAAGATGGGGAACTCCTGTACACAAGTTTGATGGCCTGCCTCATTGCTGTTATAAGAATGCTGGACCTTTAGTCTGGTACAGTGTATAAAACAAGGTATTTCAAGCCACATTCACGTGTAGAGTTTAGTTCTCCTTTATGCATGAAATTGTTTATTAAGTATCTTGTTATGTCCCTTGCCCAAACTGGATCCCGCTGATTGACTCCTGCCTTGACGTTATGTCCGTACCTTATGTCTGCTTCATGAGTTTTAGTTATACAGATGTAGGTGTTGGCTGCCTGGCCTGGACTTTGACCTATGTGGTGTCCCAAGTGAGGCTTGAGCTCCAAAATGCAACTGTAGAAAGGGCACCAGTAAACACCAGGACCTGCAGAGTTTTCTTGCATTCCCATAGGATACAATCCTGTACATTGCACTTATGGAAACCAGATATTCCAGATGCTTTATTCATAAAGATACCGTGAACTCAAACACACACACGCATACAGTATTTTAAAATATTCATTTTAGTTGACATGATCTGAAATGACTGTCGTGGCTCCCATAATGCACTGCTTATTTTCATTGTTAGATTGGGACAGACCTGCAGAAATCCTATGGTGTGCAGCGTGTTCTGTGTTTCTGCTCACAATGCAGGTTTAAAGCTCATCTAAAAGACCTGACATTGAATAAGCTTTTAGGGATTATCTAAAAATCATTATTTTTATCCCAAGACTTTTTGATATATTGAAACATGTTTTCCAAAGATTGAAATGGCTAAAAGGAATCTCTGTTTGCAGATTGTCTTGTCAGATCAGCACTGTCTTTCTTGTGATGTGATCAAAGGGCTCAAGATTAACTTCAAAATACTGGCTTGGTTTAAGAAATGTCTCTGATTATTTTTTCATGGCCATTCAGGGGAATGTTCCATACACTGGTTTTTTTTTATCTAAATCACTACCTTAATGCTTTCTATTTGAAACCTTGGGAATCGTTGTTTTGGAAGTAAGAAAATAGAACAGCAGACCTTCTCCTAAAGGACAAATATTATAGAAGCTCTTGCTTCCCAGCGAGGAGTGCACCCCTTTTCCACTGTCTGTAGGCCATATACAAATTTGACTTTAGGGGTGCAAATACATCATTGATACAGTACTGTCACATTAATGTTTGAAAGGGCAGTAACACTGATAATTAGCATACAATTAGCAATGGTGTTGCCCTGGTTGTACTAGATTAGAAGTTCGTGGATGTGTCTGGATCCAAATACAGTTTTCAAGTTTAATAAGGAAAGTAAGTACCTGTCTCATCCTCTTTGGCCAGAGGGAAAACCGTGGGGAACCTGGGCCTCAATTGGTTTGATCAAAGATAATTAGCTTATGGGTCAAGATATAAAAATCTGTGTCCCATGTTATTTAGGAGCGGTCTCCATAATAATAACGGATATGCCTCTTTTATAATATTCTTCCTACAGTGGATAATATCAGTTAGAATGAGGTGCGTCACTGGTTCAAAACCAAATTGGGTTTCCTGAGCTAGAGAAAGTTGAGCTTTTATTATGGATTACAACAGTGGGAAGAAGCGAGTCCAGATAGAAAGGGTAGATTGGTGCCCCAACAAGGGTGAGTGGAGGTTAGTAAACCTGCCAGTCAAGGTCACATCATGCTTCTTGCTCTTATATATTGTTGCACCAAGTGCCATTTCAGCCATCCTATCTCTTCTAACTATTCATGTGCAAGGTCATCTATTGATGCTGTAGATTGCAGAACAGAGCTACTGCCACCCTTAATGAGGCTGTAATTCTAGGGGTCTTAAAGTGGATTGTGCCAATAGGTGGTGCAAAGGCCGGAACTAGGGGTAGGCAGAAGAGGCACACGTATGCTCTCTGGCTCCCACAGATGTCACAGCATAAATGAGTGCTCGCATGCATGTCATCATCACGGGAACGAGCATGCACACATGATAGGGGGCGAGGTTGCTGGCAAACATTTGCATAACTATAGAGGAAACAGAAACTGAGGCTTTGGGGGGCCCAGGGAAGAGGGCAGCCCGGACCAAGGATTACTCTTCCTCTATAGTTCAAACAAAGCCCCTCCTCAGCAGCCGCTTACCTACCTTTAAGTGCAGTGTCTGGAAGGGAGGAGGCAGGGAGACATCAGAATGGCTGGCTGGGTTGGCCGGAGTGGACAGTGTCAGACTGGGATGCCAGGGGCCCACCAGAAAACCTTAGGCTGAGGGCCCACTTTCCAAATTATTATATCTCCTCTCCTCACTCAACCTCTTTATTCTCCTAGTCTCTTTTCTCAACATACTATACTATATTCTTCCATTATTAAGCCTCTTTGTTCTCATAAAGAAATAGGGAATGACCATGAAATAGGCCAAATGGTTAGAAGCAGGAGGCCCACTGACCCCTGGGCCCACCGGGAGTTTTCCTGGTATCCCGGTGGGCTGTCCAACACTGGGAGTGGGGGTGCAGTGGTTGGGGAGTAGGCGGGTACAGATTACCAAAATGTTTTTGCTTGGCACACCTTAGTTACGCAACTGCCAGCGGAGTTGTCTAGGGCACCCAGCCAGCATTACTAGGCTCTGGGTGCTGAACCAAAATAATCATATGCCAACATCATTGTATAACCGGCACACACACACACATGCAATTATTATTTTTGGGGTGCAATTAAGCAGGAATTATGGGGGGAAACACTGCATTGTGGATAAAACCAAATTCGCATTTTGCACACTGCAATGTAAGTAAAGGAGCCCTATAATGTTACCAGTGATGGCAGCCGTGTGCAGGGCAAGAACCTGCTTTTAAAGAGTAGGAAGAATTTCCTCGCTCCAAAACCTTCGCCATCTATAGTCTAATATAGGAGCCGGTATGAATGGAGCCCACTGTGCATTGTGCATGCGTTTATTCCTGGCCTTATTTCATGTTCTAATCACATTAAAGTACTTTTGCATTTGTTAAAGCGTGTTATTACATAAACCGTCTGTGTTCCTTTGATTAGCATCCAGTGTAAACATACCATTGCCTAACCATGCTGGAAGGCCTCTACTGAGGCTAATTGTTACCACTGGATTTCCATGATGGGGCTCTCCTTTCTGTTTCCTGTACCCTAGAAACTAGATGCAAATGAAACCAATCTGTTCCTTGCTCTATGGAGAAAGCTCTGCTTCAAACAGCCCTGAAGATATTGCTTACAGTTTGGTGTGTCTCAAATGTACCATTTGAAAGGGGATGTTAGGGTCACTTTTCAGAAGTTTAATTTTTGCCACAAACGATAAAAACAGCTCTGTGATTCAATCATCTTTGTATAAATGGCGTTTTAAACATTGCCTGTGAATGTATTTAACCTTCTGAGGAATATCGGTAAAGCTCATGCAATGTCAGGAATCCAATTTCAATAGCATAGCAGGTGGAATGAGCTTAAATAATCATATATAATAATACAAACATCATAACAGTCTGTCTAGAAGGATTCCTAGAGGCTTTGAACTCTCCATGCGGATTCTGACTTGCATTAAAATGCTATTGTTTCTTTTGCTGTCCCGCACTTACAATAATTTATTTATCAGCGTGATAATATTCTTACATAGACAAAACCAGACAGGGCATGCACTTGCAGTTAACTTAGCTGATTGCATAACATTTGCCAGTAAAAAATAACCATTCAGGTGCTTTACTATGTTGGGCCAATGGAGGTTTTTGAATTCAAGCCTTTTAAGTAATGCGAGAAGCATTCTTTCCAACCTCTGTCTCCTCTTTCAATCTTGGTAATGCCAGGGGCTGGAATACTTTAATCAAGGACCTTTATAGTCATTTGTGGTCATTAGCTCATTTGCTGAGCCTGTTGTGTGGTTCTGAAGTTACAATGTTCCTGATTCCCCGCATGGTCCCTGATCCCTTGCTGGATTCCTGATCTTCTCCCTTGTTCCTGTATTCCCTACCCGGTTCCTGATCTTCTGCCTTATTCCTGATCTTCTATCTGGTTCCTGATCCTCTGCCTATCTTGACAGCGCTATATAAATAAATGATGATGATGCCTGGTTCCTGATCCTCTGCCTGATTCCTGATCTCCTACCTGGTTCCTGAATCCTGATGCTCTGAAATGTTCCCTGCCTGTTCCTGCAGATTTTTTTCAGCTCTGATTTCTGATTTTGACCTCTGTCTCCCTTCTGTGATTCTTTTTGCCTTTTGCCTGCCCTGCCCTTGGTCCATTTATCAGACTCTGCTTGTCTCGATTTTAGCCGGTCTATCTGGCTTTGTCTGCACAGCTTGTGGGAGGGGCTTCCAGGTTTTAAAGGGGAACTGAACCCACTTGTTACTCACCACACGAGACTTGATGTAAAAAACAAAGAGATTTTTATTTTTAGGAACACCAGGACACTTCAACATCAGTCACACTGTACACACATCCAGCACACGTTTCTTTAGACACTTTCAGTTACAATTACTTCAAGGAATCACTTCGGAGTAGGCACACCTCCCTTAGGATCTTGGATCAAACCTAACTGACTATTGGTCCGATATGTACTCCACCCGTATCCCCCCACTCTCCAATAGTGGCCCAATACCTTCTGGGTGCTATCCCTCCACTCTTCCAGGTTAGGACCTTTTCCATCCAATTCCTTTCCAGAGACCCTGGTGTCCTTCCTATCTTGTCATAAACTTCCACTTATTCCCCACTAATTCCACTTTCCTCCTTGATGGGGCCACAGCTGCCCTTTCTAACTATCCTCACTATCTCGTGCACCTAGTGCTTGCCTTTACTTAAGGTCTTTCTTATTCTAGCTTTTCCTATCTGTCCACGATGTCTCCACTCACCGACCAGCTGATGTGTCCTTGGTCGCGCCCTCCCATCAAGTCTGCTCACCTTGGGCGGGGCACCTCCTTTTATAGCCCTTCTGTGCTCTATAGTGGCCTCTAGTGTCTGGAAAAGGAATTACAACAACTAAACTAAATTAATCCTCTGCTGCCATCTAGTGGCGATTCACAAAAATTACATTCAACATTTTTAAACACAAAAACATTTTACAGTCAAACACATTTTTGTCACTCACAAGATAACAACAATTTCACATATCACACTTTTCATCTGGTTCACCCCCTTACAAGCTCAGAGTAAAGAATAAAACAGCGAGAGCTGCATACACGAACAGGGAGAGGGGAGCGGTGATCCGTAACACAGCATCTATTAAGCAGGCCATAGTCACAAAGATAAAGTCATATGAAAAAAAGATTTGTATGATTTTCAGACCATGTGGATCGTCCCAACGGTCTTTCAGATGATTAGACAGGTTAGAAAATTTCTGCCGGCTAACCTCTCGCAATATCTCTGCATGTATTGACGATATCCATGGATGACTGTCACTACTATTTGTTGGACATAACTTTTGTACGATTGCTGTCTGTCAATTAATGGTCAGATTGTCTGATTTGTTATTTTTACTTCTTCTGAATGGTTAGTAGCAAGTCGGTCCATTGTAACGACCATCGTCCTTTGTTTGTGGGAACAAAATCGGTCTCTGGCCAATTTAAGAGAAAGGAGATTGGAGAGTTGCAATGCATAAATAAAGGATTATGTGGGTATAATTAGGGATGTCGCGGACTGTTCGCCCGCAAACTAATTCGCGCGAACATCGACTGTTCGCGTACGCCGAATGTTGGCGAACGTCGCGCGACGTTCGCCAATTTGGGTTCGCCTTAGCTGGCGCTTATTGTCTTTTCTAGCTTTTAAAATTCGCCTTCCCATTGAAGTCTATGGGGTTCGCGACGTTCGCGAACCGTTCGCATTTTTGACGCAAGTTCGCGAATATGTTCGCGAACATTTTTTCCGCCGTTCGCTACATCCCTAGGTATAATGATGTTCAGGGTGTTTTACAGAGGACCTGGTGGTTCTTCACTATTGGAGGCTGTGTTTCTAGGTGCGGTTACGAGCAAGAATGAAGATCAGGTACCAGAAAAAAAATTTTTTATGATATGTGCTGTTATCAGAATACCCTGTGTAAGTAGATTGAGTATTGTGTCGTGGCTACTTTCTCCAATAGTGACTGGAACACCCTTGCCTCCTTTAAAGGAAAACTATACCCCAAAATGAACACTTAAGCAACAGATAGTTCATATCATATTAAGTGGCATATTAAAGAATCTTACCAAACTGGAATATATATTTAAGTAAATATTGCCCTTTTACATCTCTTGCCTTGAGCCACCATCTCATGATGGTCTGTGTGCTGCCTCAGAGATCACCTGACCAGAAATACTACAGCTCTAACTGTAACAGGAAGAAGTGTGGAAGCAAAAGACACAACTCTGTCTGTTAATTTGCTCATGTGACCTAACATGTATGGTTTGTTGCTATGTTTGTGAGTTCAGTGAATCCTACGATCCCAGGGGGCGGCCCTTATTTTTTAAAATGGCAATTTTCTATTTATGATTACCCAATGGCACATACTACTAGAAAAGTATATTATTATGAAAATGGTTTGTTTACATGAAGCAGGGTTTTACACATGAGCTGTTTTACTCAGTATCTTTTAATAGAGACCTACATTGTTTGGGGGGTATAGTTTTCCTTTAAAAAGAGATGTCTGGTGCACAGTGGTAGAGGTTCGGCAACCTCAAATCACATCTAGTAGAAAATAAATCCAATGGCAGACAGAACAGCTGCAAGCAAGGAACACCTTGCAAGTTTAATGCAGTAGTGCAATGCTTGACAAAGGGGCATGCCCCCAAAACATTGCATTAAAAGTGCAAGGTGTACCTTGTTTGCAGCTGTTCTGTCTGCTATTGGATTTCTATTCTAGTTTCTCCAATAATAATACACTATTGGGTCTGTTTTTTCAGATTATTTTATAAAGAAAGGCGTCGATTTTGGAGCACATCATATTTTGACTGTCATCATAAGTTGGTATTACACTGCAGTTTCAGCAAACTGTCTATAAGCTCTTCACTCTATCTATACTGTATCAGTCAATCCTGACAGTTACAAAGACTATGAACCCTTATCTAACTTAATTATTTCATAGCTATTTGCAAAATTTTGCAAGAATATTGTAGTTTCGTGTCCCTGCAAATAATGATGAGAATTATATTTTTTCCCTGTAATTAAAATGACAATTCTAAAATTCTTTTAAATTGCTTTTTGCATTATTGTTATGAATGTAAGCTCACCCCTCTTAGATCTCAATGTAAGAGAAGACTGAGAACCTTCTGATAATGACTGTAAAGCAAGGATCATTTTATAAGAGCAAAGCCAGGAGATAGGGCAGTTTTGTCTGAGCTGAGGGAGCAGGTTGTGTTTCACCGTTACCAACTAAATGGAGATAGAGACGTTTTTATTACACAGGGCAGTCTCTTCTCTTGTCTCTGCTCAATTGATATGGAGGGGCGTTTGTTATTCACCTCGGCCAGGTAATGTTTTTGAGACAAGACAATCATGGTTAATGACATGTTTCTTTAGCATTCTCTATATAGCCTTAGGAAAGGCAGAATGACAGCTATTATTTTAACGTTTTTCATGAAGGAAATGAATCGGCTCTAAAATAAATTGCCCATGAAGTTCTCTTTTTATCTGAGAGGCTTGTGATGACTGTAGAAGCATTCATAGGCAGAACAAAGCAGCAATCATCTGAAAAACACTTTCATACGGGGATTGAACCTGAGTATTGAACATAAGCATCTCCCTAGGATTTTCTAAAACACAATAATATGAAAATATCACGTTTTGTAAAACCATTATGTTGTGTATGTAACCATATCCCAGAATTCACTGCTGTGTTTAGCAAATAGAGGTTCGTGGGAACAGGGTGGGGGTAGAGAGCAAATGAAATGCATGGAGGAGAAGATAGGGAATTATGGTGAAGGAAACCAGTGACTGTTGGAGGCACATTTACTTAGCTCGAATGAAGGATTAGAAGGAAAAAAACGTTGAACTTCGAAGGTTTTTTTTGGCTACTTCGACCATTGATTGGCTACTTCGACCTTTAACTATGACTTCGAATCGAACGATTCGAACTAAAAATCATTCAACTATTCAACCATTCGATAGTCTAAGTACTGTCTCTTTAAAAAAAGTTCGACCACCTACTTCGCCACCTAAAACCTACCGAGAACCAATGTTAGCCTATGGGGAAGGTCCCCATAGGCTTTCCTAGCTTTTTTTGATCGAAGGAAAATCATTCGATCAATGGATTAAAATCCTTCGAATCGTTCGATTCGAAGGATTTAATCATTCGATCGAACGATTTTTCCTACGACCGTTCGAACGGATGAATTGCGGTAAATCCTTCGACTTCGATATTCGAAGTCAAAGGATTTTACTTCGACGGTCAAATATCGAGGGTTAATTAACCCTCGATATTCGACCCATAGTAAATGTGCCCCTTAGTATCAGAAATACCATCTATGGAACCATGAAAAGAGGTTCCACCCTAAAGGGAAATATTGTGAAAATGAAAATGTAATATAAGCTTCCTCATATTGCAATAAGAAACGTTCTAAATACAATCAATTAAAAATTCTGCATTGTTTCTGAAATAATCAAATTTATCTTCACTATTCGTCTCTCAGCATCTGTTTCTCTTCTTCTCTTCATTCTACATTGACAGTTAGATCCAATATATCTTATAGGGGGGCTCCTTTCCTAGCAGATGTATTAGAGCTCACTCAAATAACTGATTCCAGTACGAACAAAATAACTGCCTTTAGCACAAATCCTGCATGTAGAGAGACATGATGTCTGGTGATTTTAATAGAGTGAGCTCTAATACATCTTCTAGGCAAAAGATTCCCCCCTATAAGATATTGGCATGATTATGATTATGTGACACCCAACTGCTGCATGTAGAGAGAATGAAGAGAATCAGATGGTGAGAGAGGGACACTGAAGAAAAACTTGATTATTTCAGAAACAGTACAGAATATTTAATTGATTATATTTATAAAACTTCTTATTTCAGTACAAAGAAGCTTATATTGAATTTTCATTTTCACAATAGTTCC
Source organism: Xenopus laevis (assembly GCF_017654675.1). Classification (NCBI taxonomy): domain Eukaryota; kingdom Metazoa; phylum Chordata; class Amphibia; order Anura; family Pipidae; genus Xenopus; species Xenopus laevis. Next base: position 19,641,127 of record NC_054371.1, on the reverse strand, counting down.
CCTTTAAGGTGGAGACCTTTCACTACCTAAAGCACATAGTTGATACCAGATTACCCTCATAAATTTTTGATGCCAATTTTTTTTTTTTTTTTTTTTGCAAGATGGGACAGATTCATCCATCACTAGTGGATAGCTTAAACTTCCTCTAAAATTTGAGATCTGGACAGCACAATACATAAATGCTATTTCATTTGTACATTTATATAGTGAAGATCAAATTGGCTTTTGAAAAGTGGATTTAAGTAGTAGGGTCATCAGAGCTCACATGAGCTTTGTATTGGAGGCATTTATAAATACCAAATACACACCTAAATACATTATAGGGGTAGTAGGTTCTTGCTCAAGAAAATTCCCATAAGGATTAACCTCAGCAAGTGTCAGGGTCTATTTGAGAGGTTCTATTGAATAACATGCAGTGTGGAAGCTGTGAAATGGGGGTGTCAAGTAGTTTCCTAGTCCATTCAACAAAGGGATCTGAAGGTTAATTTTCTATGGCTCAACATGGTGGAGGGGGTGGGTGGTTCTGAAGATTCTAAAGGTGGTCATACACTAGTAGATCCACTTTTTTGGCGAGGTCATGAAACGAGCGGATTTTAACCTGATATGCCCACTAACAGCTGTGAAAGGGCGCAGACGGGTCCTGGATCGCAGAAAAAAATCAATCATGTCTGATTGATATTTACCCGATTTTTGGCCTCATATCGATCGGGAGGAGCCATCGGGAGCACCAACACACTAAAGGACCGATATCGGCAGCTTTAATCTGCCCGTGTATGGCCGCCTTAAGGCAAAAGGCCTCAGTAGAAGAAGATCCAGAAGTTGGACAAGCTTATGTGAGGGATAGCTTTTGTTATGGCACTGTAGGAGTAAGAGATAGTATTGTAAGGGATCACTGGTGGATAGCTTAAACTTAAAATGAGAGCTTTGTACAGCTTGTGGGACTTTGTGGCTTTAAGTGGATTTAATTAGTAGAGTCATCAGACTCTGATGAGCAAAAACTTGGAAGAGCTGAGGCCTGGGAGATTGAAAGCAGGAAGCCTTCAGACTAACAAACAGGCACTGATGGGCGCAAATGGGCAGTTAAGAACAAATATAAGGAAAGACAGACAGGTAGGCAGTGACAGACCTAAGGAAAAGCCAAAAAGAGAGGTGTCCATATAAATAAAAAACCCAAAATATTGGAAATAGGCCAAATAGTAATTTTGTTTATTAATATTTTATATACTCAGGTTACAGGTAGAAGGCCATCTCTGATTAATATATAGGCAATAATGTATTGCCTATTCAAAATAACATATAAAATGGAGTACACAAACATAATAACTCAAAATGTCAGTGCTTTAATATCAGGGGCGTTGCACCAATGAGGCAAGTTAAGAAACTCGCCTCAGGTGGCAGCACCCCACTAGGTACCAGGGGTGGCAAAAATGCCGCTCCTGGCACTTTAAGAGCCAAATTTCCGGAAACCGGTGGAGAGGGCCAGAACGCTAGCACAGAGAGCATAATTGCGATCTCTGCGCTAGAAGAGCCAAGTTTCGGGTTTCCGGAAATTCGGCTCTTCTAGCGCAGAGAGCATAATTGCTAGTGTCTGGCCCTCTCCGCCTCCCTCGTGGACCCCCCAATCCACTCCAACGGGAAAAAGGTGAGCTCATGGGGGAGGGGGTGCCAGCAACAGCAAGCTGCCTCAGGTGGCGGAGGGGCCAGGATCGCCCCTATTTAATATAGATCATGATGCTCTAATGTTATATATAAAAAAACATTTACTGGGTTGTAAATCATTTGTTCCAAATAAAAACAATGAACTACAATGACAATGGACGACAAGCTGTTTATCTGAGCATAATTTATGTTATTTGTACATTTTGCATAAAGTGAAACCTCAATTTTATATCCCCTGAATTTACATTTTGCTTATTTTTACATCTTTTTTGTGGTCCCACCAATATATAATACATTTCCCCAATTTAAATTTTTTTTCTAGATTTTACGCTACTTTTTTTTATGGTCTCCTGAAAAATGTAAAATGGGGATTCTTCTGTATGTATCTGGACCACTAACAAAATGTGCAAATATAAAGGTCTGAATCGTAAGTAACTTTGGCAGACACTCTTTTGTTGAACATTTGCCCATTACAGCTTCATATGATAGGCTAGAACATCAATCACTGCTGAATGATACTGTGTTTTCCTAAGCGCACATACACATTTGCACAGTAAAATGATATTTGTCGGTCAATATCAGTTTGAGTTTTAATAAATCATAGTCATATCAGAGGCAGAAATCTTTCATTTAATGAAATTTAATTATGTTCGATTTACAAGAGCCAACTGAGCTTCAGACTTTGGCAGAGATTGTGTCGGCACCAGCAACACTCTCAGAACCTCGAGCTGCAGCTCAGCAGGTTCAGTTATAGCCCAGACAACTCCCAACTTCTAATATTCCTTTCTCAAGTAAGTCAGACTATAGGTCACAATTTAGAAAGCACAATGGGTGTTTACAGAATCTAAAAGGTAAAGTAGAGTTGCTCAAAGTCCTCTTAAATAATAGGAGCCTCCAGCCTACAGCTGGGCATTTGTTGGTAAAGTTCTATGGTGATGCAAAGCTACCACACTGGTAATTAGATACTGTACATTCAGAATTGCCCTAACTACTAACTCACTAACACACTATAACAGCGCTCCTATGAATTTAGTATTGGGGGAATTTATAAATACCAAATACACACATAAAAATGTGTAGAGGGAGTAGGTGATTGTCCTTCCCTTGCTCATGAAAATCCCCATAAGGATTCACATCAGCAAGTGCCAGGGTCTAAAATAAAGTTTCTGTTGAATAACATGTAGTGTGAAAGCTGTTAATCGAGGGTGTCAGGTGGTCCCATAATCCATTAAAGGAAGGGATCACAAGGTTAGGTTTCTGTGGAAGGGGTAGGTGGTCCTGAAGAGTCTAAGGCAGAAGGCCTTAGTGTTACGGTCGGTACCCTAAATCCAGAACCTATGCTAAGCACCCTGTTCTCAGCTCTTGCTTCCACCTTTAACAGCCGCCTTTCACCTCGGGAGGAGCCCTCAGCTAATCAGATGCTGCCAGGTCCTATTAAGAGAGGTGCCAAGAGAAGGGTTCTGGAAGAGCAAAGGGGCACGATGGTAAAGCAAAGTCTTTGGGAAGAAGGTTGCAGTACAAGGCGTAGACAAAAAGGCATAGTCAATCAGGTTAGGTTAGGCAGGAAGAGTACAAGTGGAGTCAGGCAGGCAAGGGTCAAACCAGGAGATCAATCAGAGGGGATACGGATACAGAAGAGTCAGTTACCAGGCAGGGTCAGGATTCCAGAAGTCAGGATAGTCTTAAAACAGGCAGGGGTCACAACAGGTAATCAGATATCAGGAAACAGAAGCTTAATAGCACAGAAGCACCAGGAACTCACAAGGAGAAAACCTATAACGGGCAAAGAATTACACACAAAAAATCCCTTTTATAGTGTTTGAATTTTCGCGCCTGTGCTAGTTTTATAGGCGCAGTCGCGCTGGCGTAATGACGCCAGCGCGACTGCGCCTATAAAACTAGCACAGGCGCACCACTAGGAGACCGGCGCATTGGAAGGAGAAGACTGGCGTGGCGGGCGTCCCCGCCGGCCCACTAGACCACCAGGGTGAGTAGCCCTCACATTTAGTAGGAGAAGAATATGCAAAAGGTAGGTCTAGTTAATATGAGGGCTAGCTTCTGTTATAGCACACTGGAGAGATAGTGAGAAGATATAAGGAAGTCATTCAGAGGCTCTATCATGGAGTAAAAGGACTAGTACCATAACTATAACATGCCAGCATATAGGCTAAGGAATTGAGAGATTCCAAGAGGAACACCATTGTCCATGTTTCAAAAATGGCACTTCTGCCTTGCAATGCTGGGGTCCTAAGTTTGATTTCAGCTTGAGCACTCTCTACAAGGCAGGTGAATAGGCTACTTCTAAAACTGACCCTATGAGTAAATGTCATAGAGACCAGAGACGGCACTATATATATAATGACAGATAATGATAACATGTAATGAGTATGCAGCACCAACCATACAAATATTGATCTGAATGGTTTATACTATTTATTACATCTAAAAATGTATTCATGTATGTAATATATATTTCTGATTTATCAATGGCTAAAAGGGGCTTACGTTTTCAATGATTTGTTATGTATTTTTGTAATACAATTTGAAAGCAATCTAAGTTGACTGATATTTGTTTCAGAGAAGTAAGGGGGTGTCACATAGTTTCCAGCCTAAAGGTTCAGCATCCCTATAGTAGTAATGATCCAGGTCTTCAAAGTTGTCACTGCAGTTTCCCATCTTGGCTTTTGTGACACTCAGTGGGCTCTGAGCAGCTGTTGAGAAGCTAAGCTTAGGGGTCGGCGCAAATCATCAAGCAGAAAATGAGGTTTGCCTGTCATATAAATAAACTATATGGCTGTGGTGTGTGCGTCTACTAATTGAGCATTGTCCAGAGATCAATGTGAATTGCAAAAATTCTTATTCCATGAGATCAAAATCATTCACAGTAGTCTAATCCCAGAAAGACCCCCAGTCCAAGGGCCATGTAAATACGTGAAATCAAAATAAAAAGCAAAAACAGGATAGATTTACTGTTAGTTGAAAAAGGAGACCAGATAATATATAAAAAGTAGAAAAATCTGTATTAGGACATATTCAAGCCTGACGTGTTTCGTGCCAAGGGTGGGCATATACTCATAGGCTGTATGAAAGCCTATGAGTAAGTGCCCACCCTTGGCAAGAAACACGTCAGGCTTGAATGTGTCCTGATAAAGATTTTTCTACTTTTTATATATCTTCTGGGCTCCTTTTTCAACCAACAGTAAGGGGCACATTTACAAAGCTCGAGTGAAGGATTCGAATTAAAAAAACTTCGAATTTCGAAGTGTTTTTTGGGCTACTTCGACCATCGAATGGGCTACTTCGACCTTCGACTACAACTTCGACTACGAATCGAACGATTCGAACTAAAAATCGTTCGACTATTCGACCATTCGATAGTCGAAGTACTGTCTCTTTAAGAAAAACTTCGACCCCCTAGTTCGGCAGCTAAAAGCTACCGAACTCAATGTAAGCCTATGGGGAAGATCCCCATAGGCTTGCCTGAGTTTTTTTGATCGAAGGATATTCCTTCGATCGTTGGATTAAAATCCTTCGAATCGTTCGATTCGAAGGATTTAATCGTTCGATCGAACGAATAATCCTTCGATCGTTCGATCGTAGGATTTGCGCTAAATCGTTCGACTTCGATATTCGAAGTCGAACGATTTTAGTTCCTAGTCGAATATCGAGGGTTAATTAACCCTCGATATTCGACCCTTCATACATCTGCCCCATAGTCTATCCCGTTTTTGCTTTTTGTTTGATTTGTAAATCATATAAGCTGATTCTATGGAGCTGATTATTATGTTCTGAAGCTAATTGTGCTGGTTTCTCAGATGCCATGTACCAATAATTATTTACTAATCAGCCTCAGTCTTATACTGAGACATATTCAGTATATCATGCGTTGGTCCACAAGCTCAGTAAGTGACAGCAACACAGAGCATGTACAGTGAATCAATGGGGACCATTGGGAGCACCTGGGGCATCTTCGGAGCAACATTTATGCCCTACTTCTTTAGTTAAGCTTTATTTCTCCTTTAAGCCGCTCATCTATGTACACTGGGTGCCATTAGTTGCTAGATATGCATGTAATCCATGTCTGAACATTAATCGCTAACTTTAATTTTCCTTTATTGCTTTATAAACGGGCCCTTAGTATTTACCATGTTTCCTGAATTTGTGGTCAAACATCAATCAGATGTTCTAGCTTGCCCTACTGCAATTTGTTATAAATGGGCAGCTCTCCAGGAGCCTGGGTACCTCATGGCAAGACTTATCCATTGGCAAAGAATATTTAACACATCATGGACATGATATGATAAAAGGTGCAACCTCTGTCTACTGGAAATATTCTTTTACATGTTCAGAGAACCTTGAGTTCCCATAATTCAAATCTGTACCCTTTACCCTCTTAATAAACATTGCTCTTTAAGTAGGAAAGGCTGACAATAAAGAAACTCTGTCCCCTTGTTTTACTGCCAGACAGTCAGATGACAGAGAGATTTCTAGCAGACCCACCATTCCCAATAATATACCTTTAGGACTACGCCGGTGAAATTATTGTAAGTTATGCTCTGTTCCCTAGATAGGCTACACTGGAAGGCAAGGAAGTGCATGTTCTCTTTCACACTGCAGTAATAATAAGCATATCCTTTACCCTTACCAATCTGACATCAATCATCGGATATTTTTTTTCATGTCATGAATTCAGTCTTTGTTCCTATTGTCAAGCAAGCCAAGGCAAACAAAAACACGTTAAAATTCCATTAGGAAATTGTGGGTTTTATGTTTTTTAGCCATTTATCTTTTTAGCGTCTGGAACTAATGGTAACGTTAGGTACATGTCAAAAATCAGGAATCACATTCCCTATTAGAGTTATGCTCATCATTGGAAGTGACAGCACCACTATTGGTTTTTCTGCTACTAGTTTGCCCAGCTCATGTCTTTAGGAATAATAGGAGCAAATTAATTTAAAGAAGAACATAAGAGTGCACTGAGAAATCATCAAATTGTATTAATGTTACTAAATAAAAATATATATTATATTAATTACATTTAAAAATAGATGATAATAATATAAGAGAGTTGACATGACAGTAAGAAGGGGTTGGCAGTATAAAGGTGTGTTGTATAAAGAAGGAGCACTGGTTATAAGAGGGAATGCAATTAAAATTGGAAGCGCTGTTTAAAATCAAATTTTTGCGAATATTTAACGTTGCTAGCAATGTAAAATCATCACTGGCAAATATTACATTGCTCATTATGTCTAAGCAAAAGTTAACATCTGCTCTGGAGTTTCATCAAATATTTTGTTGCAAAATACATGACTGTAACATTTTATTACATACACTGAAAATGTTTGCAAAAGCCATTTGGTTGAGTCTTTAAGGTCTGAAATCGCTCAAAAAGGGAGCTAACGTTCACAATGGTCTTTGCAAACTTTTTTCATCCTAACAAAACATATTACATTCCCCCGTTAATGTTTTACTACTGTGCTTTCTCAACCTAACTGATTTTGCTCTAGTGCAAACATGCTGGGAGTCCCAGACTAAACCAGGAGCAAAGTGTTAAGGTTGCCATAGACATGTAGATTTTTTTGTTATCTTAATACCGAGTTTATCGGGAAACCATTGTTTCAAAGTACAATTTGTCAACCAATAAAAATTATAATTTTAAGTGATATCGCCTACTTGTGACATATATGTGAAGTATAGGCTGTTTTTCTTTTGTGTATCATTCATTTGCTGCAAAGCTTACATTGGAAAACAAATAATAAGGAGATTTAGTGGATTTTTTTCTGGCCACAAGGGAGGCAGCAGAGCTTAAGCCTACAAAAAATAATTTAAACATTAAATAAACTCAATAGGTGTAAGGCCCAAAGGCCTCAGGAGTAGTGAGGACCAGGGGAGGAGGTAGCAATGTCCAAGTTCGCAGTACAGATAAGGATGAGATGAGAGAATGGTCAACAGGCAACAAGGTCAGTCCAGGCAGAAGAGGTTCAAGGTCGAGGAATTCAGGCAAAAGGTCGGTACACAATAACAAAGATTTCACAAGATCACACCCAGGAGTAGCAAGCTTAAACCTATAATTGGGCATTTGAGGAGAGTCTGAAGCTGCTTTAAATAGGCCTAGGTTTGGCGCCAATTTGGACGCGCTGACGTCATGACGCGGACGCTGACGCACTGACGCCAGCGTCCTGACGCCGGCGCACATTCTGACGCCGGCGACCGTTCCGACGCCGGCGACCAATCCGAGGGCGGAAAGACGCTGATGTCATCGTGCTGCGACCAGCAGGATCCAGGAGGCCACCATCTTGGACGCCATCTTGGCGAAGACCATCGGTTTCCATTACAGTACCCCCCTCCTTAGGGGGGGCCTCAGGACCACCTGGGTTAGAAGGAAACTGCCGATGAAATTTTCGGACCAGGAGAGGAGCATGGACATCTGAACTTCTTACCCAGGAGCACTCCTCCGGGCCGAACCCCTTCCACTCAATGAGGTATTGTAGGGTGCCCCTCGAAATCCGGGAGTCCAGGATTCTTTTCACCTCAAACTCCTGATGACCGTCCACCATGACAGGAGCTGAGGAAGAAGAAGAAGAAGTACCTGCAGGTTTGAGCAAGGAGACATGGAAGGCGTTCGGAATCCGCATCTCCGAGGGAAGTTGTAAACGGACAGCTACCGGATTGATGATCTCAGAGATGGAGAAGGGACCAATAAACTTGGGACCAAGTTTAGGAGAGGGGACTTTGAGACGAATGTTCCGTGTAGATAGCCAAACCTTGTCACCGGGTGCATACAGAGGGGAAGGAATTCTTCTTTGATCAGCGAATCTTTTCTGGACCAAGGAACTTTTCTCTAGATTGACAACAGTGGCGTGCCAGATGGCCGACATGTGGGCAGCTTGGTTATTGGCGGCAGGGACATTAGTGAGTAATAAGTCCTGAGGAAAAGCCAAAGGGTTAAGACCATACATACAGAAAAAAGGAGATTTCTCAGAAGAAACATGTAAGGCATTATTATGTGCGAATTCAGCCCACGGAAGCAGATCAGCCCAATCGTCTTGGCACAAAGATACATGGCATCGGAGAAATTGTTCAAGGGCCTGGTTAACCCTCTCTGCCGCTCCATTAGACTGTGGATGGTAAGAAGAAGAAAACTGAAGAGAGACACCAAGGGCTTTACACAGGGACCTCCAAAACTTGGAAACAAATTGAGATCCACGGTCAGAGACAATTTCGGCAGGGAAACCGTGGAGGCGAAAAATGTGTTTAATAAACAATGAAGAAAGTTCAGGAGCAGAGGGGAGTCTCCGAAGAGGAGTAAAATGTGCCACTTTGCTGAACCTATCAATCACCACCCAAATAACTGTGTAACCAGAGGAATTAGGGAGTTCCACAATGAAGTCCATAGATAGATGAGTCCATGGGCGAGAAGGAATAGGTAGTGGTAGGAGTAACCCCTTAGGAGGGGAACGTCCAGACTTGGATACAGCACACACAGAGCAAGAGGAAACAAAGTCTTTGACATCTTTTCTTAGGGAAGGCCACCATACAAGACGAGACAGAAGTTCAGTAGTCTTTTTGATTCCAGGATGACCGGCCTGCTTGGAGCTGTGGGACTGAACCAGAATGGAATGACGAAGTTCAGGAGGGACAAAGGCAACACCAACAGGAGTTCCTACAGGAGCAGAAGACTGAACAGACAATAATTGAGAGGCCAAGGAGGGAAATAGAGCTGAGATGATCTTTGTAGAAGGCACAATGGATTCCGGTTCTGCAGAAGTGAGATCTTCGAGAAGAAAGCTTCTAGAAAGAGCGTCCGCCTTCTTGTTCCTAGTGCCAGGCCGAAAGGTTAGAATGAAATTAAAACGAGAGAAGAATAGTGCCCACCTAGCTTGACGAGGATTGAGGCGTTTGAGTGTCTGGATATACTCTAGATTTTTATGGTCCGTATAGATGGTCACAGGGACGGAAGAACCTTCCAGCAAATGTCTCCATTCCTCTAGAGCAAGTTTGACGGCCAGTAACTCACGATTTCCTACATCATAATTTTGTTCAGGAGAGGTGAATTTTTTCGAAAAGAAGTCACAGGGATGTAGTTTTCCATCAGTAGACGCTCTTTGGGACAAAATTGCTCCAGCACCGACATCTGAAGCATCAACTTCAATGAAGAATGGTTGGAAAGGTTCAGGGTGTCTGAGAATGGGAGCGGAAGAAAAAGAAGTTTTAAGAGTCTTGAATGCTTCCAAAGCTAAAGGTGGCCAATGCTGAGGCTTACCCCCTTTTCGGATAAGAGAAAGAATGGGAGCAATCTTGGATGAAAACCCCTTGATGAATTGTCTATAATAGTTAGCGAAGCCAATGAATCTTTGGATAGCTTTAACACTGGTGGGGAGAGGCCAGTCCTGGATAGCGGAGACTTTGGCAGGATCCATTCTGAAGCCCTGTTGAGAAATGATATAACCAAGGAAGGAGATGGACGAAACCTCAAAGGAGCACTTCTCCAATTTGGCCAATAAGTTATTTCTCCGCAGACGGGAAAGGACTTCTTGAACTTGAAGACGGTGCTCAGCAAGGTTCCTGGAAAAAACAAGAATATCGTCCAAGTACACCACCACGTATTGGCCCAACAAATCTCTGAAAATGTCATTTACAAATTCTTGGAAAACCACAGGGGCGTTACAGAGGCTGAATGGCATCACTAGATACTCATAATGCCCGTCACGAGTGTTGAATGCGGTCTTCCATTCATCTCCTTCTCTGACCCGGATTAAATTGTAGGCCCCACAAAGATCTAACTTGGTAAAAAGACAAGCCCCCTTGAGTTGGTCGAACAGTTCAGAGATGAGGGGAAGGGGATAGCGGTTTTTAATTGTAATTTTATTTAAACCCCTATAGTCAATGCAGGGCCGCAAACCTCCATCTTTCTTTTCTACAAAGAAGAAGCCGGCTCCAGCCGGGGAAGAAGAAGGACGAATAAAGCCTCTTTGCAGATTCTCTTGGATGTATTCCTTCATGGCACGGGTTTCAGAAGGGGAAAGCGGATAGGTGCGACCCCTGGGAGGCATGGACCCAGGAAGAAGTTCGATGGGGCAATCATAGGGGCGATGGGGAGGCAGGACTTCGGCAGACTTTTTATTGAAGACATCAGAAAAGGCTTGATAAACAGAGGGCAGAGAAGAATTTGGAGACACAGATGAAACTTTAATGATGGATTTGGTAGGTAAACAATTTTGTTGGCAGAAAGAACTCCATCGGGAGATCTGAGACGAAGCCCAGTCTATTACTGGGTTGTGGATATTCAACCAGGGCAAACCAAGCACAATGGGAGTAGATGGACAGTCAATTAAAAGGAAAGACAATCTTTCAAGATGCATGGTTCCCACAATAACAGAAAGTTCATCGGTGGAGTGAGAAATAATAGCAGAAGACAATGGACGATCATCAATCGCCAATGCACGAAGGGGAACAGCCAGGGATCGCAAGGGAATGGAGTGACTTTCAGCGAAGACTTTATCCATGAAATTCCCAGCTGCGCCAGAGTCAAGGAAGGCTTCAGAAGAAATCGTCTGGGTTCCAAAACGAATCTGCACGGGAAGGAGGAAGCGTTGAGCAGAAGAATGGGGAGAAGGACCAATTCCACCCAGGTAAGTCTCCCCAGTGCTGGCGTTTCCCCGCTTCACTGGGCACTCATAGGTGAAGTGGGATTTTCCACCACAGTAGAGGCAAAGTCCAGCAGCCCTTCTCCGAAGCTTTTCCTGTTCAGTAAGACGGGCCCGTCCAATCTGCATGGGTTCTTCCGTAGGCAGGAAAGAAGAAGCAGAAGCCGCAGGAGTTGGAGAAGGCAAGGTGGAAGCCGGATTGGGAAGGAAGGGTCTTTGAAAACGAGGAGCCAGGGTAGGTTGGAACCTGTGGAATCTCTTGGTTGGGGAGCGCTCTCTGTCGAGCTCAGCTTGAAACTCCCTCTGCCGAGTATCAACCTTTATGGCCAAGGCGACTAGATCTTCCCAGCGGGATGGAATTTCCCTGGACACCAGATCATTTTTGATGCGCATCGCCAGGCCGTTGTAGAAGGCAGCGTGATACCCGTCATTATTCCACGAAGTCTCAGCAACTAGGGTGCGAAACTCGATGGCGTACTCTGGGACAGAGCGAGTTCCCTGTTGAAGTTGGAACAGGCGTGCAGAAGAAGCAGTGGCACGACCCGGAGCATCAAACACAGTACGGAGTTCGCGAACGAAGGACCTGGCATTGTCAATGATAGGATCTTCCTTCTCCCATAGAGGTGAAGCCCACTCCAATGCCTTCCCTTGCAGGCGGGAGAATATGAAGCCCACCTTGGCACGCTTGGAGACAAATTGGCCGGGTAAAAGTGCAAACTGGACCTCGCACTGGTTGACAAACCCGCGGCAAGCTTCGGGGTCACCACTGTAGAGTGGGAGAGCCGGAATGCGGGGCTCGGAGACCTGGAGTGGAGACACAGGTACAGGTACGGGAACAGGGTCAGCGGGTGTTAGGGCCGACAACTTTGCCAGTACTGTTTCCAGGGCCTGACAAAAATGAGACTGCTGTACCTCATAGGACTGCATCCGAGAAGCCAGTCCACGAAGCGCTCCACCGACATCAGGCGGCGCTGGGGTTTCCTCCGAAGGGTCCATGGCCCAATTATAATGTAAGGCCCAAAGGCCTCAGGAGCAGTGTCGGACTGGGCCGGCGGGACACCGGGAAAAACCCCGGTGGGCCCCGGGCTCTTGTGGGCCCCGCCGGCCCAGATCCGCTACTTAGTGGGGCGGCGCGACCCCACTTTGTTTGTGGTCGAGGTATAATAGAGTAACTGCGCATGCGCATAAAGGTAGCGCTGCGCGCCTGCGCACAAACACGGCACCGCGCGCATGCGCACTAGTCCCCTAAAGCACTCCAGAGCGGTAGCGGCGGCCGGAGGGGGGCCCTGGGGCAGTAGCCCCGGTGGGCCCCACGCCTCCCAGTCCGACCCTGCTCAGGAGTAGTGAGGACCAGGGGAGGAGGTAGTAATGTCCAAGTTCGCAGTACAGATAAGGATGAGACGAGAGAATGGTCAACAGGCAACAAGGTCAGTCCAGGCAGAAGAGGTTCAAGGTCGAGGAATTCAGGCAAAAGGTCGGTACACAATAACAAAGATTTCACAAGATCACACCCAGGAGTAGCAAGCTAAAACCTATAATTGGGCATTTGAGGAGAGTCTGAAGCTGCTTTAAATAGGCCTAGGTTTGGCGCCAATTTGGACGCGCTGACGTCATGACGCGGACGCTGACGCACTGACGCCAGCGTCCTGACGCTGGCGCACATTCTGACGCCGGCGTCCGTTCTGACGCCGGCGACCAATCCGAGGGCGGAAAGACGCTGATGTCATCTTGCTGCGACCAGCAGGATCCAGGAGGCTGCCATCTTGGACGCCATCTTGGCGAAGACCATCGGTTTCCATTACAATAGGATTGTTTTGCATCCAATAAGGATTATATCTTAGTCAGATATAACTAATGTACTGAAAGGAAATCATTTTAGAAAATTGTAATTATTTTATTCAAATTGTGTTTATGGGAGATGGCCTTCCGGTAATTTTCTGGATACTGGGTTTCCAGATAAGGCATCCCTTAAAATTTGGCAAACTGAGCAAATGTAGTTCTTTAGTTGTCCTGTCATGATGCTGTCGTTTTTATTCCTAAATTACACTGTTTATACTGCAAATAATTCACTCTACAATATAAAATTCCATTCCTGAACCAGCAAGTGTATTTTTTTTTAGTTGTAATATTGGTGTGTAGGTGCATCTCAGGTCATTTTGTCTGGTCATGTGCTTTCAGAAAGAGTCAGCACTTTAGGATGGAACTGCTTTCTGGCAGGCTGTTGTTTCTCCTACTCAATGTAACTGAATGTGTCGCAGTGGGACCTGGATTTTATTTTTGAGTGCTGTTCTTAGATCTACCAGGCAGCTGTTATCTTGTGTTAGGGAGCTGCTATCTGGTTACCTTCCCATTGTTCTGTTGTTGGGCTGCTGGGGTAGAAGGGAGGGGGTTATATCACTTCAACTTGCAGTACAGCAGTAAAGAGTGACTAAGATTTATCAGAGCACAAGTCACATGACTGGGGGCAGCTGGGAAACTGGCAATATGTCTAGCCCCATGTCAGATTTCAAAATTAAATATAAAAAAATCAGTTTGAAAAACAGATTTCAGTGCAGAATTCTGCTGGAGCAGCATTATTAACTGAGGCATTTAAAAATGACAGTATCCCTTTAAATACTACTTTGTACTTTATGGCTTTATATAAATCCTTCCTATGATCCCACGTGACATTGTACTTTTTATTTACTGTGTAAAGCTATAACATTAATTTTTTCAGCTCATAAGTGTTTCTGCTCAAATGATTTTTTAATTCGTTTTTGTATTCTGCTTCATAGAATTTATGGGCTTTAACACATGCAACAGACATTGCTTTAAACAACAAATATTTGGTAAACCATTTCTCATCAAACATATTTATATTTTTCCAGTTGATTTACAATGTAGAAAGCACATGCGTCCAACATCCAGCACAGCAACAACAGTGCGCTCTGTGCCAGAACTTCCCTCAGGGCCTATGAAATGTTAGATGTAATTGCTTTGCTCTGCAATTACAGAACTTAAAATCAACAAATAGCTTGAGCAAAGAAACAGTATCTTTTCCAGGCTAAATGAAATGGATTTGGGCTTTTAAACTGTCTGTTTCTGTTTTGTAGAAATTCCTACAGGGCTGCCCCCTATCTCCCGTGCTTTTTATTTTAAGCTAAAATGTACTGCATTTGGATTGTGATGTACACTGGATTCAAGGTTTACCATCATTTTAACATATTGTTTACTAAAAACCATTGGCAAAAAAACATAAATTTTTTTCAAAACATAAAATGTATAAATCGAGATTTATTAATCAAATAAAAACCCCAAAAAATGTAAATGAAAGAATTCAACTAAAACTGGATGACCTTCTATAGAAGTCAATGGGAGGTATATTTTCAACATTCAAGAAATTTTATTATTTGAGCGTTTGTAAACACGCATTTTTGAATATATTTCTTGGAGCAATCAAGTTTTTTCCGTACATAAGCTAATGATGCAAAAAAAAAGTGGAAAAAGATAGTGTAAAATGTTTCTTTCATTTTTGAAATTAAAAATATTGCCCTCCCTGAAAAATAGTCAAAATGCATTTGCATCTAAAATTCACTGAGGGGAAAATGTATCATCATTTCAATTTTCTTATGGAAAAATGGGGCAAGAGAAATGTTTCTTGACTGTTTTCATTCTTGGGTATTTATTAAATGACACTTGAATTAGTTTGAGAGTGAAAACACATGGCAACAAGATACCATAGATGTGAGAATAGTAAATCGCCGTGAGACTTCTCAATCACTCTCTTGAGTGTTCTTGAGCAAATGGAGTTACAAGGCTTCCGTTGAAATAAATGATTATAAGGCCATTGATTTTCTTTCTTCAAAAAAATTTCTAGTTAGAAGATGTAAGAAAAAGTGATCATTAGAAAAGCATTCTGCGATTCATCAAAGAATTGACTACATTTTCATCTAGACATTTCATAGATTGACCCTCAAGTCTGTACTTTTCTCTATCTTTTCTAAAAAAAACCTGTAGTTTCTGAAATTTTTAAGGCAGGTAACAAAGCTCCAAACATCAGGCTTTATTTAGGCAACATTTTAAAAGAAGGCTGAAGGCAGTGACCACAGCGCAATTGAACCAGGACTTCTGCTTCAAGGAAAACATTTCTACATGTACAGGATGGATATGAATAGTGAGTCAAACTCAAATAAATAATTTTTTTTAGCTTTACTGGTCTTTGAATTCAACACCTCCGCATGAATTCTCTGGCCGGACTAGTACAGAGACAGCAAAAATGACCAAACTCTTGGTGCCCTTACAGCATCCCAGAAAAACGTGTGCATGCCTATAACTTTCTCCCAAGTTGGAGGAATTTTTTATACAAGGTGTAGCAGCTGACAAATTAGTCATGTGGCATTTGCTGTATGCCAGTAGTCAAAATAAGATTTGGCACACGTGAGCCTCTGTAGTTGCGGAGCTGTCAGGCCAGTAGAGGTGAACTTTTCCTCAAGCTGCCAGTTAGTTGGACTGACTTATTCCCTTATAAATCAACATGCCCTGGCTGCGATTCTTACATTGATTTCATGACTGTCAGGATAGTCTCATATCGTTACTGCAATGGAAACAATGACTGCCAGATGGACACAAATGTGATAGGGTCTTCAAAATTTGACTTTTTTTTTTTTTAAAAATGGATTTATTAAACCACATGGCATAAAGTAATTCATGTATTTAGATAGCAATGAGGAGGTGGCTCTTGCCAATATAAAATAAGCATCCATTTTTAAATTGCTTCTTTAATGACTGACTAAAGGTAGACAAAGGTGTATTATTTGATCAGAAATTTGGCCTGGACCTATACAACCAACTCACTTTGACTTCTGCATTTCCTCACGGAACTTTGTACTTTAAAGTGTTTCCCCAGAGAAAATACCATGAATCTATCCAAGCACAGGTATTCCTCTAGTAGCCACAAGAGATTTTGAAGGATGATCACCCTAAAATATTTTTTTTTAATGTAAACTTTTCAAGTGACATTTTTTAAAAATGTCATTGATTTATATGGAAGAGCACCGGGGCCAGCAAAAAAAATCTGATGATAATGACTTTTAATCTTATAATTATGACTTTAAAAAGTCAAAATTATAACTTTTAAACTCATAATTATGACTTTAAAAAGTTTAAAATATGATTTTTAATCTCATAATTATGATTTTTAATCTCATAATCATGATTTTTAATCTCATAATTATGATTTTTAATCTCATAATTATGACTTTTTAAAGTCATAATTATGAGTTTAAAAGTAAAAGTCATAATTTTGACATTGTAAAGTCATAACTTTGCGATTAAAATTCATAATTATGAGATTTAAAAGTCATCAGAATTATTTCTTTTTTTTGCTGGCCCCAGTGCTCTTCCGTAGATTTAAAAGTTATTTGTAAATTTATTTGCTATTGAAAGAGGTATCTGTCTCTATTACTATTCTTCCCACTACTTGTTACGACCCATTTAATAATTGTATCAGAAGCCAGCTCTCCTCCAGCCAAGACCCTGATTCCCACAATGCTTTGTATTTTCTCTGATTAAAAGACCTTAGAGGAAGTAGATTGACAGAAGTGGTCAAGGCAACATTGGAATTGGAGTCTTGATCACAGGAGAGGGAGGACTTCTACTGCACTGTTTCTGTGTTTGTATAAGCAGTAAAGAGAATAGCAAAAGACAGACTTAAAGGGCATGTAAAGTCTAAAATAGAATAAGGCTAGAAATGCTGTACTTTGTATACTAAATATAGACATGAACTTACTGCACCACAAGCCTAATCAAACAAATAATTTATGCTTTCAAAGTTGGCTACAGGGGGTCACCATCTTGTAACTTTGTTAAACATCTTTGCAAGACTAAGACTGTGCACATGCTCAGTGTGGTCTGGGCTGCTTAGGGATCGTCATGAACAAAGCTGCTTGAGTTCTGCATGGATGGGAAGTAAGGTGGGGGCTCCCCCTGCTGTTCATAAGTATGATTGTTTCCCTGCTCAGCAGTTAGGGACCGTCTGACAATTCCCATCCACAGCAGTAAATGAAGGGAGAATTTCACTGCATACAGTCAGGTTTCTTATAAATATGGTACACATTTTTCAATTCAAGTATATTGGAGATAGGTTTCTTTTTCATTAAAGAAAGTAAAATGGGATTTTATTTTTTTGCCTTTACATGCCCTTTAAAGGCTCATTTACTAAAGGTCAAGTTTTAGAGGTATTAGAGCTTTTTGAAAACACAATTAAACAAATTTTCTCTAAAACCATGAATGCCATGAAAGTTTTAAACGATCTGAATAAAAAAAGTGCTAATGAATATAGCCGTTGAACAAATCATTCACCCCAAATTTTTCATGAACGAATGAAAAATTTATTATGACAATGAAAGTTTTGATCTCTGAAAACCAGAAAGGGAACTTCCATTGATTTCTACATGACCCTGACAGCTTTTACTTGCCGTAGATTTTATGTTTTTTGCACTCGATACATTATAGAAAAATAGATTAAGTAACAACACGAAAAATGTGTTCGTTTGTGCTAAAAAGTACAATTCAGAGAAACTAACGTTCCACAAACTTTCATAAATTGGCCATTTAGTAATTTCAGTTAAAAAAGATACACATATCAATCCAGTTTATTCTTTTCATCAAAATAAAACCTGCCTAACTGCTACCTGATCCAGTAGAAGGCAAAAAAAAACAGCTAAAGCCTCTCTGATTTGTGTTAGAGGGAAACATTTCTTTCTTGAGTCCAAGATCAGACCAGTCCCTGGATCAATATTTTACTAAGAGCTATTTTCAATAACCATGTATTTGTCATTATTTTCCAGTATTTGTTCACCTTTAAGTTAACTTTTAGTATATTATAGAATGGCAAATTCTATGCAACCTTTCAATTGGCCTTGATTTTTTTTTTTTATAGTTTTTTTTTAAATTATTTGCCTGTTTCTTCTGATTTATTCTACCTGTTTTCCTGTGAGGGGGGCAGCCACTTATTTTTTGCCACTGTCTCTGATGAGAGTTTAGTACATGGTTCCCTTATATATTTATACATACTTATCTCCGCATAATCGCCTCTTCTCCAGCATAGACAACCCCAGATGTCCAGTTTTGATTCATACGTGAGACATTCCATACCGGTTTCAAGCTTAGTTGTGCTTCTGCACTTCTTTGGAGTCTCTTTTTAATTTCATATTATCCTGCAAAACTGCACCATATATTCTGGATGGGGCCTTACCTGTGTTTTTATTGGGTAAGAATTGACCCTTTCAATTTTTAAAAGATCATTGAAAATTGTTGAAGGAACAGTAACATCAAAAAATGAACGTTTTTTAAAAGTAATAAACACATAACACAGTGTTTCCCTACACTGGTAAAACTGGTGTGTTTGCTTCAGAAACACTACTATTGTTCATATAAACAAGCTGCTGTGTAGCAATGGGGGCAGCCATTCAAAGGAGAAAGGGCTCAGGTTACGCAGCAGATAAGCTCTGTAGAACATAATGGTGTTATCTGTTATCCACTATTTATTCTGTGTCATATAGACTTTTTTCAATTTCCACCTTTGCTACACAGCAGTTTGTTTATATAAACTATAGTAGTGTTTCTAAAGCAAACACAGCGGTTTTACCAGTGCAGGGCAACACTGCATGATATTTTCATTACTAATACCATTTTTTGGTGTTACTGTTACTTTTAGGAATAATGGAAAGTTGCTTAGATTTACATTATCTTTCGTTATACAAATAACATTTTAGGGTGGGCATCCCCTTTGATATGCCACCACCTGGTTACACCATCCATTTCCACTGCTGTATCCCACCATAATCCTTTCTCTGTTGCAGTTTCTCACCTGTGGAATTCCATCCCTTCCTCAATCTTTCCAAAACTAAACTGGACTTCCTATTGGAGCCCTGATATAACATTTAAGTCTTGTTAGTGAAGAGACAATACCTCAACCAGGTAAGCTTTATGGGGCTGGGTCCTCAATGTTCTTGTATATCTTAACACTTATCACTTAGGGGATTATTTATTAAAGTCTAATGCCAAAAACGAACTCAAAAATTTTGAGAAAAAATTTGTGGAAAAAAACCTCTGATTTTTCCAGATTTATTATACCCGAGGATGGAAAAAATCAGAATACGAAAATGCTCCAACTCCAAGCTGCACCGAGTTTCAGTAAAAAATCCATAAAATTCGGGGGTTTTGAGCCATTTCACGAAAAATTCTAGCGTTTCGGGCACAAAATCTGAAAAAAAAAAGTTTTTTTGTAAGGAGTTTTTAATGACAAGCAAGGTCAAATCGTGGATTCTATTTTGGTCTGACTTTTTTTACTTAAAAAGTCATAAAATATAGGATTTTGATAAATAACCCCCTTAAAGTTGAATGGAAATGTAGACATTTTATATAGTTTTTTTCTATTATTCCATTGTTCTTCAACAAAATACACACACACATATATATATATATATATATATATATATATATATATATATATATATATATATATATATATATATATATATATATATATATTAATAAATCATTTGGCTGTGAGTGCCTCTGATTATTAGTGGGGGTATTTCCTCTTTAATTCTCTGCTAAAAAGTATTCTCTAAAGACCAACCATTCAACTCTGAGGTTACAACCTACTTCTTGGAAAGGGCCCGTGGCTTCATTTAATAATAACTTTATTGGCGTTTACATAAACCTGGATGAATTTTTTAAGAAGTCTATTCAATGTTTTATATTCATTCAAGTTAAAATGTCAGATGCTGGAATTATCCCAGTCTTTCCCAAGTCTATACCAAATGGGAATAGGGCACAGAAGCGTATTTTTCTTTCTCGCATTCTACATGTGTTTTACCAAGGTGCATTTCAGAAATTTGAGTCATTTGAAAGGATATTCCGTTTCCACCACCACTTAAAATACTTATACTTTAAAGTTTTTTTTTTTTTTTGATTATCCAGCACAGAATAGAGTCATTCAGTTTACTGGAAAATGCTGGATAAAGATTTTATTGATGTTGAAATGCTTTATAAAAGGAGTCACTGTAATGGACTATTAACATATGCTTACACTTAATGTAAAAAAAGAGACATTTGGATATGGAGAGATCATTAGCTTTTGAAAATTAAGGCTTCTATTGGAAGTAACCAGAAAGAAAACAGTGCTACGAAGTCTTGAACTCATTTAAAACAAGCAGCGTGTCCAAGCAGAGGGGCTTGGACATGGACAAAAGAATATATATTATATTAAAAGTCAATTAGAGGAAACTGCTCATAAATGTTTTAGTGGGCCAACATGGGTCTCTGTCAGCTCAACAAGGATGTTTTTGAGATAGAAGGGAGGGCTAAATGGTATTTTAAGATTATAAACTCTGTTGAGCAGGACACGTTTTGCCTCCTGTATCGGTCAATATTTGTATGTAATCTCTGTTTTTGATGTATGCACCCACCTGTTGTACAGTTTGTGGAATAAGTTGGTACTTTATAATAATAATAACAATAATTATGATTTAGTATGGGTGTACTTAATGAGAGAGGGTGAAATATATCATGGCAGCTACAGCTAATTTCAAAATGTAAAGGAATCTTTGAACCTTGTTGAGGCATCTGCTATAAAAATCAAGACATTTTCTAGAAGGGAAAAAACGACACCAGCCATCTTTTAACTCCCTACACATTGGTGATGATGATATCGTTGATCTGTGGATATGATGTCATCGAGTTGTGCCAATGTTTTTGTAATGTCATCACCTTGCATATTACAATTGAGTTACATCTATCTCACTGTATTCCTTATCCCTTTGTAAGTGGTACTTACGGCCTTGACCAGTGTCTGTTTTCTGAATGTATGTTGACTCCTGCCTATGTCCAGTTTCCTTGGATTGCTTTTGTTTCCTTTATCCATACTTGTATGCTTTGAAGTTAAGCCTGCTCACAGGGTAAGCACCAGACACTGTTACTTACACCAGCTAGAAAACTCAACCCAGCAGAAACAATATTTATAGAACACTAGGGCAATAAATAAAATATTCAATGTGTGGTATTTGTTCCTAGCCAGAGCAAGCTGGTGCTTTATTGGACTGATGTTCCTCTTGTAGCAGTGTTCCAACTTGAGAGAACCAGGAGTTTATTGTAATCTTGATCTGGGGCTGTAAAAGCTTATGTCTAAATATCAGGACAAACATATTCATGCAGTAGTCTTCTTTGTATTCTTCATCTTTGCCTTGAAGTTCAGACCACGGAGATGTGGTGTCCACAGGGCCGGATTTACATAGCGCACACCCCTATGCCCACTGCTGTTCATCGCCCCTGACCCCTCCACTTTATTCATTCAAATTTTCATCATCGGGACCGGAGCAATGGGGATCGCTACACGGGAAATTTAAAAAATTATTATGTCTCCGGAGCATCCCCAGTGTTTTTGAACCTACATGGGTGTGGTTGGGCAGCATGCCGCCCCCTAAAATCCTGTCACCCCAGGCCCGGGCCTTAGTGGCCTTTCCACAAATCCGGACTTGGGTGTCCAATTCTCCAGTAGAAGCATGGGAGAAAAAAACCTCAAAACTAAGGGGGTTATTCACTTAACTCCGGTTGGGCTTTTTGGGGCAAAACTCCGGTTGGGCTTTTTGGGGCAAAACTCAAATTTTTCGGGGGTTTTTGTAACTTAATTATTTTGGGATCTATTAAAGCCAGATGCAGCAAAAAGCCTGAATCCAGGGTCGGACTGGCCCCCTCTGTGCCGAATGACACCGTTTGCGCATGCGCGCTGAGCGGCTCCTTCATGCTCGGCATGTCATAGTAGGGGAGTGGGGGGCCCTTGACAGCTGTCCCGGTGGGCCCTGCCCCCCCCAGTCCGACCGTGCCTGAATCTGGCATGTCAGACCTGCCAAGGTTGTGTATAAAGGCAAAGGTCCCTATCCTATTTTGAAGTTTCTGCACTGGAATTAGCCCGGAAATCTGACTTTCTGACCGATTTCAGACTTTTCACCAAAAATCTCAAAAAATTGGGCTTTTCGGGAAAAAGACCAAAAAAATCAAGCAATTCGGGAAAAAAAATTATACGATTCTGGGTTTTCGCTCGAGTTTATAGAATTTTTGCCCAAACCAGGTATAATATAATATAAGGTAAAATCGGGTAGGGGAGTTTGGTTGTGTTTTTTTTATTTCCATAATGAGATAAGTTCATATCCTAGTACAGTACATAACCCTCGAAGTGTGTGAGAGGGATATTATGTAAAAAGAAGGTAATAAAAGGAGCCAGCGATGAAAGAGGGGAGGAAAAATAAAGAGCAAGATGAAAGAAACTGAGAAGAAGAAGTTTGGTGAGACATGGGATGAAAGCAGGGGAATGTTTAAAGAGAGGTCTGTGAGGGATGGAGAGAGGGGTAATGTGAGAAATAAAGAAATCTTGTATTTCCAGCTCTGCCAAACATACACGGTGCTTAGAGTAGCCTAGAGTCTCTCCAAATACTCAATGTTTATAGAGCACAGTTTAGAAACATTCACAAATGAGCTTTGAGGTGGAATTTCTCACCTTTTAAATGAAAACAATTAGAACTCAAAGAGGCAATGATATAGATCTGCAGCCCTTTAATTGAAACCAGCTGTGCCCCATAGATGTAGCCTTTTTAATGTACGGACATGGCGTTAGGTAAAAGTGCCATTCTGTCAACCTTAATGGATGGTCTATAGGTTTGTCTATATATATAATGACATGTTTCAAAGGGAAATCATTTTTATTGCTACTGAATTTGTGCAAATTATGGACCAAACATCAGTTCTCTAGGTGTAACAGAAATCCATAGCTCAGTGTCTTTGGACCTGAAGGCTGCCCTTACTGTGAGAAACTGGGGCTCTATACAGATGTAGTCATGATGCTCCTTGCCCTGTCAATTGCCATTTATCTGCCATGGGTACTGGGTGTAACAGGTATATAAACCAATGAAAAGTACCAAGGCTACTTGTAATTATATAGATAATGTATTTCATGCACAACATGGGCATCAGGAACCAGTCCCAGAAATGTGATGTCCATGTTTGAAATGCACAAAGTTGCAGCTTAGAGAAAGGCACATATAAAAGGCAATACAAGGGAACTGGCTTTAGATGCTCTCTAAGCCATACAACCTGTCTGACAAATGGTACAGATATACTGTAGATTCAGTTTGTCATGTTACACCAGTTATAGAAGCATTCGATGAACAAGGGTCAGGCAAAAGCTACAGGTAATGTGTCCAATATACATTATAAGATTCGATCAAGAGCATGATCAGTTTACAGATGTGATGGGTAAAATGGGAAACACTTTAGGGATCATTTTAAGTGCAAATTGCTTGCAGTGCTCAGATGTGATGGCTATAAATCTGGATGGTATTAGAGACAGAAGGCAGGAGTTATTGGGTTATTCCGAATAGATAATGTAATGTGCTCATTGTGTTTGACTCACTTCTTGCCTGTTTCTAGCAAATGTTCCACCAGTTAGGTAGAGGGAATATCCATTAAAATATATTAATTGCAGTAATCATGAGCTTTGTGTTTTTCTATACAGAAATTCTTTATTGGTATCATAATGTAGACATTACCAATTGATATCAAATCAATAATACTCCATGCATTATTAACTACTAAACTTAAAGGGATACTGTCAAGGGAAAGGCATCAGTGCTGTTCCAGTAGAATTGTGAAATCAATTTCTCAAAAGAGCAAACTGATTTTTTTCAATTTAATTTTGAAATCTGTCATGGTACTAGACAAATTGTCAGTTTCCCAGCTGCCCTCAGTGCTCTGATAAACTTCAGTCACTCTTTACTGCTGTAATGCAAGTTGGAATGATATCACCCTCAAAATCAGCCTGACAACAGAACAATGGGAAGATAACGAGATTGCACCAACTTGGTCCTCAATCTTCTTTATTCTTCTGTTTTGTGTCTCTCATCCTTGTATATCTGAAAGTTGAGGGACATCCAGCAAAGGAGTGTTGAGGAGAAAGTCCCTGCAGATGCAGTAACTGTGAGAGTCTATTATGGTGGCACTGCTTGTGGACCATATTTAATGACAAGTCTAGGGTCTTTATGAATGACCAGCTGGTTCCAGAATACAACTCATTACATGTAGACAGTGCTTTATCTATCTGGATTATCTTCAAGAAGAAACATCTCATTCTCTTAAAGGGGTTGTTCACCTTTGAGATAACTTTCAGTATGATGTAGAGAGGGATATTCTGAGACAGCTTGCAAAGGGTTTTCATCTTTTATTATTTGTGGTTTTTGACTTATTTAGACTTTTATTCTCAGCTCTTTGATTTGCATTTTAAGCAATCTGGTAGCTAGGGTCTAAATTACCCTAGCAACCATGCATTGAGTTGAACAAAAGACTGGAATATGAATATGAGATGGACTGAATATAAAGATGAATAATAAAAATGAACAATTACAATACATTTGCAGCCTTACAGAACATTTGCTTTTTAGAAGGGGTCAACGGTGCCCATTTGAAAGCTGCAAAGAGTCAGAATAAAGGCAAATAATTATAAAACTATAAAAAAATAAATAATGAAAACCAATTGAAAAGTTGCTTAGAGTTTGCCATTCTATAACATACTATAAGTTACCTTAAAGGTGAACCACCCCTTTAACTGGGGTGCCTGTATTGGTTTCACATGGAGGAACTCCATGATGTAGTTGAGGGATGCTAAATTAGCAAACTCTAATTCTGTTATATTCCTAGACTGCCTACAACTGGCAGAAATATATATACACCTCCCCTGCCTTATATTTACTTGAGGTGGTGGGTGGGGTTACCAGTAGGGCTTCCCAAAGTCCTCCAATTTTTTTAGGGAAATACCCATTATGCAGACACGTTCCTTTTATCTCACAAGGGAGACACTATCTAGGGGCAGAACCTTATATGTAATGATGTAATGATCATTTGCTTTCCATACCCTTTAGAGAGTAAAGCTGGAATTCAGTGATTCTAAGTCTGAAATAGAAGATGAATGTGTGTCTTCACACTTAAAAAAATATACACTTCTTTATTGGTTCTTTATTGGTCTCTGTTCAGTTATATCCCTTTCCAGCTCCAAGTCATTGGAGAAATTGCATCAGTGCAGATTTCTATATATTTGTTGAAGTCCACAGGGAGCTACAGCAAACACAACCTTTGTCAGCACTACTTCATCTTCTGCAACTGACAAAAACATACCCCAGAGACCTCCTTTTAATTTGCCAGGAGAATAAAACAAACTCTTTTCGAGAGATCTGAACACTGGAATGCTTGGTATCAATCAGCATTTTAGTTTCTTAATTTCACATGCTGATTTATAGCAGATGGGAGGTAAATCATGCAGAGGAAATCAGAGCCGCCTGGGGAAGGACTTTAGCAGTAATAACAAAGATGGTAACAATTCCTAAATTCTCTGCAGATTCTACAACCGTTCTGTTTACATCGCGGATAGTGATTAAGAGATGCACAAATAGAAATTAGATTATATATTTGATTAGCTCCTCATTACACACATTCGTCATCATTATGCAAAGCTAATTCATTTTACTGAACTGGCGTAGAATTATATATGTCGGCGGTCCCATAATTCCATCTTCTTGGCAGAGCATGGTCTTCTAGATTTGGATTCTTTCTGCTGAAAAAAATGCTAAGAGCTCTAGAGGTGGCACATTAAAGTCCAGCAGTAAGCTGCCTACTGATTCTTAGTTACATAAGTGTGGTCTTAGTATGGGTGGGCTGCCAGGCAAGCGTGAGATGGATTAAAAGTAACTCAGAAAATGGTATGAGATCATTGTACGTTGAGAAGGTGAAACTTTAATACCAACCAAAGGCTTCTTACGGTATTTTTAGTGGAAATGCAAAGTGGTGAGGAATTCAGCCGTTGATGGGAAATATTTGGCAGCAAAGCACAGAGACCTCTGCTTCTTATTATTATTTAACTTGATTATGCTTAATGTTAAACAGTTTTTTCCTTCATTCCTGCATTTTTGTCTTTGCTGATTGGCCAACTTCGGGTCTCGTTGCCAGTGCACCTGCGAGTTCTGTTGATTCTTTTGATGAGAGGGCAGACTTTACCTGAGTCAGACACACAAAAATGTGTCTTTGAGAGGTAGATGAATAATTTAGTTATTCAGATATTTTTTTCAAGTATCTTTCCGTACTGTATGTTTCTTTCAGTTTTACTCTTATTTCATTACTTCTGCTACTTATTGTACCTAAACTAATGTCAGGCCAAACCTTATGGTCAACTACTGATTGGTGCCAATTTTATCACTTAGAAGGACAACAATCTGAAGCACACTTCTGAGAAACCTACTTGGGGAAAATTCAAGAAGCCAGAATACTGTCATTCATGGACAGTCCAGCACAATTACCAGACCAAAACCTTATTGATCTCTGGTGACGGTGCCCTACAGACCAGTTGCATCTCTGGGAAATCTACAGAAGACGTGGAATATATTAATTCTCACTACATGATTTACTGTTTGAGTCTAGAAAATACTACTCCCTTAGGCCCTACAGTCTCAGGGTCCCACCACAACTGTACAGGTCAGCTATACCTCAGGTCACAGAAAAGCTTGATAAAATTGAGTGAAACCCCAAATCACTCTAATTTTTTGGGATTTTTCCAGAATTGCTCATTCAGAGCATCATGGGTTTCCAAGAGCCTGTATAGTTCAAAATCTATGGAGGATCGGGGCTCTTGGTTAAGGGTAACTACAGATGTGGTAGGTCGAGATGTAAGTCATGTAGCTTTCTAAAGATATCCAAAGAGTTCATAGCCACCAACACGGGGAAAAGATATGAGATTAAAAAATATTATAACTGTACTTCTAGGGGGGTTGTATATCTTGTGACTTGTTTTTGTCTGAAACCCCCCAGATTTCAGATATTCGGGCTAAACCCAGCACAGACCAGGAAAACTTCAAATTGAGATAGGTGCCTCTCCCATTGACTTATACAGGTCTAAGATGGCGGATTTTTGGATAAGCTTTATGCAGTACAGGGGTACAATAAATCTTGAAAAAATCGAAACGTTTTCTAGTAAAAAAACTTGAACTTTTTGAGATTTTAACGTTCAGATTTTGACAAATAAGCCAGTAGTGTAATCTCAATAGAGGGTTGCCTTTCCTATCTATCTTTTTTGACAATTCAATGACATCCACTTTGTTTACAATTACAAAATCTCTGGGTTATTTTATATCTGTTATGAAAGCGTTCTAATCCCTTTTCCCTTTCCTTATTCAGATATATGCAAAATTATGATCAACATCTTGGACATTTGTAAAAAAAACAACATGTGTAGATACCAGTCGAAAACCTTCTGGAATGTAATCCTCTGCCAGTATTGTTCTATTGTTATCGCCATTTGTAGCAAAGTGGAATTATGATTTATTTCAGCTGCATTAGCCAAAATTTTGAAACCTGTTTGATCCACGGAGTAACCTGTAGTTTTAAAGGGATGTCTGTACCAAATATATTTATATCTAACAAGAATATACAGTATGTACGTGTTTGGCCAGTGTTAGGTTGAATAAGGGTTTAAAATATTGAGACATTGACAACAAGCTTTTAGCTATAAGAGTAAACCTCTATCACAGTAGAAAATAAGGAGAAATCATATTTTGCAGAGCTCACTGACTTCTGTAGAGTTGTTGTACATCTCCTCTCCACAAGCAGCACTCACGAGAGTACAAAACCTTAGCTTCGACAATCCCCTTATATGCATAAAACTCTCCGACATTGCGCTCACCAGAGAAAAAGTCTTCATGGAGACTATTGTCCACCGTGCACGAAACGCGTTAGCTTGCTGCACTAACATTTGCCACAATATCACTACTGTAAGTGTGCCAAAATAAAGTCATGACTGAAGGTGGATGAAAGTCTCTGTGGATTTTCATTGTGAGCACAATGTTGAGAGTTTTATGTATACCTCTATCACAATACAGAGCATTGCATAATGTTGTGTAGATTTGTGACATAATATGTTTCTTTATAGTTCTGAAATGTTAGGGTAATTTTGACATCCTTTCTGCTTCACTGAGAATACATAGTTCAGATGCTTTTCTGCAGGTTACATCTGTTTAACCCTCTTAGAAATTAATCCAACCTGTAACCAATCAGGGCTTTAGAATGATCAAGGCTAAAAAAAATAATAATAATAATAATAAGGAAAACAGTAGACCCACTGTAACGACCACGTTATCAGGAACCTTGTTTAGCGACAGTACCTTTGAGCGCACAGGTGGACCCTGTGGGTTCCGGTGGACCCTGTGGGTTCCGGTGTTCATTGACACCATTTTGGGGCCCGGGCTATCTGCTGCTGAAGCCAACAAGGAAGTGCGTAAGGTACCGGCAGGAATAAAGAGAAATCATAGTCTAGAGTCAGGAAGAAGTCAAAACCAGGAATTTAAGGTCACAAACAAATGATTTGGCAGGAACAGTATAACTTTAACCAGCTTGGGCACTCACAAAATGGAGGACTGGGCTTTTAAGGATGTTTTGGTGCCAAGATTTGAATTTGGCGCCTCTTCGTGACGTCATGATGTTTGGTGCCAAATTCATTAACTTCGAGTGAAGGATTCGAAGTAAAAAAACTTCGAATTTCGAAGTGTTTTTTGGCTACTTCGACCATCGAATGGGCTACTTCGACCTTCAAATATGACTTTGAATTGAAGGATTCGAACTAAAACATTTCTGGTTTTTTCATTAAAAACCATGACCTTTTTTTTTTTTTTTTTTGATAATTTTCAAAAAATAATTTTTAGAGATTTTTGTATTTCTAGTGCATGTTTTTATAAATTACAAGACATTCATGATTTTAGAGAAACAGTTTCATCATAGTTTTAAAGAACTCAAAAAACACTGAAATGAGAATGTTGATACACAGGCCTCTCCTTCTTGAAGAACATTATCAGGTTCCTGCTCATGTCAAGAGGTGCCAAAGACAGGGGTGAGGAGCAAGGTGCAGCCAATAGTGTTTGGAACCATTTATAAAGTTATCGAGTTATAGGAGTTATTCTGTGTTTGTCTATATCAATATAACTTTAATGCTAATTAAAAACATGAAACAATAAGCTTATGTTACAAAATCCTTATTATTTTTATTATTTAATAAACAATGGAAATAGTAAATGGATTAGGATCATCATATCACTTTAAGGTTATATGGATGTTTTTGTTTTTAAAGGAAAAGCCAAGCCATTTAAATATATCTTCATACAATTCCCTTTTTGGATCATAAAACGCTTTACAAGATTACCAGTTCTTTAAAATGGGGGCAAAATATTACACCGGTTCTTTTTTTTTTTTTTTTTGTGTAAACTGAGTAAATTTATTATTAGCAAAAGTGGAACCACTTTCAAAACCTCAAATATTTTTGATCAGATATAATTTCACATTTTTTACCTTTTAGTGAAAATGAAAATATATGTTTGGAGCAATTAATTTATTCTACTGGTTTTTGATCGGAAAATTAATTTAAGGCTACCCATTTTGCCATATTTATTTTTCTTCTCGTAAGTTACAGAGTTGATCAAATTCACACTGTAAGGTTTTTTGTTTTTCAAGGACCACAAGTTTCAAGAAAGGCAATTAAGTATTGTTATCCCAAGGCAAAAATAAACATTCTTTAGCAGAGCAATGGATGGACGTTTCCTCACAAGAAAGAAAGAGCTTCTGTTATGGGGCTTCCCTGTTTAATCTGGCTCATGAATATATAAATAAGGAATCCAAACTTCATGTGTGCAACAAAGCACAAGACTGGTCACAGCCAGTTACCATAAACTATCCATAAAAAGAAATGAAATTATATTTCATTGAGCCTCAACATTATGGACAATACACAATAAATTTAAGAAATATTTGGATATTAGGATAAAATTGCTGTAAATTGGTTAAGGTTTGCTGTAAATAAGCTTATGTTAAAAATCATTATTATTTTTATTATTTAATAAACAATGGAAATAGTAAATGGATTAGGATCATCATATCACCTTAAGGTTATATGGATGTTTTTGTTTTTAAAGGAAAAGCCAAACCATTTAATAAATATTTGGATATGTTGCTGTAAATTGGTTAAGGAGCAACACATCCAGCAGAATTCTGCACTGAAATCCATTTCTCAAAAGAGCAAACAGATTTTTTTATATTCAATTTTGAAATCTGACATGGGGCTAGACATTTTGTCAATTTCCCAGCTGCCCCTGGTCATGTGACTTGTGGCTGCACTTTAGGAGAGAAATGCTTTCTGGCAGGCTGCTGTTTTTCCTTCTCAATGTAACTAAATGTATCTCAGTGGGACATGGGTTTTTACTATTGAGTGTTGTTCTTAGATCTACCAGGCAACTGTTATCTTATGTTAGGGAGCTGCTATCTGGTTACCTTACCATTGTTCTTTTGTTTGGCTGCTGGGGGGAAAAGGGAGGGGGGAGATAGCACTCTAACTTGCAGTACAGCAGTAAAGAGTGATTGAAGTGTATCAGAGCACAAGTCACATGACTTGGGCAGCTGGGAAATTGACAATATGTCTAGCCCCATGTCAGATTTCAAAATTGAATATAAAAAAATCTGTTTGCTCTTTTGAGAAATGGATTTCAGTGCAGAATTCTGCTGGAGCAGCACTATTAACTGGTTCATTTTGAAAAAACAATTTTTTCCCATGACAGTATCCCTTTAAGCATGAGACAAGGGTAACCTTTTGGGAAAGGAGTTGCTAATAGCATATTATTCATGCTTCGACAAAAAAGTCTGGCTATGTATGTCCTTCCCACGTTATGCCAAAGCACACACCCAATTTACCCCAAACCCTTCTCATTTCTCAATTAGCCTTGATTCTTTCCCTGCGCTGAGAATGGGCCTTTGTTGGTACAGTTATCTACTTCCCCTCACCTTCCTATAGTAATAGCATATAGAGGAAACATTTTGCATTGACCTTGTATGTAGAATTAATAATCAGAACTAGACAGCATATCAGATGCCACATATGTACCACTGCCAATATCCAGGGAATGGGTATTTCATGTAAAAAATAATCAATTCATCATAACATTAGTACAAGCAGATGGTATCTTAATTTGGGCCACTGTAAGAAACAAATGTAACTTTGGGGTGCACTGCATTTAGGCATTATCTAGGGCACCAAATTAGTGTTCATGGCCGCAGGTTGGAATTCCTTGGGTGTACAGATGGAAAAATAAGCATGCTTGATGAACATCACTCTAAAGAGGCTTCAGGCTGGATCAACCAACTACTGCTCCAAACCCCCCTGTGGGCCGCTCTAAACTGGGGGTTCCCAACCTTTTATACTTGTGGGCCACAATCGAATGTAAAAAGAGTTGGGAGCAACACAAGCAAAAAAGTTCCTGGGGCGTGCCAAATAATGGCTTTGATTGGCTATTTAGTAGCCCCTATCTGTACTGGAAGCATATAAGAGGCTCTGTTTGGTAGTGCTCCTTGTTTTAATGCAACCAAAATTTGCCTCCAAGCCAGAATTAAAAAAATATACACCTGCTTAGAGGCCACAGGGAGCAGCAAACAAATTGTCTGTGATCAACATGTTACTTGCAAACCATTGGTTAGGGATCATTGCTCTATTAAAAGAGCCCCTTAACCAGTTACAGATCAAATTTTTAGTCCTGTGCCTTATTTTTAGGATTTCAAGCCTTGCATTGGTTAAAACATTGGCCCTCCCCATACCTTCAAGACATCTAGATCTTCTTCCCAAGGACCCAGTGGCCTTTGGCAGCTTAACTTGATCTCATGTCCCTACCCTTGAGCAAAGCAGTCTCTCTGCCAATGATCAAAGTTTCTGCCATAGCTGGGATTTATAAATAAGCCCCAGTGTACAGTAAATCTGATGACACAATGCAACTTGAATGCTTAGAAGCTGATCCACTACCGTGAGGTAATGTGACATGTAGAAAATCCATCACTGATAAAAAGCTGGAAAGTTATGCAGCCACAGAGAAGCCTTGTGTTTTGTCTCAAATGTTACAGAGGGAATGGAAGATCTGCGGCTCTACTTCCGCATATCATCGCTGCCATAGCATATACATAGCTGGCTTGGATTCATTGAAAACTAGATTGCCTTGGATGTGTTTGGTAACCCTGTGCAGATGTTTTGTGGTATTTTACACCCTAAGGAAACATGCTGAAAGACAATTTCTTTCTTCATTCCAGTTTTGGAGGATACGCTGAAGACTACAGACAATACTAAGATTAGGCAGAATTTGTTTCAGCCCAGTGGCAGACTTTAAAGCTCTGGCTGGAAGCCCATTGTCCAGATGTTCTTGTGCTCTCACTTCCTCAGCAATAGTAAATAAAGGAATATTTCACATGGAATAGAATCTCTGTCGATTTCATTGGCTACCCAAAATATCACTAGTAATTCTCCAACCACTAACGAAGAAGCTGAAAGTACATTGGTGTCTACGGCAAGTCAACCAATGGGATCAGACTCAGCCTTATTATTTTATTTGCTTTCCTGGGACATATTGGAAACATATTTGACCGACTGAATTCATTTTCTTTACCAAGCTGTTTTCTGGAAACTTTCAGTGACAGCAGTTTATGTAAAATGTCCATATATTTTGTTACACCAAAATGTGATGACAAAACACTCGTGCCTTTACCCTTATGTTCCAGGTTTTGGTGAGAGGTGACATTGTCTAATGATAACCTTACAATGTGCAAGTGAGCAAGTGAAACGAAGCTTTCCAGTGTTTCCATCATTCTCGTCATTCACATGTTGTTGTTTAAAATCACTGAAAACTGTAAAAGGGCCAAGATAAACTACCGCTCGTATTTCACTGGACACTCAGTTCTGGTGATGGATCATGGGAGTGGAAGATGAGCTATTCACAAATGCTTAATAAGTAAGTTAGACACTCAGTTATAAATGATAACTGCCTTAAGCTTTGTGAACCTTGTATTCAGAGTATATGCAGTTCCATTGACAGGAGAGGGCTGATACACAGCTATGGGGGGACAGTTTTGGGATGTTGAGACCCCTTGAATGACTAACTTCTTATATATTGAACCACAAAAGCACTCATGGACACACAGAAAATCTAGGAGATATCTATTATACATAGTAACATAGTAAGTTAGGTTGAAAAAAGACACACGTCCATCAAGTTCAACCTTTTAACTATTTTAACCTGCCTAACTGCCAGTTGATCCAGAGGAAGGCAAAAACCCCATTTGAAACCTCTTCAATTTGCCTCAGAGGGGTGAAAATTCCTTCCTGACTCCAAGATGCAATGGGACCAGTCCCTGGATCAACTTGTACTATGAGCTATCTCCCATGTATTCCCTCACTTGCTAAACACCATCCAACCCCTTCTTAAAGCTATCTAATGTATCAGCCTGTACCACTGATTCGGGGAGACAATTCCACATCTTCACAGCTCTCACTGTAAGAAAAAACCCTTCCGAATATTTAGGCGGAACCTCCTTTCTTTTAATCATAATGGGTGACCTCTTGTCAGCTGGAAAGACCTACTGGTAAATAAAGCATTAGAGAGATTATTATATGATCCCCTTATATATTTATACATAGTTATCATATCACCCCCTAAGCGCCTCTTCTCCAGCGTGAACATCCCCAATTTGGCCAGTCTTTCCTCATAACTAAGATTTCCAATACCTTTTACCAGCTTAGTTGCCCTTCTCTGTACCCTCTCTAATACAATAATGTCCTGTTTGAGTGATGGAGACCAAAACTGTACGGCATATTCTAGATGGGGCCTTACCAGTGCTCTATACAGTGGAAGAATGACCCCCTCCTCCCTTGACTCTATGCCCCTTTTAATACAGCTGAAGACCTTATTTGCCCTTGATGCTGCTGACTGACATTGCTTGCTACAGACAAGTTTATCATCTACAAGGACTCCAAGGTCCTTTTCCATAATGAATTTGCCTAGTGCAGTCCCATTAAGTGTATAAGTGGATATTTTTATATACCAGGTGCATGACTTTACATTTATAAACATTGAATATCACCTGCCACTTAGCTGCCCAGATTTCCAGTCCTTGATCCTGTTGCAAGTGCCACATCCTGGATGGAATTAATTGGGCTGGATAGTTTTGTGTCATCTGCAAACACTGATACATTACTTACAACACCCTCCCCTAAGTCATTAATGAAGCAACACTCTCAACCCGCATTTTTTTTCACTATTAATATACCGTATATACTCGAGTATAAGCCAATTTTCAGCCCCCAAAATATGCTGAAAAACGCTACCTCGGCTTATACTCGGGTCAAGCGCAAAAACGGTCGCCGGCGTCCAAGAATAGTCTCAAAAACGAGACGCCGGCACCTCCAATGGGTGCAGAAACCCTAAATTTTTTGATTGAAACTTACCAGAAGCTGCTGCATTTCTCACCCTAGGCTTATACTCGGCTTATACTCGAGTCAATAAGCTTTCCCAGTTTTTGCAGGTAAAATTAGGTACCTCGGCTTATACTCGGGACGGCTTATACTCGAGTATATACGGTACTTAAAAAAGTATATTAATTTACAAGAGAGGGCAAGTGTCTTCTGTCAATCTGTGACTACTATCACTGTCATAAATGTCTAAAAAGATAATGATTAACACTCTATGCACTAAGTTTGCCTAGGACCAGTAACCCATAGCAACCACTCAGCAGGTAGGATTTACTGCTCATCTGTTTAAAAGCAAACATCTTATTGGTAGTCTACTACTGGGCAAACGTAGTGCTTTTTATTACATATGGGTGTGAGTGTGTTAGGAAATAAGTACTATTGCCCCAACTCTGCAATCTATGGATTCACAATGATCTCATTTGCACTACACGAGAGAAAGATTCCTTCTTAGAAACACATGGACAATAAAAACAATCCTACTAATTTACCACAGAATCTCCAGGTACACCAACAAAATAGGAGCCTTGAGTGGTGGAAAATTGGACTGCAATAGTGTAGTCTGTAGTTTTTAACACTAACCCATTAATTCAGGGTAGAGCATCATGACTTTTTTGCGGATTTGTTTTATGCACTACATTATTTTTCCTGTTAAAACTGACTTGGCAAATAGATATCTGTCTGTAAAACCTAATAAAGTTTTTTAAAAAAAATAGTTTGTTTCACTGTTCCAAATGTGATTGGTCTTTAATTATCTTGTGGCTTTATTTTCTTCCACACTCATCTATGTTGTAATGTTAATAAGAAAGCCAAGGTGAAATATGAAATAATGATGGGAATTTATTGTTTTCGATGAAGAATACCATGGCAGGGTGCATTAGTCATGGGCTATGTTCTAAAGACTCAAAGTTGGAGTTCTGTTTGCGATTTCCACTCATCTCTATTATTCATTATGACTACAGTCATCTGGAAAGTGTCTCTTTATACAGATCTTAGACTTTGAAGGTCCATCGGTTCCTTTATCGAATAAAAGAAGAGAACGAGTTATTAGAGAAACCATGCCATGATGTTAGTGTAAATTATCAACTATCTGATAGCCCTCCATGTCATCACTGAATGTGTCTACAGATCAAGAACACTTCCAGCCAAAATATAGTCTGCAAATATGAAAAAAAAACCATTTAGATCGCTCTTTTTCAGCCAGGTCATTTTCCCATCTTTCAGGACAATACCCAAAAGGACTTTTTGGCTGCCAAGTTTCAGTCATTTTCATTTTTCTAGGATACATATTTATCACTGAAAATATTTGCAGCTGCTCTCACAGGTGTAGCCTTTAAACTAAAGATATCAAGAACAAACTTCAGCTGAACTCAAAGATGGATGTTTCAGAAATGGAACTTGCTTAGCAGGCTCAGCTTTTTTTCTTCCAATTGTTAGATCACTTCGGAGCTAGGATAAAGGATTGGAATGTGATAAAGTTTACAATTAATAAAAAAAATAATGTCTGTACAATTGTCCTACCTCTATTTAACAGCTATATGGATATTTTCCAATTTGAAATTTTGAATTAAATGATATTCTAAATACTCTACAATGTGTTCATACCAATGTCAGAAGTGTTTTTTTTTATGATTATTGTATTTTTGTCCAAAGTGTAAGGCTTTCAATTGTACCAGCTTCCAAGGTTGTGTCCAGAAAGTAGCATGAGATACTGTAGCTGCATGAACTTATGGATTTGAAATAAAAAAGTGATTTTTGTCATTTTCCTAATAAAGACGATCAGGGCTGGATTGTTTTACACTGTAGATATATATATATATATATATATATATATATATATATATATATATATATATATATATATATATATATATATATACACACACACACACATTTTTATCTGATTATGAAGCAACCTTTTTAGATATGGCAGTTCCCTATCCAGGAAGTTGTGGTTTCAATTTCCTCTCCATCTTTGGTCAGGAATGACTGGTCTATGCTTAAGGGTCAGGGCACACACTCAGATTTGGGGAGATTAGTCACTCGGCGACCATCTCCTCTTCTTTGGGGTGACTAATCTCCCCAAACTATAATGTAAATCACCGGCGGGATGGCATTCATAGCGAAGTCGCCCCAAAGTTGCCTCAATAGGAAACTTTTTTGTGCCTTGTCAAGGGGCCATCATTTTTCTGACTATTCTGTTTGTAAATTGCATTTTGTTTCTGACCTAGTGACTGTAAATGACTTGGGGCAGCTGGGAAATTGACAATATGTCTAGCCCCATGTCAGATTTCAAAATTGAATATAAAAAAATCTGTTTGCTCTTTTGAGAAATGGATTTCAGTGCATAATTCTGCTGGAGCAGCACTATTAACTGATTCATTTTGAAAAAAAGTTTTTTTCCCATGACAGTATCCCTTTAATTACTACCACCCCCTTCCCAATTCGGGAGATAAATAGCTGTGTAACTTATTGCTGTCTGTGTCTCAGGTTTACAGAAAAAGAGGAAAGTAGTGAAATTCCTCATTTCTCCATCTGCAAATTTTTCGCGAAACTGCAGTGGAAAAATTTGCCATGACAAAAAAGTCGCTAAGACAAAAATGTTGCAGAGGCAAAAAAATTGCCATAAGAAAAAACAACCACTGACTTTAATTCATTTAGACAAAAAAAGTTGCCACAAGAAAAAACACCCATTGACTTTAATGTTTATACAAATCTGAATAAGGGGAGTATACTACTTCTCCGCCATCACTATTCTCCATGTTGCACGTAACATCAGTCACCCCACCAAAGAGCATCCGCACAATAAAGAAAAATTCACGGAGCATCAGGAGGAGCATTGTAAAATATCAGTTTTAATAGTCCATTTTAAAATGCTTCCAGCATGTCAGCAAAAAAAGTTATGGATGATAAGCTTTACACGTTTCGTGGCGTCTCGCCACTTCTACAGAAGCAAACACATGTGATGAAAGGCGTATAGCATATGATCTATTTCTCCATTGACTTTAATGCAATTGGAGCGAGCAAAATTGTTGTTGTGCTTTTCACAAAGTTTTCGCTGTTTCGCTAATTTTTCACAGTTTCACAAACGAAATGGGACAGATTCGCTCATCACTAAAGGCAACCTATTCATTAGGTTTATTGCTGAAGAGCAATTTGATTATCAAATTCCATCCTTATCCACAGTTCTATAGAATGCAGATGGTATTGATGTTAAGATGAAACTGGTTGAGATTTTACTGTTAAGTGCAACAAATATAAAAATCATAGGATTTTTAAAAGGAAAACTATAGGTAGAACAAATTTTTTAATACAAATGCTATTTACTGGGCTCGTGTTGAACAAAGGTCTACAATTAGGGGCCGATTCACTAACTTCGAGTGAAGGATTCGAAGGTAAAAAACTTCGAATTTCAAAGTTTTTTTTGGGCTACTTCGACCATCGAATGGGCTACTTCGACCTTCGACTACGACTTCGAATCGAAGGATTCGAAGTAAAAATCGTTCGACTATTCGACCATTCAATAGTCGAAGTACTGTCTCTTTAAAAAAAACTTTGACCCCCTAGTTCGCCACCTAAAAGCTACCGAAGTCAATGTTAGCCTATGGGAAGGTCCCCATAGGCTTGGCTAACTTTTTTTGATCGAAGGATATTCCTTCGATCGTTGGATTAAAATCCTTCGAATTGTTCGATTCGAACGATTTTATCGTTCGATCGAAGGAATTATCCTTCGATCGTTCGATCGAACTATCTGTGCTAAATCCTTCGACTTCGATATTCGAAGTCGAAGGATTTTAATTTCTAGTCGAATATCGAGGGTTAATTAACCCTCGATATTCGACCCTTAGTGAATCGGCCCCTTAATGTGATCATGAAAATTCTTAAGGAAAATATATAGAGGAAAAAAGTCAGTCATGATAACTCAAAATTTATTTCCTCAGCTTGACCCTAAAAGTAAACAATCCCTTCACATTGTATTACCTCTGGCTTATACATGTTGCTCCTGTCTGAGTAGTTTGAGGTTCTTCAGCTTTTACTGAAGATCAGTCCAAATAATATATCAATAGCGATATGGTCTGGGGATGCACCAAATCCAGGGTTCGGGATTCGCCAAGATTCTGCCTTTTTAAGCAGGATTCGGCCGATTCCTTCTGCCCGGCCGAACCGAATCCTAATTTGCATATGCAAATTAGGGGTGGGGAGGGAAATCGCAATGAAGTAAAAAATGTTTTCCCCTTCCCACCCCTAATTTGCATATCCAAATTAGGTTTTGGATTCGGTTTGGTATTCAGCCGAATCTTTTGTGAAGGATTCGGAGGTTCGGCCGAATCCAAAATAATGGATTCGGTGCATCCCTAATATGGTCATAACTAATTTTACCACCCCCATTAGATTCACAGCCCTTGATTTGTTTTACGTGTCTCACTTCCACTGATGGTATTGGACATTGTTTCAGGCTTGCAGGGTCTACTAACCAGCAACCGAGAACATTTGAGGCTGTTTCACTGAATATAGTGTGTGTCTATAGTCATGTGTTTTGACATGAGAGAAAGCCACATTACGTCAAATAACATTTTATATCATTTTGGAACTGGTCCATATGTTTTATAGTGATGTTGCACTTCTGTAGGGAATATAACCAACTGTTTTATTAAACATTTGGCTCCTATCCTATCCTATTCTAAAAGATTGTTTCATATTATGAGATCCAGATGGAGGGTCAATATTTTTTATTACAATATGTTTCACATAATTATTTCACCCAAAAGAATTCTTGCTTATAAAAGAGCTTTGGTCCTTCTTAATTAGGAAGTACAATTGTTACAAGGGAGCAGTCAGATAAAACTCCAATTTAATAATTATATGTCAGTAGACATCATTTTTATGGTATTACAATGAACACATCTCTCAAGGAACAGAGGTTACGTTGCTCTTTTTAAACCTCAAACTAAGCGAAAAGAGAACCAAGACAGACAGGAAGGGGGAGAGACACCAGGAATGAAGAACAGACAGCGAGGGAGGTGTTTGTGAATTTCTTCTGGATAAACATTTGTCCATATACATCAAGAAAAATTGTGGGGCAATTGTAGGCCAAGAAGACTGGGATATAAGTGTCAAAGAAAATATCTGGAATTCTCAGCATTTTCCGCCAGCCACCAACACTTCATTCTGGCTGAGTGTGCTCGTGTACTGACTTCTTCATACATGGCAATAAAGTAAATTAGAGAGAAATGTTATACAATGAGGCTCATTGGGAATAGAAAGCCTAGAGACCAGCTAGCACAGGATGGCCAGTCTGTACTTAAGCTCCCCATAGACGTGACGATTCTTCTTGCCGAACGACCGATTTTAGGGAAGCCCGACCAATCCTTCGAAATTATCGTGTGGTTAGTGGGATTCAAACGATCATACATCTTACTATTTTTCGGCCGACATTTGTCTGGAAATTGATCGGCCAGGTCAAAAAATCTTTGTCGGTCGCAGTGCAATCTATCTATGTTTGCAGGGCCAAACAGGCAGCTCCCCTTTGTTTTCCTGGTAGATTGGTCTTTTTAGTTGATGGACAATTCATACGATCGTACGATCATTCTGAGAAGATCGTGGTCTCACGATCAGGATCTGATCTTTTAAAAATCTCAACATCTATGGCCAGCTTAAGACTCAATGGGATTGACAGCCACCATGCTTCAGGTGTCTAGTAGAGATAAGTCTAAAGAAAATGCACTTGCTAAGTAATCTTGTAAAGTTTCACCACTCATCCAAGTGGCTTCCTCCCATTTTAAACCCTTAAGGGTAGTCACCAAAATCCAATCACAGTAGGTCCAATTCAGGTAGGTGTTTTCAAGATTAGTCAGCAAGTTGCTTTGGACTTGACACTACTAGATAACGTACTGTATATGTTCACCTTAAAGAATGAAAGCTTTCATAGACACCCTGTATCCTGGTTAATTTAAAAGGATAACTTCTCTGTGGAGAGGCTCAATGATGCCATCTAGCATTATAGTTCATTGATAAAGATGGCCAACCTGTAGCTGGACTTCTTGGGAAGGTCAGGAAGCCTATAAAGATGCTCTCTAAATAGCTAGTAAGATTAATTGCCAATGATATCCTGTTTGTAGTAAGGCTTAATAAGTAAGACAGCCAACCGATGTGTCCATGAGTAATGAGGATGCCATTGCAGTGCCCTATAGAAAAAGCAATGTGAAGAGAAATTTACTGAACATTGCAAGGTGACTAAACATAACTAAACTAAACAAACCGCAAATACTGAGAAGGTTAAACGCAACACTTATCTATAGTAAATGGGGTAGGAAGGAAATTCCATGATAAACATCTCATGAAAGTGAATGTTAAGTAAAGGAAATAGTTTCCTGTTTTTCTTTACAAACTCCTTTGGATGTAAATCAATAGTTCTTCACATTGATATATTTGTACAATGTAATTTGGGCAGCAATTTTTCACAATTTCATTCCTTAAGTCATTCATTCATAATTCATAATTCATTCATTTATGCCTTAATATTGTTTTCCTTCATTTTGTGTTTGTACATTTCCTTTGTAAAAAACATTTTTCATAAAGCAGTCCTAATAGAGGAGATGCAATGAAGTAAACTCTAGGGGCAAAGTCACATAAAGGGGGTCATATCTTAGTTATTGAATTCCACATTTTTCCACGACTCTCTAAAAATTCGACAGTTATTAAGTGTAAAAACATGAAAACCACTTATACAAAACTTTCCAGGTACAAGTAGTAGATTTTTCATGATGACACAAGTGTGTCCCATGAGATTTAAAGAAAGGAGGTTTCTTCTTGAGGTGTGATGAGTCATTTTCTTACAGAGAGAACTAGAAGTTGGGTTGGAATTGAACTTGATGGACGTGCCTCTATTTTTATCCTCAAATTCTGTAAATTCACAGATCTGAATCAAAATCTTTCTCCATCAATCATTAATACTATTGCCTTTGTACTGTACATCATGTACTTATACTCCCCATGTGTATTTATTTGTGTATTTATTTCAACTGTCAAACAGTTTTGGTCTCTTCTTCAAATATGATTAGTGATGGGCAAATAAATTCTCCAGACAAGAATTGCCATGCTAAGATTTTGTTGTATGTTATCCCATCACCAGAAATCTGTTCTGGGTTCATAAACACCAAAATCAAGGTTTTGATAGAAATGGCAGTTTTGTGTTTGTCTAGCAATTTGAACCTTACAAATAACTATGTTACCCATAGGATAGGACCATAATCCTTTTTACACTCTAGTAAACAACAGGACTAATGCATTTAGCTGAGGTATAGAGTTTGTACCAAGTCTTTGAGCCCTGCAACCAATCACGTATTTGATTTAAAACTGTAACTACTTCTTGAAAATGTTATAACATTTGTTATTTTATTCCCTATAAAGGCAACTTAAAGTCAAAAAAGGAACTGTTTTTGACATAAAAAAATCTACTAGTTAAGTCCTTTGATAATTCCTCTTTAAACTTAAAAGTAGGCTTTTTCTATACTTATTTGGTGTTATTTATCAAGGGTTTTTAGACCTAGAATGAACTCACAACTGGAATGGTTTCTAATTTAAGAAAAAGTCAAATCAGTGTGTTCGGGGTTAACAAACTGAAACTTCAAATTGATTGCATTTTCAGTGGAAAAAACTGGAATTGCTTGAATTGATTGAGTTTTTGGGTGAAACCCACCGAAAAAAACTTGAATGTTATGAAGGCTATTAACATCTTCAAATGGTTCAAGGGACCTCTGCCATTGACTTATACATGACCTCGACAGGTTTTAGATGTATTTGGTGTATTTTTGGAACTGAGCTATTTCCAGGGCCTGGGTATAATAAATCTCGAAAAAAATTTAGTTTTTTTTTTAAACCCAAAAAATCAATTTTTCTGACTCAAAAATAACCTTAACATTTTTATTTTTTTTTGGTGGAAAACACAACTCAAACCTTAATAAATCTGCCTAATAATATTAATAGTGTCCATCAGCACAAGATGCCCCATCTCTGCCCGTTTCTCTCATCTTGCATTTACACCCTACATGTAAAACCACTATGTCCCAGGCAGTAGCTTCTCATTTTCTTTCAAAATAATGGCCGATGGGACAGAAGGGTTGGAGTGCTCCCCGAAATCTAAGACCATGGAATGAATCTCTGCATTCTGATATTGGCCCTGCATTGTTTTGTGGTTTTATTTTTCCCGACCAAATCACTGTTTCCAATCCACCAAAGTTTGTAGCTCTTGAGAACTTCAAAGAAAATTTAAAAATGATTTAATTTAATAAGACAGATTTGTTTAAATGAGATAAACTCGTGGTTTATCACGTGGCAACCTGAAAATTTTCCATTTGTATTATAGTTTGAAAAAGTGATAATTCACTTATTCTCTTTAAATTCATCCATGGCTGTTGATTTAATGTCCAATGTTTTGATCACCAGACCATTCCCTTCCTCAGGGTGAAACTAAAGCAGAGTAATCAAAAGCCCAAGCTCTATTTTCTCTGTAAATGCTTTAGACATGATATATTTGGACTTAAATGCTTTTTCAATCTCCTTATTCTTATTTACTTTAGTTTGCATTCAAAATCCTTCAAGAAACAGTAGGAGAACAGTTCAACCACAGCTAAAATGGCAACAGTTCATTTATCTTAATTTTCTTCTTCTGAGAATGTGAAGATATAAATTGTCAATCAGCAGAGTTAATTAAAAGCAGGTCATGAATATTTATATTACTATTGTGCGGAACTGTTGTATGGCCGGCCATTAACCAATGAAAGACAATACTATCAGTAGAAATAGCATTATTTGAAAGCTTTTTCACAGAATTTTTCTTTTTCTCGAGGCAACAAGCAGGTTTTAATTTTCCTGCCACAAATTTAATATTCCCAAATTTGCAATCCCAGTGTAACAAACATTTCCTTGCCTCTGGTCCAATAAATAATATAGTCAATCAGTATGTGTTAGAGGCAAAGGTATGAACCTATTGGGCGCCTGCCAGCATGACTTTGGCTAAGGAATGTATTTTCTAAAAAAAAAATAGGTTTCTTTGAACTACGAG
This sequence comes from Xenopus laevis, assembly GCF_017654675.1. Classification (NCBI taxonomy): domain Eukaryota; kingdom Metazoa; phylum Chordata; class Amphibia; order Anura; family Pipidae; genus Xenopus; species Xenopus laevis. The sequence goes on along the minus strand of NC_054371.1, from coordinate 19,597,362 downwards.
TAAAATGCAAAGGAAATAAGTCACTAATGTTCATGTTTTAGTCATGATTCAAATATTCTGTGCCGTCTCAAAGGAACTTTAAGCTAAGTATCATATTAACCTGACAAAAGATTGCCAGTCTAAATCACAGGGGGCATTGATTACTTGAATAGTAAGGCTGCTGCAAGCTATGGATGGGGTGGGCTGGAAGCCATTTTATTTGGAAGTAATTACACAAAGCTCTCCAGAACAATTACCATATGTAAGTTCTTCTATTATAAGCACCAGTGAGTTCAAACTGAAGCTCTCTAATACATTACTTTAGAGATGGGCAAAATAATTAGTTATTTCGCATTTTGGGGCAACTTTACTATATGGCAAAGTGGCCATAATGACACTTTGAAGGGACATTGCCAATTTACTAACAGGTAATAAAGTTTTGTACCCTTTTGTCAGACGAATTTTCGCTCAGGCAGACGATTGTTTCTCTGTAAAGTGTGATCTTTCCACCCATGCACTTGGCTAAATCCAGTTTATGCAATCTTTGGCCAGGGATCCAACGACAGTATCACAAAGTGGGGCATATGGACACCCATCAACAGGCCAATGCGATTATTGACCAACAGGATTTTTAAATCTTATATGGATGATTTTTAACTAGATATCTGTTGCCAGGCAGGTCAGTGGGTCCCACACAGGGTCCAATAATCTGTCAACTTGGACTGGATGGACCAAGTCTAAAATTTGCATTGACCTGTGTATGGCCAGCTTTAGGGTGCTGCGTATTGTGTTCATAAAACTTAAAAATTTAAGTGCTTGATTCATGAGAGTTTCAGGTCTTTTCACTGAAGTAGTTGCCCAAAAATATTCTTGCTCTGTAGCATCTACTATCTTTTTCAGCCTAGTTTGACAATTGTCCATGTCAACACATCAACCCTTTCATATTAATGTCATGAAAGATGCACATTTTTCGCAGGCCAATCAACCCCTAGAAACCATTCAGAAGGTAATGATCATGGGAAGATGTTAATGAAGGCTTGGGGAGTATAAGACTCACCTAACCAACATCACCAAATGTCCTATACTAGAGCATACAGGATGAGTTGGAAGAAGAATTGGAACCACATTTATCCTGCCATGTGTTTTGAGATTATAATACTTGACAAATGACATTGTCTTTAGACCATGACAGGGCATTACATATGAAATTGTCATTGTATTAATCATGTCATGGTTCTTGGGGAATTTTATGAAACTGGCACTGTATTTATACAAACCTATGTTCTGGGCACATTATAAGTCAAATAGACACTGTATTTATGTTCTCATAGTCCTCCTGGGTATCTGTATATTAAACTGTCACTACATTTATCCTGTAGTGCCTATACAGGCATCCAAAGCAATGGTGCCCACTCATCCTTTGCTCACCACGACCAACCCTCTTTGTAGCTTTCACACATTACAGAACCTCACTATTAACCTTTTCCCCCCCACTAGGAAAGCTTGCTTATCCACTCCTGCTGCACAGTCTGGTTCTGAGAGTGAAAACCCGGAGGACCAATGTGGACTGTGTGACTCCCCAGTTTGATCCAATCATTTGCCAAAAGAACATGTATAATTCAAATATGCCTGGATGAAATGTCCTCTGTGTGTGTATGGGCTAATGCTTTACTGGATATTTAAGAAAAAATAAATAAATAGAAAATTCTAAGTAACTATATTTGGCTTTGAAACTCTATTTCTCATGTTCCTATTTTTAATCAGTTGAACAAAGACTCCTTGTGGGCTTTTTGGACAAACCTCTGGCAGTCACGTTTAGTGATTAAAATATTAAGCCGACTTCAACTGTTCCTGGAACCCTTATTGTCCAAAACTATGATGTATTCTTGGATGTGGAGGGTTCATTAATAGAAGCCTCGAATCTATAGGTCCTGCTGTTCCATCAATAACGTTTGGATCGATTGGAGGCAAAAAAAGAATCCCTAATGTTTTAAATGCACGAATGGAAGGAAGAAAAGTCTCGTAATTCACATGAGCCAGTATGCTGTTAGTCATTCTGCTCTGAATAACTGATTTTTCTGGCCTAAACGTTCTTCAGAGAGTTGCAAATACAGCAAGGTCCAGTTGCTTATTAAATAACAGATGGAAAACTGAAGTCTTTCAATTTTGTTTCAGTTCTTTTATTGCTTGACATGCATTATTTTTATGTTTTGTTATGAAACAAAATGGAAATGAAATCATGTTGCAAGTTGCCATTATTGTCAGCTTTAATTAGAAACGTCCCGAGCCCAGTTTTTGAATCACTCAACAAGATGAATATGCACTCTGCCAATTTCACAAATGTTGGTTGGTGTTGATGTCACATACTGAAGATTTATGGCTTTGGTTTCCATGGTGCAATAATTGGGAAGCGAGTTGGTGTTGCCTTCTGCCACTAGGGGGAATGTGCAAGGAAAACAGTGAAAAAAATTGTATGGCAAATGACATTGCAGCAAAGGACCAAACAAGACCGTCAGCACAACTTGACCTCACAAAAAATGTAGCTTGGTACACAGCAGTGGAAGGGATCAGCACAGCAAAATAATAAAGAATCACAACACCAGCACACAGAGCAAATTCTATTGGTTAGCCTGTGTGTTTATTTGCTGATGATGTAATGTTTTAGGGACACACCCTTTCATCGGGAAGCATGTCCTAAAAAATTTACATGGTGGCTGAACGAACATGTAGGTTTACCCACTTGATAAGTATTGTGTTCTGTATTACTCCTTAGGGCCCTGACATCAATGAAACCAACACTTTGTAGTACAATGCAGACATATGAGACCTCCATAGCTGCTGTGTTTACAAATATTAGCGGAAATTTTTGAGTCCGCTTATAAAAAGCAAAGGAGATAATTCTGCTGGAAAGACTTCAGAATTGTATAACAGTGTCATTTTTGGACAGGAAATCTCCTCTTGAGTAATTTGCCCATACAAGATATTTGTGTTTTGTGGGTTTTTGTAGCTGGCCTCATCTGTGCGACCTCACACTACACTACTCCACTTTAACCCCTTTAATCTTCTCCAAAACAAGATGTGGTACAACATAGAACACAGGTCAACCAGGAAATGTAAAATCTATGGTGCTGGTCCCAAGTGTTAGACAGCACTTAGTAATTTTACAGATGCTCTGTACTAGAGTTAAAAGAGAGGGGCCTGGTAATGGAGGCTGGCTGGGGCCATCTATGATGACAAAACATCTGTGCTAATGCATCACTTCCTCCCAGCCATGTGTGCAAAAATGTGCAGTATGCGGTATCAGACGGGGATTGTGAAAGAAAAACAGTGGTGGTAAAGATGATTAATAACATTATTTTCTCACTTTTTGTCTAGTAAGTGAGACCATGTGCTTCTGCACAGGCCTGAGCAACTTTATCCAATGATCCAATTTACAGACAGACAGTCTAGTAACAATGGAACTGTAGTCTTTAGTGGCAATGAGGGCTATGGAAGCATACTGTCAAAGTTTTTCTTAGTGTTTCACATCTGCCTGATTTTTATGAGTTTATTGCATGGCAACCCATAAATTAATTGCCCTGTGCATCTTTACCCATATGAGTGGAATATATTAAATTTTTTCGTGCACATAAATTATGAAACCCATGGAAATCCAGAGCATGTAAAAAGGTAATAAAACTGCCCGTGGGTATGTTCATGACATTTAAAAAAAGAAAGCAATCTTTTTACCATGAATACAAAGTTGCCTATGGCTGCATTTTTCTTTCATTTGTTTGAAATATGCAACATCCGAATCTGGTGCTGATGGGCTTAATGAGTTCTTCTCTCAGCACTTGTGGAAAGAAGACATTATGGAGAAAGCCAAGAAGCCAGGAAACAATTAGGTTTGTGCCGTTACATGCCTCTCTTATGTGTATGTGTGTGTATGCGTGAGTTGCTCTAAATGCGCTGACGATTTTGAGAAAGCCCATCTTACAACACTTGTTACCGGATTGCAGAAAATGTTTTTAGATCCAGCTATCCTCTATAACCTTTCCCATCTGGTCCTAGTTTAAGTTAACTCAAACTTCAGGGATTAGGGCTTGCTTCTGTTGCCAGAATAATTGTATAACCAACATGCTCTTCTAAAAGTGCAAGATTTTGGATGTGGGGTGTACTAATAGGTCCACACCACCCCCAATTCCTCGGGGACCCTCTTAGAGACCAAATGACTGCAGTATGGCCATGTCAATAAGTCATATGGTTGTCTGGCCATGGGCTAAAAGAAACAATTGAAAAGGAACAGGCCCAAGTGCAACCAACCTTAACGACAAGATGGAGCTCACTGTCTCATTACTTAATAGAGTGCTATGCCTTATAACACTGTTGTTTCTGAAGTATCAAGTCAACTATAAACATGATATAGTGTTGAGGCTAGAGAAAGCAATAGCCAAGGCTGTGATTAGACTCTATTAATAACATTGGCTAGTTTTTGTTGTTGTATAGATCAGTAGAGAAACCTATTTTAAGGTACACCCTTACAAAGTTTACTGGGTTTCATTTATTTTTCATGCATAAGTGATGTCCCAACTATTGTGCGCTTTAATGTTAAATCCATGGCAGCAGATGTGATGGATCATGCCAATATCACTTAAAGATGCTAATCCAGAGGGTGTGGGTACCTCTAGATGGCCGTTAATACAAATCCAAATTCCGTGGATGCAATTCCATTGTGCTCTATCTGAGAACTTTGCTGCTCCACAATTCCTTATACATCACAAGGTAGTCAGATGGCACTCACACAGCAAAATGTGCTTACAATTTGTGGTTTATTAAGATGTCCACACTATGTTTTGGGGGATCTATCCCCTTTCCTGAAACATTGTGTAGAAATCTTAATAAACCACAAATTGTAAGATTACCTCTAGATGGGCAACATGGAGAGTTGGAGACCAATTAGGGTGAGATTTGGTGTGCTAATACTTACTTGCTCTTCAAGGTAATGGTGGCAGCTCAGCCTACAGGACAATTAAAATGGGATTTTGGATGATTGCTTTATTGTTTTCATAGATATTTTTGGAACTATATATGGATGATCAATAAAAAAAGAATTATATCTAAATATCGAGACAGATGACCAACTATGGACAATAAAGAAGGTCTTCAAACCTAGGAAGGCTAAAAACCACTGCCCTTTCTAAACCAATGGCCTTTTCTAAAAATCATATTGTACTACCACTTCTCATTATGAAGTGTTAATTTTTGCACAAATCATCTCTCTGCCGTTGGAGTACTATAGGACACTGCAAGAAGAGACTTGTAAACCATGTATTGCTTTCTAAATGCCAAATTATTTGGTGGAATGTCCTTTTAAAATAACCAACCATGGACACTATTGCTATTGCTGCTTCAGCAGGAAGCACTATAAACAGAAACCCAGTAATATTTTGGGAGGTCCTTTGCTTTATTGGGCAAATTTCTTTCCTTTTTTAAATAGCTTCTGCATGATAACACTGTTCCCACTCCCTAGATAGCTTGCCCTACTTTTAGTTTTGGCAGGAAGATCTAGGAATTTCTGAGATATTTCCCATCTTAAATCTTTTCTTGTCTCAAACGAGCCATGACGCATTTTTTTTTTTAGTGGTAGATTATTTGGATCACACTCATTGCAAGGCTCCATTTAATTTCTTAGCAGCACATATTTCACAACAGTATGAAGCCAACTGAAGTTCTGTAGGAAAGGTCATTGAAAAGCTAACCATACTAGGGAGGCTAAATGTTTGTGGGAGCTTGAAAAAATCCATCCAGAATTTCAACAGTTCACAGCAAGGAACAAATGAGTCTTACACTGTGGTTCTGATGTATCCATAAATTATTTTCATGGACCACCAAGGGTGGCTGTCTGATCTGAAATAGAACAGAGGGCAATAGAGACAAAGAGAGCGACTGCTATATTTTCGCTATCACAGATCATTTATTTCACCATGGTGTATTAACAGATCCCACTGCACATTCTCAAAAAAATAGAATGACAATGGGAATGTTGCACATAAATATAAAGATATGTTTGACTCTAAACAAGAAATGCTTCTTCATCAGGCAGATGAATCGAAGAGAAATAACATTCAACAGATGGGCAGCCAAACAGAGGGAAAATGCTTGAACAAGAGGTCATCTACTGAACCTTGATTTGAAGGGAGTGAGTGAGAAAAGAAAAAGGCAGCTGATCCATGATGAAACCATCTCCAAGTGGAGACGGGAGAGACTGAATAAGAGCAATAATTCATGAATGTTTGCTCTAAATGATAGTTTAGATCCCTCTTGGAGTGATAATATTTGCAATGTGGTACAAATGGTGAGTAGGGTATTTCAAGTCTTTTGGTGAGTTATGGGTACTCAGGAAAATGTGCTTCTCCAGTGCAACACACCAAGCCTTGCTTAGTTGGCTTAGGACTGCAATGGCATGCTATAGCTTTGGTATTAACCTCCACGAAAGGCTCACTGTTTGTTGTTATACCATACACATGAGTTGAGTTTCTAGATATGTAGGTGGGGAAAAGGTGATATTTAATTGATATTGTGGGTGTACCACTGCCCTAGCTTTAGAAGAGACTAAATTGCCTCTTGCCAGATCCTTCTTTGCTAGTGTGACCCTATCCTGACTATCTATTAAGGGCAGGATTGCACACCACTGAACTCCTAGTCAGACAAACCTCTAAACCAGGGGTCCCAAACCTTTCTTGCCTGTGAGACACATTCAAATGTAACAATAGTTTGGGAGCAACACAAGCATGAAAAAAGTCCCTGTGGATGCTAAATAAGGGCTGTGGTTGGCTGTTTAGCAGCTCTATATGAACTGACAGACTACAGGAGGCAGTACATCTGTTTTTTATGCAACCAAAACTTGCCTCCAAGGCAGGAATTCAAAAATAATACCCTACTTTGAGGCCACTGGGAGCAACATCCAAGGAGAAGGTGAGAAACATGTTGCTCATGAGCCACTGGTTGGGATCACTGCTCTAAACCCTCTATTGAAATCTGGTGTATAAGTGTGGTGCCTCAACACAAACAGGTTCCAAGGATACATCGATTCCAATGATATTAAAGGTATATAAGAATACCAACAAGCAAATAACAAGCAAATGAGCATCTAATGCAAAAAATAACATCAAATATAACTTAAACCAAGCTCTTGTGTAGCAGGTACCATGGCCATGGGCATGGCCATTGTTCAGTAAAGCCAAACAACTTGTCCAAGTATGGGATCTGTTATCCAGGATGCTCGGGACCTGGGGTTTTCTGCATAAGGGGGCCTTTATTTAAGTTAGATATTCATACTTTAAGTTGGCTAAAAATCAATTTAAACAATAAATAAGCCCGATAGTATTATTTTGCCCAATAAGGATTAATTATATCTTAGTTTGGATCAAGTACAAGGTACAGTTTTCGTATTACAAAGAAAAAGGAAATAATTTTTTAAAATGTGAATGATTTGAGTAACATGGAGTCTATGGGAGATGTCATTCCCCTAATTCTGAGCTTTCTGGAGAATGGTTTTCCAGATAACTGATCCCTTACCCGTACTTGATATTAACTAAACTAACAGCATATCATTACAGACATTTGTATAATGAACAAACAGTGCTCTGCTTTAGCAATAAAAAAAACGAGTTCTTTCCATGGCAGAGAGATCTCAGAGGAGGGAAAAGGCAGATATGAGAGTTTTGTGTTCGTTCAATGGAAAGCAATATGTTTTATCATGTACCACTAGGATCCTGGGATAGAAGTTAGCCACTGGAATTCAGCTTCTAATATCTTTCTTATCAACCAGCTTCTTTAGTTTCTTGGGCAGTGTGATAAACCGTACTTAGCAATAAAGAAGAGGGGGGGAAATAATAGTTAAACGGTGAAGCGTATAATACAGTGGGGAGGTGTTTGAATTTAGTTTAATATTTTTCAATGCATAAATAAAAATGGGATCAGATAATAGATCAGTTGGTGAAATATTTTGCATCTTTAATTAATAAGAGGATTGACAAATTGGGGATAACCAAACAATTCCTGGCATTTCCCCAGCAGTTTGAATTTAATCTTATATATTAAGGCATTCCTAACTGTCACTTAACAAGGCTGCTCAGAACTCAGAAAACTGACTCATGAAGTCAGCGAAAAACAGTGAGGGCAAAGCCAGTGTATAAGGCAAAATATTTTCCCCTTTATTTTGAACATTGAAGGATAAGGAAATCCGTCTTTTTACTTAATGCATCATTTAAATAGTCACAGTCCCCTCTCCCAGATCCCTAACGTTTTCGGGGGAAAATGCCTTTAGTAAGTGCAATAGTTTTCTCTTCATTAACAGATCGTGTCCACCATATTTAACCAGATCGCATTACCATGTGCGTCCTTTCCAATGATCTGCTCATGTGCAAACTTTCCCTGCATAGCTGCACTGGTTACTGTGAGGTTTCAGCGCACATGAGCGTGCGCGCCAAGACGAACACCGACGCAGACACATGTGCATCATCTTACATTGCGCGACGAAACGGACGCGGGCGCAAAAACGCCCGCTAACGTGAATGTGCGTGGCGTGATGATGCAGGACGCAGGCGTCATTAGGCTTGGCGCCAAAATACCTCTTTAAAAGGACGCTCAGGGAAAGGCTCTGTGCTTGTTGATAAAATAACCTGCTCCTGTACCTTTTGGAACCCTGACTATTTGATTCTGGTTTTTGACTTCGGCTTTGGATCTCGACTTACGACTGAACTCCGCCTGCATCTGACCCCAGCCTGTTTATCTGTTTACGACTGAACCCTGCCTGCATCCGACCTCAGCCTGCTTTCCCGATAACGATTGAACTCCGCCTGCACCGACCCCGGCTTGCCTTCCGACTATTCTTCTGCCTACTCCCTCTTATTACTATTGTCTGCCACAGCTTGTGACACTCCTGCTGCACCTCGTCTCCTCACATCTGGACTCTGGACAGGTGAGGCCTGACAGTTACTGAGAGAGAGCCGGCTACACAAAGGAGAAGCCGCGCTCACGAGACCCGCAATATGTGCATGCACCGAATCAAAAAACGAACTATTGCTAATGCGTTGCAGTCTTGGTCTTGAGACCAGCACAATGACTATTGGGAAGTGTTCTTTCTATATTTCACCCTTTTCAGAAATAGGGCCAGATTCAAATCAGTGAGAAAAGGGTTTATCACGTGAAAACTCATGGACGAGACTCAATTCAAGTTGCAATTCAATTAAAAAAAACTCATCTCACTTATTATCACGTGAAAACTCTATTAAAGTCTATGGGAAAAACTGGAACTGAATATGGAGAAATGTTTGTTCTCCTCAAATTGAATCTTGTCTGTGACTTTTCATGTAATAAACCATGAGATAACTTGGAAATGGAGAAAGTCCACATTGAAACTTATAACATATAGGTCCAGATTCAATTCAGTGAGAAAAGGGTTTATCACGCGAAAGGAGATTCAATTTGAGATGCAATTCGATTCAGAAAAACGTATGGTTTATCATGTGAAAACTCTATTGAAGTCTTTTAGGAAAAAACTGTAACTGAATTTGGAGAAAAGTATTTTCTCCTTGAATTGAATCTCGTCCATGAGTTTTCACTTGATAAACCATCAAGTGACTATTGTGGTCCAAAGGTATTGAAGTCAATGGACGTTCGAATAGTTTTGACGTGCAACAATTTTGCCGCGATCGACAGTTTTGAAGCGAACAATTTTTTTTGACACGCCAGATTGTTGAAGCAGTTTCTCTAATTAATTAGCTTTCAGTGAAACGTGAAAATTTGCCGCAAATTTGTGTCTGGTGAATTTATTCGCCCATGTTTTAATTGTGGTTCTGAGAATCTCTTGGAAATAATTGAAACACACCAGATACGTATAAGCAAAAGTGTTTATTACATACATACAGTAGAATGAAAAAGAAGTACATTACCAAATGAGTAAAAGAGCAAAGCTCTCCTCTCTGCAACCAAGACTAGGAGATCCCGATCAGCCCCCAGAGTGAAGTCTCTCAAAGTAGTAGGTCCCATGATTTCTCTTGCACAAAGCTTCATTATACAGGATTATAGATTATAAGGCCATCTTGTATACTATGATACAAAGCTTTGTTATACAGAATTATACGTTATACAGCTGTCTTATACACTATATTCGGCTCAATAAACAACATTGGGCTCAACAGTAGAACAGTTCTTTGTGTTATATTTTTATACAGTTCTTTATCAGAGTATTGTAATGAGCTATTGGGTTTAATCAGAGTGTTACCATGAGCCATTATTGAAAAAACTCCTATTATTACAGCCCATCACTACTCCAAAGTAAAAGCAACCAGATTACTTGGAATGGAAAACTGTAATCAGAAATAAAGTGTGATTTTATGCCTGAAAACAAAGTGTTAGTCATTATAAGATTCTTTTGGGGGGGGGGAGGCGGTAGATAATTTATTTTGATTTTGAAACATTTACAAGCACTTCTGCAGTTTCATATGGAAGAATATTGACATGGTTGTGGTTTGTCATGCTTTATGCCCGAGATTCTTGCTATGTTTATATCATTCAGACCACAGTGGTCAGGCTCTCAAAATTGAAGGCTGGTCTTACTTGCTGGTTCTTTACTTCTTCGAATTTTTCAGCTTATCTACGTCCTTGTGTAATATTTAAATGTCTCTTGGCCAAAGGTACAATTGGGATCCCAAAAGAATTTCTGTTATGTTTTAGTATAACAGGTATGGGACCTGTTATCCAGAATGCTTGGGACCTGGAGTTTTCTGGATAATGGATCTTTCTGTAATTTATATCATAAGTCTACTAAAACATCATTTAAACATTAAATAATCCCAATAGACTGTTTTTTCTTCCAATTAGGACAATTTATATCTTAGTTTGGATCTAGTTCAAGGTACTGTTTTATTATTACATACTGTAGAAAAAGGAAATCATTTTTAAAAATGTGGATTATTTGGATAAAATTGAGTCATTTTTTTACTGCAATGCAGAGTTCTTTGCTTAACTTCCAGCATCATTTCAGCAAAACACAATCTACAGAATTTTCAGAGTGGGAATGACATCACTTCCGTTGCACAATGTTTAAAGGGATACTGTCATGGTAAAAAAATTTTTTTCAAAATGAATCAGTTAATAGTGCTACTCCAGCAGAATTCTGCACTGAAATCCATTTTTCAAAAGAGCAAACAGATTTTTTTATATTCAATTTTGAAATCTGACATGGGGCTAGACATTTTGTCAATTTCCTAGCTGCCCCAAGTCATGTGACTTGTGCTCTGATAAACTTCAATCACTCTTTACTGCTGTACTGCAAGTTGGAGAGATATCACCCCATCCCTTTTCCCCGACAGCAGCCAAATAAAAGAACAATGGGAAGGTAACCAGATAACAGCTCCCTAACACAAGATAACAGCTGCCTGGTAGATCTAAGAATAACACTCAATAGTAAAATCCAGGTCCCACTGAGACACATTCAGTTACATTGAGAAGGAAAAACAGCAGCCTGCCAGAAAGCATTTCTCTCCTAAAGTGCAGGCACAAGTCACATGACCAGGGGCAGCTGGAAAATTGACAAAATGTCTAGCCCCATGTCAAATTTCAAAATTGAATATAAAAAAATCTGTTTGCTCTTTTGAGAAATGGATTTCAGTGCAGAATTCTGCTGGAGCAGCACTATTAACAGATTAATTTTGAAAAAATGTTTTTTTTCCCCATGACAGTATCCCTTTAAATGGCATTGGTGTGTGATTCTTACAGTATGTCACGAGTCTATTGCAATTATCAACAAAACCCGCTGAGGGAATCCTGGCATTATAAGAGGAATTCCAAGGTCCCATTCATCAGTAGGTGAGACTGAGCAGACTGGATGGGTCTATTGAAACATAACACAACTATTTGGATGCAAGTACCTTTAATGAATGCAGTTAGTGCTCACAAAGTAGTTCTCTCATCACTAATACTGTATATTTGGAAGAAAGAGATCAGATATCCATTTAATATACTATGCATTTACCCAGTTTTCCCGTCTCAAGTTGGAACTCCCTGTGCCCATCTTTGGCGGTGGGAGGTTCTATTTGACATTTCCATATCCTTCCTAGGCACCTGCTATTTTATGCATCAAATTGTTGCCTGCTTGACACTACTGCTCTTTGAAGCCACATGCTAAGGTGATACCACACAGCTGTTGTAGGTTCTTACTTTTTGTTTTCCTGGCCCATACTCAACTCCCGGCTCTTTCCCCTTGAACTAATGCTGTTGATGCAGAATGTTTGCCTCCCTTAATGCAGATAAAGACTGACTCTTTGAAAGCAAACCTCAAAGGCACAAAAGCATTTGTAATATTTACCAATACATTCTGTATATATATATATATATATATATATATATATATATATATATATATATATATATATATATATATATATATATATATATATATATATATATATATATATATATATATATTATGCAAAAGGAACTCCAGTGAGTGTAGTGGAACATTTTGAAAGAGTACGGCTTCACTTGAAAGCTTCCCTGATGGGCACGGTATCACATGTTCTTGGCAGTGCGCCCCAACCTCTCTGATCTTTAAATCTCCGATCTGCCTCGGTCTTTGATAACTGTTCCACATTCCGCCATTGAGAAGAAATGAAAACATTATAAAGTATTTTGAGCCACTGGTCAATAAAACATCACAGCAGAGTGTGCGTAATAATAGGGTTGAGCTTCCAACCTGCCGACTCAAATGTAATAAATAAATCCACTAAACTATCATTTTCCTAAACCAATTTGTTGCTATTACAACTAGAGTTATTGCTATAAAAACAAGCAATAGGCTATTACAGTTTCACTCAACCTTTGAAGATTTCCATGCAGGGTCTTTTTGCTGTTAAAATGCCAGATTAAGGTTGGTCATTATTTTGACGTTTCAGATATAGGGTTTCTGCTATAAACATGTCAGTTGATATTATAGAACCTCATTGGACTTGAAAAATAACTAGAGGACAAGCCTCAATCATATTATTTAGCAGAATGAAAGAGAAGCAAATGTTGAGTTTTAAATAGAGTCATCAAGTAAGACAGTGGGGAAGAAATTCAGAGAGATCAATACATTTGAATAAAACCTTTACTGAACTAATGAAACACACTACCATATTAAAACATATACAGAAAATATAGTTTTGTATTTAAAAATATGAATTTAAAATGGAACAGAATGCATGTGATTCTGTACCGAATGTAACAACTAAATATAGACAACGGGAAGACAATTATGCTGGCTCTAGTCCTTCTAACAATTGGATAAAAAACTGTTCTATATATCTGCAGAACTATAGCTCACCCAAGGGGTGAAGTGACCTGGGTGTAAAAACCCCAGGTCCAACACTTCAGACACTTGATTCAATCCAACATAATGTGCTGTTGAAGTCAGCATGAAAGCGCACTCATCAAATCCGGTCGTTGGTCCGGGTGCTGTGCCCCGAACCCGTAGCTTGAGGCAATAATCACATCAAAAGAAAGCACACACACCCCTGCAGTTTAGTATCACTGGATACATAATCATATGCATTTTGCCTATGATTACATATCCAGTGATATGAAACGCATTAGGACATTTTGACTTTTAAAGGAAAACTATACCCCCCAAACAATGTAGGTCTCTATTAAAAGATACAGAGTAAAACAGCTCATGTCTAAAACCCTGCTTCATGTAAATAAATCATTATCATAATAATATACTTTTTTAGTAGTATGTGCCATTGGGTAATCATAAATAGAAAATTGCCATTATAAAAAATAAGGGCCGCCCCCTGAGATCGTAAGATTCACTGTGCACACATACAAACCACATGTAAGGTCACATGAGCCAATTAACAGACAGAGTTCTGCCTTTTGCTTCCTCACTTCTTCCTGTTACAGTTAGTGTTGTAGTATTTCTGGTCAGGTGATCTCTGAGGCAGCACAGATAGAGTCACGAAATGGTGGTTCAAGGCAAGAGATGTAAAAGGGCAATATTTATGTAAATATATATTCCAGTTTGGTAAGATTCTTTAATATGTCATCCAATTTGATATAAACTATCTGTTGCTTAAGTATTCATTTTGGGGGTATAGTTTTCCTTTAATAGAATGGCTGGCTGCAGGAGTGAGTGCGCTTTCTTTTGATGAATTAAATATAGACCGCTAGGCCGATAGTTGTCCATCAACAAAAAAGAGCTGATGTGTCCTACTTCATGCTGACTATGGCCCTTCCACTATCCAATATCAAATTTACCTTAAAAACCCTACCCATCTGCATAACTAAGATCTAATGTACTCCAGCCCTCAAAACCATATGGGTGACAATATAATGACCCCTTCTGCCACCCTCTGTTTCTTAGAGCTTCATCGTCCATTTATTCTGCTCCTGCCTTTTTGAGCTGCAGCTTTTCTCTTCTTCCCCCTTTTTTAATTTTTTTCCCTCAAGGGCCACCCATCCCAGGCTTGTATTTGTCTCCACCCCACCCACTCTAAGCTTCTTCATCCAGCCTATTGGAGCAATAAGAAGATTTCAAGAGCAGCAGGTTTCAAAGTTGTCACTCTGAATACATCAGCCGTGACACGTGATTGGACAGTTTGGCAGAAATTCACTGCATTGTTGAGAAACGCAAAACTTGTTGTTGTTACTGAAATCTTCTTGAAATCCTTGGAGTGGAAGGTGGAATGCATGGCTCCAATTGCCTCTCTGGTTTAGATGTATATGAAGCTTGGATTGGAGATTCTGCGAATGGGGAATAGCCAATACAGAGCTAACACCAGAAAAGGGCCCAAATTCCATTCAGTGAGAAAAGGGTTTATCATGTAAATAACTCATGGATGAGATTCAATTTGAGATGCATTTCAATTCAGATAAACTCATCTCACTGTACATACTATTAAAAGTACATTTTTATGAAAATGGTTTATTTAGATTAAGTAGGGTTTTACGTATGAGCTGCTTTATGCAATATCTTTTTATAGAGACCTACATTGTTTGGGGATATAGTTCTCTTTTAAGAAGTCAGTAGTAAACAGACAACTCAATAAAAACTGCAATGCACCTTTATATGAAGTGATGGTTATAGGTAGGTGTGCAGCCACAGCAGTAGTGCTGTCTGTATTCCATGTATAATGGTGTTTCTTCATATGCAATGGTTTCTTCTACTTGTGTCTATTGAGTATCTGCTGGTCGTTTCTAGCACTGCGGCCTTGCAGCTGTTTATTATCTATTCTGAAATTCTATCTGTCACCTCTGATTACATCACTTCCTGGTGCAGAGAGGAAGCAGCCAGAGATACACTCTGTAAAATCCTCATCCATTCTTGTTTCCAAGCAGGACTATCCAAGCATTGTTGGTATGTTTACATTATGCCTTAATGACTGTTCATTATACTATTCATTATGTGTATTTTCAGGACCACCATCAGAAATCACAGGGCCCCATACAACAAAATTTCCTGGGCCCCCTGGGCTGTGCCCACCGCAAGCCCCGCCTACAGGTCCGCCTTCCCCACCCCACAGGTCCGCCCCCCACCACAAAGTAAAAAAACAAAAAAATATTGGTGGCTAGGGTTCCCACATGTTGATAAAAAGATATTGGTGGTCAGGGCCCCCCATAAAAAAACATTTGTGTCCAGGGCCCCCCCATTAAAAATATTGGTGGCTAGGCCCCCACATGAGAAAAAAAATTTGTGGCCAAAATTGGTGGCCAGACCCCCCCTCACATTATAAGAAAATTGGTGGCCAGAGACCCTTAAACGTCCATACCTTCCCGAAGTCAGCAGCTCTCAGAAAGATGGGGGGCCCGGCTAATCAAGTAAGTGTGGCGTGACCGGGCCCCCCTTACCCTCGGGCCCCTACAACTCTCCCCTCTGTCCCCCCCCGATGGCTGCCCTGTGTAGGGTGAGGAAGAAAAAGGTAGGAAAAAACGTTCTTCCTTGTTTTGTGACAAAAAGTCATGCGCCATCTTAGATAATCTTCAGAGTGAGACCGGCGCTTCGGCAATTCTCGCGCATGCGCAGTTGTCGCGAAGCAGGAATTTGCTCCAACTCTGCATGCACCGATACTCCGGTCTCATTATGAAGATTACCGAAGAGAAGAAGATGGCGCCCGTGAACTCCACTGGACAGAATCTGCATAGAGGGGTAAGTAAAGACTTAGGGGCAATTGCCCAGGGTAACACTGGGGGAGGAGGGAGATGGGTCTATGTAGGGTAAGAGGTAGGGTTTTTTTAACTTCTTCACCCCTCATCCCCTCCCTTTTATTTGCTCAAATTTTCATCATCTGGACTGTAGCAATGGGGATTAGCGCACAGGAAATTAAAAAAATTATTGTATCTCTTAGTGTTTTTGAACCAATGTGGTCGTGGTTGGGCAGCATGCTGCCCCCTAAAATCCTGCCACCCTAGGCCCGGGCCTTGGTGGCCTCTCCACAAATCCAGGCCTGATTGGGTGCTGGACTCCATAGGGCTATGGGCCTGGATAGACCTTATTGGCAGGCAATCCACCTTTCATTGATGAGAGGAAACTCTGAAATTAACACCTTCCTTGAGCTGCTATAATTCCAAGGTTCCCTTAATGGTGAAACACTATGGGAAGCAGATCCCATGACTGTTGAGGATGGGATGTCTGCTTCTTTATAATCTCTGATCTCCCCTGGGTGCAACAGCTGCCCATCCCACCTGATAAATGGCCAGAAGCTTGTAGGCAGTACGTAGGGTTGACACCTTTTGCAATGGTGGAGACCGGGCAGGGGGGCAGGGTTGTAACATCATGGGGCAGGCCATGATGTAGGTGGGAGTGTCTGTGACATCAGGGGGTGGGGCTATGATGCAGCGATTGGCGATTGGCTGATCGCCATGTCAATCAAGGGAATTCTGCCTGGTTTTCCTTATTTGGAAAACAGGGCAGAAAGTTTTGACCCGTACAGCCCTTCAAAATACTGGGCTGTCCGGGTCAAAACCAGACAGATGGCAACCCTAGCCGTACGCGGTATGATGGTGGATACTTTGAGACAACTTTAGGCCCTTTTTGCTCATATAAACCATTCACAGTTTCTGTTATGTTCTGGATTGGATGGGATTGGGCCCAATGGAAATGAAAAACTTTATTGCTACAACTGTGCTTATTCATTCTGGTTTATCTTACACAAGCTTTAAATTAACAAATTTGTGCTACAATTCAGGGACAGAAGTTGGTTGTACCTCCCTGAAACAAACATAACAATTGTTGTTATTAAATTAATTCCTAAATCACTGATACAGTCAAACAGAAGCATTGTTATTCTTGTAATTGTCCTGTTTGTAATTATTGTATTATTATCACAGGCTTTGCATTATGCAAGCACCTCAAGCATGACATTTATAAACAAAGCACATTAATAGCGCAGCTTATTCAGTTCCACTTAGTTATAGTTAATGGCACGGAACCAACATGTCATTTCCTGTAGAGCCACGAAAATTCTTTCGCTAAAGAAGGAAAATTGCAGAAAACCACAGAGTGTTCCACAGCTAATACACTGAAACTGCTTGTATTTTATTCTTGCCTCTTGGAGAGAAAATATCCAGTGATTAATTAAATTTCATTCATTCGTTAATTAAAATACAACTTGTCACTGTCATGTAGACAGTGGCACCTGGGAGGCCATTGGGCGTTAATTTTCACAACTAGAAGTCTACAATTAAATAAAGTGCATTAGTACTGTGTACATAATATTGAATTATGGACTGTGTATTAGGACCGAGGAAGCTCACAGCAGCTGCTAGTGGAACAGGTTTTACTTTGGAAAGAACATATTGTTAATTTCAATAAAGAGAATTGTAAAAGAAAAAGGAAAGAACATGGCAGTAGGGATGTAGCGAACGACGGAAAAAAAGTTCGCGAACATATTCGCGAACTTGCGTCAAAAATGCGAACAGTTCGCGAACGTCGCGAACCCCATAGACTTCAATGGGAAGGCGAATTTTAAAAGCTAAAAAAGACATTTCTGGCCAGAAAAATGATTTTAAAGTTGTTTAAAGGGTGCAACGACCTGGACAGTGGCATGCCAGAGGGGGATCAAGGGCAAAAATGTATCTGAAAAATACATTGCTGACACAGCGCTGCGTTTTGTGCTGTAAAGGGCAGAAATCACACTACATTTCTAAACCTGTGTAATAAAATGCTTTAAAACGTCCGGCGTCTACATGCCAATCAAGTCGTGTAAAGGTTACAGCCTGTTCACACGCAAAGACGAAACGCGGCGCTTACTGCAACGCAAAAAAACGCAAAGAGCTTTCATGAATGATACCGTCAAGTGAGCAAATAATAGTTGTTAATTAGTGATGGGCGAATTTGCGCCGTTTCACTTCGCCGAAAAATTCGCGAATTTCGCGCAAAATTCGCGAAACGGCGAAAAATTCGCGAAACGGCGCCGGCGTCTCGTTTTTGACGCCGGCACCCGTTTTTGACGTTTTTCGGAAAAAAATTTTTGACGCCGGCGAATTTTTTTGACGCGAATTTTCGCGGACGATTCGCGAATTTATTCGCTCGCGGCGAAACGCGCAAATTCGCCGCGAATTCGCGCCTGGCGAATAAATTCGCCCATC
This sequence comes from Xenopus laevis, assembly GCF_017654675.1. NCBI lineage: Eukaryota > Metazoa > Chordata > Amphibia > Anura > Pipidae > Xenopus > Xenopus laevis. The sequence continues at coordinate 19,578,774 of NC_054371.1, read as the reverse complement.
ACTATTGTTAATTACTAGTTGCTTGTCACCTCCAGGATGTTCGTCCTGTTGGTGGCAATATTTCTGTAGTGGTGTGTTTAGCAGTCACCGTGCTTGTGCGCACGTGCACGGTCAGGCAGAGGTAATGTACAGTGAAGTGAACCAAAAAACACTGATTCTGCAGTGTGGGCCCAGTTTTGGTCTACTTTATTGATCACCTGCGGTGACCATAAAAGATGCGATTTTGCCACTGTTGCAGAACCCTGAAAAATTAGGCATGTGTACTTTCCTGAAAAATTATGTTTTTTTTGTCGCAGCCACTGAAGCACAGAGGCCAGAAAAAATATGCCATATAAATGCTGAAAATAGTCATGACTGTTAAAGGCCTGGAGTGGAGAGGGGTGCCCCAGACCATAATTACCGTTGTAGTTTCACTACCCTTTGTTGCGACCCATCTGTTACAAACCTCCCCAATAAAACAGACGACACCAATTTATTGGATAATGATGGCCGCAGCTTCTTTATAACTTTTTCCAAACTCAAACCAATTTTACGCCACCAATAAACTGTAATAAAAAACAACTGTTTATCGAAATTGCTTGACATTTTAGTATACATAACATTCCATAACATATTTTGTTAACTTATTTATTTCTGCCCCTGTTGTGATTGCCTTGGGCAGATGGTCCTGGGATTAGCATTCTGTGCATTGCACCTCCGTACATCTGCACCCTTCCTGAATTTAGTATTTTCATCAGCCGCAATACGCCGACTCGATGGTACCATCAATTTTTTATGCCACCATGGGACCCCATGCCCGAGTTGGCTATTTAAATATTTATATGTAGTGTTCCTCCTACTGTCCGGAACCCCTCATAGTTAGTCTTTTTAACTCCTTATTTTCCCAGGACCACCGCCACGGCAAGGGGAACTGACTCCTTAGTGTCCCTTGCTCCCCAAAACTGCCAAGGCCCTTTCGAGCCCGTCCTGCAAAGACATATTAAATATGTCCAAGCCGATCTCATTCAAATGAACACCATCGCGTCTGTAAATGCCCACCTCCTTGTCTTCCAATTCCAGATGCCTCAGAGCTAAACCGCCTGTCCTGACCGCAAACTTCCCAACCTCCCTATTCACTTTTACCCTGGCTTTGCTAACGGCGGCATTGGAGCGAGCCCCTCGCCAGGTAAATCTGTCCACTATGTCAGACCACACCAGCAAGGACTCAGGGAAGCGTCTCATCAATCGCCACCAATCACATTTAATGTCCCGTATCAGTAACCGCATGGGAACTGAGCTAAGGTCATTCCCCCCCGCGTGCAAGACCAAAATGTGAGGGGGGCCATCCACATCCGCATATCGAGAAAGCAGAGGTAACAACCCACCCCAACGTAAACCTCTAAACCCCAACCATCTCACCGTCACCTTGTGATGGTCTAATCCCAATTGTCTCTTGTAACTGCGGGTATCAGCATGCAGGGCGGCCCAGTGAACATAAGAATGACCCGCAATCCAAATCGAAACTGGACCTGTGACCGAAACAAATAAAGTTATAACTGAGGGCGGACGTACAGTTTGTATCTCCCCGACCTCCACCTCCCGATGCCCATGATGGTCTCCGCAGGCAACCCCAGGGAAGCAGCCTCCGTGGCAGCCCCAATGCGGAATGAATGCGGTTTAAAACCTTCGGGTCCCCAACCTAAACTCAGCACACATTTTTGTAAAACAGCCTGGAATTGAAACCGGGTCAAAAACGTGCCATCCAGGTGAATTAAAAGGGGGCCCGGAAAGTTCGGACGAACTTCCAAATACTGTTGGTATATAGCCATCGGGCAGCAGCCGGTGCCCGGTGCTCGTCCCAACCGAATAACCTGTCCCTTTCCTGATTGGTCCGTCTTGGACCTTCGCAATTTCAACACCAAAAGTCCTCCCTCCACTTTACAATCAGCCATCAATAAGCCCCCAGGTTCCCTTTTATTTTTGGACACGAGTTCGCCCACCCTGAAAGCCCCGTAAAAGGACAGAATGAAAGCAGCGCGGAATAGTGTGACCTCGTAACTCCCGGAACAAATCTCTCCTAACTTAGAAACCAACTCCTGCAATTTTTTAAAAGAAATGGGCTTCCTCTGCGCCAATCCGCTATCGTTCTTTTTTAAGCCCTTCACCACTTGTCGAATATATCCCTCTTTCATCCAATCTCTCCACCCCTTCATCCTAAGGCCAAAGGAAACCCCCGCTAATTTCCCAGACAACAACGCCGCCGAGCAGCCACGCTCACACAAGTGCTCCACCCATGCAAATGCCGCTCGGTCACTGCCGTCGGGACCGGCTCCCGTCACATACCTGTCCTGAAAACGTGTCCACTCCTCCCACACAGCACAGTATTTTGCCCACGTACCCGGAGCCAATGATTGCCTCACCAACCTCGCCATGTTCCGGAACCCAGAGCCCACAATTGTTCCGGACAAACCTCTCCCGTGGAAGTCGCCTCTGGTGCCAGAAGTCTGAACTGCTCCCACTGTGAACGAGAAAGAGCGTCCGCAATTTCATTCTCAATGCCAGGCACATGTCTTGCCCTCACCCACATATTACGTTTGAGGCAACCCAGAATCAAAAACCGCAGTAACCGCAACACTGGTTCGGAGGACGCTGAAATGTTGTTAATTGCCTGAACCACCGCCATATTGTCCGACCAAAAAATAACTTGCCGGTCCGCCAACATGTCTCCCCACAACTCCATCGCCACTACAATGGGGAATAGTTCCAGAAAAGCTAAGTTCCTGGTGAGACCGTCCGTCCGCCAATCATCCGGCCAAGACCCTGCGCTCCAACGTCCCCCAAAGAAAGCCCCGTACCCATGGGCTCCGGCTGAATCAGTATACAGCTCTAACTGTCCATTACTTGCTGCCGCTTTTTGCCAACATGACCTGCCATTGTAAGTGCCTAGGAAAGACTCCCACACCTCCAAGTCATCTTTTACAGCTCTGCTCAAGCGCACAAAATGGTGCGGACGGCGGACACCTGTTGTCGCCATCGCCAATCTCCGCGAAAAAACTCTCCCCATGGGCAGGATCCGACAAGCAAAGTTAAGCTTCCCCAGTAACGATTGTACGCTCTGAAGTCTCAACTTCCTAGTAGACCGCGCGACCTTTAAATCCCGCCGTAAGTCGTCCAGTTTGTCCCGCGGCAACCGACAAACCATTTTAACTGTGTCAATTTCTATGCCTAAAAATCTGATAGTGGTTCGCGGGCCCTCCGTCTTATCTGGTGCCAGGGGGACCCCGAAAGACGCAGCTACATGTATCATGGTTTGCAAAAGGAAAGCACATTGGGGGGAATCCGATGGACCTACAAATAAGAAGTCGTCCAAGTAATGGATGACAGCCGGTGACCTGGCTCTTTCCCTTATCACCCATTCAAAGAACGTGCTAAATTCTTCAAAATATGCACACGATATGGAACAGCCCATGGGGAGGCATTTGTCCACATAAATTTTTCCTTCCCAGCAGCAACCTAACAGATGGAAAGAGTCGGGATGGACTGGCAGCAATCTAAAAGCGGATTCTATGTCCGTTTTCGCCATCAGGGCTCCTCGCCCCGCCTCCCTTACCAACTCCACCGCCTTATCAAAAGAGGTATAGGTAACCGAACACAAATCCTTGTCAATTTTATCATTCACCAACTCACCAGCAGGGAAGGAGAGATGGTGAATCATACGGAATTTTCCCGTTTCCTTTTTGGGGATGACACCTAAAGGGGAAATTCTCAAATTACTGATTGGCGGCTCCCCAAACGGGCCCGCAACCCTACCCAGCTGAACTTCTTTAGCGAGCTTTGTTCGCACCACCTGGGGGTAGGCGTAAGCGGACTTTAAATTTCGGGTTGTAAAAAGGGGGCCTTCACCCTGTGCAGGGATGCGGAACCCATGTGAAAAACCTCGCTCTAAAAGTTCAGCCGATCGTCTATTCTTATACAGCCTTAGAAAAGGTCGCATCGCGACCACGTTCACCGGAGTTGTCCCCTTTTCCAGAAGACTCTGGTGAGCGAAAACTGCCTCTACCTTTTTTAAAGCATTTTGCGACTGGGTGCTGGCCCCCACAGCCCGAGCATTCGTGTCGGAATCTGCAATTCGTGGACCACTTGCAACTCCCCTCGTTAAACTGAAAACAATACCCCTTTCTAACACCCGCTGGGGGGGGGAGGTACCCATTCCCCCAGCACCCCCTGGAAAGGGATTGCTATTAGGCCTATTGGGGCACATGAGTTTTAACCACAATCCAACATCCCTATTGTCCCATTGAATGGAGGGGCGCACCGCTTTCTTTTGCCGAAACTGTTCATCATACCTCAACCACGCGTTTCCCCCATAAATCCTATGGGCTTCAAAGATGCTGTCTAAATAGCAAAACAATCCCAGGCAACTCAATGGGGCCTTCTCCCCTATCACACTTGCAAATATAACAAAAGCTTGTAACCAGTTACTAAAAGTGCGTGGAATCAACCGGTAACGTCGCTTTTCTTCCTCTTCTTTCTTTTTCTCCTCCTTCCTATCAACCCTGTCCAAATTGAACCTTTCCAGTGGAAGCAAAGAAAATATCTCCACATACTCCCCTTTCCACATTTTTTCCTTAACCTCAGCTTTTATATGTGCACCGAGGGGGCCTTCAAAACACACATATGTGGCACATTTTGCGAAATCCGAGACCTCCTGCACCGCTGCCATAACCGTTTCCCCAGGCCCCCTGCCTTATCCGCAGGCGCTGCCGGCAAAGTGGGTGGGGCAGACACCACCGGTAGACTGCCACTGGGGTTGATGGTCACATCAGTCCCCGATTGCCCCGCCCCTACAGAGGTACTTGAGCCGACCGTAGGCTGTAGCCACGCCGGAGCCAGGGAACCCCCACTGGGCACACCCACTGGACTACTAGTAGTACTGAACCTGTCCCACAGCTCTTTTAACCCCCCAAATAACTGTGCCAGCCGTGCCATGTCAGCCCCCTGTAAGTGTCCCTGGTCAGCCTCCACCCCTGACCCACCAGTACTCTCAGCCCTTGTTTGAAATAAATTACCCCTGCACTCACCGCCTTGCTGCTCCAGGGGGGTGTCCTGGACAGCTGGGGCAACTGTATCCCTGTCCTCTTCTCCAGCCCGATCCACCTGTGTAGAGCTGTGACTGGGGCCTTCCTCTGCAGAATCGGAATGGAAGCTTCCCCCACTGGCTGTTAGGGAAACGTCATCCCCCTCATCCGGGCCTGAAGCCTGGCTACCCACCTGGGCACCAGGCAGTTGCCTACGAGGCCTGCTGGAGCTGCTCCTAGGTAAGGCCCGCCCACGCTTGGTGGGCAGCCTGTGAACTGAGTCCCGTGGCTCTGATCTGGCAACCTGTGGGCCGTCAGCTCTGCCTCCCTGGATTGCCGCCGATCTGGAGTGCTGCCTGGTCCTGTACTGAGGGGCAGCCCCTGCGGGCTCCCCTGGAAGTGTCCCCCGTCCGAGCCGGTTCGGTACTGTGCTGGCAGAACCGCTCGCCGTTCCCTGCCGAGCAGAGCGTGTGCGCACAGGAGCCGCACGCAGTCCCTGCATGCGCTCGGTTCCTGGAACAGCGCATTCTGCATCTTCCGTGCGCCGCCTTCCAGCACTGCGACTGACCCAGTGCCTGGGGGATGTTGACGGGCTCAGTCGGCTAGGCGGGCGGGATCTCCTGGATCGCTTAGGACTGGGTGCAGGAGCCTGCTGGGGGAGAACACGCAGCATCTGTTGTTGCAGCCAGCCACTGCCCCTGTTCGCCGCTTCAGCCCTCAGCTGCCTCAACATGTCGTCCACGCTGCCGACATCCATCCTGGCTGCGACAGATCCTCCCTGCTTGCTGGTTCCAAGGTAGGAAAAGGAAGTGCTTCCTCCCGCACTTTTCTTTTATCCCTAAACCCCCAGACTGCCCCTTTGACTCATAAACTCCCCCCACCTTTTTCCTTCCTCTCTCCCCAGTCATGCCTTCTTCCGCCCATACAGGCTCCCTCATTAACTTTTTTTTTGTCGCAGCCACTGCAGCACAGAGGCCAGAAAAAATATGCCATATAAATGCTGAAAATATAAAAAAAAATTATCGCAGCCACTGAAGCACAGAGGCCAGAAAAAATATGCCATATAAATGCTGAAAATATAAAAAAATTTTGTCGCAGCCACTGAAGCACAGAGGCCAGAAAAAATATGCCATATAAATGCTGAAAATATTCATTTTTTTTGTCGCAGCCACTGCAGCACAGAGGCCAGAAAAAATATGCCATATAAATGCTGAAAATATAAAAAAATTTTGTCGCAGCCACTGAAGCACAGAGGCCAGAAAAAATATGCCATATAAATGCTGAAAATATTCTTTTTTTTTTGTCGCAGCCACTGAAGCACAGAGGCCAGAAAAAATATGCCATATAAATGCTGAAAATATTAATTTTTTTGGTTGCAGCCACTGAAGCACAGAGGCCAGAAAAACTCAGGATTTACCTGGATTCAAATGAAACCAGTAGGGTTTGCACCCTAGTTTGTAACGGTGGCGGAGGGAGGAGGACGCTAAAGGACAGCTGTGTGTGGAGTCATGAGGCGTGCAGAGAAGGACAGCTGCATGGGGAGTCAGAACAAGTCTTCCGGCGTGCAGTAACCCTCCGAGATCCACGCCTCGTTCATTTTAATAAAGGTCAGGTAATCCACACTTTTGTGACCTAGGCGAGTTCTCTTCTCAGTTACAATCCCTCCTGCTGCACTGAAGGTTCTTTCTGAGAGGACACTTGAGGCGGGGCAAGACAAGAGGTTCATGGCAAATTGTGACAGCTCTGGCCACAGATCAAGCCTGCGCACCCAGTAGTCCAGGGGTTCATCGCTCCTCAGAGTGTCGATATCTGCAGTTAATGCCAGGTAGTCCGCTACCTGCCGGTCGAGGCGTTCTTTGAGGGTGGATCCAGAAGGGTTCTGGCGCTGCCTTGGACTGAAAAACATTTGCATGTCTGACGTTACAGAGTGGCCAAAGTGCTTTGTCCTTGCAGGTGCGCTCGTGGCAGGATTACTGGCACCTCTGCCCCTGGAATGTTGATGAGTTCCTGAAGTGACATCACCCTTAAAAGCATTGTACAACATGTTTTGCAGGCTGGTTTGTAAATGCAGCATCCTTTCGGACTTGTGGTACGTTGGTAACATTTCTGCCACTTTATGCTTGTACCGAGGGTCTAGTAGCGTTGCGATCCAGTACAGGTCCTTCTCCTTAAGCCTCTTGATACGGGGGTCCTTCAACAGGCATGACAGCATGAAAGACCCCATTCTCACAAGGTTGGATGCAGAGGTATCCATCTCCGCTTCCTCGTTATCAAGGACTACATCATCCACGGTCTCCTCCCCCCAGCCACGTACAAGACCAGGGGTCCCCAAAAGGTCACCACAAGCCCCCTGGGAAGCCTGCTCCTGTTGGTCCTCCTCCTCCACAAAGCCACCTTCCTCCTCTGACTCCACTTCTGACACCTCTCCCTGCGTTGCAGCAGGTGCCTGGGCTCGTTCTGGTGATTCCGACCAGAAATCGTGCGCTTCCTGCTCCTCGTCACGCTGGTCTACAGCCTCATCTGTCACTCGTCGCACGGCACGCTCCAGGAAGAAAGCAAAGGGTATTAGGTCGCTGATGGTGCCTTCGGTGCGACTGACCATGTTTGTAACCTCTTCAAAAGGGCGCATGAGCCTGCAGGCATCGCGCATAAGCACCCAGTAACGTGGGAAAAAAATCCCCAGCTCTGCAGATCCAGTCCTACCACCCAGTTCAAACAGGTATTCATTGACGGCTCTTTGTTGTTGCAGCAGACGTTCCAACATGAGGAGCGTTGAATTCCAGCGAGTCTGGCTGTCAGAAATCAAACGCCTGACTGGCATGTTGTAGCGCTGCTGAATGTCAGCAAGGCGTGCCATGGCTGTGTAGGAACGTCTGAAATGGGCCGACACCTTCCTGGACTGCCTGAGAACGTCCTGGAATCCTGGGTACTTCGAGACAAAACGTTGGACTATTAAATTCAGAACATGTGCCATGCAGGGCACATGTGTTAAATTGCCCAGTCTCAGTGCTGCCAACAGATTGCTTCCGTTGTCACACACCACTTTTCCCATCTTCAGTTGGTGTGGGGTCAGCCACCGATCGGCCTGTGACTGCAGAGATGACAGGAGTACAGATCCGGTATGGTTTCTGCTTTCCAGGCACGTCATCCCCAAGACAGCATGACAACGGCGTACCTGGCACGTCGAATAGCCTAGGGGGAGCTGGGGGTGCACAGGTGTGGAGGAGGAGGACCCAGCAGCAGAGGAGGAAGAAGAGGAAGAAGACGAGGTAGAGAGCGAAGGAGGAGTAGAGGTGGTGGCAGAACCGCGTGCAATCCGTGGCGGTGACACCAACTCCACTGTTGTTGTTGAGCCACACATTCCCTGCTTCCCAGCCATTACCAAGTTCACCCAGTGGGCAGTGTAGGTGACATACCTGCCCTGACCATGCTTGGAGGACCATGCGTCAGTAGTCATATGGACCTTTGGCCCAACACTAAGTGACAGAGATGCGGTGACTTGGCTCTGCACATGGTGGTACAGGTGTGGTATTCCCTTTTTTGAAAAAAAATTGCGGCTGGGTACCTTCCACTGCGGTGTCCCAATTGCTACAAATTTGCGGAAGGCCTCAGAGTCCACCAGCTGGTATGGTAAAAGCTGGCGGGCTAAGAGTGCAGACAAGCCAGCTGTCAGACGCCGGGCAAGGGGGTGACTCGCAGACATTGGCTTCTTACGCTCAAACATGGCCCTCACAGAAACTTGGCTGGGGGCAGATGACTGGGAATGGGAACTGGTGGTCAAGGTGGAAGGCGGAGTGGAGGGTGGTTCAGACGGGTCAAGGACAGCAGAGGTAGAGCAGTAAGATGCTGGACCAGAAGGAGGGTGGCTTTTAGTTTGTCTGTTGCCTTTGAGATGTTGCTCCCAAAGTGCTTTGTGCTTGCCGTTCATGTGCCTTCGCATAGAAGTTGTACCTATGTGGCTGTTGGGCTTCCCAAGACTCAGTTTCTGACTGCACTCATTGCAAATTACAACGCTTTTGTCAGAGGCACACACATTAAAAAAATCCCACACTGCTGACCTTTTTGAAGCTGGCAATCTGGCGGTAACAGTAGAAGTTGGCGGCGTTGGCGGCAATGGCGGGTGCGTTGGCCGGCTGACCACAGGTGCCGATACATGTTGTTGCCCTACTGTTCCCTGCGAGCTGTCCTCCCTGCTTCTTCTAAGTCTTATTCTCCTCCTGCCTCTCTGACTCTCCGTCTCTCCATCTGAACTATCCTCCTCTTGCTCTCTTCTACTGGGCACCCACAAAACATCAATCTCCTCATCATCATTCTCCTCAGATGCATCAATTTCTTCTAACAGCTCACAGAAGGAAGCAGCAGCGGGGACCTCCTCATCACTCATTATGTCCATCTCTGTTGTGTTCTCTGCCAGAATTAAATCTGGTGTAACGTCCTCATCTCCTTCATCTTCTTCTGCCAATAATGGTTGCGCATCACTCAGTTCAAAAAACTCATGTGTAAATAACTCCTCTGACTCCAGTGAAGAAGGGGCGCCGGTGGTGGAGGAAGTGTTACGTGGGGTGCCCATAGCAGTGGAGGATGAGGATGTTGTGGTAAAGTTAGAAACGGTAGAGGATGGGGTGTGCTGTGTAAGCCAGTCAACTACCTCTTCAGCATTTTGGGAGTTCAGGGTCATTGCCTTTTTATAACTGGGCAATTTCCTAGGGCCACAGGATAGCATAGCAGCACGGCCCCTAGTGCCTCTGCGTGGCGGCCTGCCTTTGCCTGGCATTATTTTTAAAACAACAACAACTCAGGTGGTGTTTCTGGAAACGGTATTATTATTGATATTTAGACAGATTGTGAAAAAGCTCACATAGCTAGATGGCAGTTGTTTGAAAATGAAGAACACACTGGGCAAACAAATTGAAACAATGCCTGCAAGGTCAACGTATACACTACTACAGCAGTGGATACGGAATATATTATTGCTGCTTGAAAAACGTCACTCAGGTGGTGGTTCTGGAGACGGTATTATTATTGATATTTAGACAGAATGTGAACAAGCTCACACAGCTCGGTGGCAGTTGTTTGAAAAAGAAGAACACACTGGGCAAACAAATTGAAACAATGCCTGCAAGGTCAACGTATACACTACAGCAGTGGATACGGAATATATTATTGCTGCTTGAAAAACGTCACTCGGGTGGTGTTTCTGGAGACGGTATTATTATTGATATTTAGACAGAATGTGAAAAAGCTCACACAGCTAGATGGCAGTTGTTTGAAAATGAAGAACACACTGGGCAAACAAATTGAAACAATGCCTACAAGGTCAACGTATACACTACTACAGCAGTGAATACGGAATATATTATTGCTGCTTGAAAAACGTCACTCGGGTGGTGGTTCTGGAGACGGTATTATTATTGATATTTAGACAGAATGTGAAAAAGCTCACACAGCTCGGTGGCAGTTGTTTGAAAATGAAGAACACACTGGGCAAACAAATTGAAACAATGCCTGCAAGGTCAACGTATACACTACTACAGCAGCGGATACGGAATATATTATTGCTGCTTGAAAAACGTCACTCAGGTGGTGTTTCTGGAGACGGTATTATTATTGATATTTAGACAGAATGTGAAAAAGCTCACACAGCTAGATGGCAGTTGTTTGAAGAACACACTGGGCAAACAATGCCTACAAGGTCAACGTATACACTACTACAGCAGTGGATACGGAATATATTATTGCTGCTTGAAAAACGTCACTCAGGTGGTGTTTCTGGAGACGGTATTATTATTGATATTTAGACAGAATGAGAAAAAGCTCACACAGCTAGATGGCAGTTGTTTGAAGAACACACTGGGCAAACAATGGCTACAAGGTCAACGTATACACTACTACAGCAGTGGATACGGAATATATTATTGCTGCTTGAAAAACGTCACTCGGGTGGTGTTTCTGGAGACGGTATTATTATTGATATTTAGACAGGATGTGAAAAAGCTCACACAGCTAGATGGCAGTTGTTTGAAGAACACACTGGGCAAACAATGCCTACAAGGTCAACGTATACACTACTACAGCAGTGGATACGGAATATATTATTGCTGCTTGAAAAACGTCACTCAGGTGGTGTTTCTGGAGACGGTATTATTATTGATATTTAGACAGAATGTGAAAAAGCTCACACAGCTAGATGGCAGTTGTTTGAAGAACACACTGGGCAAACAATGGCTACAAGGTCAACGTATACACTACTACAGCAGTGGATACGGAATATATTATTGCTGCTTGAAAAACGTCACTCGGGTGGTGTTTCTGGAGACGGTATTATTATTGATATTTAGACAGAATGTGAAAAAGCTCACACAGCTAGATGGCAGTTGTTTGAAGAACACACTGGGCAAACAATGGCTACAAGGTCAACGTATACACTACTACAGCAGTGGATACGGAATATATTATTGCTGCTTGAAAAACGTCACTCGGGTGGTGTTTCTGGAGACGGTATTATTATTGATATTTAGACAGAATGTGAAAAAGCTCACACAGCTAGATGGCAGTTGTTTGAAGAACACACTGGGAAAATAATGCCAGCAAGTGCACTACTATTGGTGCACTACTATGAAGAACAGCAAACAGCACTGGACACGTTAAAGAACAGTAAGATACGTAAAATAAAAAAAAATATATGTATATGAAAAAAAAAAATTACTCGGGTTGGTGCTGCTGAACTACTAGGAGCAGCACAGTAGCACACCAGTCCCACTCCCCAACACAGCTAGACTAATAGCACTGGGCTCTTATAGTAGCAAAGTAAAAAAACAAAAAAGAAAATAAAAGCAGTCCTTACAAGGACTATTGGGTTATTACAGCAGTCAGCTCAGCAGATGAGATCATAAGAGATCAGTGCCCACAGCAGCTACATACAGAGCACTGCAGTAGAAGGTAGATTACTAGCCAGCAAAGCTACCTAACCTAAAATGTCCCTCAAATCCCTGCAGAGTTCTGTCCCTCCAATACAGAGCAGTATCAAGTAGATTACTAGCCAGCAAACTTACTATCAACTGTCCCTCAAATCACTAACAGCTCTCTCCCTACACTAGCTCTTCCAAGCACACACAGGCAGAATGAAAAAACGCTGCAGGGCTTCAGTTTATATATGGAAGGGGAGTGGTCCAGGGGGTGTGGGGGTGGTCCAGGAGGGAGAGCTTCCTGATTGGCTGCCATGTATCTGCTGGTCTGGGGTGAGAGGGCAAAAAAAAGCGCCAGCTAAGGCGAACCCAAAATGGCGAACGTCGCGCGATGTTTGCGAACATTCGGCGAGCGCGAACAGTCAATGTTCGCGCGAACAAGTTCGCCGGCGAACAGTCCACGACATCCCTACATGGCAGAGCTGCCAATAATTTGAGAGTAGAAAGGGTAGACAGACAGATACTAGAGAGAGCAATTTTGCCGGGCTGTGTGAAAATTGGCTGGGCAATGATGTACAAGCCAGGGATAGGAAGAGAGGAGTTGTCATGTTGAATGGGACTGAGGTGGATCGGGTGGAGACAGCATGAGTAGACAGAATTAGAGGCGAGAAAATGATGGGGAGGGAACTGGGGTTGGCTAGGGGTGGAACCACTGGGGATTATACATTTACCAGCAATTATATTCCAGCACCAGCTTGGAGAGTCCTTGATTCTGTTAATTAAGCCATATTCAATAGTAATTGTTCAACTGATACAGAAGAATATTATCCCACTGGTACTATAGGCACCATCTCTCCCTACTATACCTGCTATCCCACAGTCACACTCTCTTCCCAGAGACTATTATCCCACTGTTACTATAGGCACCATCTCTCCCTACTATACCTGCTATCCCACAGTCACACTCCCTTCCGAGAGACTATTATCCACTGTTACTATAGACACCATCTCTCCCTACTATACCTGCTATCCCACAGTCACACTCCCTTCCCAGAGACTATTATCCACTGTTACTATAGGCACCATCTCTCCCTACTATACCTGCTATCCCACAGTCACACTCCCTTCCCAGAGACTATTATCCACTGTTACTATAGGCACCATCTCTCCCTACTATACCTGCTATCCCACAGTCACACTCCCTTCCCAGAGACTATTATCCACTGTTACTATAGACACATCTCTCCCTACTATACCTGCTATCCCACAGTCACACTCCCTTCCCAGAGACTATTATCCACTGTTACTATAGACACCATCTCTCCCTACTATACCTGCTATCCCACAGTCACACTCCCTTCCCAGAGACTATTATCCACTGTTACTATAGACACCATCTCTCCCTACTATACCTGCTATCCCACAGCCACACTCCCTTCCCAGAGACTATTATCCCACTGTTACTATAGGCACCATCTCTCCCTACTATACCTGCTATCCACAGTCACACTCCCTTCCCAGAGACTATTATCCCACTGTTACTATAGGCACCATCTCTCCCTACTATACCTGCTATCCCACAGTCACACTCCCTTCCCAGAGACTATTATCCCACTGTTACTATAGACACCATCTCTCCCTACTATACTTGCTATCCCACAGTCACAGTCCCTTCCCAGACAGTAAATACTGTGAGTAGCTTGGGTAGCGTGGGGCTTATAATATGCCCCTTTCAAATTATTGGGCCCAGAGCTTTTGCTGGTTTTAATGCCTTGATAGCATCTAAAATTTCCACAAGAGTAATAGGGTTTGAAAGTACATTTTGTTGAACTGGTGTTAGTTTAGGCAACTCAATTGCAGAGATGAGGGAGTCCATCAACAAAGGGAGGTATTTTGTTTGTTTCATATTTAATTTCTTATAAAAATGTGTAAATTCAGAAATAATAGTGCATGGATATAAGAACATTATTAGTAGTTCTAATCCTAGTGTAAGGTGTTCGAAAAAATTTGTGTTCAGTTTCCTTACAAATCGAGCATCAGCCTTATTACCCTTATAATAAAATCTCTGGCCAGACCATCTAAGGAACCAGTTGACCTTCTGTTGCAAAAGGTCATGTAAAGAATTTTTGTAACTTCAGCATAGTTTCTTTGGTGGGATTATTCTTATGAATCTGTTCCAGGGATGTAGCGAACTGCCGATTTGGTGTTCGCGAACGCCGTTCGCGAACACCGGCAAAAAATGCGAACGTTCGCGGACAGTTCGCGAACTTCGAACACCCGCTAAAATCGTTCGATTCGAACGATCGAAGGATTTTAATCATTCGATCGAAGGATTTTCATTTGAATCGAACGATCGAAGCCATTCGATCGAATGCTTTTCATTCGATCGAATGCTTACAATCGTTCGAACGAATGGAAATCGTTCGATTTTTAGCGGTCGAAGGAATTCGAATGGTCGAATGGTCGAACGATCGAACGCGAACTCAAAATGCGAACGTTCCCAAACGTTCGCGAACATTCGGCGGACGCGAACGGTCGAAGTTCGCGCCAACTAGTTTGCAGCAGAACAGTTCGCTACATCCCTAATCTGTTCTGCAGACACACTGTGTTTTATGTTCTGGATATTGTGCAGAATTTGTGATTCCTTGCAGTACAATTGACCCAGGTAGTGGGCGCTTGCTGAATCCTGGCCAAAACCTTTTCAATTACAACGGAAGCACCAAATTGACAATGAACAAATACATGAACAAAGATCATGTAGCCATGTAACCAGACTCCTCACAAGCGGAGTTATGGCAGATTCTTTCTCATGCTAATCACTCTCCTGATATGGTTTAAACATTAGCATGAAACTCAATATTGCTGCTCTGGCATTTTAATTATGCAATTTCCAATGTTTCCTTTAAAAACACTTTTAAAGTGTTCTGCAAAGTTACTGTTTGTTGAAACTGAAAAGCTCCAATAAATCTGAAGAATTAAAGATGGCAGAATCCAATAAGAGCTGCTTTTTTTTTTTAAAGAGTTTTTTTTGGCTTTTAAGGAGCCGCGATTCAGAAAAAACCACTGCCAGTGTTATGTGAGTTCAAAAGAAGCTGCTGTTGGTGTAGCTTAGAAGGGGGCATGTAAGGGGCCATTTAGCAACAAGATGGCAGGGTGCAAACTCAAGTTCCAGGGTGCAAGTTCAGCAACACCCATCCCCAACTTGTGCATCATGTGTACAGTGGCGTAACTAGATATTACTGGGCCCCACAGCAAATTATTTTTCAGGCCCCCAAAATGTTTAGAGGTTGACTTGTTTCTTCAATATTTATTGAAATTGTATATGAATTAGGGCCTCATGGGGCCCCTATACCTCCTGGGCCCCCCTGCAGCCGCAGGGTCTGCTTCCTTTATATTTACGCCCCTGCATGTGTAGTTAGGAAATGGCAGAGGCCAACAAACATCCCAAAAAAATGTGTATCGTTTTTTTCCAAGAAACCTGACTGTATGCAGTGAAATTCTCCCTTCATTTACTGCTGTGGATAGGAATTGTCAGACGGTCCCTAACTGCTGAGCAGGGAAACAATCATACTTATGAACAGCAGGGGGAGCCCCCCGCCTTATTTCCCAGCCATTCAGAACTCAAGCAGCTTTGTTTGTTTCCCTGTAGAGCAGTCGGCGACTGTGTAGAGATTTACATTGGATTTTATTTTTGCCTTTACATCCCCTTTACTGTTTCCAACTCCAGCTGCAGGGACAAAGATCATGGAGTCAGATTTAAACCGATAAACTGGGATTCTATTTGGAGGATTATTTTTCAACAGCCACTGGTTCTGCAGAGTTGGAGAAAGTATGTATTAAACAATATAACAACTATAAAATCCAGTCTCTTTCTCTCTTAAAAGCCACAAAAGCAGGTGGCGGGGGAGGATCTAGCCCACATGTTGACATTTACTCCAAGTAATGCTATTAAGCAGAGAGGTACAAGACCTTTTAAACTATGACCAGAGGTAAACAAGGTAGGGACCACCATGTGGGGTTTACCTTGACATGGTATGGTGGCTTATTCATTTTATGATCATAACTTTGTAACAAAAAAACCCTGTTTTTTTTAAAATACATGCACTTGCATATTTATTGCATTACTTAGACAGGGGACCAGGGAGTGTGCATTGATTAATTGGACAGGTCAGTAGCATTTCCATTGTACTTATTATAATTTAGCCTTAGGAGTGCACCCACAACCCCCCTTTTTTGTATTTTTCCAGTCTGGACTAAATGCAAAACAAAATTCAATGGAATGCTCTTTGCTGACTAAATACTCAGAATTCATTCTCTTAAGAAGAAATTAATGGAAGTTCACAATTTCTTACATAATCGTTGTGCTCCTCTCTAAAGAATGAGTACAGATGATTGTTTTCATATCTGAAAGCACCATGCTTGTACAGTGTCAGGGCGCCAATACCTCCGTTAAATGCATTTTTTTTTATCAATGGGATAATTTATGAGAAATGTAAAAATAACTAAGGTATTTGGTAGAATATATCAACAGTCTTTTCATTCCCTATTATCTATCTTTCTGGAGTGGTTTTTAAACCCCTAAAGTGTCTGCATGTGCCTGAAAAGACCATTAGCTGTTGACATTGCACTGAATCATGTAGAAGCAAGTCGTAATCTCAGTAACTGCTGGCGGCTCTCCTCTTCTTCGCCCACTCTTGCACAATAACAATCCCATATGGAATGTCTGAATGGACTTAGCATATTGGGCCCTTTTCCATATCCTGTAACCTTTCCTCTAAACTATTTACACTATTGGTCATGCACAGACATTTAAACTGCCATCTATTGTTTGCTAAAGATACACCACAGAACAGAACTGATCTTATTCTAATTTCTGTTTCTGCTAAGGTTTTTCTATGTCCATTACTTATGCAGCTACTAATAAGCCAACTGTGTGGGACAATGTCTCCAGATATCCAGAAACCCGTTATCCAGAATGCTCCGAATTACGGAAAGCGCGTCTCCCATAGACGCCATTTCAACCAAAATGATTTAATTTTTCCTCTGTAAAAATAAAACAGTATACTTGATCCCAACTAAGATATAATTAATCCTTATTGGAAGCAAAAACATCCTATTGGGTTTATTTAATGTTTACATGATTTTCTAGTAGATTTATGGTATGAAGATCCAAATTACTGAAAGATTTGTTATCTGGAAAGCCCCAGGTCCTGAGCATTCTGAATAACAGGTCCCATACCTGTATTAAAATTCAACATAGGCGTAGAGCTTAGGTGAGTCAGACAAATACATCTGTACCCAGCTTGGCTACCCAAAAGCAACATTGACTGACCTGCTAAGCCCATGACCAGATGAAATGAAACGTATGTGCAGAACTACAAGGAGAAGACAGCATCCTAGGCGAAGAAATTAAGAGTCAAATAGGTCCACCAATGGCCAGCTTTACAACATTAAGGCACCCTACATACACAACTAAAGTTGTCAACAGTCTGAGTGACCAAAATGGTGTGTGTATCATGTTCTCCAACCAAGTATTTTAGTGCCTCTGTAATTATAACTGACACAACTCACATATTACTTCTCTAAGCTGTGACCTTGTGCTCAAAAACAAAATTTAGACACCAAAATACACAATAAATTGGGAACTACTGCCCTTTACTTAAATCTTGTCATAGGCAAGTATTAAGCACAGGACTTTCTGTACCTTGCACCCACTGGTGCCCCCTGCTGCACGTGACAGAGTACTCCTATGTCTTACCTACCTCTTGCCCATATATATATATATATATATATATATATATATATATATATATATATATATATATATATATATATATATTATATATATATATATATATATATAGTCAACTATAAGAGGTCCTCTGCACTCAACCCATTTATATATATTATATATATTTATATATATAAGTGCCATTGGCACTGCATACAGGAAACCCCTGCAGTTCAGGATAATGAATGTTTTTTTTGCTATGCCCAGCTACACAAGGGCAAATTTTATAAAACAGAGCAGCGTTCACGAAGAAGTTCCATGACCATGCAAACTGCCACAATAAAGTAAAAAGTGTACAAGCCCATAGTGCCAATTAACATTTATTATTAAATAAATAAAATTGCACATACAAAGCGACTAGAGTGTACCAGCTCATCAAAACACTTCCCAGGTTGCAGTGGTGCTGATTCCCCCATTCACAGGCCACTATGTTCTGTATGGGTGAGTTAGAGTCCGGAAATCTGTGATAGTGTTTTACCAATAAAAACTAAAATGGTGGGGGCGGAGGCAACTGCCGAGAAGAAATTCAAATTTCGAATAATTTTTTTGGGTACTTCGGCCATCGAATGGGTCAAATTCGATCGAATTCGATCAAATCAAATGATTCGAACGATTCGAAGTAAAAATCGTTCGACTATTCGATAGTCGAAGTACTGTCTCTTTAAAAAATACTTTGACTTCATAGTTTGCCACTTTAAACCTACTGAGCTGCGATGTTAGCCTATGGGGACCTTCCCCAGCACTTTTCTAAGCTTTTTTTGATTGAATAAAAATCCTTCGATCGTTGAAAATTGTTCGAACGTTGAATCGAAGCATTTCCGCTAAATCCTTCGAATTCGATATTCGAATTCAAAGGATTTTACTTTGAGGGTCGAATTTGAGGGTTTATTAACCCTCGCAATTCGACCCTTGATAAATCTGCCCCCACATGTCAATAAACGTTGAACAAACAAAAAAAAAACTAAAATGGTTTGTTGGATTCCCAGTACAACTTTATCAGGGTTATATAAATATTATGTATTCTCCTCACAGATTGTGCCTCCCCTGCCCCCTCCAGTCCATAATATCTGTAAAAATTTTCCGCCAGTCCAATTGTTTGTGCTCATGCGTAAAAGATTGAAATGCTCTTGCTCCATGCATGATTTGCATTCAGCTAAGCCAGTGATGCCCAACCAGTAGTTGCTCTCCAACCCCTTGGATGTTGCTCCTAGTGGCCTCAAAGCAGGTTCTTATTTTTGAATTCCAGGTTTTGAGGCAAGTTTGGGTTGCATAAAAACCAGGTGTACTTCCAAACAGAGCCTCCTGTAGGTTGGTTGGGGCCAGATCTCAAGAGCCAGCTGGCTTTGCTGAAACGTGCCTACTGTACCATGTCTACTGGGGTTATGGAGCAGTGGAAAAGGTAACAGTACCTTGGGGATAATAAACAGAAAAGACCATGGGTAACATTAGGACTGCGTTGCTGAACTGTGTGAAATGAACTGCTAAACTGTTACTTGCTGCGACACTATTAGTAATTGATCGCACAGCTGAGAATGTGTTTCTGTAGAGACAGCACTTATATGGGGGTGGGCATTGGGTCAGGTTCTATAGCAGTCTCTTCCCCAAAGCATAACAGGTGCTTACACAAAGGCCGGCACCAGTCTGCTGGGAGAGTGTATTAGCCAGGAATTTTACCTACAGTAGCAAACAAAACATTTTAAGGTGAAGTTATTTTATCATCAGGACTGTCCAACCAATGTTCCTTAGAAGTATCTTTGATGGCTTTGTCATATCTGTATTATCAACCTCCTTAAAAATACAGTTACATATAAAATAAGATTGGAATTTATTTCACTGCCATCTGCCAAGGCTTGTAACCACATAGTTATTTGACTTTGCAGGTGTCCACCCTAGTTAAAAGCCTACTGAAGAAGGTTGACCTCCATACCAATGCTCTTGGGTACCTGTGGTGAGTATCCAAGTCTTTCTGTGCCACATGATATGCAAATTGTAAAAAAGTTAGAGTTTTTTGTGAAATGTATGAATCCTTTGATGTTTTTTTCCATTTAAAGGGCATGTAAAGTCTAAAATAGAATAAGGCTAGAAATGCTGTATTTTGTATACTAAATATAAACATGAACTTACTGCACCACAAGCCTAATCAAACAAATAATTTATGCTTTCAAAGTTGGCTACAGGGGGTCACCATCTTGTAACTTTGTTATACATCTTTGCAAGACCAAGACTGTGCACATGCTCAGTGGGGTCTGGGCTGCTTAGGGATCATCATAAACAAAGCTGCTTGAGTTCTGCATGGCTGGGAAGTAAGGCGGGGGCTCCCCCTGCTGTTCATAAGTATGATTGTTTCCCTGCAGAGCAGTTAGGGACCATCTGACAATTCCTATCCACAGCAGTAAATGAAGGGAAAATTTCATTGCATACAGTAAGGTTTCTTATAAAAACCGTACGCATTTTTTAATTAAAGTATATTGGAGATAGGTTTCTTTTTCATTAAAGAAAGTAAAAATGGGATTTTATTTTTTTGCCTTTACATGCCCTTTAAGGGAGTGTGAGGGACACGTCAGCAAGTTACACTTTAGTTACCCTTTAACTTTTTCAGACACAGAATTTTTGGATACCACATTAACACAGATAACCCATGTTCTATCATGCTGTTCATAAACATGTAAATTAAAACTGTTAAAATTATTTGGTTTCAATGAGTGCGCCAAATTGTTGAAAATAATTAAATTTTTCGCTGTAATAATAAAACAGTGCAGTTACTTCATCCCAACTAAGATATAATTAATCCTTATTGGAGGCAAAACCAGCCTATTGGGTCTAATTAATGTTTTCATTATATTCTAGAGGTATGACGATCCAAATTATCAAATTACAGAAAGATCTGTTATCTGTTATTCTGGAAAGCAGGTATCATACCTGTTTACAACTGTTATCTGAACTTTGTCTCCCAGCACCATGGGAAAATCACGTAACTAATGCTTTGAAGATCAACAGCAAATTTTTTTCCTTGGGGATCCATTGATTTCCTAAAGTTTGGAAGCATTCTGTGCTAATTACATTTCAGGAAATGTGGAGAGATTTCATTGTTTCAGTGCATGATGAGTTGGAACTCAGAAACATTTAATTTGAGAGTTTAGAACGTATTCTAAATTCCCTCTTCAGCTGGGTTTGTAATGTTGCATGTTATTCATTGCACACATTTGCAAAATATGTTATATATGTAATATGTTAAAAGTTAATTGTGGTGTTGTGGGTTGCTTGCCTTGAACGTGTTTCCATCATAGGAAAATACAATGTGCCACCTTGTGGATGTAGAGAAGAAGACACTTTTACATCTAGCAGTGCATCCATGTGCAACACTTACAATTATTCCAACATCAGGGAGAGAAATTAGAATAAAATTGGTACTGGACTTTTTTTTCGAAGCATTTTACAGGGTGTGGCTTCCTGTTATAATTCCTTTGTGTTCTCTGAATGCTTTAAGTTAAAAATAACTTGCTGCCAATCGCAGCATTTGTACTTTCACTGGGCTATATAAACCTATTGTTCATCAGAGCATTAGCAAACTCAAGTCAATCAGGAATGCTTAGGGTGCCAATCTGCAACCAATCAAAGGATTAGAACTTTATCAGAAGACCAAGTTAGCAACCCCTTGCCAACTGCAATACATTTGGGTGAGATTTGTGTCTTTATGAAATAATGTTCATATAACCAACATGTTGATAATATGCATATTGCATGCGAACATCTGAACCTTAAGCTGCTTTGTGCTCTTTCCCTGGTAGAGATGCCAACTTTGTGCCCATAGAAGCCAATCTAAGGATTTGAACTTTTCCATGGTCTTTGGTGGAGTAGTAAACAAGACCATTTCCAGCTCAAAATTTAGCAGCCCCTTGCCAACTGCAATATATTTGGGTGGGATGTGTGTCTTTATGAAAAAATGTCCATACAACCAACATGTTGATAATATACATATTGCATGTGAACATCTGAACCTTAAGCTGCTTTGTGCTCTTTCCCAGGTGGAGGTGCCAACTTCATGCCCATAGCAGACCATGGAATGACTGCATAGATATACAGAGATATAATGCTATAAAAGTGTAAATTTACTAGGCATATGGTTCATGTAATTCTAATAGCTATACCACTCAGAATGGGCGTTGATTGATTTTTATCATTAATTATGACTTGTCATTCTGTTGAGGCCTTCTACTGGTCATCTTCTAGTCTAGGCATTCAAGCCACTGCCTGGTCACCAAAGTCATTGACCCAAACAAACACATAGCGGTTGTTATGGTCAATGTAATGTTGAATGAGACCACTAAAAAAGTCAAATAATTAAAAATACACAAAAATAAAGGTCAACAGTTTTAGAAAACTCATTGAAGATGACCATTCACTTGTCAGTAGAACCAGGAATGTAATACATGCATTCAGCAAATACGGGCACATAATTTCTAGGAAATACTTCCATTTTTAAATATGTATGTCTGTATTCACAGCTGGTGGATGGGGAATCTCATTGGTGAATGTAGGGCAACCACACGATGGAAAGCATGAACCATGGGTGATAGACAAGTAGATAAAATGTACCGAGAGCACATTACAGCTTGCAGATCTCAGCACATATAATTTTGGGCATTTAGAAAGAGCAATCTTACTGAGTACGCCAATATATAGCTCAGCATTCTGGATTCAGAACACCGGCAGCTGCAAAATACAAAATAGAATGTCCACGTGCCTCTCACCGAACCCTTGAAGAGTGCCAGATATCAGATTGCCATGATTCATGTAGTCACATGCTGAGCCAATTCCATTAGCAATATCACCCATGAACATCTCAGATGGGCAGTAATGTGACTAACAAAGAGAGCACGTATAAATAGTCTCGCTGTGGAATATTTCCAATCTTCACATGATGCAATGTCAATAGCATCCAAAGCAACGGCTTGTGTTGTTGCCGCCATCTTGTAATTTTAACTTGAATGGATTTACTTACCTCTATATGACCTTGAGGAAACATGCTGGGACTTCACTTTCTATTAGTGGTCAAGCAAGATTTATGAAAGGAAGGAAGGCAAAGTACTGGGAAGGGTTTATTTCTGATAAACACAGAAGGTGCCTTCCCAAGATAACTAGGCAAAGGACTGATACCCATAGTGGAATTCATAATGAGACTCATACTCATGTCATAGATGGTGGATAGGAGAAAAGTTTAATAATAACAACACAGTTGGGGTCATTTATTTATAGGGGTAATTTGCCCACGGGTAGTAAGCCATGGCAACCAATCAAATTGTTACATTAATTGTTCTACCTGCAGCTGGTCTAAAAAAGCCAATCACTGATTGGTTGCTATGGGTTACTGCCCACAGGCAAATTTGCCCAGTGTTGATAAATGAGCCCCACTGGGTATATTTTTGTATTTGAGAATGAACAAGGAACATTCATAAGAAACCCCATCTCACACTGTCCTGGTGGTGTTTGTAGCAATATACGGTCAAATCTGCCACCTTCAATGGCCAACTTTATCTAGATACTTAGCTCTAATGACTCACCCTTTCTCACTTACTTAAAGGGATACTGTCATGGGGGAAAA
This sequence comes from Xenopus laevis, assembly GCF_017654675.1. Lineage (NCBI taxonomy): Eukaryota > Metazoa > Chordata > Amphibia > Anura > Pipidae > Xenopus > Xenopus laevis. Next base: position 19,555,419 of record NC_054371.1, on the reverse strand, counting down.
AAAATTTTTCAAAATGAATCCGTTAATAGTGCTGCTCCAGCAGAATTCTGCACTGAAATCCATTTCTCAAAAGAGCAAACAGATTTTTTTATATTCAATTTTGAAATCTGACATGGGGCTAGACATATTGTCAGTTTCCCAGCTGCCCAAGCCATGTGACTTGTGCTCTGATAAATTTCAATCACTCTTTACTGCTGTACTGCAAGTTGGAGTGATATCACCCCCCTCCCTTTTCCCCCCCAGCAGCCAAACAAAAGAACAATGGGAAGGTAACCAGATAACAGCTCCCTAACACAAGATAACAGCTGCCTGGTAGATCTAAGAACAACACTCAATAGTAAAAACTCATGTCCCACTGAGACACATTCAGTTACATTGAGAAGGAAAAACAGCAGCCTGCCAGAAAGC